>NC_059074.1:76861236-77535736 GCF_020497125.1 Mauremys mutica
TTTATTCTTGTTTTAATGTCTTCAAAAGAATTGTTAACTAAGTTCCATTTGTAGAATCTTTATTACTGGTGATGATGTGAGATACAGAAATAACACAACTTGGTTTTCAGATCTTGGGTGAGTTTTAAACATAGTGAATTTGATATAAAATCACTGCGGCACGATAAACATGAAACCGCACTTTAAATAGCAGCCAGCTTGTATTAGATTGCTTGCATTGTTTATGTAAGGTTGACCAGTATATACACCGTGAAAAGTTATATATTAAAGAAAGAGCTATTCCTTTTTTACTATCTAGCACACTTTGCTGCAGGAAAGGAACTAGTAATTTTCATTAGTGTATCTACAAAGAGGAAAAATGTTTCTTTATAGTTACCTTTGCATTTGTTTCTCAAATCTGCGCAGAAGCTACCCGATGTCTTCAGATGAAGTCCTTTGAAGCAGACCGAAAGTTATATGTGTCTTTCTGGACAACAGAAAAATTTAGCCCATTTGCTTGGATTTAGTATAAGGGCAGTGAGACTAGATCAGTAACTAGGGCTGGGTGAACCTGAAAAGCATCTAGGATTTAGAAAAGTTTGACTAAACCCACAAATACAGTTAGGGTGATTAGTCATTGGAACATCTTACCCAAGGAATGTGGTAGATACACTATCCCTTGGAGTCTTTAAATCAAGACTGGATATTTTTCTGAAAATATACTTTACTTCAACCACAAGTTATTGAGCCCAGTGGAGAAATTAGTAAATGAACTTCTATGGCCTGTTTATGGAGGAGATCAGGTTAGATTATTATAATAATCCCTTCTGGCCTTAAAAATCTATGGAAAACATTTAGATCCTTATCCAAACTGAATTCTTTTATTTTCTATCTTGCTGTCTCACTAGTCCCATTCACACATGGCAATGTTTAATGCTTGCTTCCAAAACTCACCCATGCTCTGCTTCACATACACATGATGCATGTGAAAATATACCATAGCTTCAGGAGTAAGAGAAAAATTCTAACTAGCTGGAAGAGAAAGAGATGTACCCTACAGCACTCAGATGTAAAATATACTGCTACTGCTTGTCAACAGAAAATATGATGGGAAAGGTTCCTATTAGAGACTGAACTCGTAAGTCCAGTGCTGGCCAAGTATTTAGAGACAAAGTTCCCACCATTTTGAGGCACAATGATCTATGTAAAAAACATCCTGGAGCATGGCAAGCCCGAGCTACACAAGTCCTTTCATTTTACTTGGATATTGTTTTTAATCTAGATGCCTTTTGGATTTATGCTGCTTCCTATGCTTACAGTTTACCACCATCTTCCACTTCTTAATATCTGTTCTTTGATCAATCACTCTGCTTTCCCTAACCTAGATGTGCTTCCCCAGAATAGATAACAGCCTTATGATCTTACCTGGTCTCCTAACTAGTTCCTGTGACAGACCGACCTGGTTAGTATCCTCTTGTCAGTCCCATATTGCCCTGGCGAGTCCCCAAACAAAGAACAACAAAGAGTCCTGTGGCACCTTATAGACTAACAGATGTATTGGAGCATGAGCTTTCATGAGTGAATACCCACTTCATCAGCTTATGCTCCAATACGTCTGTCAGTCTATAAGGTGCCACTGGACTCTTTGTCACTTTTTACAGATCCGGACTAACACGGCTACCCCTCTGATACCAAACAAAGAATGTGCGTCTCGGGGCATGTTTACGCTAGAAACACTACAACAGAACAGATGCAACGCTGCAGCTGCACTGCTCTAGCACAGACACCTACTACAGTGACAGAAGGGTCTCTTCCATCACTATAGTAAATCCACCTCTCCAAGAAGCAGTAGCTAGGATGACAGAAGCATCTGTCCGTCAACCTAGCACTGTCTGCACTGGAGCTTAGCTCAGCTTAACTATGTCTTTCAGGGGTGTGAGTTAGGTCAGTCTAAGTATTAATTGTAGGCTAGGCCTCAGACTCCTCCACTTGGAAACAATGCTTTTGTGCCAATGGGTCCCTTTTCTCTCTCAGGCAGCAATCAGAAGACACAATACTCTCTGTGGTGGTTACTTGAACCTTGTTGGGTGAGGGGAAAATAGCTAATCAGCTTTTGATGCTTTTTCTGTTGACAGCCAATGAAATCCCTACTTTTTAGTGACATTGGACCTGTGGGTGGGGAGAATCAGAGTGGGGCATATGAATGCTGTTGTTGCTAACACTCTATGGTACAGATGGTCATTGTCTTCCATCTTCAGCTGGAACAGATTATTTCCAACATTTTTGAAAGGTCATTTGGTGCGTATTTGTGTTAGCATTGTCAAGGATTTATGGACAGTAAGAAAAGGTCAATAATGCACACAAAATGGCTTGCCAAAATTAGTTGTGGTCCACTAGTGGGTTGTTGTCCTACAAAGCTCCACTGAACTGTGGATAACATACAGAAAAGCCACTTAGAGACTAAACCAGACAGTCTCTGCGCAAAAGAATGAATGGACATAAATCAGACATCAATAATTATAACATTCAAAAACCAATCAGAGAACACTTCAACCTCCCTGGTCACTCAATTACAGACCTAAAGGTCGCAATTCTCCAACAAAACAACTTCAGAAACAGATTCCAATGAGAAACTGCAGAACTTGAATTAATTTGCAAACTGAAAACCATTAAATTAGGCTTGAATAAAGACTGGGAGTGAATGGGTCATTACACAAAGTAAAAAACTATTTTCCCATGCTAATTTTTCCCCTACTGTTACTCACACCTTCTTGTCAACTGTTTGAAATATGCCAGTCTGATTATCACTACAAAAGGTTTTTTTTCTCCTGCTGATAATAGCCCACCTTAATTGATTAGTCTCATTATAGTTGGTATGGCAACACCCATTTTTTTCATGTTCTCTTTGAATATATATCTTCCTACTGTGTTTTCCACTGCATGCATCCGATGAAGTGGGTTTTAGACCATGAAAGCTTATGCCCAAATAAATGTGTTAGTCTCTAAGGTGCCACAAGTACTCCTCGTTCTTTCTGCTGATACAGACTAACACGGCTACCACTCTGAAACCTTTCACCAGGAAGAAGAAAGGCACCCATACAAACAAAGAGAAAAAGAAATAACTATTTTGAACCTCAAAAAAGACTCACTTCAAGTTTTGGAAAAAGTTAGGTTTTGTTCTTATTTTACCCAAATGGATTTTCCTAGTCCTAGTTCAAATGTATCTGCTTTAATTAAGGCTCTGAGTCCACATAGTACTTAGACATGTGCTTAACAATGACTTCATTGGGGCTTAAGTCTATACTTAAAGGTACGGACATACTTATGTGTTTAAATGCCTGTAGCAGGTAAATTTCATTGATCAAGGCCCTCAACAAACTGGCCAAAAATACTGACCCAGGAAATAGTTAATTTTGATTTAGACATGGATATCAATGCTCACTAAGAATTTAACACACGCAGCCTATTTCTAAAACCTCTGTTCTTACTGAATAGTACTTTACTGCGAGAGTAGTCCTACTGATTTCAGTGGGATTACTTATGGAGTAAAGTGCAACCTAAAATGAGAATCACAGAATCATAGAATCATAGAACTTAAGATCAGAAGGGACCATTATGATCATCTAGTCTGACCTCCCGCAAGATGCAGGCCACAGAAGCTGACCCACCCACTCCTGAAATAATTCTCTCCCTTGACTCAGCTGTTGAAGTCCCCAAATCCTGATTTAAAGACTTCAAGTAGCAGATAATCCTTCAGCAAGCAACCCCTGCCCCATGCTGCGGAGGAAGGCAAAAAACCTCCAGGGCCACTGCCAATCTACCCTGGAGGAAAATTCCTTCCCGACCCCAAATATGGCGATCAGCTGAACCCCAAGCATGCGGGCAAGACTCTCCAGCCAGACACTCAGGAAAAAGACTTTCAATATCCCAACATTGACCCTCGGTACTAATTACCAGTGGTGGCACGTTATTGACCTATTGACTAAATCACGTTATCCTATCAAACCATTCCCTCCATAAACTTATCAAGCTTAATCTTAAAGCCAGAGAGGTCCTTCGCCCCCACTGTTTCCCTCGGTATGCTGTTCCAGAATTTCACTCCCCCGATGGTTAGAAACCTTCGTCTAATTTCAAGCCTAAACTTCCCGACTGCCAATTTATATCCATTTGTTCTCGTGTCCACATTAGTACTGAGCTGAAATAATTCCTCTCCCTCCCTGGTATTTATCCCTCTGATATATTTAAAGAGAGCAATCATATATCCTCTCAACCTTCTTTTGGTTAAGGAAAACAAACCGAGCTCCTCAAGTCTCCTTTCATACGACAGGCTTTCCATTCCTCAGATCATTCTAGTGGCCCTTCTTTGTACCCGTTCCAGCTTGAATTCATCCTTCTTAAACATGGGAGACCAAAACTGCACACAGTACTCCAAATGAGGTCTCACCAAGGCCTTGTATAACGGGACTAGCACCTCCTTATCTCTACTAGAAATACCTCGCCTAATACATCCCAAAACTGCATTAGCTTTTTTAACGGCCACATCACATTGCCGACTCATAGTCATCCTGCGATCAACCAGGACTCCGAGGTCCTTCTCCTCTTCCATTACTTCCAACTGGTGCGTCCCCAGCTTATAACTAAAATTCCTGTTAGTCATCCCTAAATGCATAACCTTACACTTCTCACTATTGAATTTCATCTTATTACTAATACTCCAGTTTACAAGGTCATCCAAGTCTCCCCGGAGGATATCCTGATCCTTCTCTGAATTGGCAATACCTCCCAACTTCGTGTCATCCGCAAACTTTATCAGCCCACTCCTACTTTTGGTTCCAAGGTCAGTGATAAATAGATTGAATAAGATCGGACCCAAAACCGAACCTTGAGGAACTCCACTGGTAACCTCCCTCCAACCCGACAGATCACCTTTCAATACGACCCGCTGCAGTCTCCCCTTTAACCAGTTCCTTATCCACCTCTGGATTTTCATTTCGATCCCCATCTTTTCCAATTTAACCAGTAATTCTTCATGCAGTACCGTATCAAACGCCTTACTGAAATCAAGATATATTAGATCCACCGCATTTCCCTTGTCTAAAAAATCTGTTACTTTCTCAAAGAAGGAGATCAGGTTGGTTTGGCACGATCTACCTTTCGTAAAACCATGTTGTAATTTGTCCCAATCGCCATTGACCTCAAGGTCCGTAACTACTCTCTCCTTTAATATTTTTTCCATGACTTTACATACTACAGATGTTAAACTAACAGGCCTGTAGTTACCCGGGTCACTTTTTTTCCCCTTCTTGAAAATAGGAACTATATTAGCTAATCTCCAGTCAAACGGTACAACCCCCGAGTTTAGAGATTCATTAAAAATTATCGCTAACGGGCTTGCAATTTCACTCGCCAATTCCTTTAATATTCTAGGATGAAGATTATCCGGGCCGCCTGATTTACTACCATTAAGCTGTTCAAGTTTGGCTTCTACGTCGGATACTGTAATTTCCAACCCTGCACCTTCATTCCCATCAGTCACTCTGCCACTATTCCTAAGCCCTTCATTAGCCTCATTAAAGACCGAGGCAAAATATTCGTTTAGATATTGTGCCATGCCTAGCTTATCCTTAATCTCCACCCCGTTTACAGTTTTAAGCGGTCCCACCTCTTCTTTCTTGGTTTTCTTCCTATTTATATGGCTAAAAAACCTTTTACTATTGGTTTTAATTCCCTTCGCAAGGTCCATCTCTACCCAGCTTTTGGCCTTTCTCACTGCATCCCTACACCCTCTGACCTCAATAAGGTAGGTTTCCTTGCTGATCCCTCCCATCTTCCACTCCTTCTACGCTTTCTGTTTTTTCTTAATCACCCCTCTGAGACGCTTGCTCATCCAGCTCGGTCTAAAACTGCTACCTACGAACCGTTTTCCCTTTCTCGGGATACAGGCCTCTGACAGCTCCTGCAACTTCAACCTGAAATAATCCCAGGCGTCTTCCGCCTTTAGATCCCTAAATATGTTAGTCCAATCCACTTCCCTAACTAGTCGCCTTAATTTAGTAAAGTTAGCCCTTTTGAAATCGTAAACCTTAGTCTCAGATGCAATTTTGTTTATCCTTCCATTTATTTTAAACCGAATTAGCTCATGATCACTAAGAGAAAGAGGATCAGAGTCTGGTCCATAAGTTAAAAACTCCCCCCTCCACTTTCTTATAATAGCTTTGTAGCAGGTCGTATCCAGTCTGGCTTCAGATCCTCTTGCTGTTCTTCCTCAAGGAAAGGAACTTCATATTCCCGTCATTTTCTCAATAACTCTCCCCTTTTCTGAAAACTGGTTCATTCATGTGAAGTTCAAAACCCCACCAAAAACTTCAACCCAGCCTTCCGAGCTGGCTCACAACCCCTAGCCCTGTCGCTACTCAAGCTTTCCTCCAGCAGGCACATCCCTTTGTATAAAACAACTCACACACAGCCCTTACTCAAGTCTCTACCTGAACTCTCTCTCATAGCTCTCAAGCTGCCCTTTATATCTCCCAGGAGACCTGGTTCTGAATCACATGCTCCCATCATGTAGACTTACTGCTTTCACCTAGGCTAAGCCTGACACAGGTGCAACTGAGCCCCAACCCCCTTTAAAGGGCCAGCTCCCCCTCCTCTCCCCTCATGACAACCTTATTTATAGATTCTCTGTCTGCTGCATTATTAATGCAATCCCTGGTTGACTCTCTCTCTCTCTCGTGGAATATAAGTAATTAAATAACCAATTGTAAGAGAAAATGTTTGGAAGATATTAATATTAATCTGTGTTTGCCTTTTAGAGATTGGTATAAGAACTGAGAGAATTATTCCTTTCTATTATTATAAAGAGCACTACACATCTTACAGAGAATATGTGAACTGACCTTTTTGGAATTTTTTTTCAAAGCAGAGACTGTTTCACCTTTGAGCCAGAAAGCTCTGCATAGCCAGGCAAGGCAGGAAGAAGTCATGTTTCCACTTTCAGAACTGAAGACAGAATGCTTTGTACATTTTTAAGAAAAGCCATCAGTCTAACTTGGCCACAATACTTGCCTCAGATCTACCCGTGACAGCTTAAAAATTAGTAAGGATAATTTGATCAACTAAAACCAGCTGCAGTTTGATTTACAATGACACGCAACATCTCAAAATTAGTGTGCACAGTGGGTGTTGCTGTCAAAGGCTGGTTTTACAGTCCTTGTGCAAGCATTACACACATTGGATCTGAGTTACTTTTTTCTTACAAGCTTAAATCAGGAGTAATTCAATTAAAATCAATGGAGTTAGATTGGAATAAAACCAGTCTCAGAGGTGAATCAGTTCATAAGTGTACCTAGGAGGATGGATTCTGAAATCAGTGGCGCTAGTCCAGGTTTACATTAGTGTAACTGAGATCAAATGAAGTCTCATTTCCTGTCATCTGATAAGGAACGGCATTGTTTTAAATGATCTCTGCTGATTGCTGTGTCCCTTAGCCCTCCAAATATTAACCATGGATCAGTGAGGAGATGCTAACAGCAGCTGGAGCTAAGAAAAAAAGTGAGGCTATAATTTGAATCTTCAAAGACACATTTGTGGAGAGCAAAAGCAAAGGCACAATTGGTTCGACCTGGAAATGTCATCAAGTTATTGTGTAAGAAAAATAAGGCATTCTGGTGGTTGACTCAGAACATATTGTAGCCAGGCACTATTTCTACAGCCTTTGTGGTGTCTGTAGTAGCAGGTAGCACCAGTTTGTCCAGTTTAGAATTGGGGTGGCAGTATTAGACAGAATCTGCAAGATCAGCTGTATTGATGGTCTCCTCTTCTGCTTGAAGTCGGGTGGGAAGTTCCAGTAGGGCCACCTTCCCTCAGCCACGAAGAGATCCAGATTGCAGTACATAAACTGAAGTCTCGGACAGCACGTGGGATATATAACATCCTCCCTGATTTGCTGAAGACAGGTAAGAGTATTTTTGTACTATGCCTTCATAGGTTCAGCCAGACCATCTGGTACACTAATACCCTCCCCAGCAACTGTTCAAAAAAGGTTAACAACAGATTCTTAGGCCTGGTCTACACTGGGGGGGGGTGTCGACCTAAGGTACGCAATTTCAGCTACGCGAATAGCGTAGCTGAAGTCGAACTACCTTAGTTTGAACTACTTACCCGTCCTCACGGCGCGGGATCGAAGTCCGCGGCTCCCCCGTCGACTCCGCCACTGCCGTTCGCAATGGTGGAGTTCCGGAGTCGACGGGAGCGCGTTCGGAGTTCGATATATCACGTCTAGATGAGACGCGATATATCGAACTCCGAGAAGTCGATTGCTACCCGCCGACCCGGCGGGTAGTATGGACGTACCCGTGGATTCTAAGGCCAGAAAGGACCACTGTGATCATCTGGTCTGATCTCCTGAATAACATCAGCCATAGAACTTCCCCAAAATAATTACAAGAGCAAATCTTTTAGAAAAACATCCAATCTTGATTTTAAAATTGACAATGATGGAGAATAATATACCACTAACCTTAGTAAATTGTCCCTTTGGTTTTTTTACTCTAACTGCTAAAAATGTATGTCTTATTTATTTAACTTCAACTTCCATCCATTTGATCATATTATACTTTTCTTTGTTAAATTTGAGAGCCCACTATTAAATTTTTTCCCCATATACATATTTATAGACTTTAAAAGCTGAATGTAGCAACTATAGAGGTATCATGCTGTTGCTGGTCCTAGAGAAAATCTTTGCTTCTGTGTTAATGTCTTGAATCAGCGATGCACTTCATAGCAAAAGGCTGGGATATGCAATGTGACTTTAGTCCTGGTTGTTCTACTACTGACCAGATCTTTACCTTAGAACAGCTTTTTGAGAAGGTGACTGAAAATGTAATAAGCTGTACGCAACACTTTTATAGACTTCCTTCAGGCCTTTGCATCTAACAAGCTGATGTGATCTGATGAGGCAACTTGGCAACCCTGAAAAGATAATGTCACTGATAGAAGAGTTCTGCAATGAAACAGAAAGTTGTGTATGAGTCAATGGGAGATACATGGCAGTGTTTCCTATTTCCACAGGAGTTCAGCGAGGTTTCATGCTGCCACCATCATTGTTCAATATTGGCACTGATTGGTTGATGGATAAACTTGAGGAGGCAGCCATTGATGGCGTTCAGTTGAACACCATTTTGCTCTGAGATCTCAAATATGCCAATGACACTGCTTTGTTGGCTCAGTTTAATGAATCACTCCGGCTGCTGCTTGGGCAAGAAGTGCTGGTTGATCTGGTTGGGCAAGAAGGAGCGCACATTGGTTTAGTTATCAATCCAGTTAAAACTAAGTTCCTGGCCATTACCATCAAGCAGCCTCCAACTCTAGATAACAAACAGTTTAAATGCCTAACTTCCTTCCCAGCTTCCTTTTTTGTCCCTCCCTCCACTTGTCTCAAAGTAGTATCAGTCAATCTCCAGCCTGACCTATAAGTACAATTATTCTCTGTTTCCCCTCACCTCTTTATATTCCTTCCCAACATCCAAACGACTCCTACCTTAGTCAATATACTTTTCTCTCCCTATTAAGCACTCTATGTTCTAGAAGTATCTACTGGACCAAAGCCAGCTTGTATTCAAATTTGTGCAGTTGGTGGCTTCTTCATGTTAGAGCCGAGCAATTCATCCTAGGGTTCTCTTGATTTGAGGAAGCCCTAAAGATTGCAAGGTTAGAATACAGGAGCAAACTCAGATTAGCAAAAAAATGCCAGATCTGCTGAGAACCTGATAATCCATGACAGGAATATCAGCAAGGAAAGTGAACCTCTTGGGAACTGAGAAGAAACAACCAGGATCTAGGCAAGCAGAAGAAAAAAACCCACATGTTAGGAAAGAATTACAGAAGTCATCAGATACAGTCAAGGATATTGTGCTATGAGAAAGAGCTGAATGTGAGAAAGTGTTTGGAATTACGTTGGGGAAGAAGGAAAAAGGGAAGACTTGAGTTGGGGTGGAAGGACAGAGAGGGGATAATGTTGGGAGCAGAGAAGAAGCATAGGGAAAAGATGAGAGACAGCGAAGGATGGAGAAGGTTGAAGATCTTAAAGAACTCAGATATATTCATGCAATCTCCCCCAAAATGGAGGGTGGGATTTTCAGACATGCTCAACGTTAGTCTAATTCTGCTCCCATTGAATTCAACAATAAAACTCCCATTAACTTCAGTGGGAGCAGAGGTAGGCCAACACAGAACATTTTTGAAAATCTCACCCCTAAAATTTATCTCAACCAAACTGAATCTGTTGGGGTCAGTTCATCACCAATTTTGGAGACTGCCTTTTATATCATTTCACTTGAGTCAGATATCAGTAAATTCCTGTTTCCTCTAGTGTATGCAATACACCATAATTTATAGTGTCATGCAGATGCTAAATTTTTTGAATCTCCATTCTGTTGCACATAATTTACATTGTCTGTAGCAAATAAAAAGATAAGTGCAATCCATATTGCAAATGCATTATACCATGATGAATTTGAAGCCTCTTTTCCTGGTTCTGTTTCACCTCATGGAATTTATATTGCCATTGTAATAATGTCTGGTTTACACAATGAATATCTTCTTGCTAATTACAATTGGATTTTAAATTGGTCTTGTTTCTGGAGACAGTATTATGGCATTCTTGATTAGCAGAAATAAATCCTTAAATATACAGCTTCCATACAAATCAACTAAAGGATTACAGTAAAATAAGGCCATTGCAACAAAACACACATAAAATCTTCTCCTATTTAGCTTCTATCAAGCAACAAATCCTGTCATGTAACAATAATTTAAAAAAAAAATCAATTGAACTGAAATGCAATAATCCACAAACTAATGTGTCTTAAACCTAGCCTCAAACAAAATCACAAATCCAATAAACGGAAGCTTGGGATCAGTGGCTACCCATATTTAGCAATCTGAGACCCAATGGAATTGGGCTAGATTCTGATTTCACTGGCATACATTCAGCGTAACTCCTCTGAAATCAGTTTCACATTCAATAGTGATGTAAAATGTACATTGTGTCAGATTCTCAGCCTTGCTCCTGCTATTTTGCAGATTCCGGTACCTCAAATGGTTCATAAAGTCAGTTTGGCCAATTAGCTGAGAATCCCCCCCATGGGATTCACATGGAAGGCTAACAGCCTCAGCAAGGCTCAGCCACATAAAATAATCTGCCATCCTGTTTAGGCTTTTATAAAACAGGTATCACAAAGATAGCTTCAGATATTTAGGGCCAGATCTTCCCATGGTGTCAACTGGCATAGCTTCATTTATATCAATGGAGTTATGGCAACCCAACAATAATTTTAAATGGATGCAGGAAACCCCCCAACACACTGTGAAGTCCTAGACTGGTCAAATTGTACCAAGGGTTCTTTCTCTTTTGCACTTCCTTGTCAGACTAATAAACTAGTACTGAATTTGAATGAGTTCCTGATACCTTCATAAAGTAGATAAACTTAAAATGAATATCATGAATAGTGCCAAAAATGTAATCACTGTGAAAATAGTTGGTGTTAAGGGTCTCAAAGTGCCATGCATTCATTTTGGACAAACCAGGAAACTAATTATCTCCTTCCCACCTGCCCGCCCTTGACCTTTGAAGTGGTTTTAAAACATCCGGTTGTTGGATCTCAGTACAGAAACACTGATGGCATTCTTTAAAAATTAAAATGCATGTTATTTATTTTTTTCTATACACTGCTCAGTCTTAATCAGGATAATTAAATTAACCATCAACTGCTATTTAAAGAATTTTCAAATTATGTGAGAGCAACTGTATTTCACCACTCCCCAGGAAGCTGTTACCAAATGCAATGCTACATTATACAAAAAGAAACGATTCCTTGTGCCTGGAGGTAAATTGGAAACATTAACTGAGGTCTGTCCAAAAGAGTTTCTTGTGATAAATTACAACTTCTTAAAACAGACACTCCCAAGTGAAGGAATATGTTTTAAGAAAAGCAGCTGAAATATGTAACAGGATCCAAGCCCTTTACAGTGTTCTCCAGAAAAATAATCTCTTCAGTTCATTTTGTGCGGTATATTAATTAAACTTTATTCATTAAGGGCTAGAGCCTGTGAGGTGCTGAGGGGCTCCGCAGCTCACAGCATTATATACCCTTAAACTACAGAAGGCTTTTAAAACCTACCCATCCCCCGCTGTATAATCTCAGGTAGAATTGTTAAATGTATGCTCAGCCACCAAATACAAGTCACTTAAGCAAACAGTGAAGCACCTTGGTGAAGGCAATTGCATGGTCTGAATACCATCAACTGACACTTCTGTTCAGTGACCCTCTCAGGTCTTAGAAATGGTCTTTTCAAATTCCAGGTCTTGCTGTATTGATTTTAATCAGACGCTTTTTCCTCAGAGCCTCATTTCAAAAATAGCCCTGTCAGAATGTCTATCCAAAGTTTTATCACAGGCTTTTTATTCATATTTGAAACCATTCAGCTAAATGACCTGGAGGGGGAAGTAGGGTTGGATATGTGTTTATTTCTTCCTCCACACACGTTTTTTAATTCTGTTTGTTTTGAGTATGAGTAGATCTCTCTCCATTTATTCAGACTTTGGTTTGTCTGTTCTATTTTGGAGAGGCATATTACACTGTCTCAGGGGCCTACTTTCCAAAACTTTACTCATCGTGGGTGAAAGCATGGCTCCACTGAAGTCAAGGTGAGTTTTGCCATTGACGTCAATAAGGCCAGGATTTCACCCCGACCTTTAAATGCAGAGGGGTACACTAAAGAGGACTCTCAAACCATGCAAAATTGTGTAAAACTCTTTAAAAAAAAAAACTCTGGTCCAATTAACTAAACATTAGTGAAGGTATAGCACTCCTTTGGTAGCATTCCCTTGATGAGCTCATTAGGGGCCATACTGTGCCCAGCTCTGTGTGGGTGCTCAAGAGAAGGGGAAAGAGTGGGAATAAGAAGCCACACCCACCAAACACATTCATGAGACACACTGGGCGAGACTTTCTGCTACACCATTCAGAAACTACAGCACAGAAAGTGCATCTTGGCAGCAAAGCAAAGGTAGCTTAAATCACCTGCGCACTTCTTGGGGTCTACAGTCCTTGACATGAGTTAAAGCTTTCTTTTTACATTTCTAAGTGAACCCTATAAAAAAGTTTTCAGTGGTGTTTTGTTTGCTTGTTGGTTTAATAACTAAATTAAAGAAAGTTACTAGGAAATCCTCACCAGAAACAGAATGGTTTCCTGATGCCTGGATGGATTTTGCCAAGAACCATTTTAAGGTTTCCTTTCTGTAAGCTCCAGTCAGGTTGCCATATGGAATTACTCCATGTAGAGAGTCTGACCTACAGCAAAAGCTGAACAAAGCTCAGATTATTTACTATACTCCTAAACCACTGGCTGTTTTGCATCTCTCCCACATGAGATCTAATTCCACCAGTAAATACCACACATACTAAGTTCTAAAGCATAGTTATAAAAAGGCTAAGGAGTTGTACACAAGGTTGGCTATTTTGATGACACACAAAACAAAGCAGAACCGTAGTGCCATATTCGCACTCAGGCCGTCTCAAAACTTGCTGGCACCTGCAGTTTAGTATATTTACTGCTGTGACCAAGAAGATTGATCACAGGAAGCCAAAGCTTCAGTTCAGCTAGAAAAATAAGAATCAGCTGTTTTCTATGAGCAGTCTGTCTGATGATAACCAACCTGATGAAACTGCTGGAATTTTCTCTTGAGCTAAGGACATTTTCATACTGGGGAGGATACAGTAATCACTCTAATACTTTTCAATTGTATTGGCAGATTAGACAGAAAGGAGTACACAAAAAACCCCTCTGATTTTGTGGGTAAAAATGACAGAAATCAGACAGCTAAATACATAATTATGCCCTTAACTCTCTTTTTCACCCACATCTGATGACATTGAAAGCAAAAGCTCTATGGAGAACCCTTTAAAAATTGTGCTAAACATCTGCTACTAAAAAAAATTGCTTAACTATCACCGCTAGAATCATCACCGTAGTGTCAAGGTGCTAGGTTATTTTTGTAAAATATTTGACGACATATCTAGTATCTGGAAATGGGATTAAGATTTTTTTTTCCTTTGGGATGGGTGCAGTGCTTGTTATATTTATATTAATTAATTAATTAAATCAAGTTAGGGATTGATTGTGGCTTCAAAGCATTGCCCCACAAGAAGCGTGCAACCTTTGCTACACCCATCAAGAAAGTGCAGTGTGCACTCCCTGCTTCAGTCAGTCTGTTCTGCTAGCCAATGTTGGAGGTGAAGGGAACATGGACTCATATTCTCCCTGCTCCTGCCTACCGTTTTTTGGGTAGTGAGGCTAATAGGTATGAAGACAGATGCATGAATGCAATGTAAATTGTTCTGTCGTTACAAACAGACAATATTTAAATTAAAAAGTCACATTTTTATTTTAAAAAAATAAGAGCTGGATCCTGACCCTCATTTCATCCCCTTTGCACTACTTTAAGACACCCATTCTTGGCCTCGCTGCCGTCAGAGTGGACATACTAGGGCAAGAAAAGGCATACCTGGAACACATTGCATTTCACTGATCCAGAACCAGCTGAAGGACACCTAAGGGGCCTCAAGGCTGTTCTAATTTGTGCCAGGGCCAAACTGGTCCTTTGCTGCCGCCAGGATCACTGAGAGGGAAAGTTGGCAGGAGGCCACCTATGTCTCCCCCACTTGCAAGTGCATCCAGTGACCTGAGCCTTTAGCCCTAAATTTTGAGGGGACATTTGAACTTATGTACCTGATTTTAAAAGGAGCCTTAACCTAGCCTTCCCTTTTGCGCCTACAATTTCACTATGGTCACAAATAAATGTGGATGCATGTGATGTCTACCTGATTGGATCTGAAAATTGTTCCTGTTGCATCCACATTTTTTTCACTTCCTCTTTATTATTTGCATCTGCAAAATGGTGAGTACAAAATGGGAAGACTCTTCTAAAAAATAAGGCCCTAGAAATAGTGAGCAGCAAGTGTTGACATCCTTCAAGCACTCAGCTGACTATAGCATTCCCTCATTTGGGATCCAACCAATCAGCAGGTATATCTGCTAATAGCCACCTTTTATTTCTGCCACATTTCTAGAAACTGGTGACATGATGCTTCTGGGAACTACATGAAAACATTGGATAATAGTGCTATGATATACTCATTTCCTGAAGTACAAGCCCTGGGCACCACAGCATTGCAACATTATCTAATGGTGGCTGCCGTGTAACTTGCAGAAATTCTATACTACCTTTTAGACCATCTAAAAATGATTAAGAAAGTAAAAGGTGGCTTGTACCACCAGATGCACCAACAAGCAGGCTGGATACTGCAGAGTTGACCTGAGTGTTGTAATATTTCTAAAATATTTATAGTGGGCTTTTTTTTCAAACGCACTCAATGTTCACCTAACTCTGCTCTCATGGAAGCCACTGGGTTTTGTCTATACAGCATAGTAAGCCCGAATCTGTGTGACCCCCCACCCCTGCAGAATCTGTGTTTCCAAGTCCAAGTCCATGAGCTGCACTGGAAACCAAGGTTTAACAACCATGTGGGTGTGTCCATACTATACTATGCAGCCCCAAGTCAGAACTTCAGCTTCTGTAGGCATATACCATCATATCTCAGAGTTCCTAGAGCCCTTGCCGACTGTACCTGCGTTAGGGCTTGGCTTATGGTGGGTTTGTGAGAACTTGTCTGTCTATCCCTCAGGAGTCAACCAGAAGGGTTTTGAGTGGTTTTTAGCTCACCAACAGATCCAGCCAAGCCATTTTGTGTCCACACACTCCCAGCAGCTAGAGCCATCAACAAGAATCCCTACCTGGTGGAAGAACTGCTCCATCTCATGCTGTCAGGCCTAGTTCTGGAATCTGTCAGAGCATCTGCAAGACACTGGTGGACATTTCAGTGGCTGTTTTTGCCCTGTCACAGGAAACTTTCAGAGTGGGATACTGCCATGCCAGCTGCGATCCAGCTGCTCATGCTTGTTATCTTAGCTGCACGTCCTCCCTACTAGATCTGTGCTTCTGGAGCAGGGCCACAAACACGGACTGGTGGGATCATGTCAGCATGCAGATCTGTATTGACCAGCAGTAGGTCCAGAACTTTCACATAAAGAAGAAGATGTTCCTAGAGTTTTGTGATCAACTTGCCCTAACCCTCATGCCTCTAATGCCATGAAATCCACATGAGGGAGGCCATGCTTGGCCAGAAACAAGTCAATATAGCTATCTGGCAGCTGGCTACCTTAAGCTGCTACAGGTCTGTTACTAACCAGTTTGGAGTTGGCAAATCAACTGTGGGGGTTGTTGTACAGAGGTCTATGAGGCAATCAGGACTGTGATGTACCTAAATAGGGTTGCCAACTTTCTAATCACACAAAACCAAACACCCTTGCCCTGCCCTCTGCCCCAACCCTTCACCAGGCCCCACCCATGCCCCGCCCCTTCACTGAGGCCCCATCCCCCACTCATGCCATCCCCCCCCCGTTGCTCACTGTTCCCCACCCTCACTCACTTTCACCATGCTGGGGTGGGGGGTTGGAGTGCGGGAGGGGTATGGGTTTGGGGTGGGGCTGTGGATGAGGGGTTTGGGGTGTAGAAGGAGGCTCCAGGCTGGGGCCTAGGGGTTCGGAGTGCAGGAGGGGATGAGGGCTTTGGGGTACAGGAGGGAACTCTGGCCTGGGGCAGGCGGGTGCGGTGATGAAGGGGATGAGGGCTTTGGTGCACAGGAGGAGGCTCTGGGCTGGGGCAGGAGGTTGCGGTGAGGGCTCCGGCTGGGGCTGTGGGCTCTGGGGTGGGGTGTGCGATGAGTGGTTTGGGATGGGACTTTGGGCTGGGGTGCAGGAGGGGTGTAGGGTCCCAGCGGTGCTTTCTGTGGCTCTGAGGAAGTGACCACCAGGTCCCTGTAGCCTCTAGGCACATGGGAAGCCAGGCAGCTCTGCACAGTGTGCGCTGCCTTCGTGCTTCTAGGTGCCGCCCCCCCGCCCCCCCGCCGCCACAAACACACACACAGCTCCCATTGGTCATGGTTCCCGGGCGGGGGCAGCGTATGGAGCCTCCCAGTCCCTGGCCGCCCCAGGGCCTAGGAGCCACAGGGACCTGGCAGCCACTTCCGGGGGCAGCGTGGAGCCAGGGCAGGTAGGGAGGAGCCTGCCTTAGCCCTGGGCCCCTGCTGCACTGCCAAGCAGTCGTTTAACAGCTGTTAAATGTTCCTGAAAGAATTTGCTGGTTTGGAGAAAATGGGCTTTCCAAACTGTGCTGGGGACATTGATGGGATTCATGTGCCTATTTTTTGCCCACCACCAGGAGCATGAGTACATATACCTCAAAGGGTACTTCTCCATCATCATACAGGCCCTAGTCATCCACAGGGGCAGATTCATGGACACCGGATGCACTAGCAGGGTGCATGATGCCAGGGGGTTCTGGAGATTGGGACTTCACCTTCATGGAGTAGCTGGAACATTACCAGCAAATGACTGTTATAAATAGAGTCACTTTCCTCATTGTTATTCTAAGGGACCCACTTACCCCCTGTAGCCAGGGCTTATGGGACCATACTTGACAGTGCAACCAAACAGTGTGCCTGTCATGACTGATGCTGGACCCACACACACACAATGGAAATCAGAGATGCTTTGTGCACCCACATAATGGGTTTGCATGGTCCTGTGCATGAGAGGGAATGAAATGGTATTTGCTGTTGTGCTGTTTATGGGTGGGAGGTGGCTGTGGGATTTTTTAAAATATGTGGTGCTATGTATTATGAATTTTGTAAATACTGGTCATGTACTTCAACTCATTTACTGTGAAGACAATTATTACATTTTTATTACGAAATTTATTGAGAACAGGGATGTGATGGCATTAAAGCTTGTGCCACCTTTAACATTTATTATTAATGAAACTTGCTATTCGAGTTTTGTTAGCAAATTCAATGCTTTATTTTACACTTGTATTTACATACCAGTCTGAAAATCAGAAAGGCTGACCAGCTGCAATCAAAATGTACAACACAATAACCAAACTCAGTGCCAAAACAATGAAAGGTGCATGTTACCAAATGACAAGGACAACTATTTCTCCGTGTCCTCTGTCCCTATGTTCTCCTTGGCATTTCTGGTACATTTTATATGTGTGGGCCATGGCTGGACTAGAGTGGATGAATGTTCGAGGTACTGTTCATTGCCTCTGACACAGTCCAACCAACCCCTGAATTGTCCAAAGGCTGCATAGTCTGAAGGACACAAGAGTGTGGGAGGGACTCAGTGCATGGGGCAGGAGCTGAAATTGGCTGTGGAGCCTGCAGACTGGTAGCCATGAGTGCAAGTAATTGCTCAAATAGCTCCTTCTGCTGTACAGTGTTGTCCTCCCTCAATCTGCAGACATGCTCCATGAATCTCTCCGCCCATCTCTCCTCGCGCTGTGCAACCTCTCTCTCTCTTTCCACCCTTCTTGCATGTTTAGCCTTCTGATACTCAGCCTGCTCCTTCTGGAACTCTGTCTGCTGGTGTGTTTTATCTACAATCTCTCCCATCAACTCATCTTGGACTCTCTTTGTCCTTGCCTGCAATAAGTGGGTCTGCTTCCCAGACTCCTGGTGTGTTTGTGGAGGTGGAAAGGCCTTAAAAGGAAAATGAAGGAGCCCATTATTGTCTCACCATGACATAAAATTACATTTTCCACTCTATCAAAGGGGCTGCTTTAATTCAGTCAAATATGATATTTTTTTATCCAAGGGCTCTATTTTATTCACCAAAAAAAAAAAATCATCAGCCACTTCAGATGCCCTTTGGAGCAGCACTGAAAGCCATCACACATCATGGTATGATATATATACAAAATTCAATTGAAATGAGTTCTACTTCACCCCCTTGTTTTTTTCTGGAGTGGAGTGGGGACGGACGGACTTACAATGGATCTAATCACTAACTATGGCTTTTCAATCCTTTCAGGCTGGGCAAGCCTTGGAGAACACTGATACTCTGGATGTCTCCAAGTGGAATCATCAGAGGACCACTATCGGTCTATGCTAAGGAGATATTTAGGTAACTAGTGACTGACTGGCCAGCATATCTCAGAGTGGAGGAGGCTTATGAGTTACAGAATTGTCCCTAATAAGTATTCCATGCTCTTGGAGTTCCTACTTTGTGAGAAGTTTCTTTCAGCACCAGGCAGCAAGGGTGAAAATTCATGGTAAAATCAACAAGATACTGATTTAGCCTGGAGATACAGTACAGCCTCCTTACTAGCACCCGGTGTCCAGGCAGAGACCCAACTGACTGTGTCTAGTGACTGCTAACACAGCCAGACAGCCAACTTCCATTGTAATTTGGACTCATATATTTAAGCCACCTATGGAACAAATACACACTTCAGTTTTGTTTGGAGTCAGAATGAGCAGATTTTGGGGGACTGATTTATAGACTGTGTGGGACAGTGCAGGCATGGGTGATTTATAAAGTGTGCTGTATAAGATGGGAAGGGAATGTGAGGCTGTTAATTGAGGAGTCCCAACCTCTACTTATAACAAACAGCCATTAACTAATTTTAAAAGTTCATAACTGCTTGTTTAACTGTTTTCCTCATTTCACAGTGTCCATTTTAAATCCCATGCAGTGTCGGGTGGAAAGTGAGGGGGTGGGGAACATGAGGAAAATGGTGTTGGTTCCAGTCTGAATGGAAGCACATCAAAGCCATGGCTTGTATTCATAACTTAATAAGGTCACAAGCTAGAATTCTCTCCCATCCACATATTAACAACAACAAACAGGCCAGCAGAAACTTACCAAGCTTCAGCTCTGACTCTGGTTCCAGTGCTTGTTCTGATGCCAGTTCTGCAGCAGGTTGCTCCCCAGAGCCAGCCCCAACCAGCTCCTCAGAGAACAGACTGAGGCTGTGCTGTAGCTGCTCCAGCAGCATAACCTCTTCTGTTACCAGACGCAACACGAGGGTCACTTCTTGCCCTTCATCCAATGGCTGGCTCTCCTCTGGCACTGCTTGTGACTGGGGAGATTATAAGGATGCCATCCTTGCTCAGCAGATTGTCATGCAACACAGTGGGCTCAGTGTTCACTATAGTTCCCAGTATCCAGTCAAATTCCTCGTAAACGAGGCAGGAAGATGGTGAGTTCCCAAAGGTGCCATTAGACAGTAGGCTGTCTTCAGCCGCTCTATTTGCACTCTGCATTGTACAGCTGTCTGGTCGATCCCCAACACCCCTACCTGCTCAGATATAGCTTTGTAGAAATGTCCATTTCTTGTGCTCTTGCTGAAATCGAGAGTCTTGTCTCAGATCAGAGGTAACCAGGATCTGGCTGTGTTCCTCTAGCCAGCAAGCAAGCAGCACACTTGATGCTGGACTTGTTCTTAATACTGGCCATAGTTAATACCCATGAAGGTTAATTGTTTCACATTGAGCAGTCCATATGGAAATGAAGGGTTAAATACCAAGCAGCTACATTTGAACCAGGAGGTTGCTTCTGGTTCCTGGGATGTGAGTGGGAAGTTTGGGGATGGAAGGGCTGGGAAATGTAGCAGGTTTTAGGATATCATTGGTGGTCTCTCCAGACCTGAGTCTCACAACCCAGACTTGAGCTGCATCCACACTGTGGGACTCGTACTCCAACCCACTCCCCTAACAGGATCCATGGGCCCAAGTCCAGAGGAGTTCCAGGCCCAAGTCAGACTGATTTCTGTGTGGAGGGAAGTGGAAGCTTGGGCTTATACCTGAGTCATACCCAGGGCTTAGTGTTCCATGTAGACATACTCCAGGAGTTTTACCATTGACTTCAATGGAAGCAGAGTTTGGTCAACGATGAGCCCTTCAGAAAAGCCAACACTTACTGTTTAAAAAAAATGCACATTTGTCACATCTACAAAGAGAACTAAAGTGTTGTTTGTGGAAAGTTTGCACTTAATGTTATTTCCTCTCTTTGCATGTAGAACCAGCTACTTTTTTAGATTTCAGAGGGCCAAATTGTGGCAAATACCAGCTGATCCAAGTAGCAGGTGGTACAGAGTCTCCATACCATATGGTGAGTTATATAAGGTCTGGTACATTCTTTAGGATGGTGCCATTGTAGCTGGTCTACTCCATTGGCTGTTGTGCAGAGGGCCACTTCTCCACCTGTCTCTGCTCCCTTTGGGGTGCTCTTTGACCCCCATACCACACTAACAAAGTAGTCCCTGTGCTCCACGAACCATAGGGACTGCAATTGTGACAGACCTTTCCACACAAAAAGGTGGAGGCTGTTTGCAGGCTTGAGGGTGCTGCCAATGATTGGAAAAGCCACATTAAAGGGACAAACCACAGGAAATTAATTGCTTTCCTATTAAAATTAATCAATATTTAGGTTTTCACAGGACAGTTGTAACTGCTCAAGACACTTTGTTGAGATGATTTTTCAGCCTTAAGTGCACCCTCAGTTTACACCCAGAGGTAACAATATGACAGTAAAAGGTCACAGAGTTCGCACAACTTTTGTTATTTGACTGTCTCATAAAGTAGTAACCTAAAAATATGTGCCCAAAATAACTGATGGGGCTGCAGGAACTAGAGGCCCCACTGCTTCCTTACCAGCAGCCCTCACTCTCATGTATCCTACTTTTCTAATGCAAGCTGCTTTTCTAATGCAAGCAGATTTTCAAAGTTAAAAAATTGGGGCACCAGGGAGAGGTGTCCTGGGAAAGGATTTTGGTGAGGCATGAGGGCAGCTAATGGGGACAGTGAAAGAAAAGCCCCCTCCTTCTTTCCCCAGCTCCTCCACTCCCCACTCTTCTTTCCACACTGAAAAGTTGTGACATTTTACAGTAAGAAGGGGGAGTGGATGAAACAGTGTCCACCCTCTATGACTGTCAGTTTTCTTCCAATTCCAGCATCTAACTTCTCTCTCGCCCCCTCCAAGGTAGCTCCTATCCTACCAGCTTCCACTCACCTATGTCCCTTCATTCACACATACCCACACTCAACCCATCGCCTCCTCCCAGCTGCACAGCCCCCTAAATCTTCTAGACTACCTCCAAAACACCACTCACTGCTCAAAACACCTCATCCAACCACACCCCCAAAGTTTAGCCCCTCCCTCATACCCTACCTTAGAATGTCCACCTTTCCTTCCCAACTTTCTCATAGGTCAGAACCCCTCTCCCCAGCTCTTAACTCTCCCCACAGCACCATGCTTCAGAACAACTTCTCTTCCCACCCTTCCCAAGCTCACAACTCCTCCCATCTCACGCTCAGAAACCTTTCTTCCCCACCCTCAGGTTTTTATCCTTCCACTCCAACCTTCTGGCTCAGAATCCTTCTTCCTCCTACTTGATACCCAGCTAATAAACCAACTTAACCATTATAGAATCATAGAATATCAGGATTAGAAGAGACCTCAGAAGGTCATCTAGTCCAAACCCCTGCTCAAAGCAGGACCAACACCAACTAAATCATCCCAGCCAGTGCTTTGTCAAGCCAGGCCTTAAAAACCTCTAAGGGTGGAGATTCCACCACCTCCCTAGTTAACCCATTCCAGTGCTTCACCGCCTTCCTAGTGAAATAGTTTTTCCTAATATCCAACCTAGACCTCCCCCACTGCAACTTGAGACCATTGCTCCTTGTTCTGTCATCTGCCACCATTTTGAACAGCCTAGCTCCATCCTCTTTGGAACCTCCCTTCAGGTAGTTGAAGGCTGCTATCAAATCCCCACACACTCTTCTCTTCTGCAGACTAAATAAGACCAGTTCCCTCAGCCTCTCCTCATAAGTCGTGTGCCCCAGGTCCCTAATCATTTTTGTTGCCCTCCACTGGACTCTCTCCAATTTGTCCACATCCTTTCTGTAGGGGGGGCCCCCAAACTGGACACAATACTCCAGATGTGGCCTTATCAGTGCCGAATAAAGGGGAATAATCACTTCCCTCAATCTGCTGGCAATGCTCCTACTAATGCAGCCCAATATGCAATTAGCCTTCTTGGCAACAAGGGCACACTGTTGACTCCTAGCCAGTTTCTCGTCCACTGTAATCCCCAGGTCCTTTTCTGCAGAACTGCTGTTCTCCAGAACAACCATTGCTGGACTTGAAGCAGAGCTATCATGGGGGGATTGTAGCTGCAGGAAGCATGTGTCCCTAGATGTTGTGCAACTAATCTTAATTACCCCCACAAAGGCCTGCAATAGTGCCTTCCCTTTGCAGCTGCAGGGATTCCAGGTAAGGTGAGACAGGTGGACTGCAGCCACCAAAGCTTCCAGGGACAGGGGAAGACCCAATCATACCAGGAATTGGGCATTGGCAGTGGATAGCACTTCAGTACATCAGCCATAATACAAATCCTAAACAGTGTGTATAATATTGCAAATAACTGGTGAGTTACTGGTATGTCTCAGCCTCGCCATAGCCTAGCGTCCAGTGATCCTTGGTTTTGGTATTTTAAGTGGATTATAAACTGCAAATTATAAATGAAGAATAAAATGTAACTATGCTTCATTTAGATTCAATGAATTTCAAAGGCACGTGTCAACAGTGCTACGTACCATTTCAATAAACTTTGTTCAAATATAAAGCCGATGGAATCCAATTAAGTAATTTCTCCTGTACATCCTTTAAATTCTGAGATATTCATACAATGATTAAAATTCATTCTTGAAAATGTTTCCATGTAAAGGATTGTCCTTTGCTCAAAAACTCATGAAACCAGACAAAAACTGCATATTGGTAACTATATTTTAAACCAAAAAAATCTTCACATAATAAATACATCTTATGCACATTAACTTCAAATTTACTTCAGAAAGCTATTTACAATATAAATAATTATAAATGGGAACACTTTGCAAGATATTGTTAACATAGCTAAATTGTGTTTCCTACATTACATTCCAAAGGAAAACTTCAAATTACAGATGTTATGCTACAGTGTCACTAGAACCTATACATTGCAAGGCATGGCATTTGAAATGTTGGCAACCTGTGTCTTTTTTCATAAATATAATCCATTGGGTTTGGGGAGTTGGGGTTTGTTTGGGTTTTTTAAATATGCTCATCAAAACAAATATGAACATGTCTTTGTTTCTGAAGTGCCTTTTTCTAGTTTTATGTGCTGAAATATTTACCATTGGGAAAAAATTACAGTGCTTTAAAACAACTCTTCCCCATTGACTTTATTTATTTAGAAATGGAACTGCTGTACTGTTTTATAATGTGTTAAGATTATTTCATGTGTTTCCAAACTTCCTACTTTTTAGTGTCTAAGAGCAAAATCACATGCAGTCAAAATTTCAATAAATAAAAATGTTTAAAAATTTTATTTTAAACCCTAGAATCCTATGTTTACCATTTGAAAGGAGAGGTTAAGTAGAAGATACAACCAGCCAAAAAACCTTTGTTTCTTCCTATAATGCCTATATGTTTGATCTTTCCTTTCATGTATAGTCTCATGTCAGGAGCCATAAATTAACCTTCTTTCAGAAACGGGTGCATTCTTACCAGTTGGAGCCAAGTTTTATCCACACAACTCTTATGTGCATGAACTGAACACCATAGTTAAATTTCCTTGCGTGTAATTTTTCACTGTCAGACACTCCAAGGATGCTTTCTGTAAAAGGGAGCTGCACTGTCACTCATCATCCTGCAGAAAATGCCACTTAATTTTCCTTGTCCAAAATAATAATTCCCTTTGGAGCACTGAGCAATAAAAATATTTTGCTAACCCATGAGCTCCGGGGACCTTAGTCACAACAAACTGAATGATGTATATGGTACCAGAGTAATAGTACAGCACTGTTCGGTTTTTTTAACTGCAGACACTCAGAATACTTAATAGCCATTTTTAATAAAACAATATATAAAATAGGTGTTCTAGTTACCTGAATATCGCAGTCTGGATTACTTTGGGGCTAACCAGCATGCATATTTGTTTGGAAGTAAATTCTTCAACCCTGCTCTTACTGAAGTCAATAGCAAAACTTCCATTTCCTTCAACAGGAACAGGGTATGGCCCTATGCTGCTATGTGTAAATTTAAAAGAATTCCATGGAAAAACCTGAATTGAAATACTTTGCTACCAGACAATAACCATAACTGCCTCCAAAATACCCATAACTGGGTCTGATCCTGGAATTGTTTCGTGAGCAGTAACCCCAATTGAAGTCAAAGTGAACTTTCATATGGAAGGTCTGAAGACCCATTCTGATAGCCATGAGTTTGTTGGACTTTGGTGCTGCAATTAAAAGTTGGTGCTTCTGCAACAGACAGTCAGCTTTTCCAGTGCATCCATGCCTTTTGCAGAAATACCACACAAGGCCATTTATCTGAATACTTTGGGAGCTTATCAATACCTTTCAGATAAATGGTGGTTCAGATAATCAGGAAAATTATTGAATAAGTGCTTCATGCCAGTAGAGATATAACTGAGATTCAGATAAGAGGAGGGCTTTGTGGATTAAACAGTGTTGGATAAATAGGATTTTACTGTACTACACCAAGTGATAGTACTTGTGGGAACATCATCAAAAAAGTAAGTTGGCTACTCCCCAGAAGGTGAAAGCACAGCAAAATGTTCTTGGTCTTTGGCATCCACCAATGTTCAGAGCTGCCCACATTTTTCTAAACCTATTCAAAGCATGTATAGAAAAAACAATCTGCATTAGTAGTACATGTCATTTGGGGGGCATTTCCCTTTACAGTTTTCATAGTTACATCTTCCAGGTGCACAAAAAAAAAACGAGTGCCAAATCCCTAGGAGCCAGATTCTGCTAGATTAGCACCTTACTCCACAAATATATCCATTGAAACCAATAGGACTGCTTGAGGAGTAAGGTTTCTTACTCTAAGTTAAGAATTTGTATAAGCTTCTGGCCTTAAACATGTACACTATGCCCACTGAGTGCAATTGTGTATAAATGAGAGACAGTTCCATTCTTTTCTTAACATCAAATAAAGACATAGAAAGCCTGATCCAGAGCCCACTGAATTCAATGAAAAGACTCCCATTGGTTTCAACAAGCTTTCGATAAGGGTCATAAGCAGTTTTCGGTTTTATTAGCATATTCACTTGTTGTTATGTTTGTTGAAATAATGCTATAAAATGCTAGCATACTACAGTGCAATCAGTATAGTATTAGTTGCACTTGTGGAACTGAAACATACCCTAAAATGAAAAATATCAAAGCAAATACTGTATCTTGCATTTTCAAATTTTCCAAAATTGCTCATCTCTTTCTTTAAAAAATACATTCCTTGAAGAACGTTGAGGATTTTTACATTTTATCATTGAGGTTAAGTGGGGAGTTGAACTAAATATGAAGTTCATTAAAGTATGTCATACAATAAGCACTGATGTCATGAACAAGTGTAAGCTTTGTGCCCTACAGTAATGTACGTTATGCCACTTGCAGTAATGAATGCTACAGTTAAGGGTTGCAAACTGTCCCTAAGCTTACATAATAATTATGCTTACAAATCATTTTTAATAATTTTTCAAAATCATATTAAAAGCTCCTTGCCAGCTTTGAAGTTAAGATAAAATTGTTCCCTCCAAGTTGGCTACTTAAGGGAGCAGGATGGCCAATCAGATAGCCCGTAACAGGCAAGTGCCTCCAGTCAATGACAATGGTGAACTAAGAAGGAGCAGTAGTTGCTGCCATCTTGCATGGGGAATGAGCAAGTGTCAGTCTTGCTGGTCTTACAACATGGCTGCAGGTGGAGGGCACCAGACCACTGTATTGATATTTTAAATATTATATTTATTACATTGCACCTTCCTGCATTTGCCACTGTAGTGGAATGAAACTATGGAAAATCTCAGCATAGGAGAAATTTAATTTAACAATAGTTGCTTGGACATTTTTATTCTATATGGGATCACAGTAAATAGTAACAGGGAATCTTTATTGCATAGCTTACTTGCTTTTTTCCTAAATGCAAAATATAAACAAACCATGTTAGAAGTACAGTCATTTATGAAGGTGCCTTTCATAATGTAATCTAGTATAATATTCAGATTTACTTAGAGTCACTTTTGTAATGTACTAGCAGTATTCCAAGGGACATATGATAACATGTATTTCTATTCTGTTTTACTCAGCAAATCACATTTTAGTACTGTACAATGAGGCTCCAAATAAAAAGTTAATACTATTCATAGGTGTAAACTAAATAAAGATGTATCCAGAACTAGACTTATCAAAAATACCCTCTCATTCCTAACTTTTTAGGAATATATAAAATCATTGGGCTGAAAGAAATCCATTTTGGTCCATCCACCCCTTTGAGTTAGCAGTTGTTAGCATTTTTCTCAACAGCATTAAATACTTGCCTTGTTTTTATCTTTTTTTTTAATTATTTATACTAGCTGCTCTTGTTTATGACCTTTATAGTTCATTCAACTTATTAGGCTTCATTTAATATAATTCTCTACAAATTTGTTTCGTTCTCATTTTTCCTTGGCTAACATTTAATGCCCCTTGGCTCGTATCTACTACTAATTCAAATAACCTTATACTGTTATCTAATCTCTCTTCCATGCAGAACTTTGTGCACATCAGTGACATTCCCTCTAAATCTTTCCTTATCCAAAGATAACAGACCCAGTTTATTTAAACACTTATTAGATCTTCCATTCTCTTTATCTCTCTGCTTTGTGTTCTGCTCTACCTTTTCTATTATGAGCTTTAGATAAAAAAGGCCAGATTGTAACATCTTTCTCTTCTGGAAGAGTATCTTTCACTATGAATGATCACACTGAAGTCAAATGGGTTTGCTTGTGGTGTAAGAATATCACAATCTGCCTCAAAGTGATCAGAACTGTATATAACAGTATTCCAAGTTGGCTATGTGATTTTCTCAGTCTTCAAGTAAATCTCTACTTGGTGACCCAGATTATTATTATTTTGCTACCGGTTAGCCCTGCCTTGAAGAGTGATACTTTTGTAATCTATCCGAACCCTCCGAGCAACCTTCTACTTGGTGGATTGTGTCTTATGACCATTGAAAGTAAACTCCCATGCATCTAGCTTCTTTACATTATAAATCAAGCCATTCTGTAGTGCTCATCTCATTTTTACAACATCCCCCACTCTTGCCCATACTCTAGGTTGGTATAATCAGGAGGGGCCTGGTCCAGCTCCCACTGAAATCATTTGAAAGATTGTGCCAATGACTGTTACTATGATCTTCCCTAGCTGCCTTTTTAAGTGCAGGTGTAATATTAGCTCATCTCCAGTCCAACAGTGTCTCCCTGATCATAAGGTTTTTAAATATATTTACTTACCTCCTTTCACACATCTCTTAATTTAAGGCAGGTCCCTGCAGGCCCTGATGCTGTAGTCAGTCATCGGACACTGGGGTTTCTTATTCTCCATATTCTCTCAAGACCCTGATTTTTCCTGTAGTACCTTTTTTTCTCTTCCCCTGGTTACTACAAAACTGTGCCTGATATCTCTTCCCTATTTTCCTTTGTGAACAAGACAAGAATGTATGCCTTTTTCAAAATCACACCCATCACTTCAGTCAACAGGTTACCTCTTCCAACTTTGAGTCCTTTCGATCTCCTTCACTTTCTTAATGTGCCCAAAGATTTTCTCAGAATTTATCACAGTCACCCTGCAGTCTTCACTTTGTCTGTCTTTGTCTCTTATATTCTTACATTAATATAGTTGTGTTTTATAGTCCTTACAGCCAATTTTCCAGTAATTTTATGCAATTCCTCCTATGGTTCTAACGCACTCCTGAATAGTTCAGCCAATTGGAACATTTTTTTCCTCACAGCATATTTTTTGTTACATGGTACACGTCACTATGAGATTAAAATAATTCATCTTGGACCACTCTCTATTTCAGCTCCTTTTCCCCCTTTCCCTTCACTAATTTTCTTCCATTTCACTTTACCAGACATCTCATGCACTCATCCAGAATGATCACAGTTCAAATATCTTCCTGTTACAATCGTATCTTCCGCATTACTCAAAACCAGGCTGAGAACTCCCCCCTTTCTGGGTCCTTCTTTTAAATATTGCACGAGGAAGCAGTCCAGTAGCCAGTCATAACTATGTTGCTCAATTTATGTCTTTCAAATCAAGCAAGTGTGTAACTATGTGTGTGGCTATTCAATAAAGTAATAATTCTGAAAATCTCTCTCTCTCTTTTTTCCTTTTGGTTAGTCCTAGATGCTTTATGCCACTGAGCAACATAACATGGCTAGAGTCTAGTGAATAAACAAATCAGTTAATGTACCCATTTGATTTGTATTTTGAAAAGATATATGATCCACATTTTTGCATGTAAAGAATGCATAGCTGTTTTGGTGACTAAGACCTGTGGGGCACATGCAATTCAGAGAGTCTGCCCTTGGTAGTATTTTCATCAACTGACTCCAACACAACATGCATGAATTGCTCAGCTGGCCTGCCACAATATGCTCTCAACACAGACCTCCTCTATCTTCTTTTCTATATAATGTGGCAGCAACTTTGACTTTAGCTCCATTCACTATAACCCTGAATGCCAGTGCTTTTTTTTTTTTACAGTAACGTATCAACTCACTCATCCCCAGTACCTTAGGTTATTCTCTCTAGTGCAGTGTGATATATCAAATGCTGGTAACAACAAGGGCATTAAAACTTATATATCTTCCAATTATATTTCAAAGATTTTTTTAGAGCACAAAATATTTTAGAAAAAACATCAGCTTCCATTGGTTATTATAACGGATGTCCCCTTGTGTCCCTGTGCTGGATCTTGCTGCATCCTTAAGTGAGAAGTCACATCAAAGTGTGATCCATTACAGCCCAAGGAATAGTTTCTAATGGTTTCACTGTCATATAGATGCTCCAGAGCATATCCAGTTAACGTGTAAGCATGCTTGTCAAAGTACTGCCTATGTGAGGTGTAATAGTTTGGAGAAGCTGCTGGATGGTCCCCTGTGGCTTGATGAGGGGACATGTCTGAATGCAGGTAGTCTTTAGCTAGTATCAAACTAGATTTAGAAATGCGGTCAGAATTTGGGCTGCTTATCCTAGACAGTGTTGTGGGGCTGTTGTCATAATCATTTTCATGTGGGCTCATAAGCTTTCCATCTCGTTGCTGGATGTGTTCACAAGGAGAGGTGTTGGCAACCGTAGGAACACGGCAGACATCCCCTGTCAACTGCTGTGGCTGGTAGTTTGCAAAACAAATGGAGTGCTTTTTCCCTGCTCCGTTAATAGAGCCCAGCTGATCAGGGGTTGTTTTCTGTAGCTGAAGCCTGTTTTCTTCCTCTTTAATCATTTGCTGGGTAGCTCTTATTAGAGTTTCAATTTTGCTGGGCTCATGTGGACTACTTTGATACTGCTCAGTACGGTATCGGTCTCCTGATTCACTAGCAGAACCAGGATCTGGGGAGCTAACAACACTGTCCTCATCCCAGTGTCCTCTCCCTGCAGAACAGATAAAGAAAGGGAACAAGTCATCAGTTTTGGTTTGTATGTGGATCTCAGAAAGAAGGTAAACAATCTAAAGTCGTCTTTTTAATGTAACAATGGGTTGTGTTGGTCTTTCTGGTTATTGTTTGCTTTACAGTATCACCTGGAGACCCAAACTGAAATGAAAGCCCCATTGTGCATAAAAGACAGTCAGTCCCTGACACAAAAAGTAGACAAGAGGCAATATAAGTACTATTATCCCCCATTTTTCAGATGGGGAACAGAAGCAGAGGTTAAGTGGCTTCCCCAAGGTCACAAAAGAAGCCTAGAGAAGAGCCAGGAATTCAAAAGGGGTCCCTGAGACCCAGACAAGTGCTTTACCTTTAAGACCATTCTTCCTACCACATAAGTGTTATTGTCAAGACAGGCCAATTGAGCTAATTGACCCAAATGTTTGTGCTTGAGTTCTTAATGCAATATTTCTTCTGCAAAGGATATAAAACATCAATTGGGCACAAAACTGCAATTCAGTCTTTCTGAGTTCTAGTCCCGGGTCTAACACCACTAGCCTTGATTTAACCAATGTACATTTACCACCCTCCCCTGTAATATGCAGGTAATGCTACTTCTTCAGAGGGGTGTTCCGAGGAGAAAGTCTGCTTGATCCGATTTTGAACATAAAGGCCTGATTTTCAATGATAGTCTGTAATTAGGAGGTGTAATTAGCACCTACAACGAATTACAAATACAGCTCACAGCACTTGGCTGTCTAAGTACCTCTTTGCATCCAGAAAATCAGAAAGTGGATTGAGACTCATCTGAAAATCAGGCCCACAAAAGGCTATATAAATTTGTATTCATTATTATTATTAGACTGTGTCCTTTTGACTCCTTCTGTGCTTTAAGATGTAGGTAAAATATATTATAAATCCAGAAACTGTTTTTTTGTGTGGCCTTACATAGCACATTATACATGCTGCCTGGCAATAACAAAGAGAAATAACAAAACAGTTGCCTTTGTGTTCACAGATACAGCAAGTTAGTGCTGTACTTAGTTTTGTAATGCAAGAATACTGTTGTCTCAAACATTTAGAATAGGAAAATGTAACCGTGCTTACCTGAAGTTTCCCTTTCTTCAAGTAATAAGGCCCACAGATCTGTTACAGGGAGTGTTCAAGTTGGCTTGTAGTGGAGGGGGCGGAATCAGACCCATCCATCACTGGCAGGAGGGGACTAACCCTACCCCTGAAGAACCTAACAATTGAAATCCATCCGAAGAAGTGGGTATTCACCCACGAAAGCTCATGCTGCAAAACGTCTGTTAGTCTATAAGGTGCCACAGGACTCTTTGCTGCTTCTAACAATTGAAAGAATTTCCACAGCCAAAGAGGATAATACCCAACTACAGAGACAATATAATAATGTAACTGGTAAAACACCTGCTAATATACATGTCCATTGCAGAGCACAAGAAGGACTTCGGCAAATTACTGAATGCTATGTTTTGTCTCAGCTTATACAAACGATATTGTCTACTTGGGAGGGCAGGATTTGTGAATCTTATTACTCAAAGAAAGAAAATTTCCAGGTAAGCACCAATAAATTTTTCTATTCTTCTTTGTATTAAGGTCCACATATCTATGAGAGTGGGATGTTATCACCAGTGTGCCTCTAGTGTGGGTGATAAAGTTAATAACTGTGGCCAAATACTATATACATTCCATTTTCTGTGTATATCTGGGATACTATACTGTGGAGCACTCTCTGCTGAAGGTAACATCAGCTAGCTGTAGGCCCATCACCATAGTATCCAAGTGCCTCACAAACATTAATTTAGCCTTAATATATATTACTGAAACATCGAATTATTATTTATCTGTACTGCAGTAACACACAGAGGCCCCAATCAGGATTAGGACTCCATTGTGCTGGTACAAAGAATAAAAAGAAGATAGTCCTTTCTCAAAGTGCTTAAAATTAATATCCCCGTTTTATAGATTGGGAACTGAAATTTAGCAAAATTATTGACCACATTCTGATCCCTTTGCTCACAGTGAGCAGCCCCTTACCTCCCAAATGGGCCCATTGGCTTCACGTGGATGCTTATGGAGAAAGCCTTCAATGTGAGTGAAGGTATCAGAATTTGTCCCAAAGGGATTATTTGTATAAGTGTTCATCCTCAAGAGTAAGTGGCTCAAAATCTGGCCCTAAGTAACTTGCCCAAGGTCCCACAAGAAGTCTGAGAGTTTTTCTCTGCCTAAGACAACAGTAGCTTTGCCTTTTCAGGTTCTTACTTGTTTAGAAAAAACTTGGTGGATATATTGTCTGTTGTGGCCAATATACACCCATTGTCCATGGAGAGAACCAGTTGCCTGAGTCCATAACAAATAGTTCTGAGCTCTCATGCTGTACATCTTCTGCCAGGGCCATGTTCCCTGGATTGTCTGTGACCCCACAAAGAAGTGCCCTATACTTCCAGGCTGGCAGCATTGTCATAACTGTGTCTGATTTATGAAGCACTTTTCCCACTTTCACTGATGGGTGGGATAATATGGAATATGGAAGGGACTGAAGAACATTCTGGAGAGTTTTCCATTTGCCTGTGGTCTACTGTAGTGTATCTATGTACAACGCTATCATGTCCAAGAGGAACATGAATGACTGTACTAGAGACACTGTAGTACAACTCACTTCCTGTGTGAGTATTTACAGTTTGTCTTGCTACTCCTCCAAGAATATCACCCTATGCTTATTTGGAATCCAAATCTTACACTGAGCATCTAGTATCAATTTAGCTCTGAATGGGACACTGAGGAAGGGATAAATATGGTTCCCTTCTTGTTTGAGAGCTATTATTAGTACCACTAATGTCTCTGCACACTATCCAAAAGGTAAGGACTTGTGTTGGAAGTGATGTTATCCTTTGGCATAGCACGATAACTTTCTGTGGGATGGTAATGATGGAATATGGACTTATGTCTCCTTTCGACTACAAGTAACAGAAAATTATTGCTGATCATTGCTGGGATGAATTTCAGAGTCTTCATCTTGAATTTCCATTTTTTTTAAAATGTGTTCAAATGTTTAAAATCCAGCACTTCTCTGCTTCTGCCCAATCTCTTTTTGACTCTTTTTGAACAGGATGGAGTATAGGTCTTTGCCCTCCTCATAAGAGGATATTGATTCCACAGCCCCTTATCTATAGGGAGATGGTGTAAATAGCTTCTTCCTGTCCCATTTCTTTCCTGGATAGCTTGAGTTAGAGTAGAAAATGAATCTATATCTAGGCCTCTTATGAAATTCTAATGAGTATCCTTCTGGAGAGGTCTGGGACATGTTTATCCAATATGAACAGTGACCATTGTTCTGCACACTGGAAAGGATATGAATCATGATGTTAAGAAGGCTGGATATTGTCTGGTAAACTACAACCTCCTCCAGTCTGTTCTTTCTCTCCCTACTGTAATGTTTGTCCCTCTAGTTGTACAAGGAAAGGCTTTTTTACATTTGAAATGTGGCTTTTTCTCTCTTCTTTAGTGCCTACCAAAGGCTAGTGTTCTTTTGTCTTCTCCAAATACTCCAATCCCCTTTTCCCCCCACCCTCCGCAGTTTGTCAGTTCTCCAAAATACTTTCTGACAGAGTATTTTGAAACACAGGAGAGATGTTCTCTTGCACTTGTGCTTTCTACAAGGGAAACCAGAAGCAGAACATTGTATTGTAACATATTGCTCTTGCTGAGAAATGTAGAGCATCAAGGGATGCATCTAAAACCAATTCTGTCACCAAGAAGATTTTTCAGACAAAGGGCCCTAGACCACGAGCTTCCTTGGTCTTGAGGAGAATGAGATGCTAAAACATATCTGTCCATGAAAAGGTAGAGCAGGCAAAATATTTGGAGGCAGCTGAAGCCCTCAAAGTTGGCCAAAATGGCCTCATAATTTCTTCTAAGGCATGAATCAACTGTCCAGTCCATGGAACCCTTCGAAGAAAATCCCCCTTTGTGGCAATCGCTATGTCCTTTACAATAAAGAAAAGAGCTGAGTTCATTTGGGGGGGAAACAACACATTTTATGTAGACTTTTTAGAACCTTTTGTCTTGTTTGTTTAACCTTTCTTGGCTTTGGAGGAGACTCACATTTCTCCTTAGTGACATCCTCCAGAGCTTCATGAAGAGGGATGTATGGTTCCAATTTAGATCCAGATGAGAAATATTGTGTGGTCTTTTCTGAGGAGATGTAAGAGGTTGATTCCAGTAGTTTGGCAGTAGTGTAGTTTGGAACTGTCTGTCTGCAACTCTGGAGGCAGAATGAAACTGGTAGGTTATTCAGAACATGGGACATTCCCTTCCTGATAGTGACTGACAGGTCTGGTTCTGCCCCCAAAGCTACATGCAGGCTGACGATCCACTGTAAGAGATCTGTGGAGCTTCATACAATGAGGAATTATCTGAAGCATCTGAAATAAAAGTTAAACTAAGAAGCAAATCAAAACTAAGCTCTATTTGTGGCTTTCTTTGATTGTCTGTGGTAAAAAAGTGATAAATATATTTTTATCATATCTGAAAGAACTATACTATATCCATAAATAATATTTTACATTACTCCATTAGCATGATCACCAACAATTATAACATGAGAAATATATATATCAAAGTGTATGTCTATAGCTGTGAAATCAACTCACACGTCTCAGTTCTCATATTGGGAAGAAAAAGCTAGATGAACTCATGAATATCAATATTAGGGAGCAGAATACAAGGAAGTGCAATAGCTTATCACAAAGAGAAAGCCGCAGAACAGTACTAACCAGAGGCCTCTGTTCTTCCTTCTCTTTCTTTCAGACTGTATTTCCTTGAATCTGCTATTTCATTTTCTCTCTCGGCATATTTTTTTTCTTACTGGAATGAAACAGTACCTATTCTTTCTAAACTTATAATGCCACATGCTAAAAGTCAATGGAGCTATGCCAATTTACCATAGCTGAGGATTTGGCCCTATATAAAGTGCTCTCGTGGGTTCTTTAGGTAATATCTAGTGCTGCAATCCAGTTCTTTTTTCAATATGCACAACTACTGCTACATTGGACTGCCACAGATAGTCTATAATTATCTCTATGCTTCTCATGGGGTTTTTTTGTTTGTTTGTTTTGCTAATTTGTATATGAAACATCTGCAGCACAAGCTAGGTTGTGATGGATAACGCTCAAAAAGTTTGGAAGTACAATTTGGTTTGGATAAGCACCTGGTATTCTGAGTGTTTATGTGAATTTTATCCAAACCTCTTGACTCTATCAAATCAAGATCAGGGCTTCTTTTGAAGTTTCCAATACTCCTTGCCTTTAGAATGGCTGGAATTACTTGGAGAACAGTCTTTCTTGGTGGTTGTTGTTTTTGTTTTTTTGTTTTTTCCAGCATATTTACTTCTAGTCCAAGACAGGACCAGTGGAAGGGATCAAAAGTTTAAAAAGTAAAAAAAGGGGCGGGGGAGAATCTCCAATTTTTTTCCAAACTACAGAACATATTAAATTTAGGTTTGGTTCTGGATAAAAGTTTGGATTAGTTCTTATTCTATCCAAACTTGCACAGCCTTCACTCAAGGTAATAAAATATGTATGCTAAGTGCACCTCTTCACATGTTTGCTAAGATTTCACTTATTATGTGTTCCTAACTAAATTTCACAGTTAAAAAATATGGAACAAATAGAATATTTTATTATTTAGGCTAGATCATCAAAACCCAGACTTGCACCTTCACAACTCCCAGTTCATACACAAGTTGGGCACGTTTAAGTCAGTCCTTTGAAAATCTGCCTCTATACTGCTATAGCACCATTTCAGCAATTATCTCTTACCATGTATTCTATGAACTGAAGTGATGTGGGGCATGCTGTTTTCATATGCTTCTCTGCTTTCAGGGGAAGCTTTTGTCAGGGGCAATGCTGAACGAGAACCCCACCAAGTATCCCTTCCAGGCTGCGGTGTGCCCAGGAAATATCTACCAGCCTCACACCTGCCTCCTTCACAGGCCTGAGTATGGAAATGTCTATCATCAGTCAACCTGGAATGGTCAAGTGCAAAACCATAGCAGAGAGAGCTGCGGTCTGAGTACTGTCTATAGGCACAGGAGACATCATGGTGTTGAGAGCTTGGTCTTTCAGCAGGTTCCAGTAATTGTGGAGAGGCAGTATCAGTTAGTGGACTTCCACCCCATTGGCTCTCATGGTCAGATTCAGATCTTTCTGTGTGAAATCCAGAATACTGTAACACAAAAGGAAAGGCAGAGGCATAACTAAACCTGAACAAGACAACATAAGCAACTAGACTGGGGGAAAAGTTGCTCTTCTGATGGGGACTCATTTCACAGTCTTTCCCTGTGATGAGCCCATAGCCGACAAGGCCGACATCAGAAAAGTCTGAAAACATCCCCCTCCCCCATTTTAAAAGCCCTCTTTGACACGTGAAGTCTAGCTCACCAAATTCAGCACTGATGTTCAATAATTCTGCTCCCTTCTTCCATTCAAAAGCAGTTTTAAAATGGATTGAAATAACCTCTCGCCCTGAACACACGCTCATCTCCAAACCAAAATTGAACCTGTTTTGAAATTCCTATTTCATGATCTCTGTCCCTTCCACATATCTCGCTTTCTTACCTGTGGTGGCAGGTCTTCTCAGAGTTTCCTTTCTCACCTACTGCTGATGGAAAGGAAGGTTTCAGCACACTCAGGGATTTCAAAATACTGTGGAGAAAAGCTCCAGAGTGAGCCTCAATTTTAAAGCAGCAGATCAACAGGACCCCAAAGGGTTACACTGCCCTCCTGCATGAGAGCAAGGAAACAAACTACTGGAGACTATTTACCAGAAGAGGAGACCATTTACCAGAGCAGGGGAAGAAGGTTATCTGGTCACCCCCACTTCAGAATAATACTGGATGGTGGGGGGGAAGAACACAAAGGGCAGACAGAATCAGGACCTATCAAGGGGGAGGAAGAGATAGGGGGCCAATTGGAGCAAGGAGGGTTGTGCTTAGAGCTAGTTAAAGGTAAAGCTAAATTTTGGATAAGCATATGAATTTCTGGATGCTTTTCTGAATAAGTAATGCTTATTACAGCTTGTGTATCTTTCTATTAATTTTTGCCATCAAAACATGAGGATCATTTTCTTACATCAGCTATAGCCAAGATCATGGAATGGGATAGGACCAAAACATGCAACTCTGATCTCTCTAGTACTGCATATCAATGCCACAAATCAATCTGCTTAAAAGAACCTGTAATTCTCAACTCCTCTCACTCCCCCTGTAAATACCCAGTACAAATCAAATTTATTTTGGTACAAATCAAATTTCTTTCCTAAAAACACAAGCTACCTTCTCTTTCATTAAACTGAGTTGCTATGAAACTCCTCATTATCAAACAGAATCAAGGTCAATGCACTTACCAATCAAAACTACTGACCATATGTTTGACTTCAGGAAAGTTAAACCATCTGTGCAACTCCAGCAGTGGAACTATTTGGTCAGAGAGGGGGGCAGGGACGTGTGTGTGTTTTTAATTGCTTATTTCTGCAGCATTTTGAGTTATGAACTCTGTTTGCTGACAAAAAAGCTACCATGAGTCTAACTGAGAAATGCTAGCAGCTTTGCATAGCCTAGTCATGTTTTGTTATTTGTTCACAAAAGAAAATTCAATGCAAAAGACCTACATACAGACTTACGGGGAGAAGAAATGCAGGGTAGAGCAAATGACTAACAGTCCAATACAACCCTATTTATCTCACAGTCTTAGGGGACATCAGACCCTTTCAGATATATAGGGTTTTAGATGAAGGGGAGGGAACAAGAGGCAACAAATTAGTCCCTTTAAAACCAGCCTGGAAAACCATCCAACATTCTGAGCCAGAGATATAGGATTCTCGGCCTTTGATGGCTAAGATCAGCTCTTAGTTGGGATATAATATCATGATATTATACCTTACCCTACCTTAGCTCACATAAATGGACTTCAGTTAGCTGTGAATTTTTGTTAATTGGTATTGTGTGCCAAACTAGTAAATAAACTCTTCTCTGCTCTTCCTAGCATGGACATCCTCAAACTTTTCTGTGACAAGGACATACAGTTTGTTTTGAAAATTTTTCATAAAAAAATAAATTGACAAAAATACAGCTTTCCAACTAAAACAAAAGTTTTCACACAAAAATTTATTTTGGTCAATTTTTTTAAATTTTTTTCCACACAAAAATGGAAACCAAAAAAATTGAAAATGCTTTGCTAAAAGTTTTCACTAAAAATAAAAAATGCTTTTCGGTTCAGTTTTTGGATTGCGGTTTTCAAAAACTGATTTTTTTTTTACCAAAAATAGAATGGTTTCAGTGTTTTATTCTTAAAAAAAAGATACTTTTTAAAAAAAAACATGATTTCACATGAAAAATAATTGGCATTAAACTGGTTGGGAATTTTTTTGTCAAAATGAATTTCCAATGGAAAACTGAAATTTTCCATAGGAAGTGGAAGTAGGGACATCAGGTTCCCAAACCACTAAGCCCAAGAGGCAATGCTCCACAATGGAAAAATGCAGTTTAATGTTGTACTGACTAGAAATGAAGTGTTTTGATATTCCCAAATTCAGAATGTTTTATTTCAATCCAAAATGTTACATTTCAATATTTCCAAATAGCAATTTTTCAGAACTTCTGTTCCACAAAACTTTTTGAATTTCAACTTTTCATTTTAATTTGGGATGACAATAAAATGTTGAAATGTTAGAATTTCTCACAGGGTGAACAGTCCAAATTTTGCTCAGCTTTCATGGGCATTTTTTTTCTCCTGGCTCTAATATGCAGCTACCAACATGGAAAGAGTTTTTGTCCCTAATGATATATTTAGGTTGCAATGAAAATTTGTTTGACTTCTGTGGGGATCTTCTTCACATAGGTAAAAATAAGAGTGAATTCAACAGGTCTTACACACATATCTCACAGAGCAGGGAACCATTCCAAAGGGCACATATCCAATGTATCAGAAATGAACCAGGTAATGGCCACATATCCAAGTAACCAAAACTAGCAAGACTTTGTACTTGATGTAAAAGGTGGTCATCTGAGACCTGACCTGGAGCTGCTAGGCCCTGGGTCAAATTAAATTAACACAATGAGTTATTTGTGGCTCACATGATCTAGAAAGCCTGCCTGTATATGAAAGCATATCCTCAGTCCACAGCCCGGGCAGACATAACCTAAAACATTTTCTTTTAAAGCTTCTCCAGTTGGCATTGTTAAGCTGTCTCTACTGCTACCTTCCCACCCTTATGTCTTCTGGGAACATGACGTTCACAGGTGGGATCACTTATGTGGGTAAAGTGTGACTTTCCTCAGTGGTAGTTTTAGTGGGGTTGTAAAACAGCAGCTCTGAGCTCTGCTGAAACAAAAATGAAAATGGTTCCTCTCAAATTAGAATTAGGCTCAATTAGCCCAGGTGACGAAAGGGCACCGAAAACTGAATTTGGTTTCAATAGCAATTTGGCCAATCACAAGCAGATAAACCATTGTTTTCTGTAAAGAAACTGCTCCTGCATAATTGAAAGTTTTCAGCTTTGGTCATTTTTCTCCATGTCTGCTCTCAGGCAGTACTTTTTAGACATGTGGCTTGTCTAATCAGATTAGGAGATAAAGGTTGGGACAAGATGAAGAACTTGTTTGGCCTGAGTCAACGCCTGAAATCAATCACACCTTCCAAAGCTAAAAATATTGTTGGCAGAAAAGGAACAACAATGAATTCAAATGATCTATTTCAGACCACTTCCAGTCCTTCAACTGCTTCCTGCTGGGCTGCCAGCTCCTGACAGACTGACCTGGCACTTCTAGACACTAGAGCTGTCTTCCAAAGTGTTAGTTCAGTGTGCCAGCCTGATGAGAAGTGATCAGAGGATTAGCATCGACCCAGAGAGGGGTCATTTGGACTCACTGATGCTCCTTTTATCCCAGGAGAATTTTCGGGAGGGTTTTATTTTGGGGGGTAGAGAGAGGAAGAAATCAATCCTCCCATGGCTATCTAAAGCTTAGTTTAAGAGAGGCCATAAAAACGTATTAGGCTACAATATTTTTTGTCACTTTCCCCCACCAGACACACACCTGACCTCCCATTTCATAATATTGAATACAAGTGTCTCATTGGCCTCAGCCCTCATCCTTCCATAGATAGCAACAACAGCCAGCTTCACACACAATGCCAGATGTTCATGCAATGGATGTTACAGTTATCTAATTTCCTGGCAGCCTGCTCAGGTTTTTATCATTATAAACTGTTAAATATACAGTGAAATCCTCTCAGAGTAGAGTCCTCTTTTCCATGAAAAACTTTCACTAGATGAGGCGTTAGCAGCTTTTCCTCTTGATTTGTGTCTTAGCCATGAGAAAAAACATCACAGATGCGGGCTGCATTGTACTAAGAACATATGCATGCTTTTAAATCACTTTTATCTTACTTCTTACTAATGTAACCCTGAAATGTAAAATATGTTCTTTTTGCATTCACTATTATAGGCAGAACAGATGGTGAAAGGCTTAGATTAAAGTAATACAGCATGTCCATTAAAATAACCCCCACTGCTGGTGAGTCTTCACCAGATCAGGAGTTATGTTTACTATAAAAAAGGGTTTTGCTTTGCTGTTTGGAATACATTGGTAGTTGCCAAAGCTTTAGGCTACAGCAAGAAACAGTAAACAAATGAGAGGCAGTCTAGCACGGGCCCCAATCCTAATGTCCTTACATAGCCCTTTAAAACAGTGGGTGATTTGGCTGAGTGAGAATGCGTATGGGCTGCAGAATGAATCCCGACGATTCCTTTTAGAGTGAATGTAGAGCAAAATTGGCATCAACATCAATTGCATGGCAACTTAGCAATAATTAATGTGCACTTATAGGGCAGTGTTATTGCTACAGTAAAAAAAGGATATGGTCTAATAATTACTAAAAACCCAACAGCTATTGAAAAAAGTCTTCGCCAAAGAGAACTAAGGAAGAGGTTTAGACGAAGCAATAAAGGCTGATCAAAATCTGACCATAAAAGGTTTCCATCAGAGGCTGAGAACTTTCAACTTTTCCTTTAAATGATCATTACTAATGGAAGATTAAACTCCAAAGCAATTGTTCAGATGATCACAATTAAAACGTTTTGCCAATCTTGTTGCTATTTCCTGTGTACAGAATAAATGAGGCCCAGGGCTAGATCTTTGGGATAGAGAGTAAATGAGGTCCAGAGCTAGATTTTGGGAGACCCCAAATAGAATTATAGTAATGGGGCTGAGGAGAAGGAAAGGGATATCCTTTCGCCAACTCAGTCATTCCTTTCTCTAATAACCCCAACAGTCTCTCATCCCTTCCTTCTTCTATCCCCTTTCCTGTATTTAATCTCTCCACCTCTATAATCAGGTTCCACAAGCAGATCAGTGCATTCAGACAGCAGCAAACCCCACAATCACATCATGAATATTGGTCTGCTCTAAAAGTTGGCAGTCCCTTCTCCCACCCTGAGGCAGGCTTTGCAGGTCCCTGTTCTGCTATAATCAATTTGAATTAAACAAATTCCGACAAGCACTTGCAATTCGACAAAGTCACTTTCAGTGAAAGAGATTCTAGTAGAAGAATTCTGCTCTGCAAACACCCTGGTCCACCTTATTCAGCAGTAATATGAGGTTTAAGAAAAATGTAAACACTGTGTTAAGTGAGCCGAGCTCCACTCCCCCTGCCCAAGTAATGACCATGCAACTGAGATTTATTAAAATCTGCTTTTCTTACAGTCCGCATCTCATGTAGCTGCCCTAGTGGTACACAGCTGGCAAAAGAGTAGATTCTCAGTAAAGCATATTTTTTCCCTGTTTTACTTCTAAGAGTAAGGAAGCAAGGCAAAAAAAGAAAAGTGCACACAGTTAAAAACCCCAGGTACCATCAAAATACCCACTGACAGCTGGGTAACCCCAAGGGATCTCCAAGTCCAATGGCACTAATTTTAGTAAGAATCCCCACCTCCAAAAAAACAGGCTCTGCATGTGAGCCAAAACCACTACCATCATTTTACAGCCATGCTTTTGAGTCGCTCTACACTTCTCCACAACTGAGTAACAGATTATGTGGGCTGGAAACTGATGGGCACAGGCAATACCACCTGCTGCAAGTTCTTTACCACAGCTTTAGTTGGTCTTTCGATAGTTTATTCAGTGACTGGAAGGGATGAGGTACAGACAAGCTGCCAGCATTGCTTGTGGTGGGGTGCTATAATGTACAGTATGACCGTTTTTCAAGAAATTGGCAACCAGCACTGTTGCCGCTTTACGTATGACAAAGTCTATGACTTTACTACCAGTTTAACTGGTGATAAGGATGTAAATTGAAATGGAGACTAACCATACAGGCAACAACTGCTACTAAATTAAATTAAGGCCCAAATACATGAGGGTTGCTAAAGGTGCTAGCAAAAGAAAATTTTTGGTGGCAAGAAGGAAGAATCTGTATGGATACTAATCTCAGGTCGGGGGCGCGGGAGGGGGGTGGGAGGTTTGGATAAAACTAACAGTAGTGAACACGGCCTATCAAGAGACAATGCAAAACAATGGATGAGTTCAGATGCCCAAAAGATAAACAGTTGAACACCTCATTAGGAATATTTTGTAGATTAAAATTTTGAGAAATTTTAAACACATTTTATTAGAACTGTTCATTGTGGAGCATTCAGGAGGAAAGGCTATTCTGGACCAAGCCCTGAGTAACACCAATCTGATAGCTTTCTTTGATAGGATAACGAGTCTTGTGGATAAGGGAGAAGCAGTGGATGTGGTATACCTAGACTTTAGTAAGGCATTTGATACGGTCTCGCATGATATTCTTATCGATAAACTAGGCAAATACAATTTAGATGGGGCTACTATAAGGTGGGTGCATAAGTGGCTGGATAACCGTACTCAGAGAGTAGTTATTAATGGTTCCCAATCCTGCTGGAAAGGTATAACAAGTGGGGTTCTGCCGGGGTCTGTTTTGGGACCGGCTCTGTTCAATATCTTCATCAACGACTTAGATATTGGCATAGAAAGTACACTTATTAAGTTTGCAGATGATACCAAACTGGGAGGGATTGCAACTGCTTTGGCGGACAGGGTCATAATTCAAAATGATCTGGACAAATTGGAGAAATGGTCTGAGGTAAACAGGATGAAGTTTAACAAAGACAAATTCAAAGTGCTCCACTTAGGAAGGAACAATCAATTTCACACATACAAAATGGGAAGAGATTGTCTAGGAAGGAGTACGGCAGAAAGGGATCTAGGGGTTATAGTGGACCACAAGCTAAATATGAGTCAACAGTGTGATGCTGTTATAAAAAAAGCAAACGTGATTCTGGGATGCATTAACAGGTGTGTTGTGAGCAAGACACGAGAAGTCATTCTTCCGCTCTACTCTGCGCTGGTTAGGCCTCAACTGGAGTATTGTGTCCAGTTCTGGGCACCACATTTCAAGAAAGATGTGGAGAAATTGGAGAGGGTCCAGAGAAGAGCAACAAGAATGATTAAAGGTCTTGAGAACATGACCTATGAAGGAAGGCTGAAAGAACTGGGTATGTTTAGTTTGGAAAAGAGAAGACTGAGAGGGGACATGATAGCAGTTTTCAGGTATCTAAAAGGGTGTCATCAGGAGGAGAGAGAAAACTTGTTCACCTTAGCCTCTAAGGATAGAACAAGAAGCAATGGGCTTAAACTGCAGCAAGGGAGGTTTAGGTTGGACATTAGGAAAAAGTTCCTAACTGTCAGGGTGGTTAAACACTGGAATAAATTGCCTAGGGAGGTTGTGGAATCTCCATCTCTGGAGATATTTAAGAGTAGGTTAGATAAATGTCTATCAGGGATGGTCTAGACAGTATTTGGTCCTGCCATGAGGGCAGAGGACTGGACTCGATGACCTCTCGAGGTCCTTTCCAGTCCTAGAATTTATAAGAATCTATAAACACACAAGAGTGTAATGTGATCAAAATATGAAGTAACAGTAACTATAATGAGCATTTTAAAAACTGGCTTCACAAATTTAGGAGGTCTCCTGAGGTGCCCAAAGAAGTATCCCCATTGTTAAAAGTGCTTGATCCCCAGCAGCTCTCACTGCAGTAAGTTAAAACTGCTGGGTCCTCAGCACTTCTGAAAAACAGGCCACTTATTTAAGCACCACAGTATGAACTCAGACTCCTCAGTTTAAGAACCCAGTTTTGCAAATATTGGTCTTGCAGGGAGATCATATCAAGAGATAACACTATGGGCCAAGTATTCAACTGGACTCTTTGCAGGCATCCACAACTATCTGACTATCACCGCTTACTCATGCAACTATCTCCACTTGGGGCACATGAGTAAGGCCCACAGGACTGGGCTCAATGTTTAGTAGCCACAACAGTTTGTATGCTCAACAAACCATACTTTCCTGATCAAATATGGGGTTCTGTGCAGCCAAAGAGTTGTATGAACAGATTTTTGCAAGCACGTCTTTGGAGATCCATTGGAAATTTGACCCCATACAATAGTCAGGGGATTTTTTTTAAATGTAAGCCTGAATGTGAAAAAAGGGGAATTAAAGTCTATTGAAACCTAACACCATCTGCCTGTGTTTCCTTTTCCCATTCACAACTTTGTGCCTTCTTCCTCCAGTTCACCAAGCCATATCTTCCTAACCCCTCCTAGAAACTCACTTCTTTTAGCAAATATTTCACCATTAGTCTCCACTCATGTGCTTCCTAGCGCCTTTCCTTCTCCTGATAATTATAGGACTAGAAAAACAGTTTAAGAAAAAATAGGATCAGACCATAACTGGATCATTCAAATGGGCACAACTCAAAGTCCCCAGATACCAAACAACAAAAATGCTATACCAAGAGCTTTTTCAACTCTGTACTTGTCCCTCCCCCATGAAATCCCCACCATATATTACTGATGATGATTTATTAATGCTGCACCATGCTGTACGTGGTATTTTACAATTAACAACACATCGCTGCCCTAAAGATCTTATAGTCTAAGGACCCAATTCTGCCATCCTTTACTTATGTTGAGGGGTACTTTCCTCAGCCCATTCTAATTTCCTGCTTGAAAGTCAGCCAAAATCAAGTTATGAAGTAAAGAAAGCTTTGTAATATAAACATGTTGTTCAAAGACAGCTACCTGTGGATACGGTGATGTCCTTGATTTTGACTTTGTGCTTGCGAGCCGTGATTTGCTGCCCTTTCTGTTGTCCGTTATGGTTGGAGTTGAATTTGCGTATGAGAATGATGGCTTGGTTGCTGTCACTTGATCCAGGGAGAGTTGTAGTCCTTTATATTCAGTATCCCTATTAAAGGCAGAAGTAGAAGACATAAACTCACTCTATATCTTAATCAGACATGTTTTCCTCTTTGGTGGGGGATGGATACAATTAGTATCTGGAGGAGGGATATCCAGGACAACTGTATAGCTTTAAGTATAGAGGGGTAGCCGTGTTAGTCTGGATCTGTAAAAAGCAACAGAGAATCCTGTGGCACCTTATAGACTAACAAATGTATTGGAGCGTAAGCTTTTGTGGGTGAATACCCACTTCATCAGACACATGCGTGGGTATTCGCCCACAAAAGCTTATGCTCCAATACTTTTGTTAGTCTATAAGGTGCCACAGGACTCTTTGTTGCTTTGTATAGCTTTAGTTTTTCTCTACAATATGTATTATTAGAAAAGCCTAAAAATGCAACTAATGTCTCATTCTATTATACACAGAAATTTTGGACTCAGAGGTAGAGCTGGTCAGAGAAACTTTGACAGAACCATATACCATTGGAATATATGGTTCCTTTGAAATCAAAATGCTTCATAAAATTGGTTGGTTGGTTCCAGAATTTCATTTTGGAAGGAAAACAGGATAAAAGTTCTGCCAATGTCGAAACAGACTGTTATGACATTTTTTAAACAAAATATTTCAGTCACTCCAAAATGAATTTTTTTTCTGGAATTTTCTCTCACAGAGCATTTCCAAAATTTCAGGTTTCACTCTGATTCAGAGCCAAAAATAATCTTCACAAAACGGAACTCCCATCTTTTGTACAGCATTACTCAAAAGATGTACAGACCAGTAACAAACGCTGTGCTATGCAGTTATCATTTGTATCAGAGAATAAAAGTGACAGAGGGGCCCAGATTCTTCAAAGTTGAATGATCACACATACACAAAGCTGTTCCTTTGCTCAAAGTGAATGTTAAATACACTTGTTTAATGTTTCATGATAAATTCATTCAGAACACTATGTTACTGGGGGAGGGGGGAGAATCCTGCATATTTCACTGTCTAGCTAGAAGCTAGCAGTAGCTACAGTGGCACACATTTAAAAAATGATTTTCCTATGACTATTTCATGGCTCTAAAAAATGTCTACACAAAAGTGTTCCTGGTTATTTTTATTTTGAAAATATGGTTACCTTATACACCGCATTCTCCCCATCTTGGCACTCCACTTTCTTCAGTAATACAAATCAGTGATGATGGGGATTTTTGAAAATATTACAAGGCAGTGAGTTTGTAACTATGCAGTTAAAGGGGTGTGGATGGGTTGTTGTTTTTATAAACTGACACATATACAACTACCAGCGACAGAACAGTAAAACTAGGAATTTGTTAATATTATTTTGGCAATCTCTGAATTCAAATTGCTGTGATTTGTGAGATCATATCATTCATTATTCCCAAGCATTCAGGCAATTGATGAATATTTGTGAATATGTTTGCAAATCTTGAAACTTTCATAAATTATCCATCCAAAAATTTACTATTCATTTAAAGATCTTCAATAATCCAATCAGGGAGAATTGAAAAAAATACCGTGAAACTTAAATGACCAATCACCGAGTAGCCAAAAATACCAGTTCAGGAAATCAGGTTATTCATTCAAACTTTTTAGTGAATAGTTTATACAAATACATTCTAAGAAAATCTGCAATAGTTCATAATGATTTGCTAACCAAAACAGGGGATAAATTCTTAGGATAGAATTATGCCCTTGACCTATGTGACTCTATGAGGGGAACAGGAAGTGAGCAGCCCCCATCTCTCGGCATGATCGCATAGAACCTACTCTGATCATGGCTTGTGGAGAAGGAAGAAAGTAAGAGGCTGCATTCTGCATCCTGCCTCCCACAAACCAGCAGCAAAATGGGAGGAGCCATGGCTCTGCCTCTCCTTTGTGCCAGTCAACAGAGCAAGAGGAGGACAGGGGAGGAATTGTGACTCACAATTCTTTTCTGGGGCAGTGCAGTTGCACGTTGCCTCATACTCAGGACTGAATCTAAAGGTTCAGTCTAGCCCTTAATGAAAACTATTAATAACAAATCATTCAACAATCTCTACCTACCATATCCTGAACCATAATCATATGTACATTGATGTAAGCCATGCCGGTTAAAAATATACATAAACTGTGCCCCAGCCTCTGCGTTTCTCTGCTTAGTACAATGAAACTCTTTCAAATAAATACCATGGCTGCAGGGACAAACCTGATAAATGACTGAAAACGTCCATATATTCAAATGATTAAATATGATGAATCTCTGAATAACTACACAAATAAACCTGCTGAACAGACAAATTAATTTATGGTCAATACATCTGTTCCAGACTAAAACTTGTTTGTACCAGGTAATCAACAAACCTGTTAGTAGAACAGATTTCCTATTGAAGGCCTCGTCTCTCCGACAAGAAACATACCGTACAGTATAAATGAGCCACTGTAATTAGAGCAGTAGCTGGGTACAGTATCTCCCGTTTACAACAGACAGATGTTTCCACGGTGTATAATTAATGTTTTGTAATGCTTAGCTACTTCTTTAAGGAATTCATTTCTCCAAACATTGGCTTTAATGGAGATGGGACTGTGCCATATTTGGATCTGTGTTTCAAACCCTCAGAATATTGTGAGAGTTTGGATCAAGGATTTTGGTTTGGCTTATTAGACAAGGAAAGCCCAGCAACAAAATTTGGAGCCCTGTTTTTATCCTCATTAATTTGGGTAGTGATTGGATTCAGGGTTGTGGTGCAGGCCTATCTCTACGCACAAGACATCTGTTTCTGCACAGTTGAGTGCTACCAATTTGCTCTTCGATTGCATGAAAGGTCAAATGCAATATTAAAATGAAGGATGCTAACATTCTGTAGTTAGTCTTTACATTTAATTATTAAAACATCACAATGTATTATAATTGGTCTTGAAAAAATGTTCATAACTTCCAACTCTGACCCAACACCTTTCCTGTGGCAACAAGACTGCAGGGAAAATTATTAGGATAAAACTAAGGAGACAGCATGTTCACAACTTTGCTGGTAAGCACCAGGGTTGTTTTGTTAGTGTCTCTGCTCCCTCTCCCGCAGTATCTATATGATTTAAATGGATAATCCAACCTTGTTGGCTACCCACTCCTCCTACTACAACTTAGCCCTCTCAGCTCCACGTCCACCCTGGAACAGAAGCCTTCACAGGAATGCAAAGTACTACTTCATTATAACAAAGAAGAAGATAAAAGGCGATGGGAAGAAATGGATCTCCACCACTACTTGCATCACAATCCACTACTCCAATACTATCCTTTGTCAGCTGCGCCTGTTTAAGTACCAACATATAAATCTTCCAAACTACAGTGCAGCACAACACTGCCAGGCCCTTGGGATCTGGGGAACTGTAACACCAGCACCTTCAAATGACCTTGAACTACACCATCCCACCCCTTCCCTAATCTCCACTATCACTGAGTTGAGAACATGTCCCACAAGAACACTGTATGCTACAATAAATCCTAAAGCTAACTGCTTAATCAGTAACCTCAGTAAACAGAAGAGAAGAAAATAAGAGCCTGAAGCTCCTGCAGCTGAATGCAAAGTCAGCGGCCACCATCTATCATCTCATTTTGGATGGAGCACATGACCCTGCTTATATCATTAAAACATGGTTCAATGCCACCTGCAACCCTACCCTGGCGCCACTAGTCCCCACAGGATACTCTACATCACATCTCAAGACAGATTTCAGAATGCACCAGAAAAAAGACAAGACATTGAGTAGCAGTTCTGCTCCCCTCCATCCTCGGATGCAGAAGACATTTCATCTCAGACACAACAACATTTGATTGAATCCATATGATCTGTGAGGCAGAGGATAAGAGGAACATCAGACTGCTAGTGAGGTACATAACTGCAGCTGAAAACTTTGTCCTTTCATAGAGGATTGTACAAAGCTGCTGCCCTCCATGGTATTGGAATCCCCCAGATTCCTTGTCTTCAATGATCTCAACCTTCATATAGACTGTATCCGTGATACAGTAACATTTGATCTCATGGCCCACATGAAAACCACAGGATTCTCCCAGTCAGTCTCTAACCTACACATGCAGCCAGACGTTATGTTGGATCTTATCTTCAGCCTAGCACTGTATACTGGAGACCAACATACCACTGTCCTGGTCTGGTCACCATCTATCCAGACAGAGGTCAGAGCTTTCCCTCCCTCCCGCTAGGATAGTGAGCAGCCAAAGCTGGTCTGCTCCTGAGAAACTCCAGAACTTCCTCAATTTCCAACTCACCCTATTTGAGTTAGTATTGTACTAACTCATTGGTGCACCCAAATACAAGGCCAGTGCACCAATGAGTTAGTACAATACTACAGTCACTGTTCTCCACTACTATTGATGCCTTGGCCCCAAGCTAGCCACTCACCCACAGTGACCAAGAAGATCACATAGGTTCACAGATGAACTACTGCAGATTAAGCACACAGGCACAAAGTTAGAATGGCAATGGTGCAAAAATACATTCTGACTCCCTCCACCTGCAGCACAAACACCTGCAGGACAACACCACTACCATAACGGAGAAACAACCAGCCTTCTACCCCTCCCCAATCAGCATTGCAGAATCATGGCCAGCCAAGTTATTTTGCATAGTGAGCTGGCTAGTCAGCCCAGACTGCATAGCCCAGACAACAGACCAAGCACTGATTGTTGTGAAGAGCTGTCTCCACTGATAAGATCAACCAAATATATATTGAGCTAACTGGGGAAAAACTTCACCTCTGACTAAGTTGTATTATCCATCCCACTACCCCAACTAAGTTTGGTCCCATCACACATGCCAAAGCTCAGGATGCTCTGAAAAAATACAAGAGCTCCAAGCGAAAAGGCTTCGTGCCCCTGTAAAAAATATCCATGCCCCTCCTGGCTGGTAGTAGCCAGTGAAGAACTATGCCTGCAACTTACCGAGGTAATCAATGCCTTCTTTAGAGAAGCATAACTACCAAACTCCTTCGAAAATGCAATAGTTATCCCAGCCCTCAAAAAGCCAACACCCTGAAGATCTCTCCAGCTACCGTCCTGTCTCCATCCTCCCATTCCTGGGCAAAATAAGTGAGAATTTTGTAGCCACCAAACTCTAACATGTGACATCAGCCAACATCCTGGATACCTCACAATCAAGGGTCAGACCAGGGCACAGCACAGAGATGGCTCTAATGGCACCAAAAGACAATCTCCTCCTGGCCCTGAACACAAGTTAGACCTCTATGGTCATGCTGTTGGACCTCTTTGCAGCCTTTGACAGAGTGGACAAGGTGCTATTAATCCCCTATGATGGGGTTCACCGACCCCAAACTAAGGTTAAAGGTGGTGGAAACTGCACTGATCCAAGAAGGCCCTGTCACTGAGCAGTTGCCAGGCATGCTCCCTGTGGAGGACCTGCTTGAAAGGGAGCTCTAGCAGGCAGGCAGGGGGAGAGTGAAGGAGAGACTGGCTGCAAGAAAGCAGACAGGCGGTAGCTGCTGAAGCAGAATAATCTACAGGGGCAGGACAGAAACTGTGAGACTAGGCTAAGTTTTGACCCACTCCTTTTTCTCCTTCTCCCTGACCAGAGGGAACAACTGGACTCTGAGGGTGAGACAGAGCTGAGGCTCTGAATTACTGAGCCTGTGCAAGGAAAAAGGCTGCAGCTGGGGATTGCACACACCACTGGGAAGTAAGAGACCATGGTATGGTAGATAGGCAGTGTGCTACAACCTGCATTGACATGAGAGAAGGGAGATTCATACAGAAAAATTATTGCCTATGAAATAAAAGAGTTCAATGGATCCCAAAATCCAGCCTTTTGCTGGACTCTTTCATGATTTGCCCTCCTTTTACCTCATTTGAATGTGCTTCACCATGGCGATGAAAGCATCTCTGAGGACCATCAGTGTTCTGTCAAAAACAGAATATAGCCTAATAATTTATGCAGAAGACATATAGTAAACATGATTACGTAATGTTACTGAGGAGACATAGCAAGCATCTGTCCCCACAGTAGAAAGCGTGTTGTCATTTTAATTGTTCAAGCTATTGGTCCTCAAGCTATTGAGCCATGGGTTGGATCCACTAATTACATATAGTCATTGTTCCCTGTGCTTATACACAGGTATTGTATTGTTATTTTTAAAATAACATATTTCTGCAATTGGCATGTATGTTGGTCAATGGCGCTAAAGAACTATTTCTGCCAATCTGACACAAAATGGAATAGAAATATGAATGTTAAACTGAAATAATAAAGAAAACCCCTACTGCTGGAACTTCACTGTAATCCATACTCAATCTGTTTCACTGAGTTCCTGCCATTTAGTTTAATTACGCCAGGAGCGAGAAAAGAAGACTGTAACTTTTCTTTGTGTCCAAGCACAGTGCTATAATAAATCATTTTTCTACTTTTGAAAAAATGTCCACTTGTATCATTGCTGCTTTCTACCCCCTCTCAGTGTTGACAAAGCCTCATTCAGCTGATGAATAAAAGGAAAACAGTTTCTTGCTCTTTGTTGTCTCCATTACTTTCTGAAGCAGCAGGTGGCACAACAGACTGGACAATTTTCTCATCTGTTATGTCCTATGCTCCTGTACAGAGTATCTCAGCAATGCTGAAAAAAGCCACAGTCTGCTTACAAGATATATAAGGAGGGGAATTCATGTACCCTTCCTTAATGCTGTTAGTAGTGATGGGTGAACCACCCTCTACTCCCTTCATCTTAAATGTAAAATAAACTCATTTTGAAGTTTAAAAACATTTTGTGAAGTTTCCTACCCACCTTCCCTTTAGTTTTCAGTTTAATACACCTCTGTACTTCCAAGTTCAAGCCAGGACCAGAAGCAGAAGTGCCCATATACAATGAGAAAGGCTGCTCTCTGGCATTTCTCGCCTAACCAGAAGCAGGAAGTATCAAACATCTTGCAAGAAGCTCAGCTCTTGTGAGATTTCCAAGATAAGGGTGCAATCCTGCACCCATTTATGCCAATGGCAAAAATCAGTGAGATCAAGAGAAGACTTTAGTTTTGAATACTCAAGGGGTTTGTTTAATTTCAATAAGTATCCAAATTTTACAATGCTTACCTGAACTGAAAAGAACCTCTGAACCTTTTACAGTTCCCTCAACACCTGTTCACTGGGGTTCTGTTGTGTGACCTTGGGCTAATCACGTCACCGCTCAGTGCCTCAGTTTCCCCATCTGTAAATTGGGATAATGATACTTACCCTCCTTTGCAAAACACTTTTAGATGAAAAGCATCACACAGGTCTGATCCAAATCTCATTGAAGTCAATGAAAAGGCTCCCTCTGACTCAGTGGGCTTTGGATTAGGTCCTTCAAGAGATTACTTACTATTGTAGTTAATAATAAGAAGAGTTTGGGCAGCTATAGTTCTGAGTTCCAGGCATTTTCTTCCTCCTAAGCGGCATTAAGAAGTCTGCATGGGTAGCACACAACTTGTGGAGTCACAGACATATCTTCTCCCATCATGAGAATCCCACACTGCAAATCACAGCAAACCTTCAAACACTGAACAATCTCCAAACTAAGGCTTGTCTACACTGTGCGGTAGTGTGCATTAGAAGGGTGTGAATTCTAGTGCACACCAATGCATCATACACTAGTTGGCCCATGCGGACCTTGCTATTGCACACTAAAAACTCCTTACTGCGTGTTCATGTAGTACTGTTTGAAACAGGTCAGCAGGGTCTACATGGGCCAGTTAGTGTGCATTAGAATTCCACACACACACACTGATGCATACTACCACACCACATTAACAAGCCCAAAGGGGCTGAATCAAGTAAATGGTATTTTCTGGAGAACTCAAGCATGATGTTTCATATAAAGGAACATTTAGATGCCTGCAGATGTTTTCAAAAAGCTTCTGCTGGGCAAGTTTTGTATTTTTCCTGCTTGGTGTCTTCTCCCAGATTGTCAGTCACTCCTGCTGTCAAATTGGTCTGACAGTTAAATAAAAGAGAGTTCTGGCCTCTAGATCATCATAGTACAGCTGCATTTCCAACAATTAGGAGATGCAGCTTATCATTCCCAGCTACATGTATACACAGAAGCAGTATGATTGTTGGCCAAGTAGCAACACTTTGTATGCTTGAATTCACGAGGTTTTGCCCAAATTAAAGCATGTGTCAAAGATCTATAATTGTTTTATAAATAAAATTCTTATGATAGTTTAGGATAATTATATACAAAGATCATTTACATCTGTACTCACATGTAACTTGGAAAAAATGTAGAATGCATAAACTAAATGTAACAAAATATGATGACACTAATTTCATTCTGTGATGTGAATCGATAAAAAGTATATCTTTCAAATGTAAGGTGTCTCAGAACACAGTGGGCCAAAATCACATCTGGTATATATCCAATGATTGTGTAAGTAAATGGAGCAATATGTATTTGTATATAGCTCTCAAGGCTTTTGGATGTTAGAACCTGCTTGATAATGATAAAGTTGGCTAAGGGAAAGGCTGTCTGCTATGCTTTTTGAAAAGTGCCATGAGAACTCTAATGTCTACTTGGACAGTCACCAAATACATAAAGGAGCTTAGTTCCACATTTCATTTGACAGCAACTCTAACAGTGAAGAACCTCATGGCACACCCCTACAAAGTCAGCACTGGATGTGTTGTTGGATTGATTGACCTTTTCTATCATTGTTTTCCATTACTTTAAATTCATAATTTTTTTAAAGCACGTTCTAGAATGAACTAAAACCCTGCTAGATGAGGGGTAAAATGGAATTTTTCTCTCTTTAAAAAATGCTTCCTTTGGAAATTGATCTTTGGTCATATTCTCACTTCAGTGTGTCAAGATTTATGTATGCACAGTAATTCCTATTAATCTTAATGGCACACTGGCACACAGATATAAATTCTCACACATCAGCATGAGAATATTCCCATTACTACAGGCATTTTACTGTTGCCCAGGCTACACTTCTCACCTCAATCTTTATCAATGACATTTTTATATGCTGAAATTATTTTGTTTTAGTACCACTGACACTTTTAAGACACTGGACTGGGACCACTGAAATCTGGGTTCAAGCCCCAGCTCTCCCATAGACTCCCTGTATGACCTTTGCCAAGTCTCGAAGTGTGAGATTTTTCAAAAGCACCCGCATGAGCATAGGCCTGCTAAACCCAGGGTTGTGAGTTCAATCCTTGAGGGGGGCCATTTAAGGATCTGGGGCAAAAATCTGCCAGGAATGTACTTGATCCTGCCGTGAAGGCAGAGGACTGGACTCAACTCCATGACCTTCAAGGTCCCTTCCAGTTCTATACAAGTTTAAAAAAAAAACCTCTTCCCCCATTGAAGTCAATGGGAGTTTTACCAATTAGTTCAATGGGAGCAAAGTTAAGCACATTGGGAGCTCTGGGAAATCCCACCTGTAATCTTTCTGTTTTTAGCTCCCCATCTGTGAAAATGGGGTTAATATTTCCTTTCTCCCATCATCTGTCTCACTAGTCTATTTAAAATATAAGCTCTGCAGGGCAGAGACTGTCTCTTACTATCAGTATGCATGACATATAGCAAAACAGGGCCCTGATCTTATTTGTGGCTTCTATTTGCTGCTGTAGCACAAATAATAAGTCTTATGGGGTAGGGACTATCTTTTTTTTCTGTCTTTGTACAGTCTCTAGCACAATGGGGTCCTGGTCCAGAACCCAGGGCTCCTTGGTGCTATAATAATGCAAATTATTTTTTTATTATTAATTATTATTATTATTAAGCGTATTTACAGAAAGCAGTACCAAAGCCACTATTGATGCCAAGTGTTTCTTATTATTTGAGAATCTCCATATATTTAACCTAAATGTTTTTTACTCTGTCCTATATCATTTATCCTTGATTAAACCTCTTCTAGATAGTTAATCATTAATGATTTCTTTACAGTTGCTGTGCAAACAGTTCATTCACACCTATGACATATCAAATTTCAGAGACATGTTCTTTAATTGGATTCATTTATTTCTAATCTGCTTAAGTTCTCACTACTGTAATGCTTGACTAAATATACATTAAACTCTCCTATTTAAACTGCTAAAATAAATTTGAGGTGTATTCTATGAATAAAAGTACTTGATTGAACACGTATATTACCACTATTATGTACCTGTCTGAGCAGAAATTATTAGAAATAACTCACTAGATAAGCACTTGTGATGCTTATGCAAAAAAAGGCTTCAGAGTGGTTGCTTTAGACTTTTTGGTGAAGATTTCCAGAAATCGGAGGCTACATTTATGCTCTTAAGTCCACAATTAGGAACTTAAATAAATTGATCTGATTTTCAAAAGTGCTGAGCAACCAGAAGCTCCCGTTGGCTTCAATAGGAGATGTTGCATGCTCAGTGCTTTCTATTTTAAAACCAACCCAATTATTTAGAGGTGAGATACTCACCCCATACTCTGGCCCCTTTAGCCCCGGACAGAAACAGTGTTAAAAGTGCTAAAAGCCCCAGTTCTGGCTGCAGGAGGATTCACCTACTGCAGGCAGTGTCTTCCCAGGACCTCTCTGAAAGCCCTGGACAAGGGTGAGGTTGGGGATGGGAGGGACATGCCAAGGGCAGGGCCATATCACTGCAGAAGATCCTCACAGCACTGTAGTGCATATTGCAGCCTGGGGAAGCTGCTGTAACTTTAACAGGCCCCCAGAGCTATCTAAGTTACTCCAGGAGCTTCTTCAGCACCAGAAGCAGCCAAAGATTGGGAGGGCACCAGAATGGCTTAAAGCCACGCTAGCCCCCCACCATTGGGCTGTGAGTTTTGTGTTGCATTTCTTAGAGGCACAGCACAGACTCTCATCCTAGGCACCTAAATACGGACAGAAGAGTCTAACTTCAGGCTCCTATTTTTAAAACTCTTGGCCTTTGGCCCCTATCCAAGAGAGAAATGCTATAGTTTATAGTTTCTGCCTTCACCTCAGAGCACTCTCCAGAAAGTAAGAACCACCACATGTCATTGAGGTCTCTGATAATAAATGCTGGGCCTGGTATAAGCAGATGCAGCTCCCACAGAAGTCTACTAACCAAATACAGATGTGGTATAAACAGTGTTGTAGGTTACACAGCATATGCAGCTCGGTCAGGTGTACTTGGCAAAATCATGTAACTTGCACTGATTTTGATTGGCCCTTCAATGGGTGTGCAAAATGAGTGTAACGTACATGCTGAGGGAACAGAAGAGAGATGTGGCAAAACATGTAATATAGGCTGTGAAATAAAGCAGGGTTTCCTGTTTTATTTACATCCTCCTACTAATTGCTGTTCCTGCTATACACCTTTTCTGTCTCCTCTTAGAACTGGTTGGGAATTTTCTAAGTATTTTTTTCATCTGAAAAGTTTCTCCAGGCCAGAATGCAATTTCTGGTCAACCCCTGAAAGAGATACCCTGATCCCAGAATAGTCAACAGCTCAGTGGTTAGGGCACTCATGTAGGATGTGAAAGACCCAGGCCAAGTCCCCACTCTCTCCGACTCAGTCTAAGGTTTTGGTTTTGTGCTGCATCGGAACAGAAATAAATGTTGAAACCCCAACAATTTTTGCTAAATGGAATTCCTGTTTTCAAACCAGCCATACTCGGACTGCAAGTTACAATTCTTTTTGCACACCCACTGAATGTCAAAATTGGTGCAAGATACTTGGCTTTATTATTTGCACCCACTCGCTTTTATGACTCACAGTGTAATTTACACCACTGAGCATATCACCACTGAAGCGAGCGCTTTATGCCTACAGCCAAACACAGAAAAACATTTTTGTCAACAATAGTTATTTTACAATTCACCTAATAAAATTAGTATTAAAAATAATAACAAGAATGTATACAGCTTCACCAACATACACAGCACCTAAAACTTATGTTGAGACACTGAAAGTAAGTCTACTGGGAGCTGAACAGGTGAAAAGGTACAGATACTGGGTAATAAAACATTTACAAGATAATAGGTATAGGGAATATCTAGTGCACTTTTCCAAGCAAATAAATACAATTTAAAACATCATGATAATGTCAAGCTACATTCTGTCCTTTTCAATTCAGTTCCAGTTTTCTAGTTAGCACGCTAAGGGCCCAATCTTACAAGGGAGTTGAAAGCACCTGCTAAGCACCTGGCAGGATCAAGTCCTTATCGAACACCACTTGGTACTTTGCTACTTTTTCTTTAACTCTGCTAACCTGATTTAATATCAACAGAATAACCTAAATCAACCTGATTTAATAACAACAGAATAACCCAAGTTGGATAAACAGTCTTTGAAGAGTCTGACTGACACATGCAGTACAAATTGTAGCTCTAGGATTCAGAAGTGTACTTCTCAGGCTGCACGGTGGAATGTTCTATTACTGCAACTCTATGATCTAGCCCTCTGTGAGCATTATTTGAAACTTTATTAGTAGCTAGTATTATTTCAAATGCAGGGACTCAGTCCTGAAGCCTTACCCAGCTCCTAATCCTGCAAGCTTTACTCAGGCAAAAGGTCCCACTGACTTTAATGGCACTTTTCCCTGAATAAGGAGAGCTGGATCAACTTATTAGTCCTTACTCAGGCAAAACATCTAAAAACTACCCAAGGAAGGACTGAATGAGAACTATATTATTTTGTTCTGTATATACAACAGTAATTGGAAATAGAGTACAACATTGTGCAAAGCTTTTGGCTGGATTTTGGATAAACAGGACTCTAGATGGAGGAGAGAACCAGCCTGAGAGTTTTAAAATAGCAGCACTGCAGGCCCCCAACCCAGAGCACAGTAAAGAGAGAACAGAAAGTCCCCTACCAGAGGCTAGTTGTGAAAGGGCTGCAACTCTGGGCACAGCACAGATACAAAAATGATGGATGGGTTTAAAGAACTTCACTCTGGGTTAACTCAAAGTGTCCACATAAGGCTAAGGGATATAGCTGAATACTGATTAATCAGACACTTCAATTACCAGAGCTGTACTGACACTTCAGCAATATAATGGCAATTAATTTCAATATTGCTGGTATATAGTTGCCCCAAAGACTTACACACAGTGGGCTGAAGATAAAAACTATGGCTGTTTTTTATTAGGCTTCAACAAAGCAATAACAACATGCATAAATTCACGCCTATTCAGCAGTACCTCAGTGGTTTGAGCATTAGCCTGCTAAATCCAGGGTTGTAAGTTCAACCTTTGAGGGGACCATTTAGGGATCTAGGGCAAAAATCCATCTGGGGATGTGTCCTGCTTTGAGCAGGGGTTGGACTAGATGACCTCCTGAGGTCCCTTCCAACCCTGATATTCTATAAAAACTTCTAAGAATGTGCTTAAGTCTTATTGATTGCAAAATTGACATCATTGGAATTTAAGCACATGCTTAAATTAAAGTAAAATTTAAATATGTTAAGAGCTGATTATATGCTCAAGTGCTTCGCTAAATTGAGGCCTGACCGCTATATATTGTGTTATTTTATCCATGTTGCTTAATTGTACTAAATGGCTGATATTAAAGGATACCAACAACAATTAATTAGGCATTTAACCATTTTTGAAATCATGTGATTGACATCTGACTATAGTCACCACAAATGTTTTCAGAAGAGCCAGATGCTGTATCCTTCTTCACACAGCTTCCACAAGTAGTCCCCCTGAAGTGAATGAGGCTACTTCTGGAGTAGCTTATTCAGTGTGAGTATGGGTGTCAGAATCTGGTTCATGCTGAATAGTGAAAACAGATCTCATTTGAAGCACGTACTTGCCATGGGTGAAAGGAGAAAAGAGATTAGTTACTTAGCACTTAATTTAAGTCATGTTTGTCAGGAAGCAGGGCCTGCAGCAGAGCCAATCTCCAGGCAATTTAATGAGTGCAGCTGGCCTGTAAGGGTACATCTGCACAGCAAAGAAAAACCCATGGCTGGTCCATGCCAGCCAACTCAGGCTTGTTGGGCTTGAGCTGTGGGGCTGTTTCACTGCTGTGTAGACTTCTGGGCTTGTCTGGAGCCCAGGTTCTAACCCTGTGAAGTGGGAGGGTCCCAGAGCTCGAGCCCAGACTGAGCCCAGAATTCTACACTGTTGTGAAACAGTCGTGTAGCCTGAGCCCTGCAAGCCTGAGCCAGCCACAGAGTTTTGTTTGCTTTGTAGACTAATAAGCTGCCTGATGGGCTACACTGCCTGATTGTTGGGAAGAGTTAGCAGACTGGCTCTTAAGCCCAGCAGCCGCAGCAGTTCAGTGGCTGTCTACACAATGATTTACCCATGGCTGTGTGAGCACCTGCCTTGCCTTTCTCCAGGTAACCCAGTCTTGACCCTTGGTTTCAATACCTGACTTCTGACCCTTGGCTCTTGGCCTGGCTTCTGACTCTGACCCTCGGCTCTGACTACTGACTCCTGCTCCAACCACGAGGCACAACCACCTATATCCAGAGGTGAAAGTAAGCCGGTACAGTCCAGTACAGCGTACCGGCAAGAGCTGGTACACCGTGCCAGACTGGACCGGCTTCCCGGGCAGTGATTTAAACGGCCCAGGGCTCCAGCCTCTGCGGGGAGCCCTGGGCCCTTTAAATCACCGCCAGAGCTCCGGCAGCCAGGCTCGGGTGGGGATTTAAAGGGCCTGGAGCTCCAGCCGCTGCGGGAAGCCCCACGCCCTTTAAAGCGCTGCTGCCAGAGCTCCGGCAGCAGGGCTTGAACGGCACTTTAAAGGGCCCAGGGCTCCCGACAGTGGCCAGAGCCTCAGGCCCTTTAAATCACTGCCGGAGCTCCAGCGGCAGGGCTCAGGCGGTGCTTTAAAGGGCCTGGAGCTCCGCGGCGGCTGGAGCCCCGGGCCCTTTATTTCACCCCACAGCTCCGGGGCTCCCAGCCGCCTCTGCAGCTGGTAGCTCCAGGGTGATTTAAAGGCCTTGGGACTCCCAGCCACAGCCGGAGCCCCAGGGCCTTTAAACACCTCTTCTGGTTGATGCCACGCCTCTTCTGGTTGAGGTCATGCCCCCACTCAGGACTCCGGCATACCGGTAAGTCCTTTCAGTTACTTTCACCCCTGCCCATAACCCAGTCACTGATAATGTTACATATATATATATATATATATATATATTACGTGTGTGTGTGTGTGTGTGTGTGTGTGTATATATATATACACACACACACACACACACACACACATCAAGACAGTTTGTGCCATGAGGGAGACAGAAGAGCTGAGGCCTGAAATCAGAAGCAGAATCAGAGTTTGTCTTTGAAAAAAAATAAGCCACTAGTTTTGAATACCAAAAGTGACCCATGGAAATTACAATGACACTACATGCAAAACAAAGAAGTGGGAAACCTACTGAACCAAGACACACAGCAGAGTGAAGCATGAAGGAGACTAAGGAAACAGGAGAACCCAAACTTGTAAAATTGCTTAAGGAATACGGTGTTGCAGATGTTCGTGCAGGAGCTATGGGCCAATTGCCTTCCTCCTACCACTTCCACACAAAACCCAACAAACATTGCACAAGAGATCAAGCAGGGTTGGTCCGGAAGGAGTCTTCCAGCACTCAACTCAATCGCTTGGCATAAAGATGGCACACAGCCAATAATGCAAGCCATAGAATGTAGCAGCAGTTGGAGCCCAGCATGTAGTGGGAAAGAGCAATGTATATGGATAGTAGCAAATCCACTGGCTGCTCCTCCACCTGGCCTGCCACCACCATCAAGCCCTTGCTGCACTGCCACAGAGAGGGGCTCCATTACACATAGCTCTGAGACATTCAGAGTTTGAACATTATGTCCTTTCCCATTCCACCCAGGCAGCAGGACCACTGACATGCTCTTTAGGGTTTTCTATTCCTACCTGCCTGCAGAGGCATGGGGGAATTGTACCATTTGGCCCAGAAAGAGGAGTGATAAGGAGTGAGGGTCTGAATGGAAGAGTAACAAGTAAGGAACCTTGTCTGACATGGCCGCACAACGCAAAGCAGTTGCAGCCTCCTCCAGACAACTTGGATGGAATGTTCAAGTTTTATCACCTGATGAAACACAAACTAACAAACTGCACTTGAGGACAAAGCTTATACTGTATATGGAAGCATGAAGGAGAAATTCTAAAAGAACACCACTCTGGTCCCTTATTATACAGCTGGTGAAAGTACTATCATGAAGCATGACTGAATCTTTTCTGAACCTGTTGGCAATCTGTGTTTCCATGATGGTAGAATCGACAATGAAGTGCATTAGGGGATATTATTATTAGCATCAAAAAAGATTCCCGTGGGAAGGAAGCACAGGAGCGGATTTATTTTGCATATGACATTGGTCAAAAGCTCACAAAAAAAATGAAAGAAAGAGAAAAAATCATAGAATATTAGGATTGGAAGAGACCTCAGGAGGTCATCTAGTTCAATCCCCTGCTCAAAGCAGGACCAACACCAACTAAATCATCCCAGACAAGGCTTTGTCAAGCCGGGCCTTAAAAACCTCTAAGGATGGAGATTCCACCACCTCTCTAGATAACCCATTCCAGTGCTTCACCACACTCCTAGTGAAAATCCTCTGAAGTAAATGAGAGTTTTGTATCAGTAAGAGTTTCAGGACTTAGCCCATAATTTTTAGTTTCTTGGCCATTAATGTCACCTGGTTTAAAGCCCGAAAAGGAATTTAGAGTGAGTTAAAGAAAACAGTAGCTAAGAAAACCTGCATGCACAAAGAACTGAAGTAGCATGTTGTGGACATCAGGAAGCTAATGGTGGACAAACAAAATACTGAAGAGAGTAGCTCAACAGTATTCTTATTAAATTTAATATTTTTATTTTTTTCTCTGCAGTATGTACCTGCAAACTGCTGTGGTTGAGTAAAGACCAGTATCCAGTTACGTGATTTCTTTACACTTCTAATCAAATCATCATTGAATGACAATGGGGTCTTTTTACATCTATCAAATAATACGAGTAAATAATGTGAGAATAGCAAAACTTCCAATGGCTTTATTGGAGAACAGGTTTGGGCCATTCCTACTAAGGAATTGTAAGGTAAAGCAACAATTTTTTATGCTCAGTTCACTGTTTTAAATATTTGGCGGGCAAATACCGTGGCCACAGTTAAATCTATGTAACTGTGAGCCTGATACGCAAACACTTACTCACATCAGTAGTTCCATAACTCAGTGGTATTACTGATAAATAAAGTAGCTCATATGTGTAAATGAAGGAGTTAAGCCTGTTATAGGCAAGTAATTAACATTACTATTGTATTCCTAAGGCCCTCCATTTTCAGCTTTTACTTATTTTTTTAACTGAAAATACTGAAGATATACACACGTGTATGTGTGTGTGCATGTGTACATACAGTTAATACACAATTCATGAAATAAACTACAGCATTAAATTGCTTTTACTTTCAATCTCTTCATTATCTGTTGTTTTTTTCCTGTCCTTCCATTCCCCAGTGTTAACCCCTATATTTACCTAAACCGCGAAATTAATTTTTGCACAAATTTTCAGTCTTTTTTGTTTTTGTAATAAACACTGACATTCCCAGAAAATGTTAAACAATATTTTAAAAGTCTTTGTATATTCCCTATGCCATATACTCTTTCACATGGACGCTTGATTGATATAGGGAGTACACCGTGTTATAGGGAATATATATACACAGTATGGTGGGAAGATGGACATTCCACCAGCTCCTAATACTCTAGTAGAGATGGGAACACTGAAGCAGGATGGTGAGGAACCACTGGGCCTGTGGTAATGTAAATCCAACTGATGGGAAATCCCATATAGGAAGAGGCCATGGAAAGCTGTCTGCCCCCAGGGTCACTAACACTTAAAGCCCACTTATTCTGGCTTTTTATGGATTTCATGAATTTCATCCATCATGCAAAGTAATAACATATTTGATTATGAAGTTAATTTTTAAAAATCTGATAAGACAAAAGACTATAAAATGTACTAAGCACTAAAGTTAAAAGGCATGTTTTATAGATGCAATTAACAGTTTATTTACCCTAAACTTTATTTAATCTCTCATGAACTAAATTTTGTGTGTATATGTTATTTTTGAAATGATCTTTTATACAAATTGCATACTTCAATTTGTGCTTCTAATCAGCCTGTTACATAATACAAGATAATCTGAAGATGGCAACTGGGACTTTTATGTACTGTATTATCATAACAGAGATTATGTGCAATTAAGCATCTAATCCAATTTATCTGTATATGTTAGTGTTACAGCTGCTATTTTAAATGATAAAGAAAAAATTAAACATATACAGCAAAAGCTCTCCAACATTCTCTAGGGATACATTATTATAATATTTGCTGCTCAGAAAGCTAAAAGATCTTCACTTTAAATTACCCATTTGTTTAAAAAGGGATTGTTTCAATTTAAATATAAAACTAAAACTTCAGCAGTTGCAGTCTATATTAATTGAAACATACTTGAATTGTCTTTAAGCTAAACATGCACAGCTGATAATAATATGAAAACTATGTACATAGAACAAATAAGAAACAAATATTTCTACATCAGATCTTACTTATGTCAATTGAAATACAAAGGAACCGTAAATCTGTATATTTTAAAATAAACCTCAAGTGCCCTATTTTTATTTTTGATACAGTCATTAAAAATAAATCTTGTTTAAATGGTTGTGATTGTAGTATCTTTTGTAAATAGTTCTGTATTTACGCTTATTAAAAGCAGTTGTTCTTAATCCTAGAATGCACTTTTTCAAAGCTAGAGATTTATGGACCATAGCAATTTTGGATTTTTTTTTTAAATGGAGCAAACTGTTTTTTATCATCGCCATCAGCGGTTCTCAAACTGTAGGTCGGGATCCCAAAGTGGGTCGTGACCCCTTTTGAATGGGGTCACCAGGGCTGGCTTAGACTTCCTGGGACCCGAGGACTTCAGCTCTGGGTGGTAGGGATAAGGTGGCAGGCCCCCAAAGCTTCAGCTTTGCCCCCCCACCACCCAGAGTGGTGGGATTCAGGCTTTGCCCCCACAACCCGGGGTAGTGGGGGCTTGGGCAGACTCAGGCTTCTGTCCCCCTTCCTGGGGTCATGAAGTAATTTTTGTTGTCAAAAGGGGTCATGGTGCAATGAAGTTTGAGAACCCCTGATCTCCATGATCCCTACCTCTATCTTTCTTCTCTCATTTTTACATGACCTTAGGTATTCAGCCACTTCAAGTTCCGGTTAGTGATGCAAATTGTCTATATTTGTTCTGCCTTTTATTACACTGCTTGATTTTGATACTGCTATGGTTTTCACAAGGATAACACTTGTGCAGGTCAATGACTCTTAGACTAAAAACATTAGGGCCAGACTGTAACACTTTTACTCATGCTCACTAGTAGTACCTTACTCACTCAACATTCCCATTGAAACCAGTTGGTCCATTCCAGGCATAAAGTATCATTCAAAGTGTAAGGGCAAAATAGTGTGAAATACCTTTCTGTAAAGCTGCGATCCCTCTTTGATTACTTTTTATCAAAATGTAGTGAGAAAGAGCAGCTAGAGTATTTCCAAAGTAACCTCTACACTTGAAATTAACATATCACTCTGTAGTCCTAACCATGGTGCATTATTATTTCGAGCCATAAAATCAATTGGTTTGCATTTCTCATTACATTTTTGAGTTAAATGTGCACCAATTTATTTGCAAGGAACAAGTCAAGAAACGTTCCTATTTTGCCTCTAAGCAGATCTCTCCTAACTGATTTTATACCATTATTCAACTGTATCTTGTGTGCGGTATGTCTCTGCCAAGAACTGCATCTGTACAAGTGATTTTCCATATATCAAATGCTATATAACAAAAGCATGAAAAGAACCCACACCATACACACATACGTCACAGCTGTTCTTAGTTTAGTGGACTAATCCAGTGCCATCCTTGAGGAACTTTAGTAGCTACAGAATTTATATTAGAATAAATAATATTTAAAATTGCATACTTTGAGAGCAACAGAAGAACCTTTATTCTGATTTCCTGAAAACAAGATCTATAATACGGATCAGATCCAAAGTCCATTGAAGTCAATAGGAGTCTGGTGTCCCAAGTTTCTCTTTCCCCCCTATATTTTCAGTCCCTGTGTTCCACATTTGAGTGATAAAATGCTGACAGGCAGGAGTAACTACGGATAGCTGAGAGACAATTAACTGAATTCTACATAAGGTGAATTCAGCAAACCCCCCCGACTCTTCTAAATGTGAACTTTCTTCTACAATAGCTTTCATCCACTTCTGTCTGATAGTCACAGTGTTATCTGCTGTTTCTGAGGTTGGCTATATCTCATTTCTAAAAATCCATCCACTTATCTACCTGCAAAGTACTATGAAACAGAATATTGTCTGTTCTTATCACTTAGCTTCCAAACTGCAGGCTATCAGTAGACTAAAAAGGACAATAAATGATGTGCGTGTCTTGGGAATCTCTTGTGGTTATTATTATTGTGGTAACTTTACCACAGAAAAATATTACATGATTTCTTGTTCGACAGAGCACTAATGAAGAGATGGTCAGACTTGATTGAACCTCAGGGACCTAGACATACCAAAACAAGGTTTTAATGTAGTCATAGTGTCTTTGCATTGTGAATTTCAGCCTTCTACAGCACATGGCAGTTGTAGTAGCCAGTAATAAACATCACAGCATTTACCATCTGCCTTTGACATAAGCTGTTTTTTCTTTCTATTTCTGCACTTCAGACAATTAATTAAAGAGCAAAAGGAGATTCTTAAATAGCTCGATACATTGTAAACTTGCTACATAATCCATTGTTTTAGGAGAAACATCTGAGGGATTTTTAATAAATAATTTTCCAATAAATGGCAGCCTGGCTGAAAATATATCAAAATAGAAATGTACTTAAAATGCATATTTTATATTGAGTGAAAAGGAAGACTCCACCTCATAAAAAATACCGAAACATTAATTGAAACTAAAGAAATGGGATCACTGTCTATTTCCGTAGCACACACACACACACATTGTACTCAGGGGGCCCGATCTACTTCCATTTAAGACAACTGGAGTTTTTCCGTTGACTTCAAAAGGAGCAAGATCAGCCCCCTAGTGTTCTCCAACATTTGACAGTTTGGGAATATTTTAAGCCTCTGCTTCAAGGCCTGCTTGAACCACTGTTGGGTGTTCTCTCTGTGCTGCTGTATTTAAAGGTGTGTATTTGAACAGAACTCACTTAACACTCTATTACCTTAGAAAGAAGGTACATACAGAACACATCTATGCTCAGATTCGCTGCTACCATGGAGAATCAATACAAATCCACTTAATTGGCTAAAACAATGTAAATCAGCCCTTTGCAACCAGATGTAGGATATCCACAGCAAACAAACTGCAACCTGTTCATTGTAAAAAACAGACCCTGAACCACTCGATGGTCTATTACCCACCACCTTAGGCACATTATTTGTGATCAAAGCATTTGCATACAGCTAACAGTAGGTCCAATCTTGCTGTTCTTACGCAGGCAGTATGCCCATTAAATCATTGGGAATTTTGCCTGAGAAAGGACTGCAAGCTTGGTCCCAATGTGATTTACACCATTTTTACAGCCTCTTTTTTCCTCTCTTGCCCAGTAAAGCAAGTAACTATTCTGGTGATTAAATGCTTTCCTTCACAATTGCTGTCCTGTTTCCATTACACACTGGAATAGTTGTTACGCAGAGCGAACAAGTGACAATCAATAGGAAAAGGCTATCCAGTTATTCCCAAGCAAACAAAACAGACTTTTTCAAAATGACCAAAAGCAGAAATTAATTATCCAGTGGGAGGTTTCATTTCCATGCAGGTCATTTAAGGTAGGTCTGTGCTCTGGATAAAATATGACTGCTAACCACTGGCCCCCACAGGAAAACAAGCCTAGTACTTGTGAAGCCTCTGACATACAAAGCACCTTAGTATGTTATTTTCTTTTTCTTTGAAAAATGGTTACAATATACAGACACATTTCTTGGCTGCTCAACATTCATGTTTTACGAATGTTTTAATCTGCGAAATACATTTGGGCTTCTCACCTTGTGTTTAGTTGAGAAGTCTAACATTTGTGAAATATAGGCATTAACAGGACTTACGCTTTGGGAGTGTAGAGATGCAAATGTATGGAAAGGCTGTAATGTGTGTGATGTGTCAATTCCCTCCTTCTTCAGTCTTGCCGCTGCTGTTTACTCCTACTTTGCTTTTTTGTTATTGTTGTTTTTTAAAGCGATTAGGGTTTTCCTAACTACCAGCTGTGAGCCTAGGAGTCCATCTACGGAGGAAAACCAGGGTTTTCTCCATACACAGGAAAACTCACCCAAACCGAATGTATGTTATTCCTCCATGAGCACGGAAGTCTCCATATTGAATCAAGCAGAGAATACATACTTTTATTGTCGAGTACAATTGCTAATGATCATAGATTGAACTCTGTAATACTGACACTCTAATGTATAAAGGACCCTCCCCCATCCAATTAAGTGGACGCTCCTTAGAAGAGTACCATTTGAAAGACCATAGTCACTGTTTCCAAATAAACAACTTCATTTTTATGTCTGCCTTAAAACATTAACTGTCAAAACAATAAATTGCCTGTGTGTATGTTAAACCCAAAAAAGTAAGATAATTCTGCTTTAAGGGGGGAGGAAACTTTAGCTTATCAATTTTCAATAGTTACATTTGAGTGGAGAATCAAAAAAATCAGTGTTGGACTATAAGTATGTACATGTGCAGGTATACTGCACTTACAATATCATGAATGTTTTCTTCACTACCAAAACAAACACAACAGGTCACATGATTCAAATGCCATATCACTTCTGGCCGCAGCAATCACTTTTTCTATAAAAATAGTATTCGCATTATCATAATAAATAAGTCCAGCCAACCTGCCGGAGGTAATTATAACTCACCCATTGGACCTAGGTATTGCAGTTTATGCAGCAGATACCATACAGGTCTGATACTCCTGCAATACCCAAGTACAGCCAAAATTTTCAGCATTAACTCTGAACCTTTTTGCCCTGGGGGAGATGGGAGAGGTTAAACTGAGAACCTTCTGGTCACTTAAACTTTCTTTGTGGTTCAATATAAGGCTCACTCTCTCAGAACAAAAAAGAAATCTCAGAGCTTTGATAGAGACTCTGGATGATATTAAGAACTTCAAACCCCAGATTTTTGAAAAGAAAAACAGATGTCCTGTTTGTTAAGTATAAATAACTCCGTACATTCAACCCTTTTTTTTCTGACGCTGCATTAAATTTTATTTAAAGCTGGGTACATTTAAACTGTAAAAAGAGAGCGAGAGGGAGCCGAATATGTGGGCGACAAACCTCTAAATCTTTTCCCTAGCGAAAGAGGAAAAAAAGAAAAGTCAGACGGGAACCTTTCATCGAGATGAAAGTGCTCCCTGGGTTTCCCAGCCAGGCCAGCCCTGGTCAGTTGCAGCACTGAGCGGATTTAGCAGACCTAGGCTAAGAGGAAGGGAGAGACTGCGGAGCTAGGTCTGTTCTAAGCAACGCGCTGCGCGGTGGCGGGGCAGGGCCCCTTTCTGTCCGTGCGTTTCCACAAGGCCTTTCCCCTCCGGCGCGCCTCGCTCCGCCCAGTTTAGAGCAGCCCCTGGGCTCACTTACGTGAGGACGTAGTTGACGCTGACTATACAGTGTGGCCGCGAGGACCTGCTGTTGTGCACGATGGTGGCATAGCTCTGCACCCACACCCAGCCGCCGTGCTTGGCCAGGAAGCGGTAGTATTTGGTGGTCACCTGCCCTTTCACGAGCACTGCGGAAGATACAAAAGAAGGAAAAGGACCTCAGCGGAGCACCGCTGCTCCTGGCAGTCCCCCGCCCCGAGAAGGGTTACCCGCTCACTGGGGAAGCCCACGTTGCTTTTGTTAGCGGGAGCTCAGATAAAGGGCTCCAGCTACGTCTCAGGGAGGTTGGCTCAGGGCAAACGAGTGCTTTAGTAAAGGCAAAAATAGAGATCCGAACGGTGTGTGTGTGTGTGTGTCCTGGTGACAATGATCCCGCGCCCACTGCAGTTAATGAGGAAGCTTCCACTGGCATCAGAGGTGCGGGCTTAGTGCGGATAAATTCATGTCCGGAAATTTCCAAACAACAACTGACCCCATCACTTAAGTGTCTCCGGGGTAATCAATGCATGTCTGCACATCAACAAAAAAAATGTTCACGGAGTCCAAAGGAAACTACATGCCACTAAGTGTTTCACAATAATAATACTGCACAGTCCACTACTGGGGGGAGATGTTTTTCTGATCTCTCTGTCATCGCGATTTTTAAAAGAATATTTAAAATGGGTTTTGCCTCTACTTGTGCCTGTTCCATTTTCTGTAAATGGGAAGAAAACTTACAGGAAACTAATATATTTTCCATCCATTCATTCCCCCACCCCCTCCGTGTATTAATGTCAGCGTGATATTGAAACAAAAATCGGATCTACGAATCGGAATACCACAGCTCCAAAGAAATGTGTTTCTAGGATTCGAGTGGCATTGTGGGGTTGAAGAAAGGGAGTCTGGATTTTACTGGCAGGCTCTTCTGGAGCCGGGAAAAGATTCCCAACTGAAATGCCTGAGATTTGATCGCTTTAGTTCTTTCCTCATAACGGGTTGCTGAGGGAAATCATCGGTGAGATAGAGACCCAATGCAACTGCTCCTCCTTGTCCACTCCCCACCCCCTCGCAGCCCCGATTTCGTCCTAGGTGTAAATCAAAGAAGTCCGGGTCTAGAGGGAGAAGGCTAACATCAGGCCCCCTCGTGCTTTAGCAAACAGGATTCCTTACACAAATGGTGAGCGCAGCGCAAGTGGAAAGTGTCACAGCCATGGACGTGGTGGTAAAGGGTCTTCTCGATCAGGTCCTGCGGCTCGTAACCCGTCAGCTCAGCCACCCTGTGGAAGAGAGAGCCAGAAGCGGGCACCAGTAAGTGACCGGGCAGGGAGCGAAGCCTGACAGGGAAGCGCGGGGCCTGAGTCTGAGTTTAAAAAGCAAACCGGCTACCTGGAATCTAGGAAGATGAGCTTCATGTCCAGGCTGGCCCGGAACATGAACATATTGCTGTGCAGCTTGATTTCTGTCACTGCGCTGGGAGGTAGCGAGTGGCCAACAGCGACCAAGCCAACGTTCTGGTAGCAGCCATCGAAGGGGGACATGTCCAGGCTGTACTGGCGGATCTTCAGGTAGCCGCTGCAATGAATGACCTGTCGGACACAAGACAGGGACACTTCACGCCCTGCGTACACCAGGGAAATAGCTCGCGCTTGAAAACGCACATACTACACAGGGGCGGGCACCTTAAAGGCGGCCGGAACCCGAAACATAGAGCCTGCTGGAGAGCAGCGCAGTGCCATAGGAATTTGCCTGTTACCATCGCCCTGGACAGAGAGTAAGAACTGGACAGAGAGAGATTCTTTTCTCTGTAGAACAATTCAGCGGTCAGGACCTGATCCAAAGCCCATCGAAGTCTGGGGGGGGGGGGGGTTCCAGGGATACAAGTGGGATTGGGATTAAGGCCTACCCATGCTTTTATTATTCCTCTAAACATTACAACAGTCAGAAAGACGAAGTGGTGCCAGGTTGTTCACAACTGGTATTTGTAATTTCACCCAAACAAAATGTATGTGAGTGTAGATTTGGTGCGTGTATTTACGTAAATAAATGTGTAAGGTGTTTATTACTTAGATATGTATTAGACGCCATATGTGTATGGTATATGTATGTGGATATAGATTTGTACACATTTCACACATATACATAGTATATATGTTTTGGTGTTATAATAATACTTTATCATTTTCTGCAGGAACTCAGAGCGATGTATGTGTATTAATGAATTTAGTCTCACGATCATTATTCTTCCCCATTTTACGGACGAGACGGCTGACGCAAAGAGAGCTGCTGAGAGGCAAACATCACATAAGATATCTGTGAGACATAGAACCCAGGAGTCCTGAACAGAGGAACATAAAACTAAGACTCGGAGGAGATACCTGACAGGACCTTAGACTAGGAGAACTTCACCTAATTTGAAGAGCCTTCACAAACTTTTTTAAAAGCCCAGCCAAGTTCGCCCAAAGGTTTGCAATGGGTCAGCTCACAGTTTCCACAGAAACACCGGAACTTCAGTAGTTTTTGCTTGGTTTCTACTACAAACTCTGGCAAAACTTGGGGGATTTGGCTGAGTTTGGCTTTGTGGTGCGTGTTCATGTAGCTGCAACCCGAAGAGAAACTCTGGGCCTGAACAGGAAACCCACATTTTAGAAACGTCCTGGCCAGCTGACACCGCTCAAATGGGCTGAGGTCTCATTCTGACTGCTAGCCCCCTGATTTCACACCGCAAGACCCAGCGGCCTAGCCAAGCACAGCTATTCTCTAGCATGCACTTCCCATCCTTCTGAGCAGGAACCGCTGGTGAGTCCTGTCCACGCACCTTGTAGCCCCCGCAGGTCAGCCCCGCATTCCTCTTAGCCAAGACGCACTTCATCCGTAGGAAAAAGGAGCGCTCGATCTCGTACTCTAGGGGAAAAGGCAGAGGCACCAGTGAGAAAAGGGCAGCAGGGCCTGGTGGCACCTGATGGCTTCGCTTCCAGTGCTGAACCCACATCCGCACAGGCGCTGAGGCCAAGCCGGGAAAGAGAATGTACCTTACCCTGCACGAAGTGAGAGTGGTAGGGCTGGTGAGCTGTGAGCACCGCGGTCATCTCATCGTGATCAGCAGGGTGGATGTATTCGTAAATGCTATTTCCGGTCAGCTCTACCTGTGAGGGAAGAGGAGGGTTTCATCTTTCTCGCCATTGACATAGCGTGCGTATGTAGCTGGTGCTGGATGTGCGGCCATCTGCTCCCGTGGTACAGCTCTATAAACACACAGACAATTACAGTGTCCTGGCTTTGTCTGGGTTGCCATTCACACTAGCTCCGGTTTAAGCAAATCGCTCAGAGGCAGCTGTACATCTCCTCTGGAAAAGACAGGGATATAGATAGGGGAATTATGCCCTGTCACACGCACGCATAAGCCGTCAGTGGGTAACCTGTCCACTTACCTGTGATAAACCCAGATGAACGGAGGCCGTCTCTGAAATGTACATGATCTTGCCGTCTGGAGCCACAACAAATATGAAGCCATCCAACGTCTATAGGGGAAAGAAGACACCACATATCTGTGAACTACGTGTGCCTGGGATTGATTTAGCAGATCGGGGATTCCAGCCTGGCTTTCATTACTGAACGAGTTGAAGGGTGGAAGGAAGCTGGAACATCCTTTCAATAGATCCGTTTAAAGGGGCCAGGATATGAACATAACGCACCTCAAAACAGGGGACCTCTTTGAAATGGCTCTGTAATAAAATGTGACAATGAATCAACCGAAGACTCCAAAGCAGCAAGAACAGAAGCTCCCAGCCTGGGCTTTCTCCAGTGGGAACGGTCAGCAAATACTGAACGCTTCCATCCCCCATCTACGATTTGAGTAGAGATTTTAACTCTTACGTATTTGCTTAAGAGATTTCGGCGAGCAAGGGACGATCTAAAACTCTCCACAATGTAAATAACGTTTGAAACGGACAGAACTATTTAAAAGGCCTGTTAAGATTAGATAGATAGATAGATAGATAGATAGATAGATAGATAGATAGATAGATAATGTTAATAGACGTTATTTGTGTCCACTGAGAGAAGAACAGGCCTCTGTTTATTAGAGGCGGGTATAAAATGTTGCAAGACCCCACCGTACCAAATGCCTGAATAGCTAAGACTGTAAACACTAATATTCCTTTGTTAATCCTTTAGGCAACAGTGAGTTTTCAATTGTGTCATAGCTGAATTAATGTTTTCTGTGTCTTTAATTAATCGATGTTTATTCTAACTACCATGGGATCAAGGCTTTCTAACCGTTTGCTGCACCTTTTATATGTGCTCCTCAAAATAACCCCCTGAATCCTCTCTACGGTTTCTCTCACTTTTCTTTTCACCTTGCACCACTTTAAAGACACGTGTTTGTGCTCACCAGATTTCTCAGAACAAGAAAACTACACTCACAAATCTTGTCACCCTGCTGACTGACAAGGCTGTTGAGATTAGGGACCAAATCAACCTACCACTTTCTCCTTCGGACACATAGAATGGCCTACAGCAAGTTGAGCTGGGCTGCGCAGCCCATTGTACCGTGATAGAGGCGGAGGATCGTGACAGATAAATTCCGCCACACTGTTCACAATTCTGGACTCTCCTTTTGTGAAACACGTGAACAGTTAAAGATTAGACACGGGAATAATTAAAAGCTCAGAATATGGTACGATCTTTTTAATCATTAATAACAAATGGCTCGCGTTTCCAGGCCAGTACCTGCAAAAGATGAGATCCCAGCTCCCGTCCAACATTATCCAAAGGGCTGGTTCGACTAGTATGGCCCCAGGCTTCGCCAAGTCCTGTTTATTTAAGACACACAAAAATTAAGGTGAGACGACAAGATACAAATCCTCATCGGCCTGTTAGGGATGGTTTATTTGGTTGTCTTTGTTTTAGTTTCAAACACTTTAAAACGTTTTCTAGTAATTGAATAAGCGGAAATAATTCCCTTGTTGATTATTTTAAAATCTAATTCCTGTTTGGGGGGGGATATCTATGTAGGAATTACCAGTTGAGTTCATTAATAAGAACTGAGTGAATTCAACTAAGCCAGGAACCGCTCCAGATAAAACGCTATTCAACCTGGACAATGGCTTCTAGAAAGTTAGCTTCCCGGAAGAAAAGGTAGTACAATATCTTCGCTTCTGACCTCATTGAAAAATTACAGAACAACACTACGAGGTATCAAAATGAGACTGAAAAAGAAATATTTAATTTCAACAGAATGATGCGGTTAACAGGACTTGAATACAGTTCCGAATGATTTAAGTGTTATAAGGCCAATGAAATACAGCGTTGCTGTTATTCAGTATTATTCGATTAGACAAAGATAGCTCAGGTATGTGAGTACGTTATTTAGTGTGTTTGCCGACTCTCCCAGAAACGAATGCTTTGTATTGTTTGTGCACAACCTCCCAAGAAATTAACACGCTGAATGTGTAGACCAGGCTATATATTGGGATGGCTTTAAAATGTAACCCTGGCCATCAAGATAACTTTCTGATTTGATCAGCGATATGGTGTAAATCCCGAATAAGGCCCCGATCCTTCATTCCTCACCTATCTATCGACTTCAATAGGAGCTTTTGGGTGCTCCAGGAATACAAGATCAGGCCCCTGCATTTTATTAACAATTATTTCCACTTTAGCGTATGCCAAGCCCGCTAAAGGTAAACTACCTTTCCCGACGTCTTTCCGTAGCTGCAGTGTCACGACAGCACTAAGACGCACCAGACTGTACATAAATGTACTTTCGAAGCTGTCGGAGTCACTCACTAACCAAGGTACCAGCTCCTCTCTTCCCAATCAAACCCTCTTTCCCCCACTGAAGGAATGACCTCTCTTCACTGTGAATGATCTGCTTCCAAATACTCTGTCTAGTTGGATTCAACAAGGAATCTCCCCGGACGTGGCTAATATTTCAATGTGTGCTTGTTTTCCTCTATGTAAAAGGCTAGGGAAAGGAGCCGGATGGAACGGACTGTGCCGGAGTTAAAAGGCATTACCCATAAACAGTTTACCGATGCTGTTGCTGAAATAATTTCAACTTGGCGATTAAAACCTTTTATGCTTACACCATTAAACAAGGCTTAGCGTGACCAAAAAAAAAGTGATTGATGGCAGCGCAGAGCAAATCGCCATGAGGCGAACACGGGGTCCGAGCAGGGACCGCCTCCCGCAGAATTAGCCCTTTACAAACTCCTCACGGCTTGTTTTTCGTTTATTCAGATGCAAACAAACAAGGGATGGGAATGGAGGCGGTGTGGAGCTGTTAACTCCCCCTCAGTATTGACCGGGCTCACCTGGGTGTTTACACGTCTAAATAAAGCTAACGATTTCTCCACCGCTATTCAAACACTGAAGCGCCCACTCTAAGGCCATGCATTCTCTGTCTCTCTCTCTCTTCAGCCATCCTTTCCTCCATTTCTCCTCTCCATCCCTCCTTCAATAGGCCAGAACTTTTAGCAGCGCCAGCCCCTCCTCGCTCACCATCTCTCTCCTACCCCCTTCTCAGTCCTCCACAAGAGTCTCTTTCCTTAAATCCCCACTTCTTCCTCTTCTGTTTACATCCCTCCGCTCTTCCCCATGCCAGCAGCTCTCTGCTCCTTTCTGCTTCTACGCTTTTCTCTCCTCCCCTGCAAACGGGGTAATACCCCTCCTCTCCTCAATTCTCCCTCGGCCAGGGGCCTCAATAGACTGCCTTTCCCCCGCCCCCCTGCATATACCTCTGTCTCTATCCCCTGATCCTTCATCTCGCCAAATGCCGGCCGGCAGCAGGATCCCCGGGAGTTCCTTCTGCTCAATAGCAGGTACCCAGTGACTTTCCAGAGCCCCGGGGTAAAGGGTTATGGGAGAAGTCTGCACCTTACGCGCTTCTATAATAATTGACAATTGTGCTGCCCCCGAAAGCAATCATCCCATCTCCCCGTTAGACAGCAAGCGAGCCACAGACGCACTGACGTCTAATCCTTTTTACTACCCAAATGCAGTAGTAAACGATTTCATTCATGAGACGGTGGCGGGGAAGATACTGGAAAGCATATACACCGTGGAAAGCGTGTGATCAAATTAACAGGCACCACATTTCCTCTTGAAATTAACAACCACTAACATTATCCTGCAAAGGTTGCATCGTTTCCAGAGAAAGACCGAAAATTCCCCTATGAAATTTTGATTAAGTACACGTTTCGGGGGGTTGGTTTGGTTGTGCTTAACAATAAAGCCCATTAAAGTGAGACAAAAGCACCACTCTGCATAAAATGTCCTACCCGGAGAACCAGGAAGAGGAATTTCTGTATTTAATACAGCGGCTGAACTCCTTGCCTAGGTTCTAAGTTGTTTATTAATCCGAGTTAACGGGTCTAATTATGCTGCTCCTAAAAGGAAAAATAGCCCTACCCTTGCGGGTTAATGAATAGCCTATCTACATTACAGGTTAACTTTTTTTCACGGAGCATTACACTCCTTTTTTATGTGTCAGGTGGAAACCTTTCGCTGTTTAGCTGTGTCTAAGTTAATGTTTTATAATTAAATGTTTTCACTTGTCTACCTGAACCGGCTTTTCGAAACCCTACCACATGAGACAGCTCTTTGTATTTTCCAGATGTTTCAGTGCTTTCAAGTTAGAGACTATTTTCATTCATTGCCAATTCCTTCCAGTCCGTCCGACCACCCCACCCCACCGCTATCCTGATGCCCTTTAAAATTCTGTTTTAAAGGGTTGTGCAGAAAAAACTCTTCATTGATATAACTTTTTTTATCTGTCTGTCTATTCGTTTTAACACCCAATTTCCTTTTAGCGAGGGGGGTAAACTGTGATTTCTTGCACTTGACCTACCGCAGAAAATTCTACAAATCCTTTGATTGTCTATTTAAAACAAAACAAGGAAACCAGCTTCCCTTTTGCTTCAGGATTACACTGGAAACAAGATCTAAAGGTTCTCTTGTAATTTGGAGAGGCGAACAGAATAATAGGTTTGGAATAGAAACAAGCAGCTTTGTGAGGGGAAGGATAACTAAAGCGCTTTTAGGCAAAGGATTTTCCCAGCTAAAGTGGCCGAAGACAAAGCAAAACATAATCTATTTTGGAAGATTTCCAAGATATGCCACATTAACCTTAGTAGATAAAATTTGCTTTCCTCCCCGAGCCTCCCACCTCCATCAAAGTCTGGTTTATCATATTTACATAAGTAGCCTTAGAAGGGATGTATCTATTATGGATCTAAAGCGCTAGCTGGCTCATATTTCATTTGAAAATCTAGGCGAAGTTTTACTGTTGCTTTATACCTGATGCATTGTATTAAAATACCCCCTGACCCGTGGATTACCTCAATGGACTGGCTGCATGGGCTTTGTAATTTCCTGAAAATGAGATTTCGATTTATAAAACAAGAAACCAATTAGTAACCAAATGAGGCGAAGTAGATCCACTAAAATTGACCTAATCCCACAGGCACCATTTAGGCCAGTTCTTGGCGAATGAATGATGAGCCACAGTCTAGCGTGGGCTCAAGGCATCATCCAGCTGTGTTATTGCAAGCAGCAAAAATAAATTGATCGAGCTTTTCCTTCGGAATGAATTTTCTACTCTTGACAAAATATAGATTATAGCCCCTACATAACAACCTCCTCCACTCGAGGTTATTTCTTATAAGAAGATAAACAATTTAGGCTACAAGGAACTGCCCGTCTTTAGGAGAGAGAAGAAGACATTCTAGCCAACCTGGAATGTTGCTTCGGCTATTAAACCAGTTTCAACGCTTTGCAGGAATATATCATAGGAAGCTACCATGTTTGGGACTGAGGACGCTGACTCATTCTTTATTTTACCAACTTCTCTGTGGAAATGCATTTAACGTTCACAAATTAAAGGCCACAGAAAACGTTTCTTTGCCTTTTCTGGTGTCAGTGCATTAGCCACATCAGCTGAATCAAAGGGACCTTTCTGGGCTTTACAATGTTTCATTCCCATCCATACACCCCCAGACCACTGGAGTTCACACGGCCACTTCCCTCCCCAACGCTTTAAGAAACAACAGTTTTGATCTAACCATATCCACCCCCACCATTCGATTCATTCAGTCCTTAATGCTAGCAACCAGGGGCAAAACTGGGTTGATACATAGTTTTTGCCCAATAGCATTTTGGCTGCAATACACGGGCGCTTATTTGCCATCCAACGGTGGCAAAGGAATGGAAGAAGGTCTCCCTTTCAATAGTTTCTAATTTGATCTAGGAAAAATAAAATTAATTAAACAAACGGGGAGAGGGGTAGGTAGAATGATTCCAAAAGGCATATCCACCTCTTTAGCATTGGCAGATCTGCTAGGCCGGGAAGCTCTCTGCGAGCATCTGCAGCTCTGAAGCACCCCCTGCCCTCTTCCCATTCCTTTGTTTGGGAGTAGTAAAGAGGGGTTGGCTGGAGATGCAAGCCCTTAACTGTTTTGTTTTCACTTGCTGGCTTTTGAAATGATTATTTCTCCAATAAACTATGGGTCATACAATCCGGATTCAGCGGAGAGAAAACAAACAAACAAACAACCTTTGCGCTCCAGTTTGGAAGTCACTCTCAGAGCAGTAAAAACAATGGTTAAGATGTGACTAGGGGTTGTGAATGCTTCCCATTCTCAGACACCCGAAGAAGTTTTGTTTTCAGAGGAGTGGTGCTGGTCACTACCTGAAAAATTAGGCACCTTTTTGCTATGCCCTTTATCCTCGTTTACACTAAACTTTGTCAGAGTGTTTGGCCTTTGGTGGGGAATGCATTTCCAGGCTGCGCTCTGGAAGTCTGTAATGCTGAGTACAAAATTAAACAATGACAGAACAACCCTCCTCATAAAAAATGTGCACTAAATATATATTTAGTTAGGTGCGGGGGCTTACAGCCAGATAAATAAACCAGCGATATGTTAAACCTATTTAAAATAGGACCAGAAATACAATTCGAATAGAAATACGAGATTATTTTATAGCATTGGGCTCCGATTCTGCAATCTTTATTCAGGCAAAACTTTTCTTGAAATCAGCAGGCGCTTTTATCTCATCAGGCATGTCTTGATTCTGATTTTCTGTACTTACACTGAATAAAATATATCTATCTAGTGGTCCTTACTCTAGTAAAATAAATAAATACATTCAGTGGACTCGCCCAAAGACCTCAAAAGGGCTGCTTTTTTCATAGGCGTGTAGGACCGGAAGGGACCTCAATAGGCCATTTTTTGCCTGGGGGAAGACTGCAAATCAGGCCCAACAAAGTGATATGATGTAATTAAATGAACATTTTAATAGGTAGGAGCGCACAGCACACCTGAATTCGATTTGTGCTGTTCTCTTTGGGCACCTAATGTTCTTGCTTCGGATTTGTTTTCTTCTGCAAACCTGACGGGCAGCACACTGACCCACATATGCAGGGAAATGAAATGCCACGGGCAGCCATTACAAGTGAAGCTCAAGCTCGAGGGAATTCCCAATTGCCTGCTGTTTGGCGTCCGGCGTCTCAGCGTCTTTGCAGCGGGACCCTGCAAACGGGTGCGAAAGGCTGTGTGTGAAGAGGCACAGGGGAGGAAGGCTGCGCTAGGGGCCCGGAAGCCCAGGGCGAAGCGCAGTTTGCCGGAGCAAAGTGCGTGGCCCACCCATGTAAGCAGCAGCACCTTCCCTTCCCCATATGTTGCCTCCATGCAGCCGGCCAGGTGAAGCCCCTCATAAAGCTTTATGAGCGCACAGGCATTTCACCCCAGAGTCCGTATGCTGCTCGTAAAGCAGCACCTTTCGCGCTTCCTCATCGCCCCGCACCAGCAGGGCTACTTTCTTCTCTCTCTTACTGTAGTTTCTTTGGAGGAAGACCAGCTAACCAGAGGGTCATTTCTTCCACTCTCAAAAGGTAAAAAACCCCACCCGCTCTAGTCACTGCAAACCAAAAAAGGCACAGGGTGTTGCATGCAGGAATCAACCTGAGTCTATTAACCGTTTAATAGGTTTACTATCCATGGCCTGTTTTGCTACCTCCTAGCATATAGCCCTGACCTGGATGATTTCTTAGTTAATCCTACAGGCACTAGTCAACGATAACGAAAATCCCAGACATTTGAGACTGCAAATAAGCATCAATTCTTCCTTGGAGGGTCCAGATGAAATGAAATAAAGTATTTACAAAAAACTGCTGCTCATTTCGAAGCGTCTGCGGATGCCATTACCAAAGATTTTTTTAAAAGTATTAGCCCGATAAACCAAATGCGTTCATTTGAAACAAAGATTTAGTTAATATCCGTGTTTATTCCCTAAAGAAATATTGCCTACATAACCATCACTGCTAGAGGAACTACAGAGAAATGCTGCCTGCGCTGATTCACTATACAACAAAACACCAGCGTTTTGCTTCTAACATACACCAGGCAACGTAATGACACTTTACAACGTAAGCCAGGGTCCGCAATGCCAAACTAAAACGGCAGCCACAATTTTGGAATTTCATGCAGATCGGTATTATCAAAATCACAATCAACGTTATTTTGTTCACAGGTAGCTATCCTGACAACGACTGTACCAAATCGCTATTTCACCTGGTGTTCATATGATGCTAAAAAGCATCCGCCAAGGTTTTTTTTTTCCAAACCAATTTTTATTAGCAAAAGAGTGAGGCTGTTGCTGAAGAAAATATGATTTCACCATTGATCTGATATGCGCTTTCTGGCACATAAATCTGCTTTTGCAACTGTTATGCAAGAAGTTTAGTTCTGCACTTCACATTTTAAATCCACATCAAAACTAGAATTAAACACAGAGAGGCAGCCTGGAGAGTAAACTGCAGCTTAAAGGCTTTTAAATGAGAAAAACGTCTGTAAGAAAATAAACATTGAAACCTAATGCTCAATCATTTCCCCTAGCAGTAAGAAAAACAGCATTAAATCACCTATCCACGTGGGAAACGGATTTTTTTTTCGGTTAGTCGTTTAGCCCCTAAAATAAAACAAGATTAAGGATTTCAGTATTGAAATGCTAGCCATTATTATTCTGCAAAGATTTAAACAGTGCCCTTTGCTTGAGTCTGTGAATTTAAGCGCCTTTCTGTATAGATTACCTACAAACGTACCGCAATTTTCATGATCGTTTTCTTAAACTATTTTCGCAACGAGACAATAGCATGGACTTATCAAAATATGTTAAATTACTAGTTCTCTTTCTACGAAATACACACACATACACACGGAAAAAAATCAAGGAATTTTTTGAGCTATCTGTTACACGGGGGATGTTTGCTCCTTACAATTTTCTGAAGTTGTATTAGACTCGACGTTTCAGCTCTTTAATGGTAAATCGCGATTTCAGGGCCATATCTTGTCGTCGGTTTGTTTTTAAAAGCCGAACTCCCTACAGAATTCAACATGGAGTTGTGCTTAAAAATTGATGGCACGGTACGGCCCCTTAGTGATTTACCAGAACTGCAGGCCTTCCAAAAGTTAGCTGGCCACTGAAAGCTCCTGTTTGTCTTCTCCATGGAGGTTTAACTCCCTGGACCAGAAGGATGCACGTTGCCCAAGCCGCTGTTTTCAACTATAATAGAGTTCCCCCTTGAGAGGTTTAATTTACAGCAGACTTGTGAAAAGGAAAACGGGAAATGTTAAGTATTTTAACCAAGCTTTTTTTTAATTGGTATTGAAGAATTAAATTGTATCTTAAACATGAAACAAGGAGGATAATGATACAATTCATCTAAAATCTTTGCTTACTGTACTTTAATGTTCGTTTTCTTTCTTACATTAGAGATTTGAGTTGTATTCAATATACAATTATTCCTGCTTTTCAAATAAGCATAGGAAACTGCACTATGATAACGCTATACTTATCCATCCACCCACTCTCATTATTTTAATCGTAAAGCAATTTCCCTCTTAAAATAATGAATCCGAAATGTATCTGCATGATGATTACATAAAAGCTGTTTAAAAGGAATTATACACAGAAAGATGCTCACACATTATTTTTCTGTCTATGAACAGCTCTGTACCTGCGCAGACAGTATCTATATCTTTCTACGTATAATCACTTTAATCCCTTCACATATAATCACGGCCCAGATAGATTTGAATTCATTATTTTAAGAGGGAAATTGTTTTAGTAGTTGCACAAGAGCTGTTAGTTAGATACAGGTAAAGTTATTCCAACCAGACATTTAAATAATAGGTTTGTGACGTAGAAAGCCTTGAGATCACACGTTATTTCTCTAACTTTCTGAGCCTCTTATCCATAGACTTTAGTCAGTGGTCTGTCTCGCTCCCAAAAGTTTGTATCATTTCCGTTCCCGGGGGAAATATAATGAGAAGGTTCCCACCTTCAAATATACCCTTTCTCTGTACCCTGCCACCTCTTTCAGGAACCCCTTTGCTTCTGGTACATAATTTCTTTGCCTCCCTCTACCCACATCCCAGCGTTAATTTCACACTCTTGCCTCTTCTGGCGAGACCGACCTCTAGATTTCCCCCCAAACACAGAAAATGCCCTAAAACAGTCCCTCGGCTCCGATCCGAACTTAGACTGATCCTGTCTCAGACTGGGAAGGGTGAACCCACCACTCCTTACTGATGGCCTGGCAGAACTCACCAGTGGCTTCGCTCTGCTCAAGGGCCGGTGAGTTTCGAGGTCATCAATAAATTGGGAAATAAACGATGCACCCGGAGTCGAGGCCCCGCTTCTACACCTGCATAAACACACGCAGACACGTAGAGTCGGAGGTAGGGGCGGACTCTATTCCGTATTCATCTCGCCAGAAACAAGCAGAGTTCAGCGCAACGGTGCGTGTGTGGGACTGCGTGTCTGCCTTTCTCGCTCACTCGCAAGGAATCAGTAGAAAATACGCAGGAGGGAGAATATATTCTGCGTGGCTCTGGCTGCAGAAACAAGCACCGCTAATACAACGCGCGCGTTTGTGCTGCTGTTTAGGTGTTTTGTGTCTGCCCTACACAGACGGAGGGGCAAATAGAGAGAGAAATATATGCCGTGTGGCTCTGTCTACAAAATCAAGCCCTCACAACGGGCGTGTGCTCGTTTCTGTCTTTCTTCTACACAATATCCGCGCTCTTTGAGAACTACACTGGACAGAGCTTCGGTCCCTGCTTCCTTATTATTATTATAAGTTGCAGATTGCCTTTAATTAGACTCGGGGGGGGGGGTTGCTACGTTAAAAACCCCATTTAGCCTCCACTCCGGTCTCTCTGCACAAATTGGCATATGTTTTGGACAGCAGCAGCTCTGGCTATGGTGCACTTTGCCACACAATTCCCTAGTGCATTCAAACATTCTGCTTTGGCACTGAGGGACGGGAATCAGCTATTCTTCTCTTCCCATGATTACTCACAGCCTACAAGAAACACCATATGCTTCTTCTGATCAAACAACCCGCTACACAGGCACCAATAATTGACGAGACCTGCTCGAAATCACGCAGAAAGGTAGCCTACTGAGACTGCAGGAGTTGACAAATCATTGCTAATAATCCTTTTAGGAACATCACGGCCATCAGAGTTTGCAATAGCTTTATTTTTATAAAGTACGCGTTGACAGTATAAAGGACAACTCGATCTCTTTTTAAACAGAAGGCAGTCTCGTCTAATGATATTCAAGCCGGCAAATCACAGCCACAATAGGAATGTGTAGTTTCATTTATTTTGTTACCTTTCAGGTGCTACAGCTTTGATTCATCTCCTCGCTTGGTTTCAAGTTATTAGGAGATGGATTTTATTGCTTAAGGAAATTACTTCAACATGCAATAGATTAGAAGTTACTGTCAAGGGTGTTTTTTTTCCTTAAAAAAAAAGCAGTTTTAAACAATCTGACAGGAAACAAAAATCTTCCCGTATCCAAATACAGATATCACCCCTCACGTATTTATACTAAAAGTATAATTTAATAACGCACAACTTCGATTTTCAATCAGACTTTTAAAAATGCGAAGACTAATCTATTGCCCTACTTTTCCCATCTCCTGATAGAAACAGACTCGATCAAATAGTCAGTCTTCCTTTGTAAAACACAATATCCTGGGAGCTGTTCAAACTGTAAATGTGTGAAGCATGTTATTAATTCGATTGGAAGAATTTCCAGTTTCATAGTTTTTTCTTCCACATATAGGATTCTCCATTCAGGTGAATCCACGTAAAATATTCGCACAGGCTTTTGCACTAATTTTTCTCTCACATTAAAAGAAATAGATTCAAGATACGGGCGAACTTTGTATAATCCCTCTTTACCGATGAATAGTCCCTCTTAATTTCTCCTGGTGTTTTGCTTGGCATCGGATCTAGACATTTTAAACATTAACTTTAAATCCTAGATTTGGTTAACGGCAAGACTTTTAAAGTATATAAGAACTCCGAACCCTGATTTGATTAAACAGACTAAACTGATCCTTCTTCCACTGATATCAACGTAAAGTTTGCCATTGACTTCAATGGGAATAGGATCAGGCCCAAAGTTGGACCCTATTTTCATAAGGTTACAGGGATTTTCAATTCTTCTGATTGTAGAACTATTATTAAATATTTCGGAGACCATTTAACCTCACCAACCGTCCTAATGACTTTCAGACCAGGAGCCACCACATTCATAATGAAATCAAGGTTTGTTTGGATTTGTTATTTATGTGTATAGCGTTGTACCTGTAAACTGTGGTTCAGTTCTTGAACTAAGGCTTTAGGACTTAGCACAGACTTATGTAAATATTTACCCATATATTAACTCCCCTTCATATAGCTATAAATATGGGTGGATTGCCCTTTTTTGTTATACACGTGCTTCGCAAGGGATGCAGATCTTACATAGTAGAAAAGAAAAAGTCATGTTTGTTTTAGTAGAATACGCAGCTGAGCTCAGTATCTTGAAGTGTTGACAAAAGCACTGTTGGTCCCCAACCAAACACGTCCCATATGTACTGAAGTGAAGTGAAAGTATTTACGGCAGAGAAAAGGGACAACACAGGACACCTTCCTTCAGGAATTATACACTGCCAGATGAAATTTACATAAGAGTAAACGATCATCTGGACTGGAATTAGAATGGAGGCAAATATTCATTTTCAGTAAAGTCACCTACCTTCAGGAAAAACCACCCTCATTTTTAAATAGCTGGTGGTGAGTCTGATTATTGAAGCTTTATCCAGCTGAGAGGTGATAGCTGAGGGCAAAGGCAGTAATTTAGCCAGTTCATAAAATTCACTGTTTTCTTTCTCCCGTCTAGTCCGGGCAGCATTTTTGGACTTCTCTTTCATTGTGTTTTTTTCCCCCTTCCTTCTTACAATTTAAGCTCCCCAGATTCATCCAAAGAGGGGAGGAAACTTTCAATTACAATTCATCTTCCAGAAGCATCAAACATTGTTTTTTGAATGCAAGAGAGTTATTCTTCTAAATCTTTAAATGGTATAAAGAAGATTCAAGACCAGGAATGATAATTTAAAAAAAATATTCACTTAAAAATAACATTAACAATGCAAATGGATAGGACAAGGTCCAGTGCAGCCCAGAGAATCCCAGTAACTGCGGAGAGAGCTAAATGCATGCACCATACAGCAACCAAATCAAGGTATTCTGTCCTTTTCTTCTACTCCATGCTGCAAACATAGCTTCTCGGAAAAGAGACATAATCCTCTCTTTTTTCCCCTTCTGTCAATCCGATGCCCGAAATGATTGGCCTTCGGCTCCTTCAGTGGGTAACAGGTACAGGTTACTTCCTTCGTGCCACTGTGAAGACAACAGCATTCCTGGGATGAGAGATCTGTTACACAATGCCACACGTAACCATGTTATTGAATCTTAAATAAATAATCATCAAGAAACAGCCTCTTACGAGTTGCACCATTTTCTCAACTGGGCTCACAATGGAAAGTGTATTTTTGCATCTCTGGGTGAGTAGCGGCTGAGAATGGGTAGAAAAAATAAATGTTCGTATATTCTCCACCCACATTTCGGCTGCACAGACAAACATTTTATGACCAAAATGAAGTTACAGGTTTTTATGTAAAGAATAGGGAAATTCTACGCTCTTTCCATTGCAAACTAAATTAACTTGTTTCTTTCTTCCTCTTTAAATGTTAGTGCCCGAACTGCAGAACAGAAGCCCCTAATACATTACTACGTCCATTGAAATGTGCAAACAGTTCAAATCCCAACTCATTTGTACTGTTTCCATGTGTTCTCTCAATTCATCGTTGTGTGAGCAGGAGTCTGATTTCTAAATCCACCCACTAACCCGTGAATGAAAGATACATGTTTAGATTCTCTGGGCTCATGCTACCCCGCCGTCCTGCCTAGGAATTGAGGTAACAACCGCATATTAAACAAAGAGCGGCACAGTGTCCAACTAGACCAGGCGCACAGACAGAACTAGCCAAAAAGCCATCACAGAAGGGGGAAGCAAAACACAATTAGACAGACACGAATCATTTCTCCCTTGTACAGGTAACATTGCCACTGGGCTGTGAGGCTGATCTTCTTTTACCTACCTTCAGTCCCTGCACCCGGCAGTGTCCAGAAAGCTCTCTCGGGGTGAGGAGCCCACCTCCTTAATTGAAACCATTAATATCAGCAGAGGGAAAGTTGGCTTCTCTCATTGCTTCTCACACGGATGGGTAGACAGATACTGCTTCCGTCCCATCCCCTTTATGTGGTCCCAGACTCCCTCTCCAGTAATGGGTCTGAAGCGGATATTAATGAAGAAGCCCTAATTTGAGGCTGAGAAATGCCTAATAACTTCTTTATCGCTAAAAGGCTTTTAGCGCAACTTCATTTCTCCCCCTGCCTCAGCCTAGCCCTCCCTGAGTGCCACTCATAGGCCCACCTCGCCTCCTATTGGTCCCGGTCTCCCAAAGGTCGGTCTCCCACTGGCTGAGAGGCAGGGTGACGCCACCGCGTTCCGGGCACACACCCCTTTACCCTTGTGCCGGGCCGGGTCTGCAGCGTCCGCCCTCTGACCTCCCGGCGCCCTTAATGAGCGGGCGCTGCGAGAGGCGAGTTGCCGCGGGCGAGACACACCCCGCCGCCGGCGGGGACGGCTCTGTCTTCGCGCGGAGCCCGCTGCCGCCGCCGCCGCCGCCGGAGCCTTGGTGGCGGTGTGCTCGGGAAAGGATGTTTCGCTGCGGCTCCCAGCCCCGCATCTGAGTCCTTGGGCTGGGGCTGGCGCTGAGCAGCGGGAGAAACCCACCGCCTCGCAGTCACCGCTGACCACCTCGACTGCAGTGCAAGCTGCAGGGTCTCCCTGTTGCGCTCACTCAGCAACAGCCCGCAGGAAAGGGGCACTCCGGTTCCTACGGTGTATGATGTTGATCAGTAGTTCAAACCACTTTTCTTCTTGCAAGCAGCCGTGTTTGGTGGGAGAGGGAGATAAGTGGCAGCGGGCATGTTACCTTTTCACCGCACAAACTGGGATCCAGCAGAGTCCAGAGCTGTCAGGCTCGGTGACAACGTGAACTGAGGCTGGGGGAGAAACACCGATGAGGGAGGGTTCTTCGATACACACCCTGCAGAATCCCTCACCACGAAACTTAGATACTTTAAAACTACCTGAAAGTGAATTCAAATCGTGGGGGCTTGAATTGAAAACTGGGAGATCTTGGTAACTTCTCTGAAAAAAGCCGGGCAGCTCTCACTGTTCATTACTGGGGGCGGGGGGAGTCACGGGGATTTGGAAATAGTTCATTTAAACCAGACACACGTGAAAACTCCTTTAAAAAATCTGAAAATAAACACCAAAGATCAATCCAGGAATTTCATGAAGAAAAGTATTTATTTTAAATTAAATTACAGCGAACTATTTGCTGTCTACGCAAAACATTTCCAAAAAGAAACGATTGTGTTTTCCAACGAACGAAAGTGTTTGTAAAACATACCCCAGAATACATAAACCACTTCAAGTCTCCACAGTGCCTTTTCGTCTTCTAGGTGCGAATTACTGGTCGATGCTTAACGCTTTAAACCGTCCTTTGTCTAAAAGCTTTCCCTCTATTCATTTTGGTAAATAAAGTGAACATAATAGTAGAAAGAAAAAGAACAGACACTCATTTGAGTAGCTAGACGTTTTCTTCTATCAAAGAAATGTACTCTCATAGTCTCCATTTTTCTTTTGATTATTTTTTTTGGTGTATTGCAGCAACACATTACTAAACAAACACAAACTCAATACATCCAGTGCAGGTAGGGATTTGACAAACAGATGCACATTTTAAAGGGCTCTCTGCTGGGAGGCCTGGGGGGAGACTAGGGAGGAAAAATGCCTGATTTTAAACATTTGCTTCCCCTGTTGCTATGACCGAGCGTTCAAATGTTTGCTAAAAAATACTGACATCTGCCTCCGGGTTTTCATTTGAGGGCAATAAGCCTGCAGAAAGACACTGACATTTCTTGGAGGCTATTTAGACATCTGGGCAACAACTGGACTAGCATTCCCAGGTATCCCGTGAGTTATATGGCAGCTTGAACCGCATAAAGCTCCTTTCATGCCACCTCTGGTTCTGAAAGAGATCCAGTTGGTCACAATTTTGCAGATTTAAACGGGGAAAGCATGAGCACCCACCCTAGAAAATTGCATATAACATCAGCGTTTACAGTAACGCACACAAACATTAGTTTACCAAAGTACACAGGACCCAATCTCTTATTTACAATGGCTGTCGATGTGGGAGTGGGGGAGAATTTGTATAAAAGCCCCAGCACTGTGTGTAGATGAGTCCTAAACACGCTCATTCATTTTTTTTAAATATGTAAAAAATAAATGCTATGGTAGATAAAATAAAAGTTGGAAAAAGGAGCAGCATATAAAGGATATTTATTCAGCTTTCAGAGTCATACGAACCGCAGTGGACAAGAACAACATTTCTAATCATCCCTAATATTTTCCAACAGAGTACAGTCAGTTACCGAATTATCTGAAAATCAGGCATTTTTGAAATATTTTGCACAGAAATATTTTGATTCAAAAATAAGCTGCGCCCCAAGTGACTTTTGTATGTTGATAGGCCTTGTAGGGTTGGTACACAGAGAAATCCAATGCTTGGGCTACAATTACAAAATTAGCATGTAGGTCTGCAAATCAATCGAAAGCCCGATGGCATGGTGGGCTAAGCAAGGCTGTGCTAGTGTCCCAGTGAAGCTCATTTGTCCAAGAAGGGAGCGAGTTTTTTTGTTTAATAAACAGAGTGAATGCAATACTGTAACCACAGTAAATCCTCAGCATACAACTCCTCCTCGGGAGGACACAGTTGGCGAAAGGGACAGAGCATTAGCACTGGAAGACCCACCTGTGAGCCAAGTTTCGGAGCCCAAGGAACGGAAAAGAAACGGGTTATTTAACATCCATCCCCGTAAGCCTCGCCACGTGCCCTGTGCACTGCCCTGGGCGGGCGGTCGCGCTGTGAATTGGCACCAAGGGTGGTCAGTATAAAAGCGGGGCTCTTGCAGTCAGTTCCTGCGCAGACACCTGGGGGGTGGGGGGGGGTGATTGCTGGCTACCTTCCACAGCGGAGCCCACGCTGGGAAATTACCAGTGAGGGGAAAGTTGAACGAGCAGGTTGTGGGTCCCAGTTTGCGGTTCAATGCGGTCACTGTCAAAGGGAACATTTTAAGAGAGGCCTGCGGGAAAACAACAGGTTCGTTTCACAAACGGGCTTCTAAACGTATGCAGGCAAACACGTGTGTACCCTGGCACCAGAACGCGCGGTGTGCCCCGCCTCACTGCAGATCCAACGCCACGGAAATCAGAGCTGGCCGCGACCCTGTCTAGGGCATGACTGTTCCCTAACCAGCGGGCTCGTTAGGGCTTTGATTGGGTTGTGAATTTGGGAACCGTGCTGCAACCCCCAAAGGACCAAGGGAGCAGTTTTTAATGCAAGGAAAGTCTTTTAAACGCGGTGAAACTACTATGTTTATTAATTATTATTATTTTTGCTGGCGACTCATAGGATAGGGATTTTGAGGGAACCGCTCGGGCCAGTCCCAGGGTTGCTTAAAGAAATATCCTCTGGTACCTATGGCCGAATTTTGAGCTCCCAAAACACTGATCAAGGAATGCAGAACCCGCCCTTGTCTGGTCCTAGAGCATTAAAGACTTTGCTCCGAATCTACGCTGTTTTTAATGAGATAAGGACACGTTTCCTTTCGCTGAGCTGCATCACCTCAGGGACGCTTGTATTAGTGCGCTTGTCTGAAAACCTAGGCACACATGGCAATGGAAAGTCCAGTTTTATGAGACCCATAATTTACCGAGGATACATGCACCAGAACTAACAGATACCCTTAGGAACGCCTTATATTATGTGTGTTTTCATACGTGTCTCATTCAAGACTTTATTTATTTATTTGAAATAAATATACCCAGTGAATGCACTTTGATCCGTTCAGAGGCAATTAACGTGGTTAACTGATCTGGGCTTTTTTCCCCTTGTGGTCTAGGTACTTATCCCTCCTTTTCAGCTGATGGTAGATTGTCCAGCCAAGTAGGTAAGTGGGAGCGCGGATTCTCTTTAAGAACACATGTAACAGTTGATAGACACTAGAAAGCCAGCCTGTAGCTCCAGGTGATTCTGTAAGTATCATTTAAAATACTTACAGGGCTGTTGTGAAATTAGATTAACTACTATAAACATGCTCCGGCATTTTTGTCACCTTATTAAACATTTGGGCTATATACACCCTTCAAAAAACCAACCAACCAAAAAACTCCACAATGCCGCTATGGGGCATTTCTCTTAACCGTGTATGCCCCTGGGTTTTATTTCTTCTTTAGCATCAACGTAACAAGATAGTTTACATTCATGGTTGCCGAGTCAATTCTTCTTGGCGCTGATCTGTTTAATACACTATTGATAATCAACTTCTATACATTTGATTGTTGCATTGAGTTCGGGAGGGAACATAAAATCTATTTTATGCTAGTACAGATAACACCCACGCACATTCATCTCTCTGTTTACACTTAATCTCTGTCTGTTTGACTCTAAGACCAAGACAGAAGCTGAAACACTCCTGGTAGAGAGTACTTGAATAAAGTTACTGCTACAAACCTAGATAGCATCCGCTTCCCCTTTCTAGCTCACACTCAGACATTTTGTTGCATTACACTTCTGCGTTTTGTACCGATTTATGGACATTCTCTCTCTCTGTTGAACAGATGCCAAAACTAGAAGGTGACGAAATTTAAAGTAATGTTTCACTGCCTAATACTGCAGTCACATTCTTGTATGTGGGCTCAGAGAAAGTCTGTATCCGGAGGTGATTGTTCTTGTCTTCATTACATAGAGTGAGATTCTTCAGTCAAATACTAGATGATTCTTGCTTGGATGGACTTTAGGAATTAAACCAAGTGATATGTATAGATACACACACGCGTGAGAAATCCACCGCTCTTCAGTGTACATTCCCTTTATTTAGATTACCAATGACCTCTCCCCTTTAGCCCTTCCTGGCGCTATTTAGCTCTCCTTGTAGAGGTGTTTATTTCCGGATGGCCAATGGCTTGTCCTTTTTTGCGATTTATGTCCCTCTTCCCAAAAATGAGCTAGCCCAGGGTGCTGAGCAACGGGTCTGATGATCATTTCTCGCTCTCCTTTAAAATTAAAGAAACGGCCTTGCGATTATTCTTCATGAACATTTCGAGATCCTGTCCCAGAGCCTTCCGATGAGCATGATTCCGAATTCCTATACATGCCGTCTGCACAGTGTACTCTACATGTAAGAAAACAAGGTTCCCCAAAGCTGCTACAGAGAACAGTTGACTGATCCCCTGAAGTATTTAGAGTGAGTGTTGGGAGAAGCGAAATGTAAAGACACGTTCAGAAATCCAGGGGCTGTATACTCTTTCTGAGCATGCAGAATTCACCAGTTAGTACCGTCCGAGCCACGTGCAAACCCTTATTTTTACATTGCAAATACACACACACACACACATATACACACGATGTATACGATTTCCCGGCACTGTGTGCTCAAAACACAGCGTAGCCAAGGGTTGAACATCTGAAGCGCAGAGCAGATGGGGGGGACACAAGTGCCTTTTGTGCCGTGAGCTTCTCTCCAGCAGTGACAGCGATCGCTCCTTGCACACACACAAACGCGTCACTTTCATAAACTCCGTGTTGCTGTCACAATTAGGGCTCCTCTCACCTACAGAGCGGCTCGGAGGACGCTAATGAGATGGGAAGAGTGGCCTGCACGCAATGGGCCGGCGCTGCTTTCACTTTTGGTAAAATGAGATTTTGGTGTTAATTAGCCGGCAGCCAAGGGAGGACCAGGAGAAATCAAATCGGCTGGGGGGAGCAGCGCTTGCAGGAAGACTGGACTCCACATTTCCACGGAGAGAGAGATTCAATTAAACGGAGAAAGGGGAACAAAATTAACGCGGAGTAAATAAAATAATTACGCCTCCGGCGACGCCTGATTGATGTTAATAGCACGTAATTTTGAGCCACGTGGAAGCAAAATATTTTAATCACATGCGAAAGGGTCAAAGTTGCAGGGGAGCTGCCGCGTGGTAAGGGTGCCCCCAAACCCAGCTGTGGCTGCTGTTTTCGTGGGGCGCAGATATTAGACCCAATTTCTGATCGGGTACAGATACTGTTACCCGCTTATAATATAATGATAATACTGGCAAGGAGGGTACGATGGGGGATGAATATAGCCAGAAAAGGGAGACCCCTGCGAACAACAGGACCTTTATCCCTTCCTTGCCACGGGACTCTGAACAGAGGCTCCATTTCCATATAGTCCCAGCTGCTACCAGTCTTTCCTGGTAGCTGCCTTCTCGTTTCCCCCCTGGGGAAGGCCCCGACTTTCATACCAAGCCGAGTTCTACCAGATGCCTCCTTTGGCTGCCCGCATGCTGGCCATGGAGCCGCGCTGGTAGGAGAGAGGGCGCGGCCCTTCCGCAGGACAAGCGCAGCTGTCCGCCGCTGGCCGCTCCAGAAGAGGCGGTGACAGAGAGCACATGACCCATTTGGGGCTGGGCCTTGCTGTTTGGCGCATGCTCAACCCGAAGGCAACGAGCCGCTGGCTCCGGAGACCTGACACTTCTCACTTACTGCCCAGGGACATTCCAGGGAGTAGGAACAAGTCACTTTGCTGGGGAAAGTGTTTCCCTCCAGGCCTTGGCTCCTTACCAAACTCAGATCCAGATCTAGCTGCCCTCTAGAACAAGCTCCTTTCATTCATATGTATCAGTACAACTGCGGCCACACATCAGTTTTGCTCCTGGGCCTGGCCTTTCCCTGTCACTGAAATCTCCTTTCCCAGGGCCTGGCTCTCATTAGCAAATAAATGATTACATTAGCTGGGGACTCTGGGGGAAGGGAATCTGTCAGCAGAAGCACGCGTAAATTTCAGCACCCCAAAGAGTAATGTGCAAAAGCAGGAACAGCTCCAGGGACTGTTCTTGTGATCAAGCAGATAATTAGAGTTCACCAATAGACACATTATGTTAGAGCATTTCCTTATTCCAATGAATAAGAGCAGCCTACACTGAATAGGGTCCACACATTCTGTATTAAGTATAAACACATGCCATTTTAGATTAATTCAGGAACACCAAGTACACCTTCTCCCCCACCCTGCCCCATAAAATTCCTTCTTCCAAAATCACCACCTCAGAAAAACCCTGGGGAAATAACTAGCCCCTACAGGTGGGGCATGAAGGAGTGAATTGTTTATAGAACATCCTAGGAAATAGAACATATAACAATCTTAGGGCAAGGACACATTGTGGCTGGTATGTTTTATCACCTATCTCCGCGCCCCTCCTCCAGGCAAGCATCTCCAGGGATGGGGAGGAGAAGGATGCATCAGATTCTTTTCCAGCCAGAACCCAGCACTTTGTCCCAACACCTGCCCCTCTGAGGGCACCACATGGTATAGAGCTCACCCCTCCCCCACATTCTAAAACCCACAGAGCAGACACAAATACCAATACTTGGGAATCAGGAAAGCCTGGGTTTGACATTCAGCTCTGCTGCTGACTGATATTAATCAGTCTCTACCCTTCACAACTCTGATGATTAAGCAGTGCCTCCCACCACACTGATGGGTTATCTAACCAGGGACTAGAATCTGGTTCTCTAATGTGGGAACCCCAAATCCCATTCACTTAGACACTGCCTCTTGGAAAGAACAAGCGGTATAATTTAACATTTATGCTATGATGGTGCCCACAAGCCCTGTGACAATATCTGATTAAAATGTGACCATGTAGATCATTGTTGCAACCACTGTTGTATATTTGCAACAAATCTTGTACAAAGGTTGTCAAGTGAGGTGTCTATGAAAAGGTTATGATTATGCTATCTGTATATGTATTATTTTTGTATTTGAAGTTATAAATATTGGCTCTATATTTGGATTTCAAATGTTTGCTCCTGTGGTAACGCCCACGAAGTAGTTAGCCAGCACATCTTGGAGGGACTATTCAAATTGAGTGGCCCATCAAAAGAACATTTAACTCACAATGGACCATGGGAGACACCCATCCACACTTAATGGAATTTCCTGCTATGACTGAGCGAAATTGACCATGAACATGTGACTTGTCCATGTGACTCCAAACACTATCTGGTCACCGGTGATTCTCTACTAGCTGTGCTGAGGTTTTCGTTTGAAACAATGGGTTTCCCTCCACATGACAAAGGATATTAAAGACCCTGGAAACCCCTCCATTTTGCCTCTATCCTGCTCCAGCCTCTTTTTTGCCCAAGCCTCTGTACTATGAACTTATACTAATGGGAGCATTCTAACCGAGGAATTCATAGAATCATAGAATATCAGGGTTGGAAGAGACCCCAGGAGGTCATCTAGTCCAACCCCCTGCTCAAAGCAGAACCAACACCAGCTAAATCATCCCAGCCAGGGCTTTGTCAAACCGGGCCTTAAAAACCTCTAAGGATGGAGATTCCACCATCTCCCTAGGTAACCCATTCCAGTGCTTCACTGCCCTCCTAGTGAAATAGTGTTTCCTATTGAGGACCTTCCAGTGATTTAAGAATTGATGACCTTCCAATGATTTAGAAGCAACCAGAGACTTATCAAGCCAGAGGTTTATTCCATCACTGCTACAAGCCTGAACCAAGAACTTTGCAATTACTATATGTATTTGATTCCTTTGACCAATTTTAACTCTCACCTGTCTTTCTTTCTCTCTCTTTCTATGAATAAACCTTTAGATTTTAGATACTAAAGGATGGACATCAGTGTGATTTTTGGGTAAGATCTAAGTTATATATTGACCAGGGTGTTTGGCTGGTCCTTTGGAATCAGAAGAACCTTTTATTTGATGAGACTGGTTGTAAAGAACCACTCACATTTAAATCCAGTTTTCAGTGGTAATACGAGGACTGGAATGCCCAAGGAAACTGCCTTTATGACTTCTTGTTAGGCAGTGTGGTGAAACAGAAGTTTACTTTTGTTGCTGGTTTGGTATATCTTATGGGAGAATAACCACCAGTTTTGGGTTTTGTTTGCCGTTTCTCAGCAGTTTGTCCTGAGTTTGGCAGTTGTGACCCACTGAGGCATGGTTACAAGCTCTAATCAGGATCAGAATTCCATGTGCTAAGTACAGTATAGAGCAGCCACTTTGTCTTTGGCTGTGCTGTTTGTGACCGAGTAGCCCTGTTTTATAGGTAGCCCACTGTTTCAATGTGTTATGCATTTGCTTCTGGTTCACAGGGGCAACAGCTTACTCTACAGCCAGCTAATGTAGTTAGTCCAGTAGCTCAAGAGATAGCATTTGGTGCTGAGGGTTCAGGATTCAGACCCTGTTGAGGATACATTATTGGGGTAGGGGGGTATGTTGCAGTTCCACATAATAGAATTGATCTTTCCTTTAAACCCCGCCATGGAAATTACATTTAACCCCCCCCCCCCCCCGCACACACACACACACATTAAAATAATGTTATTTGTGTTGCACAGCCAAATAAGGAAATATCCAGAATTAAGGTTGCTCATGCAATTATGCAGTAGACTACAGTGTGTAATTATATGATAACATACTACTTCCCTCCCCCTCCCCCCAGGACCCCTGCCTCATTCAGTGCCCAGGATGGCCAGCATGCGGGCAATGATGCAGCTGTTCAATACTTCTGTTCATCCTCATCATTCAGTGTGTGGCTTTATGCCTTATTTAGTGGAGTGACTGCTGCCGAGCAGCTGCACGAGAGCCAGCCACTTGTGGGAAGGTTATTGTAGGAGACCTGCTGCCAGGGGCTGAAGAGCACCAGAGCAACAAGGAAAGGAAATATCTACCCAAGATGGCTGCAGCTGAACTTTGTAGTCCCTTCTCCTTGAATCTGAGGGTTTCATAGGAAGAAACCCTTGTAGACAATGGAACTCTGCTCAAGTACAGAAGTCTACTTACACAGATCCATTTGCAGGAATGGTGCCGTGGAGTGCTGTGACAGATGTGTAGTCACATTGCGTAATACACTGCTGGAAGGTGCCCAGATAGTACAGTGATGATCGGTGCAGTATAAAAACGGACATAGAATAGAATCTCGTTGAGTCAGGGACTCTGTCTACCTCTATACAGTACTTGGCACAATGAGACTCTGATCCTGATTAGGGCTTCTTGGTACTATCATAGTAAACATGTTAAATAATAAACAATAATATAAACAAATAATGTTTGCACCCCAGACAACACTACAGTTAAATCAATTACTTTCCAATATTTTCTCTCATCTCATCTGATTAATTCCACTGATGTTATTTTCTCCAAGTAAATTGAAACCCAGAGATTATCATATTGGGAGTTTACAGAGGTGGCCACACCTATTTCTAAAATCCACCAATCAAAAAATTGAATCTTAACTAACAACATGAGGGCCATGGTCTAACCAATCATAGTTTGGCATGAACATAAACATCCCACCCACCATGAGATCAAGAAAAGAGGACATATAGTAATTAGGCTACTGTTGCACATAATTAGTATTTAAAATATTTAAGTATTTTAATACTAAGTTAAGCAAAAATAAAAATGTACATGAGAATGTACAGGAGAAATGTATCTAATAGGTATATATGATATGACATTTATTGTCACTGACGAAAAGACATCTGAAAACTCATTTGTGAAGATAAATGTTGCATCAGACCTGAGTCATCATTTATTCTCTCTGTATTAGCAGGTGTTTCTGAAAAGACTCCTTGACCACAAGTTCATTCTTCTGATCACTCTAAACCAGAGCTGAAACATAGTTTTATATTTAGATTTTAATTTTTTGAGTCCAGACCTAGCATAGCAAGTTTCCCCCTCAAGTAACGTGTCTTGTGCAGACAGCTCCTTTTGTGCTACAGAAAGAAATAATAATGAGAAAGTATTCCAGCAGGAGGAGCTGGTTTAGAAACAAATGGATTCCATGGCAACTCCTGACTCTACATGACACCTAATAACTAGCATTTATGTTAGAGATTGTCTGTGTTATCTTCAGTTCTTTATATGGGGTTTTCCTCATTTTAAATCACATAAATTGAGCTTTTATGTATAGTACAGGTTCATGATTATGCACAAATGAAGGTGTGCATGTGTCTACTTTAAACATGTGCCTAGGCAAGCTATTTTCAGTTGGGTCTGGTTCATATTTTTGGATCCATCTCAAAGATGAAATATTTACAGAGAAATGTACTGACTTTCTGGGGAAGTACTGCATAGGATCAAAACCCCAGTATTGTATATGGGCATAGTAGAAGACAGAAAAGAGGCACAGGAAAATGTCAAAGGTTCCGACTGTTACACAGTTACCTTCAGCTCTATTTGATGCATTTACAATACATGAATAACCATATCAAATCAGACCAGTGTCCTGACTCCAACAGTAGCAAATACATCAGAGATACCTTGGAATGGTCAATTATAAACCAATTTGCTCATCGGGGAGTTGTATCCTAACCCCCATCAGACATGACCTGAAGCATAAGGGTAAATTCTTATATATTTTTATCTTACCTAGTGTGGACTTCCTCCTTAGCCATCTAATTGTCTGATCCTTTTGTGATTCCATACAGATCGACCCCACCTCGCCACTACTGTATTTCAAGGGGGGAAATGTGTGCTCTTGCTTATAAACAAGTGAAAAGGCAATTGTATCCCCCTACCTTACATAGGTATGAGCTGAGCAATCTTTGTACTCAATAATTTCTGCAGTACTGTTTTAAATTTGGACAAAGGGATATAGTTGAAATTAAGCCCATGCAACAGCAGAATTTTCATGAAGAGACTTCCTGCAGTCATGTCGTGCCCTTGCTATTTCCCCTCTGAAGATGTTTTACATTATCCCATTTCTTGTTCCTCCCCTGAGAAATGTTGACAGTGTTTATATTTCAGTAGCATCCCAAATATACCACATGCTTCCCAACCATATAGGAAGATACAGTCCCTGGCTTGGATAGTTCATACGCTACCTGAAGGCATGATGCAACACGCAAGAGCTACAACTTTTGGTGGGGAAAACAGAAGCATGGGAAGATGGGATTTACAAGCTAAAGGTCACACAGTCTTGTTAAAAAAACATATTCTCCATTATTTACAAAATCCTCCTCTATTCCCAGTAACCCACTAAAATCCCCTTCCAGGGCTATGTGCCCACTTACCGGGAAGATGGTAGGAGGAGGACTCCTGCTTCATGTCATGCCAGTTGGGTCCACTTGGTCTTTCTGGCTGCATGAGGAGGTCTTTACAGGTGACCAGGAACAAAACCACAAGGTGCCAGGTTCTAGCAGTGTCATAGAATCTGGAGGCTGTAAAGGTCTGGTTCTCTCAAGATCAAGCTTTTCTTCTTCTGCCTCTATCTGAGAGTCTCTAAGCAGAAGGTCAGTCCAGACTCCCGGGGTTCAGCCTAGTGCTAAAGATCACACTTCCTTCCTCACATATGGGGCTCTGGTTTCTTAATGAGAAAAGCTCTTTTACATGCTATGCTAATGATATATGGCACTAACCTGATTTACTAATGCTCCTGTTGGAGCAACGTTCAGTTACATCCCCTGGGAATTATCCAGTCTTCTCAGCATTTCCCAGCCCAAAAGGGCAGTGAAGGTAGTGCTGATCAACATAACGGATTGCTGTCTTTAAATAGGCTGCACTAATCGTAGTGCAGAACCTTTGAACCCACTATTCACTGCAGAGTGGGGTTTTCTCCTCTACAGGTGTGCGTGGGGTTGTGGAGGTGTATTAATTTAGATGAAATAAATGGGCCCAAAGTGCTAAAGGTGTTAACATAACCAAGTCCTTGTTCAACATTAAACAATATTAAACGGGGTCTGGGGCTTGGTGTACAGAGACCTCAGCCTGCTTAGTTCCATGGTGAACCCCATTCAAAATCCTAATAACCTTTTATTAAAAGAAGGAAAAACAGTTACAGTGTTAAGTAAGGTTTTCGTTGCAACAACAACCCTTGTTCCCTTTCTCTTCAGCTGGAGAGAGTTTTTAAAAAGAATAAACGCCTTTATAGTCACTTAAAATGTATTAAAGATGGTAATAACTGTCCTTTTGGGGAAAAGAGAAGTTAGTTAAGATGAACTGTACCTATCATTGATGCTGCTGTTAAGTCTGATGCCGTTTCTTAGAAGACAAAACAAGAAAAACGCACACGAAAGGGAAGAGGAAAGAACAGCAAAGATAGGAAATGTAGCTGCTAGTTCTGGTTTGACTCTCACTTGCAACCTCACTGCTTGAAAAAGCAAACACACACCAGGCTCTGCACATGGTCTTATCAGTCACACTGAGACCTGGCAAACTTGTACCAGCATCGAGCTGTTTAGGGCACTGCTTTTAACTGCCTCTCTGGTCACAGGCTCACAGTGGTGTTGAAAAGTATACTGGCTTGACTGGCTAACCCAGATTTTTTATCAGCCAGAAGGAAAAAGGAGAGACATAGGAAAGAGAAGAAATAAGGTGGGAAGAAAAAGGACACATGTGGGGTACAGAGACACAATGTCTCACATCCCCAGTGGTATTCAGGATTCAGCTGGAGCCAATGGTGTCATCTAGGTCTCTCTCTCAGGCTTGGTCTGGCCAGGGCATCTCTTAGGATTAGGACCAAGGAGATCGGGGTACCAGGAAATGGTGGATGTGGCAACCATTGGTGCAGCTTGTTCCTTCTCCTTTCACAGTTAACCAGCATCTTGGAAACCAGCTTCACCCCTTTCCCCCTCTCCCCCCAGCATCTCTTTCAGAGGATCCCAAGATGGGAGTAATGGGTGGAGTAGCCCATCCTCATCATTTTGTCCACCAATTAGGCCTAGTTTCCGACACACTGATTTTGGTTCTCTGATTTCCAGTTCCACACTTATCAATCTTGATCTTAATAGAGTCCTTGAGTTATATCAGTCAGATGTTTTATTTGGAAATATTCAGACTGCCTCGTTTTTGCACCTTTTCCCAACAACTTTTGTTATTATAGGTTATTGTGACACTTTATAAACATTCATTCACTTTTTATAGCTGAACTCCCAGTTAGGGTAAATTTGTTAATATCACAACAGCGGCTGGCTCTTTCTGGTGCAGGTGGAATGGGGACCCAACATAGAGTCTTTTCAAAGCCTTCCAGCTGGCTGCCCTCTTTTTACTAAATCTTTGTAACCTTCAATTACTCAGAATGATCCCCTATGTGCTTCACTGACCCAGCTAGCAACTTGTCAGCATCTCTTGGGACTTTTTGCTCTATACATTGAATCCAGTGCTCCAGATAGAGAACTTCTCAGCACATCTTCCGTGCACTTCTTTCTCACCACAGGCCAGAAGTTTGTTTTTCTCATCTTCTAGAATGGAGTAGCATGAATGCCCCCCAGGTTAACATTACCCTAAAGAAAAAAAGCAAAGTTGGCTGCCCCCCATTTCTGTTATGCTGGTCCAAGCACATTTTCTTGAGGTTGCCACTCCCCCCAGGGTTGTAAGAAAGGAAGGATGGTCTGGTGGTTAAGGCAGTGGACTGGCACCCAGGAGATAAGATTATTTGCTTGTCTCTGCTATTGGCTTCCTATGTGACCTTGGGCTAGTCACTTGTTTTCCCTGTACGTTAGCACCTCATGTATAAAAAGGAGGTGATAATACTTCCTTTCTTCTACTCTCAGTCTGTTTTGTCTATTCATTGGTAAGCTGGTTGGGAGAAAAGAACTGTCCATTGCTTTGTGCAATAGGGTCCTGAGTTAATTGATGGCCCCTAGGCGTCACCATTTACAAATCAATAATAAAACAATACAACAAATAATAATATTCAGGATTCCTAAGAACCAGGACCAGCCACTCGTGATGATTACAATGGGTCCAACTCCCAAACAACTGTTAAGAACATCATCCCTGCTGCAATGAAAGCAGCCAGGACTCCTTTTGAAGGGGCCATTGCCTCACAGCATTCTTGGGGTGAGTCCAAACTTCCTCCCTTGTTCGGGATGCACCCCCTTGGGGTGCTTGTTCTATTGTTAAGAGCGGGTTGGTTTTTTTTCATCCACTTGGTTTATAAAAAGTTATTTTTGTAAAGCAGTTTTTTCTTGGCCTGACTTTCCTGGTTGCAATTTTCCTTTAACGGCAATGACGGTCAGATATGAAATAATTGTAAAACATTAGCAAGCTGTCAAATTTAAGAAAATATTATTGATCATAAATAAGACATATTAGAAAATAAATCTGCAGCTGTTAATCTGTGAGTGGTAGGTCTGAGCGAGGGACTAGATGTTTAGATTAATGCTGTTGTCTATTAGCCAAATCCTTTGAAAGTGATATTAGAAACTGAATTTGATCCACCAACAACATATGTTGAGAATGCATTTCATCTTCTGGCCTCTCAAGTTTTAGCAAAGGGTAATGCATCAACACAAAAGGAGCTTTGCCATATTCTTTAAATTACTTTTCGGTAGGTGGTGATGGAGAGAAAATTTTAGAGCCAGATCCTGGAAACTGCTTTGTATACATGGACCCATACTTCTAGATGGAGCCCCATTGACTCACTCACTAAGTTACTGCAGCTGTCCCTTAAGACTTTCCCATACATGTTTTTTTAATTAAAAAACAAAGTATTTGGATTACCCCTTAGTGTCTGCTTGGCAAGTGAGCTTTCTTTTCATTTGTTCAACTGTACTGAATTGATTTCTGAAGGACCCCATTTGGACCCTTCCATTATTTCTAGGAAAGACTGAAACAAACTCCTTTTTCTTTAAAGTTTAACATGGCAGAAAAATGGGAGAATTGCCACAAGAGTTTTCAAAGTAGCTCGCCCCTTTTGTTGCTGTTGAAACATTTAAATATGAAATATTTGGAGCAGCTCTATCCCATCACGGGATTCAGAGGGTCTCCTCTGAGCACTGCTGCATTTTACACCTCCCAGGATTTTTTGCACAGGGCCTGATCCAAAGCCCAGTGAAGCTAATGGGTGAATCTTTCCATTGACACCAGTAGGCTTTGGCTCAGACCATTGGAGTGTAAACCTCCTGCTAAATAACTTAAACATGTTCAAAAAAATTAGTCATGGGTAGAGCGGGGGGCAGTTGGTTTGTTTTCTTATTAATTTATTTTGGAATTAAGGGCAAAAAAGAAAAAAGAAAACCTCATATTTTTGAGTTTATACAAGGTGAAAAACCTCACTGTATTTTTAGAATTAAACTGTTCAGGGTTTTATGTAGAGGATTCTGGCCCAGATCTTCTAATACTGTACAGCCACTTTGCTATCACACTGCCTACGGTCTGTCATCTCAAACCCAGCAATACACAACCAGAATGTTCAAGGCTTCAAACATCGATCCATCCTATTTGTGAGTCACAAGCATAGTTCCTCATTAAAGCTGGTCTTGCAACTTTTTTCAGACAACAAGCAAAAGTTGCCTGGTGGCAACACCAGTTTGTCATGAAGGAAACCAATAGGCAATGTATTTACAACAAGAATAGGATGCTCCTGAATACAAATGCCTTCCCCACACCCTTTAAAGTGAACTGTTTGGAAATAGAAGACTAATGACTAAGGTCCTGCTCCTGCAAACATTTATGCACACGCTTAACTTTACTGATGTGCGTGGTCCCACTGAAATCACTGGGACTCTCACAACAGCAAAGTTAAGCATGTGCACAAGTGTTCCCAGGATCAGGGCTTAAGCATCAATCCTTGGGAAATTTTGCTTCTCCGTTAGCTTCAGTGGGCTTTGGAGCAGGCCCTAGGAGCGGAGTCCTGGTGTAAAAGAGCAATTTGCATTTTTCAATACTAATAACTAATAAAAGGATGAGCTAGTCTGGAAAGTTTTTGTGACAATTCTCCCATTTTTCAACCAGCTCTGTCTTACTGCCAAGGATATCATGGAAGGATATGCCTTTTCCATCACAAACTGAATCTATGTAAAGACAATTTTTTACACATCAGATAATTAATTTGAGTTTGCTAATGATTTTCTAAAGTGATGTTACAGTCACATTGCATTCAGCTTCCATAACCACATAAATAGTTTCTCTTACCACTGCAATAACTTTTGAATACCGTTTTATATCTCATTGCTTTATTGAATGGACAAACCTAATCCCAAGAAATCGGTAACATTTCTTGGCTCTGTGGGGCTGGATTAAGGGAATTATTGATTTATTGTAGTTCACTAATATTTCAGGCCCTTTCTCAAACAAAAATTCTTTCAATCATTTACTTTTTCAAAATGAGTCACTAGAGCTTTCTCTTACCTGAACCATGGGTATTAAACAAGGATAATAAATTCATATATTCATGTGGAATACCATAACATGGATGGTTTATAGTGCAGATTGGTTAATTCTAGAGATGCTTAGAACAGGAAAGTCAAGGAATTTCATCCAGATGGCTGGATGATGCCACTCTAACCCAGTCAGCTTTCCCCAAAGGACATGCAATCTTCATCCTAAACAAGCCTTTGTTCGATTTCAACATTTGTCTCAGCGTACAACCTAGAATATACTTTTCCTCCTTTTCTCCAACTTTAAACTGCCAGCATCCCTCCCTCTCTCTCTTCCTTTGCGGGTAGCTGCTGTAAAATGATACCCACTGGAAAATTAAGTGCTTTGCAAATTGGATCTCTAAAGTCAACTCTTCAGGGTTCCTGTGATATTTTCTTCTTTTACCTCCTGCTTCCCCCTCACAGAGACAGTGTGACAGGACCAGAAAATGTGTTGTAAAATCAAACTCTCACCAATTCTCAGAGGCCCTTGGATTATAGTATGAGACTGCAGTAATCAGCTAATGAATACAGCTGTGAGAGCCTAGCAAACCCCACCTGTTGAGCAAGCTCTCTCATTTTTCCTTCAAGTTTTAAGTTCATGACCAGTGTAGCAATAAGCCTCAATGGGGTGCATGTTAGAAAGCCATTACTGCATGTATCAGGTACATCGGGCTGTGTGATGCCAAAGCCAGAGTGCCTACAACCACCTCAGACATGCAACAATCATGTGCTAATGCACCCTCAGGTGTAGGTTATTGCTCTTAGAGTGCAGCTCAATTTAAAGAAAAAAATACCATTATGATAGATGAGTGATTCACGAGTGAGCGGGAGGGAGTGCAGCGGTGTAGGGTTAAGCAACGTATCATTCCGCTCTGAAAAATAATCCATAATAGAAGGCTGACACAGTAAGCAAACTGTTCTGTACACCCTCACCCAAGCGTAATTTATTTTTAATTATTGGGCAACATTTCAGAGTATAGCCCTCTATAGACTGTAATGTGCCTTGCAGAAATAATACATGAGGGCACTACAAACCCTCTGTTAATAAACCTTTGAGGAGCAGTGGGAGAGACTGACTTTTTTGGTACAAATTTTATAGAGTGCAGATTAATGAGGTTCTGCGTTGTGTGGGTGGTTGTGTTTTCTCCATTTCTGCAGGGATGAGAGCTGTGTTCTGAAAGAGGAGGTTTATACATGAATCAGCTAGAAACGCATGAGCCACAAGTACTGTGGGTGGGGCTTTGGTTAGACTGGATCTGTGCCCCATTTAGTGTTAATCCGCCACTAGCTGAAGTTTTAATACATTGTTCAGTTCTGGGCACTTTAGTACCAGAGAAGGAATTCAGGGAAGAGTGACACACAGTGATTTGGGGGCTGGAGGGATTGATTAATTAGTGAGGATGTACAATGTAGCTTAACTAAGCAATGACTCAAGGCCTGATCCAAAGTCCATTGAAGTAATGGGGGGTTTTCCACTGAGTTCAGTGGGCTTTGGAGCAGGGCCTGTACAGTTCGCATGTTTGGGAGAATGATAAGGCTCTACAAACATCTGAAGAGGGTAAACATCAGAGTGAAAAGCAGTATTTCAGGTGGTGAAAGGGGTCTATCTAGAAGCAATGGGATCAAATTACAATAATTCGGACTATTTGGAAAAACTGTTTGATGGTAAGCTCTATTAGATTGTCAAAGTCTTCCACCATCGGGGTGGAAACCCGTGGCAAGGGGCACTTTACAATAGAAAGGACAAAGCATTAGAAAAGGTACGTTAGGGAAATATTCTGGCCTAGGCTTGATGAATACAAAAGTCTTTTCTTTCTCTAGATGTCAGGGTCCTCTCGCTGTTCTCCAAGCTCCTACTTCAAAATCATTTAAGAAAATAAAATAAGGCTTAATTGCAGAATCCTCACAATGACAAAGATGAGCATTTATCAGAGTTTGATGTTGCTGCAATATTACATATAATTAGTCCCTAATGAGCTGGATTTGCTGTCAAATAAACTGAGTTGTGTGAAAGGAACTTGCCATGTGTTATTGGCATCAGAAACAAGTTTAAACCGTGAACTGGGGGAAAGCATTTCTGGGAACTAAATGAGAAAGCGCACAATCTCCCCACATTAGGAAGATATGCCAGCTAATGAGTTATTTCAGTTCAAGGTGCTAATATGCTAGCGGGTGAAGAAAGCCATTTAAAACTATGGCTTAAAATGTGGTTAGAAAAAAAATTCAGTGCTTCATGTTACCCTGTTGAAGATGCACCTCTCTACTGTGCCACTTACAAGTAACTATAACGGCATGGCTGTAAGATAATTTAGGATCATAATACACACACACACACACAGGCAGAGCATGGGATTTTCAAAAGAGCTCAGTATCAGCCTAACTGTGTTGCTATTACAGTCAATGGGAGTTTTGCTATGACTTCAGTGGAAGCAGCTAGGCCATTGCTGAGTGCTTTTGAAAACCCCACCATAAAATGTACAAACAACAAACCCAAAACTTTGACCACAATCTGAGCAAACAGAGAAGTCTCTCCCTGACCAATGCACTTCTTTGCTGTTCCTCTCCCTCCTGCCCTTCAGATCTCTTTTTGCAGAATATAAACTCTTCAGGGCACGGCTGGACTTTCTTTTGTAGTTTCACATTGCTGAGTATATCACGAGCACCATTAAAAACAAAGGGTAGCTACGTATACTGATTTATAGCATTAATATCAACCACATTTTCTGTATGCATCTCTGTGCAGCCTCACTGGCTTTGGGCTTGTCTGCACGCAGCTTTTGTTCCAATGTTCAGTTTCTGAAAAAATGACACTGAGATAAGCACTTTATATTGGTATAACTATGTCCACACCAATGGTTATGTCCCTTTCTAAACCAACATACTCACATTGACACAAAAATGGGGGGTTGCCCAGCACTTGGGGTTTATTGAAGAATCTGCTGGTTTTGGAGAGCAGCTATTTAGAAAAGTGGCCTCAATAGCAAAAATGTTGTAACTTGTGGGGACTGCTCCCTATGGCAACGTTGTGCATACAGTGCACAGCATACCTGTGCAGCTCTCAGACGCTTCAAAAAGAATCTTACAAGTTCAGACAGCTCTGTCGAGTTCCCATTTCAGGTTTTAACCAGTGATTGGCAGAGAGCATCAGACCACCACCGAGTTTAAAAGGATTGCTGTTATTGACACTTCCCAAATGAACTGCACTGCTGGGTGAAATGCTGAGGTGCTAAGCACTCCCAACTCCTATTGAAGCTCATGGTAGCTGCTCTGAACCTCTCAAGCTGAGCACTTACGTTATTTTTACTTTTTTAAATGTTTGCAATCCTTCCTGTTAAGGGTACGAGAAAATTCTCCCCACTATCCAACCCTGCTCTCATCTCCCCTTTCTAGGCATCCTCCTTTTTTTGGTAGTCTCTTATTCACTTGTGTCCTGGGGTACGTACACCCCATCTCCCTTGGGCTGGGGCAAGGGCATGGTAGCCCCGTGGCTAAGTCAATATGGCTGCCCTTAGTCTCAGGGTTGTGCAGCCTTATGGCCGGAATCAATATAGGACTACCCTTAGCTGCAGTGCGGTGTGGCCCAAATGGCCAAAGTCAATAGGGCTCCTCTTGGTTGCAGGGAAGTGCGGCTCAATGGCCAGAGTCAATAGGACTCCCCTTGCTTGCAGGGAAATATGACCTAATGGCCAGAATCAGTAGGAGGAGGCTTGGAGGGTCACCTGCCCAAAGGGGGGCAGCCGTGTAGGGGGACCTAGGTCCTCCCTGCTCTACCAGATCCCAGTCCAAGGCCCTGGTAGTGATGAATAGGTTCACCACTAAGTCAGCAGGGAATCTGCCCAAAACACGCCAACTGCTGCAGGGACACTAGTTTGTCCCTCCCTAGGCTACTTCCTACTGTGACTCCTGTAGTTGAAGTCTGGGCATCCTCCGAGTCTCTGGGCCCCTTGGGTGGTGCTGGTCCTGGGGATTGCAATCTACCTGGGCGGGGGGGTCTGCAGGTACCTGGGTGCCTGCCTGGGTCTTGGCGTCTTCCGCTCCCATCGCCTGGGATTCTGGCTGCTCCTCGGCTAGAGCTGGACAGGTGGGTCCTTCCTCCTGGGTGGTCAGCCCAGACTGAGCTGTGCCGCTCCCTTTTATACTGCAGTAGTTAGAGCATGCCCAGCAAGGGCGAGGGGACGTGGCTTCCGCTGCCAAGAGTGCTAGCTTAACCCCTTCCTCTCCAGTGCAGGGCACATACATCCCATCACAACTTGCTCTTCTTTTCTGTACTCCTTTCTTTGTTTTAGAGGGACTGATCCTGCGTGGTGCTCAGACCTTTCCTCCTTTCACTGGCTTCACCTCATAGAATCTGGGCACTTACACTTGAAAGAAGTCTGGTAGGGCCGGCCTACACTACTGCTTGAGTCAATGCAATTTACATTGCTCAGGGGTATGAAATGACAAACCCCTGAGCAACCTAAGTTACATGGACTTAAAGCACTGTCCACATGGCACTATGTCAGTGAGAGATGCTCTCCCATCAGCATAGTGAGTCTTCACCAGCATGCTACAGCAGTGCAGCTGCATTGATAAAGCAGCGCCCGTGTAGCATGGTAGTATAGACAGGGGCGGCTCCAGGCCCCAGCACGCCAAGCGCATGCTTGGGGCGGCATGCCGCGGGGGGCGCTCTGCCGGTCGCCGGGAGGGTGGCAGGCGGCTCCAGTGGACCTCCCGCAGGCATGCCTGCGGAGGGTCCGCTGGTCCCACGGCTCCGGTGGACCTCCCGCAGACATACCAAAGCCGTGGGATCAGTAGACCCTCCGCAGGCATGCCTGCGGGAGGTCCACTGGAGCTGCCTGCCACCCTCCCGGCGACTGGCAGAGCGCCCCCCGCAGCATGCCGCCCTGCTTGGGGCGGCGAAATGGCTAGAGCCGCCCCTGAGTGTAGACATGCCTATGGAAGTTCACATAGGACTTAAACTTATGCATATGCTTAAATATTTTGTTGTAGAGTGGCCTTAACCCTTCAATCCATACCCATCTGCTTTCTCTCATAACTCCTAACCTGCCAAGCACAAAATGTCTGAAGATGACCCAAAACACTAACACCTGGGGACATACCGGAACTCAAGCAAATTTCATTTCTTTAATACCTTCCATCATCTCACTTTCATGATTCAGCATTTCAATAATATAACTAATGAACAGCAAGAATAAGGCTGAGCTGGAAAGAAATCAAGCTGAGTGTGAAAATGGAAGCTGTACCTTGTAATCAGCTACAATGAAGAGTTAGGCTTCTCCCCTTCCTGGCCTGATACGCCTTCCAAAGCCAGACAGCTTGGATATTTTAATGAAGCTCTGGTAGTGACTCAGCAAAATAATATCTGCACAGCTTTTTCAACTAAATGTGGTCACCCTTTGGCTGAAGTGGCCTATCGGGTCTTGGGGAGCAATTAGAGAATCCACACAGCGATGGCCCAAAGCCCAGCCTCTTGTATCCAAAACCTTCACTTACACACATTCTGCACTCCTTCCCATCCAGCTCTCCCACTGTGCAGTGGAACCTCACCAGTTCCGCTGCCTAGGGAAATTCCGCCACACTGAAAGCAGGGATGGATGTGGCCCTAACTGAACCATCACCAAGGGAAGAAGTGGACCTTACATTTTATTCAGTATTTTATATTCCAAATCTTTCTGTAGGACAAGCTTTGAGCTAAGGAAAGACCAGAAGAAATTGCGAGGGTATAAAAATAGCAGAGTAGTGAAATCTGCTGCATACTCTCAATTAGGGTTTAAACTCCATCAAGGTACTCTGGGTTTATTAAGATAAATTTTATTTGGCTCGTCTTGCTGAGTGAATAACAGAGTAGAATCTTGTAACAAAATAATATATTCATACTTCTGATGTATATTTAGTATGAGGGCGAGAGATAATTTTATTCCTTAAATACAAAAGTGATTAGACAGTGTAAAATTGAGGAAAAAAGGTTGATCTCAGTTTTAAAACACCCAGAGCAGGGAAGACTCTGATTTTCCAAGTCTATAAAATCAGAAGAAAGGGTTTATTAGGAGGACTCATTAACTTTAAGAGTACTGGATTCAAATTACATTGAAGGACTATGGAACTCATTATGCGATTTGAGGGCAAGACTCTTGTAAACATATTTAATTGCTGTGAGATATAATCACTATGGAAAATCCTTCCTCTACAGAGATTGTTACCTCTCCCTAGATTGAATCATTTATAGGAATTATTTACACAGAGATTTAACTGGTAGAAAACACTACAGTTTCTTCCAAAAGTTATTCTTGGAATAAAAGTTCAAAGATACAGATGTTTAACCTCACACTGCCACCAGTATGTGACATTAATAATAATAATGCATCTTTCATCCCCAAATGTCCCAAAGTACTTCAGAAAATTGTGTGGCCAAAGTATCTGTTTGTGTAACTTTACTGATGTCAAAGGCATTACAGCAGTAGAGAATTTGGTGCTATATCTGTGCAGCACCCATGAAATCTAGTAGTCTCTGGGCTAAGGACTATGAGTAAGATCACATCTTTAAAAAAGGTACATTATCTAATATTCAGGTTTAATAAGTTAGACAGGAGCAGAGTCATAGGTAACTGACAGAATGGACATTATTGTGCAGGAGTGGAAGCTGAATGTCATGAGGGCTATTCTCAGTAAAGGCTCTGCTCAGCCTACTACTGCAGCACAAAAAGCCTTTCGGTGCAACCTATAGGCATTCAAGACAATTTATCTTTCCCCTCCATTACATTAGTTTATCATCTTGCTTTGTCATCCACCATTCAACAGGAGGGAGATTTTGCCCAATCTACTACACATGATCCAATCACTTACCTAATCGTAAGCTTTCTTTCCTCCCCCTGCCCCTTGCAAATTCGTACTTAGTATCTATTGGCTGGAATAGTCAGCTGCTGTCCCTGTGCTGGGACTCTATTTTATCTAGGTTATTATACCACACTCATCACTGTAATATCCGAGTGGCCTTCCAGTAGTGCGTTAAGCAATGTGACTACTGAGCTGTCATGTTGCTTTTTCTCTCCTCCTCTCACCAGAGGGAAAAGCATGTGCAGTTTCTTGTTTTGGTAGTAGTTTTGCTGTTATATAAATATACCTGTTGCTATGTGTTTATGTTCGCAAAGGCAAGATCAAAGAAATGTGCTTTGCACTTGGAGCAGAAAGTGGGGAGGTTTGTGGACATCCTTAGTTCTTGGGGGAGTTCATTCCATCCTCTCGGACTGCCCTTGGAGAAGGTTCTGTTTCCCACACAAATGAGCTGTACTACTATTGGTGAGAGTTCTATTGGGCCAGAGGAGCATAGTTGTCAATCATGGTCTTGGAGCTTTAGATGGCCTTTCAGATACCCTGTGTGACAGCTCTGACAATATCCTAGATAAACCTTGTTGAATTAAGTTTACATATTTTAGGAGTTTTCCTTGTAATAAAAATTCAAATGTTTATAAACAATCCCTCAATTGTACATATTTCCTTGGTGGAGGGGGACCAAAGCCTTCCAGGAACTAAGAATGGTAGGGTGTAGATTAGGCAAATTCACTCAGGTTGTAACATCTCTAGAGAGCTACTACCACTTGGAGACAGGTTAAAAATACGCTGGTTCAAACTGGATTTTCCAGGCACCAACAGACAAAGAAAAGATTTTTGGTTAAATAGCCCGAGTTGAAACTGATTCAAGGCCTTCTTTCTGATCCAGCAAACAGACAGGGCCTCCAGTCCAAGGGAGGCCCCAATCCTTAGGGAAGGGTTGGAAGGCTTTTGGCCCACTGAGGCCCCATAAGATTTGAGGGCTAGTTCTGAGCAACAGCTGTTCTGAACTGGCGACCACAAGAAAAACCTTTGTGTGGGGTTTGAAGGACTAATCACCCAAAGGAGCACTTGTTGGAATTAGAGGGTGATCTCTGCTAAGCTTATTAATATATGCGTAGGTTCTTTTATTGTTTTTAATATGTATACTCCATAATGCTTTCACCTTAGGAAAAGACGGTTACTCACCTTTGTAACTGTTGTTCTTCGAGGTGTGTTGCTCATATCCATTCCAATTAGGTGTGCGTGCGCTGCATGCACGTTCGTTGGAAGATTTTTACCAACACTCAGTGGGTTGGCTGGGTTGCCCCCGGAGTGGCGCCGAATATATACCCCTGCTGACCCAACGGCCCCTCAGTTCCTTCTTGCTGGCTATCCGACAGAGGGGAAGGAGGGCGGGTTTGGAATGGATATGAGCAACACATATCCATATCTCGAAGAACAACAGTTACAAAGGTGAGTAACCGTCTTTTCTTCTTCGAGTGCTTGCTCATATCGATTCCAATTAGGTGATTCCCAAGCCTTACCTAGGCGGTGGGGTCGGAGTGAGATGTTGCAGAATGCAGAACTGCTGAGCCAAAGGCTGCATCATCTCTGGACTGTTGAACCAATGCGTAATGTGAGGCAAAGGTGTGAACTGATGATCAGGTAGCTGCCCGACATATTTCCTGGATGGGAACATGGGCTAGGAAGGCGGCAGATGAAGCTTGAGCCCGAGTAGAATGGGCAGTGAGGTGGCTAGCCGGAATGTGAGCCAAATCATAGCATGTACGGATGCAGGACGTTACCCAAGATGAAATTCGTTGGGATGAGACCGGTAGGCCTTTCATCCGGTCTGCCACAGCTACAAAGAGCTGAGGTGACCTTCGGAAGGGTTTTGTTCTCTCGATATAAAAGGCGAGAGCCCTGCAAACGTCTAGGGTGTGCAGCTGTTGTTCCCGACACGATGGGTGCGGCTTCGGGAAAAAGACTGGAAGGAAGATGTCTTGATTGACATGAAAGGCGGACACCACCTTAGAGAGGAAGGAGGGGTGTGGTCGCAGCTGTACCGTGTCCTATGGAATACCGTATACGGGGGGTCCGTTGTCAGGGCCCGAAGCTCAGATACTCGTCTTGCCGAAGTAATAGCGACGAGGAAGGCTGTCTTCCAGGAAAGGTACAGCAGCGAGCAGGTGGCTAGTGGTTCAAAAGGAGCACCCATAAGCTTGGCCAGGTTGAGGTCCCAGGTAGGGGTCGGGCATCTAACTTGTGGGTACAAACGTTCCAATCCCTTGAGGAACCTTGAAACTATGGGGGTGAGAAAAGACTGATCGGCCATTTTCCCCTGGGTGGAAGGCAGAGATGGCTGCCAGATGCACCTTTATGGAAGAGACCACTAGGCCTTGTTCTTTCAGAGACCAGAGGTAGTCCAGGACAGTAGGAACTGACACCTGCGTGGGGACTGAGTTACACTGAGCGCATCAGCAGCAGAAACGCTTTCACTTGGCCAGATGTGTCATCCTAGTGGAAGGCTTCCTACTGCCCAAAAGCACCTGTTGGACCGAGGCGGAGAAATGCAACTCAGACTGGCTCAATGACTCAGCAACCATGCTGTGAGGTGAAGAGACTGCATGTCCAGATGGTGAAGTCTGCCGAAGTCCTGTGTTATGAGATCCGGCCAGAGTGGCAGGGGGATCGGGTCTGCCACTGAGAGGTCGAACAACATGGTGTACCAGTGCTGCCTCGGCCACGCTGGAGCAATCAGGATCAGGTGGGCGCTATCCCTGTGAAGCTTGAGTAGGACTCTGTGGACCAGCGGAAACGGTGGGAAGGCGTAGAGTAGGTGCTTCTTCCATGGGACGAGGAAAGCGTCTGATAGGGAGCCCAGAGAGCGTCCCTGGAAGGAGCAGAACACCTGGCATTTCCTGTTCTCCCAGGAGGTAAAGAGGTCTATGTGGGGAAACCCCCACTTCTGGAAAACAGAATGATGACATCCGGACGAATTGACCACTCGTGAGACAGGAAGGATCTGCTGAGGTGATCCGCCAGAGTGGTCTGGACTCCTGGGAGAAAGGACGCTACCAAATCAATCGAGTGGGCTATGCAAAAGTCCCAGAGGTGGAAGGCTTCTTGACAAAGGAGGGAGGAGTGTGCTCCGCCCTGCTTGTTTATGTAAAACATGGCCGTTGTGTTGTCCGTGAACACTGATACACAACGGCCTTGGAGATGTTCTCGAAACACCTGGCATGCTAGACGCACCGCCCTCAGCTCCCGCACATTGATGTGTAAGGCTAACTCTTGAGTTGGCCAGAGACCTTGAGTGCGTAGGCCCTCGAGGTGAGCACCTCAACCCAGAGATGATGCGTCTGTGGTTAGGGCCATCGAGGGGTGTGGTGGGTGGAATGGCATCCCTGTACAGACTAGAGTGGGGTCTAGCCACCAGGTTAGGGAGCCCAGAACCTTCTGGGGAATAGTGAGCACCGAATCCAGGCTGTCCCTGCGTGGCTGGTATACTGAAGCAAGCCAGGTTTGAAAGGGACGGAGACGTAGCCTGGCGTGTTTGGTCACGAAGGTGCAGGAGGCCATGTGACCTACTAGACTGAGGCAGTTGTGCACCAACGTTGTCGGGAAGGTTTGAAGTCCTCGAATAATTGTAGCTATTGCTTGAAAATGCGACTGTGGGAGGCAGGCTCTGGCCAGATTGGAGTCCAGAACCGCTCCGATGAAGTCTAGTCTCTGCGAGGGTGTCAGAGTAGACTTCTCTGTGTTGATCAGCAGGCCTAGGCTCCTGAAGAGGTCTTGGATGATGCACAGGTGACGTGACACTTGTAACTGGGAGGTCCCTCGAATGAGCCAATCATCGAGATACGGGTAGACGTGCACCCGACGACGCTGGAGGGAGGCGGCGACTACAGCCATGCATTTCGTGAACACTCGCGGGGCCGTAGAAAGGCCAAACGGAAGTACGGTGAACTGAAAGTGTTGATGGTTGACCACAAAACGGAAGTACCGTCTGTGTGGTGGGTAAACTGCGATGTGGAAATATGTGTCCTTCATATCAAGAGCGGCATATCAGTCTCCCGGATCCAGGGATGGGATAATGGTCCCCAGGGTTACCATGCGGAACTTCAACTTGATCATGAATTTGTTGAGTTCTCACAGGTCTAGGATCAGTCGTAGACCTCCCTTTGCCTTGGGGATTAGGAAGTAGTGGGAATAAAATCCCTTGCCCCTCATGTTTTTTGGCACCTCCTCTATGGCTCCCATGGCTAGGAGTGACTGGACCTCTTGTAAGAGGAATTGCTCGTGAGAGGGGTCCCTGAAGAGGGACGGGGAGGGAGGGTGGGAAGGTGGGATTGAAACAAACTGGAGGTGGTATCCCAATTTCACCGTGCACAGAACCCAATGATCGGAAGTAAGCTGGGACCAGGCTGGGAGGAAATGGGAGAGGTGGTTGACAAATGGAGGAAAAGGATCCGGGAAAGTAACTGGTGGGCCGTCCTCGGGCGTCCCATCAAAAGTTCTGCTTGGGCCCCGCTGGTGGTTTAGGGGGGGCCTGATTTTGACCCCCTTGGGGGCCAGACTGCCTCCGATGATTCCCTCTACCACGCCTTCTGCTAAAGTCCTGACGCGGCCTAGGCGGGGCGTAAGGGCGGTGTGGCTGGGGCTGGAAGGTCCTGCGTTGGGTCACTGGTGTGTGCATTCCCAGCGAGCGCATTATGACGCGATTGTCCTTCAGACTTTGCAATCTGGGGTCAGTCTTGTCTGAGAAAAGGCCCTGGCCTTCGAAGGGAAAGTCCTGACTAGTTTGTTGTAATTCAGAAGGAAGGCCTGAGACCTGGAGCCAGGAGATACGCCTCATCGTCACTCCTGATGCCAGAGTTCTGGCTGCAGAGTCCGCTGCATCCAGAGAGGCTTGGAGGGAGGTTCTTGCCACCTTTTTACCCTCCTCAAGTAGGGCCGTAAATTCTTGACGGGACTCCTGGAGAAGAAGCTCCGTAAACTTCCCCAAGGACGTCCATGTGTTAAAGTTATACCTGCTTAGGAGGGCTTGTTGGTTTGCCACCCTAAGTTGAAGGCCCCCGGCTGAGTATATTTTGCGGCCTAGGAGGTCCATGCGCCTAGCCTCCTTCGACTTAGGAGCAGGGGCTTGCTGGCCATGACGCTCCCTTTCGTTCACTGATTGCACTACTAGAGAGCAAGGAGGTAGGTGAGTGTAGAGATATTCTTACTCCTTTGAGGGGACCACGTATTTTCTCTCTACTCCCCTGGCTGTGGGGGGAATCGAGGCTGGGGATTGCCAAATGGTGTCCGCATTTGCCTGTATGGTGCGGATAAACGGGAGAGCCACTCTAGTAGGTGCGTCAGCCGAAAGGATGTCCACTACAGGGTCCTCTATTTCAGGGACCTCCTCCACCTGTAAGTTCATATTTTGAGCCACTCGTCTCAAGAGGTCCTGATGGGCCCTTAGATCAATTGGCGGAGGGCCTGAGGAGGATGTTCCTGCCACCGCCTCGTCTGGCGAGGAGGAAGAGGAGAGGCCAGGGACTAGAGGGTCTTGTGGGAGCTCCTGTTCTTGAGGAGCATCATTTGCGTTAGGTGGGTCCTGGGTATCTGCAGGTGGTATCGGAGCCTCATCCGTGCCCATGGGGGGGAGCGGCTTACCGTCGCCTCTGGCACTCGGTGTTCTGATGGGGCCGATCGTGGAACCACTGAAGGAGCACCTTGTGTTTGGTGATATGCCCACGGTGTCCAGAAGGACCAGTGATGGGGTCCCTTGCTCGTGGCTCTGGCTCTTGGGAAATATATGGCTGGGGACATCTAAGTCGCGCTCCTGTGGATAGGAAGCGCTACCAGCCTGTGATGACACCGATGTGTGTCTCGACGGCCACGGTGGTGCTGACAGACCCTGAGAGGGAGCCCTGGTTCTGATTGTTCTTTCCCGGGGCAGTACAGGAGAGTGGTACCGGGAGCTATAACGGTACCGCGAGCGAGACCGGGACCTGCGACCGTAGCGGTGCCGGGAGGTCGACTGGGATCTCGAGTCCCTTCGCCTGGAACGGCTACGAGATGTGCGGTGCCGGGAATGGTGCCGGGAGTCGGATCAGTACTGTGAGTATCTGGCAGGTGAACGGGAGGCTGAGCGGTGCCATAAGTGCGACCGGTACTGCGATGGAGAGCGGTGCCGGGACTGCGAGCGGCGTCGGGATCGGCGGCATGACCGAGATCTTGAACGATGCCTCTCGGTGGCTTCCACGGAGGGCGGCCTCAGCAAGGTAGGCTTGCCAATAGATTGGATGACCCGCACCGGCGGTGCTGGGGGTTGAGGCAGTGCGGTCTCCGTCATCGCGATCAACTCCCATGGAGAAGGTCTCCGGCATGGATGGGAGAGCGAGCTCACCACGGCGTGAGCCGGGGAGCTTTCGGGCACTGGACTCAATGGCCCTTGTGGGACCAGAATCGACGGTGCCACACTCGGCGGTGCTGCGGCAGATGACACTGCCGAGTGATCCGTTGTCGACGGGCGCTCCTTCTGTGGTGCGGGTGGTGCTGAAGCTGCAGGAGCACTGTGTTGCTTCCTGGGCCGTGGGGACAGGGAGCGGTGCTGAGCAGACGTCGGTGCCGGTGAGGGTTGGTGCCGTGGCCCCTTCGCGGTACCGGAGCGGTCCGGAGCCGAAGGAGCGCTCCTCACAGATGCAGGCTGTTGAGCGCTCGGTACCGACGTTGTAGGGCTAAGTACCGCCTCCATGAGGAGCTGCTTCAGTTGAAAGTCACGCTCTTTCTTCATCCTTGGTTTAAATGACTTACAGATGCGGCACTTTTCAGGAAGGTGGGATTCCCCTAGGCACTTGAGGCAGGAGTCATGGGGATCCCCTATTGGCATCGGCTTTTGGCACGCCGAGCATGGTTTGAATCCTGGTGACCTGGGCATGAGCCCAGCACCGGGGTGGAGGAAAGGGGCTAATCCCCGATCCCCCCTTCAACTATATACACTAACTATATATATACACAACTAACACTAACTACAACTGTAAAAACTCGAACTATAAACACAATTAACGGTAAAGAACAACGAGTAAGCTAGGGAAGTGGAGATCAGCAAAGCCGCGCTCCACAGTTCCAACGACGGTCACGGGCGGTAAGAAGGAACTGAGGGGCCGTTGGGTCGGCAGGGGTATATATCCGGAGCCATAATGGCGCCACTCCAGGGGGCGACCCAGCCGACCTGCCGAGTGTTGCTAGGGTAAAAATCTTCCGACGAACGTGCACGCAGGGCATGCACACCTAATTGGAATCGATATGAGCAAGCACTCGAAGAAGAATAAATGTGCTTGCTTTGAAAGAGCTGTATTATAGGTGTGACTGCTGGCAACTACAGCTGTTCATAACCTTTGGAGAAAAAGCAAAAGTACAGATGCTGGCTAGTCTGGCTTGCAGGGAATATCAGTATAGTCAGGGAAGTAAATCAGTATATCAGTAAAGTCTGGAAAACCCCTGTCAGGAGGGAGAGAGGTATGTATCTCCACTCGAGAGGTAACAGCTGAGAAGCATAGAGGGGGTGCCCTTGCTGGACCACAGAGGGGGAATATAGTATTATCCTGAACTGACACACCCTGGACCCCTGCCATGAAGGATTTGAACATAAGGACTAAGGCCTTGACTTTGTTTCGAAATTCTATGGGACGCCCATGCAGAAGAGGACAGACGTGTTGTGCTTGTAGTAGCCTGTGTTGCTGAGGAGATGCGCTGCAGCCTTCCATTCTAATTTGAGCTTCCTAAGTGCTGAAGGCTTCATGCCCAGATATATTGCATTGCTGTAATCCAGTTAAGAGATGACAAAGGCATGCACAACGAGGCCAGATATTTGTTTAATAGGCTGGGATGGAGTCTCCTAGCCAAACAGAGATGGTATAAACTGTTACTAGCAGATGCTGCTATGTGAGAGCTCAGCATCAGCAAGAAATCCAAGCACACTCCTAGACTATGGACTGAACTGACCAATTGTGGGTGTGTATCTTCAACCAATGGAGACTGCATGGTGGCTGCAGGCTCTTCAGCATACTTTCCTCTGCCCACCAGCATAGCCTCTGTCTTGTTTGGGTTCAGCTTCATCCAGCTGCTCTTCATCCAAGAACTGATTTCATCCAAGCACTGGGCTATCTTGGTGAAGGTGGTGGGGTTGTACATGGAGAAGGATAGGTACAGCTGTGTATCATCTGCATATTGCTGGCACCTGAGTCCATATCATCTGACCAGTTCACCTCGTGGTTGCATGTAGATGTTGAAAAGGACTGGAAAGAGAATTGATCTTTCTGGAACTACACAAGTGAAGGGTCTAGTGGTAGAGGTGCAGTTTTTCATCACTCCATATGGGAGTTTTGGCCCACTTGATCCATGTAGGTGCATATTCCCTGGCTCCATCTCCAAATCACCCCTGCTCACTGGTATATTCAGAGCTGGCACAGGATTCCCTTTTACAGCACAGAGGAGGTGCTGAAGCACTTGTGATCTTTCTGTACAGCCCCAATGAAGGGTTTAAGTGATGCACTGGGCCATATACCACCCTTCCACCTCAGAGTGAATTTCTGAATTAAGCTTCTTCCAACCAGAGTTCATATTTTAAGCCTTCACCTCCACTGCAGAGTGCTAATAATAGTTTTTTGGAAAGCTTTATAATGTATGTTCTCTTCAACTTTGCTTTAATCAGGCAGTAGAATGCCAGTTATTTATAAAATGACCATCCCTCAATGAAACCATCTTTGAAGTTTTAGGTAAGCTTTTTATATAAGCTATCATTCCTAGGAATTTCTAAAGAATGGATGGAAGCTAATTTGCCTTCTTTCTAAATTGCATTTAAACGACTACTTTAAAATAATGACACTTGGCAGTACCCTGGGATTTCCTGTTTAATAAAGAATTTATAATTTCCCTCTTTGCTTCTATCCTTGTGGAGTCTTGGCTTTATTTTGTTTACATTGGATGGGATGTCATTTTTAGGAACCTCTGACCTTCCAACCTAATTCCCATCCTTGGTGTCATTTGCACATGCTCATCTTCTATCCCAAGACATCCAAGCTTTGTTTTAGACAAACTCTTCTCCCCCATAATTTTATAAAAAAGGATGCAATTATAACTGACATTTCCTTCCCTTTGGCTCTATGTCCCTCACTTTTCTTCTTAGTGGGGATGATGCTTTTATCCCTTATCTACTCTGGCTGCACAGCTTGTGGATTATTATTATTATTGCAGCTCTTTGGGTGTTCTCAGAGTCCCCCTTTCCTCTTTAGCTTGTCAATTATTTTATTAAAATGAAATAGTTTTTAAACTACTTGTCCAATTTTCTTACACAACCTCATTAAGTGCAATAGGTGAGGTGCAATACCAATATGGATGAATGGGTAAGTTCTCTTCAGGTCAGTTAGGTAGCCAGGTTGTATGCAGGATTGTCATGCCAAGTTCTTCCTCATTGCAGCCTGCTTTCAGGTTTCCCCCCCCAGTGAGACTTTCCAAAGCTGGAGACATCCTGTATTTGCTTACACTACTCTGGATGCTTTGCCAGAGTCCAGTGACCCATTGGGCATCCTTGAACAGTGTCTGCACTGGTTTTGCCATATCATGGAAAACAATTAGTGAGGTAAAGATTTGTTTTATTTTTCTGTGATGTGGCTGTCACCAGTATGATGAATGTGTCTGACTAGCAGTGACCATACCAGAAAGGGAAAGAAACTGTGGGGAACTTAAGTGGGAGTTCAGCTAACGTGACAGTATGGAAGAAACTGGGGAAAGGAGATGTCTGAGCCTGTTGCAGCAAGCGGACCTCTTCCCAAAGCAGTAGCCTCCCATGAGTGAATTCAGCCAGCAGTCTTGCCATGGTAGAGACTGAGCACTAACTACCAGTGTAGCAGAGCTTGTCCACTAAGGCCATCCCACACTCGGGTATTGTGGCAACTGGTTGGGTAAAATGTCTTTGAAATTTCTCTGGGCAAAGGAGGCCTGTAAGGGTATGAGAATGCAGGATTCAGCCACAGATCCGTCAGGAAGAGATTTACCTGGATACATTCTCCTCTTTGTGAGGCTGTAATAGGATCCTCAGGGGCTGCGAGGCCTAGCTCCACTCAGTCATGGAGCAGTTATAGGGGAGTCTGGGCCTGCCCACTCCACCAGCTCTGACCCAGGGCCCTACGAGGGTCAGCAACATTTGACCTTTAGGGAGGACCCTCTGAGTTACCCTCCTTGGGTCACTTTTTCCCATTGCTTCCAGTCCCAGATAAGGAAAAAGGAAAAGGAAACCCAAACCATCGGCCCCAGTTGGGCTTAGCATACAGTCCTGATACTTCAAGAAGGTCTCTCTAGCCCCTTTTGGCATGAGCCTTCAGGGTAGGTCTCTACACTTCCCCAGCCTTCTGAGCTAGGTTGCTCCCTTTTAAATCCTGTCTCCAGTTGGAGCATGCTCAGCAGGGCTAGAGGGGCAGGGCTAGCTGGGCTGAGTACTGTCCTTTAACCTCTTCCATCTCAATGTGGGGTTTGTGTACCCCATCACACAGGCCCTTCAGACAGTAGAGAAACCTGGAACTGTAGGAAGATTAATTTCAGGGAAGGAAGACCCTAGGCACTTGATGTACATCTAGGGACCTCAAGTCTGGCCTTGGGATTGGGACAGAAGTTGTGGAATAAGATCTCCTGTTTAAGATGGAAGGGCAGAGACCATCTCTGTGAGTAAACTCGGGTACATTCAGAACTATTTTATGGAAAATGAGGTACAGGGGATAGCAAATCAGGGATGCAAACTCCTCAGTTCTCTTGGCTGAGGTGGTGGCCCTGAAAAGATGACTATCAATGCAGGAAAAGACTGGAACAGCAAAGGTCATCTCAAAGCAGACTGCATTTATCACCAGGCACAGGATCCAAATTGGAACAAGAGATTTAATAAAGAACCTAAGATATGAGACTGCCTTAAGAAAACTGGTTAAGAAGAGATGGGACCTCCTGTGGGACCTCTGAGGGGACTCAGGGTATGTCTACACAACAAAGAAAAACCCACGTCTGGTCCATGCCAGCTAACTTAGGTTCACAGGGCTTGAGCTATTTCATTGTTGTGTAGACTTCTGGGCTTGGGCTGGAGCCTGAGCTCTGGGACCCTTCCACCCCACTGGGTCCTAGAGCCTAGGTCCAGTCCGAACCTGGAAGTCTACACAGCAATGAAACAGCCACACAGCCCGAACCCTGCAAGCCTGAGTTGGCTGTCACAGGCCAGCTGTGGGCTTTTCTTTGCTGTGGAGACATACCCTCGGAGGCTGCTGAAGCAGAGTTGGTTTAGAGTCTCTCCTATCCCTACACAGGCCTGGTTACAATGGTGCCACACAAGGCTACAACAGAGGAAGATGGGAACAACAGGCCCAGTTGGTGGTAATTTTGGTGGATGTTCCCTGGATTTTTCTGGGAGGGAATTCTCTTTGTTCTATTCCATCTTATGTCATTCTGTGCCTGGAAGAAAGACGGCTCTTTAGCAGAGAGGCACCAACTGCAGCTATCTTCAGCAGAGAACAATTGGGAAGCCTGCCTACAAACTGGAACAAGAAACTGGGCATTAAAATCTTGCATTTGGATTGGTGATCACCTGCTTGCCTGCCAGCTCACCCGTTCATCCATGGTAGCAGCAGCCACATCACAGAACAGCATAGGTAATTTGTACCTGTTTTCTGTTCCTTTTTGTCTCATTTTCACATTCTTGTTAAAACAAGTCACGGCTGCTCTCACTTTTCACTCTTAGATATCATCGGATTGAATATATTGATTGTTTCTTCTAAGCAGCTGTTTTAAATACTGCATAATTTCCCCTAGTAGATTTTTTAGATAAAAGCGGATTCCAATCAATTTGCTTCAGTTCATATTGCATTACTTCAGATTCTTGTCCTTACAAATCCAATATTTTTGCAATGAACTCTCGAGTGTTTCAAATATAGTATTTAGAGACAGTCTGAACTATCTATAAACAATTAACAGAGTAGGCAATCACAACTAAAGGATGAAATTGAAATCCAAATTGTACAACTGATTTCCAGCATGAAAAACTCCAATCAGTTCAGACAGAAGATTGAAGACCTTATGAAAAAGACGTATAACAGATGCTGAACAGTTTTGTGACATGCAGTTTACAAAGTTGGCAAGAGCCAAGATCATCACCATGGTATATTATGTGATTATGGCAGAGCTGTACTACTTCTAATTAACTAGAACTGTTGACGGAAAATGTTGTTTGCTGTAATCCAAGGATTTCCTTTAAGAACTGTCTCTCATTCCTTTGAAAGTCACGTGCAGATTAATGTGGTTTTCACAGAAATATATTTTTCTAAAGTATCTGGATGAATGAGTGAAGCTTTGCCTAAGTATTTTATTTTCCCAAAATTATGCGGGATGTAGCCTTACCTTAAAGATGCTAACAAACTCCTCATTGCATTACTGGATTTCCTCTCATAATGATGTCGCCATCACTCTGATTGTGGTCTTATGCAATAAAGTTGCATTGGATTAGTGAAACATATAATTACATTTCATTTAACATTATACCTACAAATACTCAAATATAAACGGAAATAGTCTTGCTTTCTTAAACAATTTAAATTTACCGTTTAGTTGTAAACTGAATATAGGAAAGGTCCATTTATCTGAAGACCTTTGAACCACTGGATTAGAATCTCCCCCCCCCACACCCCCTGCTCCCTTACATTTTAGAGGATGCCATTTGGATTTGCAAGAACAGCTGGTCTTCTCTTTACTGCACTGCAGGCACAGTCTCATGCCTAAAGCACAGCCTGCATCATTTTCTTCAGGAAGCTGGCAGTAAGCAGCTCTTCATTGCATTGCATTCACTGCATTTTGGGCACATGAAGTACAATGAAGGTGACAGCAAAACCACAGGGGATACCACTTACTTTTAGCTAAAAGTGAGGACTGACAGTTTCAAACCTGAGTGCCTAAAGTTAGGCTTCCCCATCCATATTCAGGCACCTAAATAGAAGTGGTGTGACGTTTTAAAGGCGTTGACTCCAAGTGGGGGTAGCTCAATATCTTTGAAAATCAGGCTACTTCTAATAAATATGGGATTTAGAAGCCTAACTTTAGGAACACAGGTTTGAAAATTTTGACCACAAGGTATAGTTAAATGGATTGTGCTGTAACACACAGGAAACATTAGAAAAAGGAGAGGCACTATGGCTCCCAAATATTTATAAAACCAGTGTGGCAAAGTTGATGAGTGAAACAGCAAAACTCTTCATTCAAGGTGACAAGCAAAACCAAAAGAGAAGGAAGGAATAGATCAGTTGTACTGCAGCACCCTCCAATGTGTGAGGTGTAATACAAACACATGGGACAGTCTCTCAAAATACCATTCAGACAATGTCTAAGCAAAACATCAAAGGTAAGTATATTGTGTGAGTGTTCAGATATTCACGTGTGTGTGTTTTTAAAGGTATAGAATTTTTGTAACAAAAGTGTAATATTGGCTTTTTTGTGTTGTCTAGGCTTTCCTGAACCACTCTCAATCTTAACACTTTTTAACAAGATATTTTATTTACAAACCTATATGAGATTCTATTTGCCTTTGGGGGTATTGTGAACATAATTTATTTTTGTAAGCTGCAGTGACTGCTTTACACTAGATTGGCAAAATAAAGTAACTAATGAGCAGCTCAGTGACTCATTCTTCATTCAGAAAGACATTAACATTCAGGAAATTGGTAGATTAATGTGAAAAGAGACATTTATATCCATAAGCACTGTATTTGTATGTTTGTTCATTTTGAAATCAACAGCTTGATTGGGCATGATTTCACAACCAGATTTATTAAATGTAAAATGAACATAAGTATTTGAAAATGTTCACCACCTTCAAAACATAGGGTATGCTCAAGAGTTGAGTTTTATCACTCTATATCCCAGGGGTCGGCAACCTTCGGCAGGCGGCCCATCACGGTAATCTGCTGGCGGGCAGCGAGACATTTTGTTTATGTTGACTATCTGCAGTGGCCGTGGTTTGCCGTTTCCAGCCAATGGGAGCTGCAGGAAGCATGTCCTTGCGGCCTGCAGCGCTTCCTGCAGCTCCCATTGGCCAGGAACGGTGAACTGCAACCACTGGGAGCTGCGAGGGTCCGTGCCTGCGAATGGTCAACATAAACAAAATATCTCGCTGCCTGCCAGTGGATTACCTTGATGGGGCGCATGCCAAAGGTTGCCGACCCCTGAAATATCTTATACATCTTACATTGAAAAGTCTAGTGGAACACATTTCTTACAGATATGTCCTTTTATACATTATCATATATCAGCAATGTTTTCTCTTAGTTCTTATCTCAAGTTTTGAATTCTCATAAATTAAGAAAAAAAGACCATTTAAACAATATCAACAGAGTGGCTACACATTAATCATTTTCAAATGAAGACTATAGCACTAAATGTATGGTAATTAAAATAGCTATTATTTTCTTATTTTGATCTGCCAACATACAGTTATGGCATTTATATTAATACTACAACAGATCCATTTTACATTTTAAGAATTGTACAAAGATGAAACAATAAAAGGCAACACTTTGTAAAAGGCTAAGGCCACTGTGGCTAACTCTGTGTTACTAGAGTCAATACAGCAGTCACTTTCAATTTCCTAGGTGTCTTGAGGTTAGAAGTTGATTCAACTAAGGCAAACATAATTTCTCTCTTGTCCAGAATGACTGAACATCCAGGTTTCAAGACCACTTCCTTCAAACAGATTGTTCAGGTAACGTTACTTCAGAGCCAAGTGACTCACAGCTTCAGAGACCTCAGTGCTGATCTGTGCTGAGATGCTGCGTGGTTTGATATTCAGATAAATGTCATACTGTTGGTCCATGCCAAGATAACTGTCACTCATGAGATACAATGTGTAGATATACCTAAAACATAATAGCAACAGCATCAGTTTCTTTTTCAAAGAAGTCAACATTTAATTTTAAACATTTGGATAATTTTAAGTCAAAGCTCATCTTACTTTCCAGGAGTTTCCGGAGTATAAAAAGCAACCGAGACAGCATTTCGATATCTGACATATCCAACTCTTTTCAGGGCAATGAGTTCTTTTTTATCCACTTCCCCCAATATTAAAAACCACCCTTCATCCTTGGCTTTGGGGAATCGAGGAGCAACTGCTTTACTGTCTTGCCTTCCCTGTTAGGCAGAAAATACAAGTTAATGCAACTGGGAATCTCCCATCCAAACCATCATTTGTCTTTGTATGGTAACCACACCATAAAGGACAAGATGATACATTTGTACAGAAAACTAGAACTGAAGCAGAACTAGAACACTTTTATCAGTTTTCTAGATGAAGCCTTTTGAAAAAAAATGTGAGCTACAGGAACATACACAACAGAAAACAAAATATTATTCCAAATATTATTGCATAGGTTTCTCTATTTTCTAAGCAAATCAAATTATGAATGAAAAATCTGCTCCTTTTGATAATTTAATCTAAAACACAGTGAACGCTATTTTCTGAAGAATGGCTAATTGTATTCCTAGCATATTTAAATAATATTAATCAACATTGTTCCAGATTAATATAAAGACAATGACAGTACTTGCAGTCTTTATTTTAGGTTGATGTAGCAAAACGGAAGATTATTTTAGTGATTCTTTAAGACAGTGACTTTATTGCTGAAAGTTGAATGTACTAATACTAATGGACACTCAATCAGCATTCATTTAGTGTACTGTAGATGGAAAGGTTTTACTAAAGATCCACAGGGGGAAAAAAAGAAAAGCACTAACAGAGCAATGAAGCTTCAAACAAAGACTGATCATGCTGCCATTGCAGTCAGGGCTTTTTTTTTTTTTTTTTTTAAGTAATTCTTGCATGAATGAAAGTTAACTTCTAATACTATTATAAACCCAACCCTGATGTTAAAATATATGCCTCTGTTAATCTTGTTTTACACTTAAGGTTACAATAACAAAGTTGTCTCAAATTTTCCTAAAGGAGAACTCAAGAACTATTTTGCTCATACACTATGAACAATAATTTTGCTGATAATTTTATTTTACAACTGCATTATTCCCCCCCACACAAATAATTAGCAAAAGAAAACTAGAGTGAAATCCTGGCCCCATTTAAGTCAATGGGAGTTTTGCCATCGACTTCAATGGGGCTAGAATTTCACCCCTGGTGTCCAACTATTTGGCATTTACTTAAAAAATTTCTTGAGAGTCTGAAGGTTCAGGCTCTTCTAGATTTTGAACTCACTGATGGTACATGGATGAATGCAGATATTCTACAACTGCAAAGTTAATCATGATGGAAGGGCTACAGCACCACTTAATCTTCTGCTGTGCTTTTGGGTATGAGATTTAAAGCCAAAAGAAAATGGCTTGTATTTTCAAAAGTGCTGAATGATTTTGGTACCTCAATTTCTGTATGTCAAACTTCAGATTAGTTAAAAGGACCTGATTTTCAAAGAGTGCAGAACACTTTAGTAAATGTAGACTAAGCGAGTAAAAAGGAAGGGGCAAAGCCTAATGAAGTTTAGTGACATCATTGTATGTTTGTTACGGAGAGAGGAAGCTCACAAGGAGAATCCAAAGTAGGGACTAAAATGGAAAGCAAGTTAATTTTTTATTAAGCACATTACAGAAAAATAGTGAAGTATTTAGCAGAGGATTATAATGCTTTAAAAACAAAACTAAACACAGTTATTATGACCCTAGGAAATCAAGTTACTAATCCAAATGTCAGAAAAACGTAGAAAATATTGATTCATTTAGGATTTTCAACCAATTAGCGAGGCAAAACCAAACAAATAAAATATTCCATATATTTGAGCCATTATCCTACAGTACTGGAAAAATTACCAGCCTCACTACTAACATTTCCTGTTTTTGAGCCAGGCTGCCAAAGAAACTACCACAGAACTAATGATTTATATGAAAGCGTTAATAGTCCAACAGAAACTTACTGTATAGTACACTACACTTCCAGTAACTGAGTGGCTGAATATCAGAAGCTGGTGTATTACAGAATGAAAATTATGAATACCCTACCTTGTGATGCCTCATCTGGACTCTCTGCAAATTTATCTGGAGGACATATTCTTGATCAGCATGTAACTTGATCCACTTTTTGTCATCCCGCGTATCTGTTGCCAAAGTAGGGATAGGCAGTTCATTCTGCTCCTGAGATGACTCATCCCAACATCCTTTGATGCTCAAACTAACATCTATAACTGGCAAATGGGACAAGAAATTCCAAGCCTGTGGAATAACAGATCATGAACAAAATGACAAAGTTCAGTTTCAGCTACAACATAAACCTCTAAAATGCATTCTGCTGTCATAACCGTAAAAATGTCATGGTGTATTCTACACATTCATGTACATTTTGAACTTATTATTATTATGTTATTAACAAGTCTGATGTATTTTAAATGATATAACTCAAGATCATTCCAGAAAATGCTTCACCAAGATTATGGTATTTCTGAGCAATAGGGAAAATCCTTACTACTCCAGATTAAACTATTTTTTTCTATAACCCACTAAAAATTAGTATAATTAAGGTCTGAATTAAATTTCCTCAACATAATCCAAAATGAGTGAATCAGTGCAGTGCTAATTAGTGACTGGCAAACCTCAGAGAGTTCAGAGGATCAGTTCAAATAATTATTCAAAAGTTCAAATGCTTATTCAAAGTTAGCCATACTTAAGGTTTTCTTGCATCCATCCCCAAGAAGCTTCCTTGTCCTTACAGTCCTCCTAAAGACACTCAAGTCTTCCTCTTATCACTTCATGAATCTGCAACAGTCTCTCAGTTTTCTCTCCCCCAGCATCCCACTACTTTGAACTGGTACTAGGGACATGCAAACTGTGTGGGTGAACGACATGCTCCTTCAGCCCCACATGTGAAGGCTTTCTGCTTTATTTTTTATTTGTAGAAACATTTTAGACCTACTGAGCTAGATCCTCAGCTGGGGTAAATCATCATAGCTCCATTGTCTTCAGTGAAGATATGCTGACACTTACTAACCGAGCATCCTTCCATTTAATTACACATGAAGTCTCATGGGCATGTTAAAACTACTGTGTCCAAGGACCTCATTACAATATGGTTAAAAAGGTTTCCAGCTCAATCCAAATAATTCTGTAGAAACTTTGTTTTAAGTGTGTTACTGCTTGGAACTTTGCAGAGCTGTATTATGGTTCAAGAACAAAGGTTGATCCTGCATATACTGTGTGACTTGACCATGTTTTTGATTGTGTCAGAGGCTACTGTATGGTAATCTAAGGGTACGTCCATACTACCCGCCGTATCGGCGGGTAGCAATCGACTTCTCGGAGTTCGATATATCGCGTCTCATCTAGACGCGATATATCGAACTCCGAATGCTCTCCCGTCGACTCCGGAACTCCACCACCGCGAACGGTGGTGGCGGAGTCGACGGGGAACCGCGGACTTGGATCCCGCGCCGTGAGGACGGGTAAGTAGTTTGAACTAAGGTAGTTTGACTTCAGCTACGCTATTCGCGTAGCTGAAGTTGAGTACCTTAGTTCGACCCCCCCCCCCCCAGTGTAGACCAGGCCAAAGTTCCATAGTATGGTAGGTTTTTACTGTGCAGACAGGAGCATATTGTAACAAAGTAGCACTGAGTGAAAAACTGAACTAACGCCAATGTAGATTTAGTACAATCAATCTCCAGGCCTAAAGACCAATTTTTCTTTCTGAAGTTATGACCCGTGGTATGGTTTTGAAAATTCTCTGTTCTAGACAAGATTAGCTCCTAGATCATTGAGATAATTGACAACTGTAGCATGCCATCTGTGTCGGTCATGTGATGTGGAGAGATTCAAATAATGCTCAAGAAAAATATCAAGTGGTGGTTGCTAAAAATGGGGGACAGGGCCATAAAAAAATAAATTCCAGACTGAAGGTAGCTAATACTAGGTTGTGGAGCAGATACTTTTGATATGAATTGAGAAATCACTTGCTTTTCTATCTCTCTCATATGGCGTTAACAAGGCAATTCTTCCTTTTTGTCTGGTGGAGTATCATTTTTCATTAGAAAAAATATTTTTGGCATTAGCTAACATTCAGACCTATTCTGTACAGCTAACAGGTCCCATTTTCAAAAGCGTGTAAGTGAAATAGAAGTCCCATTTTCAAAAGAGATTTAGGCACTTAGGACTTTCAATGAGACTCAGGATCCTAAGTGCAGAAATCACTTTTCAAAATGGAACTTAGGCTCCTAAGTCACTCATATGCTTTTGAAAATTTTACTTTGTTTTTTGCTATGCAAAATTACACACACTTTTACACATATATTATATATACATATGATGAACATGTATATTTGTGTGTATATATATACACATGTACAATACCTGCACCCACTAACAGATGCACTTACCCCATATATGATAGTGATAACCACATAAAAAATTGTACTGTAATTTTTCATGAACCTTTGATGTCATCATTGGCACTTTTACCAATAATCCTTATCTCCAGGATTTATTCTAGCATTTCAAATCCAGCTTCAAGAGCTGCCATTTAAAAATTATCAATCTTTTTCTTTTTCCCAAGATGTAGAGTTTTCTTCCTCTTCCCTTCCCCCCAAAATTTCACTCATCTAAAGCTCAGGCTGGTCACTATTTGGTTCTGCATTAATGGCAGGTTTAAGTGCTATTATGAACTTAATAGCTATTCTGGCCAGAAGCAAGAGCTTTGTACCACTGGAAAGGGAATATTCTAGGCTTCCACATGATACACTTATCATTTGCTTTGAACCCTAGATGGTTCCAAGATATCAGACTTTAAATCTGTCATATTTTTATGTACAGAAAATGAATTTTTGGTCTTTTTAAGAAGTGTTGTACAATTAGTATTTTTTCTTTTCCTTTGACCCCTGTGCATAACTAAGACACTTGACTTTACAGATGGAGTGCCAAAAATTATCCCAATAGAATTAAGAAACCCCAAAAATCACTAAACCATTTCTGTGAAAGATGTGTTGTATGTACAGAATACATAATGATACGGTATAAAGGTTTTATCAGCCAATATTTGAGATGGCCTGCATGATTCGGTCACACTTCTATCATACATGAGTTATGTGGCCATCCCAAACTCATGTGACTGAAACTTTTCCTTTACATTGTAACACATCATATATCCCCTCTCTATATGTATCTATATTTACATCTCCTTCCACACACACTCGGTATGTACACATCACATACACACAAGTTATTTTTGAAGAAACTGCTAAGACATTTCAATACCAGCCAAACATATTTATCTGAGGATTAATCTTCATCTATTGAATCAGACGAGAACACTGCCATGCATACAATTATTTAATTAGCAGCCAAATCCTCTGCCAGTCAGCAGCCGTTCCAGGCATACTGATGGGGCAGTAGATGCAAATCTCACAGTAGTACTGCTTTTTCTCATTACTACTGCAATTAGCACTTAAATTGATGCTTTAAACATACTAATTTCTGGAATAATTCAGGATTTGTATGTTACCTGGGATCGCCTCACTGCAGAGACGACACCAGATTGCTACGCAAATTGAAGCACTTTTGAGCCAAATAACCATCATCATATCAGACAGAGCCAATTTGCATTTGCTTTTAAAGATAACAGAATGGCAATTTATGCAAATAAATTAAGTAAGTTTACTTCTGAGTTCTCCCTGAACTAATTATAACAATGTTCTAATTTTTCATCACATCTGAAACTTGGACTGAAATCAATGTGTATTATGTTAGAAATCTGTTGTTGTTAAAAGAGGCCTTGTTTTGATTTAAATAACTTTCCTTTATTCAAAATTTTGATGGCAATTTAGTTAGAAATGCAGATGTCTGTTATGGACATTTAAATACTTTCCTTTTTGCTTGCATGCCAGTGTTAAATTTAACAGAATCTGAACAGTCAAGTTCAGTATTTCACTTTCAATTATGAAGATTTTTTTAAAAAATCCACAACACACATTTTTGATGTTTTCTTCCTTTATATGTGTATTTGCAATCAATACACTCATGTGATTAATACTATGGTATGCTGCTATGCTTTAGACTGGAAACAGCTTAAAGCAATAGTATCTTAAATACTTTGAGAGTATAGTTTTTTTTCTCTGAGAAGAGGGGAAAACATATAAGCTTTTCCTCTTCCAAACAGAAACTGAACATTGGATCTTCTACCAACTATATTCCCAAAAAATATTCTGTTTGAAAGAATATTCCAGGAACCAGCTACAATGATATTTGTAATGCATGTATTCTTACTGCATAGCTGCCTACAAAAAAGGTGGATAACTATCAGCAGATTGAACTTTCTAGGGAAATACCTCCAACAGGACAAGGAGCAGTATTAACATCAGCTATGAACCATATTGGTGTTGCTGGATAACAGGGAAGGGGGCAAAATAACTAGAAAAGAAGGAGAGGTGGGAAGAAACTCTTGTAAAATTAGGTATCAGAGGGGTAGCCGTGTTAGTCTGGATCTGTAAAAGCAGCAAAGAGTCTTGTGGCACCTTATAGACTAACAGACGTATTGGAGCATGAGCTTTCGTGGGTGAATACATCCGACGAAGTGGGTATTCACCCACGAAAGCTCATGCTCCAATACGTCTGTTAGTCTATAAGGTGCCACAGGACTCTTTGCTGCTTTTGTAAAATTAGGTCTTTCTTTAAATTAGAGTACCAATGGGTTGCACTTTATACGTATTTTTGGAAAGAAAATAATGTGATATTTGCTGAAAGGATATAAAAAGACCCTTTCTCTCATCTACTTTTCCTTCCCAATCACATTTACAATGAACTCTGAAATCACTCTAGAAAGCATTACTTGTGTAATGTGTACAGCTTGCAAGTCACGGTCTACAATGGAAGCAAAAATGTTTTCTTTCCCTTCAGAGACAGCCATCAATTCAGGAAGACACTCAATAGGTCCTTGGTAACCTCCACGGTAACCTCCACACAAGCCCTTCCTTTTTTCTTGGTTCCACTTCCTGATAAAGACAACAAAACATATTTCCAGCGCGGAGTTAACAAATTATTATAGAGAGAGATTTGCAAAGGGTGGTAAGAAGAAAGAAAGAAAGAAAAAGAAAGAAAGAAAATTACATAAAAGTGCTTGACCCCCTTTGCGCAGATTATTGTCTTGAAAGTTTGCATGATGAGAATGAAGCATCTTTCTTCTTAATCAATTATAAATACTAGAATCTGAAAGTTTGATTAAGACTGTTGGAACTGCCACTGGACACAGTATTTAAAAATGGCATCAACTGTGACACTAATTGTGTGGTAGCCCAGCATCAAAGATCATTAAACAGTTACCATTCTTCTTTAAAACCAATTTAATAAACAGAAAAGAGATATTCACCATTCAATAAAATCTTTAACGTTAATAATTTTCAGTTTACAATTTACACTTTATATATAAAAAGAACAGGAGTACTTGTGGCACCTTAAAGACTAACAAATTTATTGAAGCATGAGCTTTCGTGAGCTACAGCTCACGAAAGCTCATGCTTCAATAAATTTGTTAGTCTTTAAGGTGCCACAAGTACTCCTGTTCTTTTTGCGGATACAGACTAACACGGCTGCTACTCTGAAACTTTATATATAGGAAATCCCCAATCTGAGTAAAACAGGAGCAGTAGTCTTATCAATATGCTAAGCAGCCTCAATTGATACAGAAGACTCAAATTCTCATTCTTATAGTTATTTAGAAAGTATTTTCTATAAAGGATATTCTTTGGAGATACTGAATATTTGTTTTCTGTATTTTGATATTAAGACTCAACACTGACCTCTGATACTAAATACCAGTAATTTCTTTTTGCACTGTGTTAATTATTACATTACCTGTGCAATACATCAGTTTGATGTACAGTACTGCATGGACCAGTTGAGATAGGCCATGTATGGGTGTACTTTTACGGTGGACCAAAGAAAAGATGCAAGATATAAACAGAGTTAGATTTGGTGGAATTGGGAAGCCTTCCAAAAATTCATCCTTTGTTTCACTGTCTTAAATCACACTCCTTTAAAATACAATCCAGGGTTGCCGGAACTATTTAATGAACTCTGCAGAGGTGGGCGAACTTAGAAATAATTAAAACAAACAAACAAGTTGTTGGGAGAGAAATAGCAAGAGTGGGACGGGCTTAGCTTCCGCTATATTATTAATATTCAGGACACAATATGAGAAAATGAAGAGTCGGAAAGAACTATAAACATTTTGAATAATTACGTACCTAAAAAGGTGAAGATGGTGTTGTTCTACATTGGGCAAAGTAAGCAGGGAAGAGTCATGTTTCCATCGGCCTTGGATAACCATCTGCACCAGACTGGTTATATTCAGAGCAGTCACTAACCAACCCTGGTTTGCTGCAACATCCAGCATTGCCTAAACAAACAAGACATTAAATACAGGAATACAGTTGCAACTACCTCTTCTTTTGTGTTCCAGATACAAACTAACAATGTTTCTTTAATGTTAAATGTACAGAGACTTACTGCACATAAAATGGGAGTTTGACTGTGAGTCTAACTCACCTCCTATTGAAGTCAATGGAAGTCTTTCTATTGACCTTAATGAGAGTTGGATTAGGTGCTAAATCATCACTAAAATGTATCCCAAAATGTAACAGCAGTGGTCCATTTTCAAGTTTGCCTTTAAAAACAAATCACTGGTTTGGGGCAGTATGGCAGCCTAGAATGTGACTTAGAGTACAGTCCAAGCATTGTCTGTAAGGTACACATCTAAGGATTTGCTTTAAAGGGATGAAAAGTTACAGCTAAATTCAATATTGTTTTTGAAGGTTTCTGTATAAGAAAGAGTTTGTATACTTGCAGAATTACTGAAAACACTTCTAATTCAAATAAATTAAATGAATATTAAAAGTTTGTCCCCAAAATGAATATTTAATGATAGTTCATTGCATTAACTACTAGTATTAGTTCCATTTCATGGATCACGAAACTGAAGGCCAGAGGTAAAATGACTTGCTAAAGCGAACAGAGCAAGTCAGTGTCAGAACTGGGATTTAAGCTCAGAAGGTTCCTGACTCCTAATCACCTCTTAATTCAGACAACATTGCCTCTCAATACTATAAATGGGCCATTACTAATTTCCAGGCCCATTTCTAATTTTTAGTTAGTTGATTTTTTAATAGAAACTGGAAGTCAAAATAGAATGTATGTGTAAGTAGCATGACTGAGGACCAATTCTGCAAAGATGGGTACTTGTGCTTAACTTTATGCACAGTGAGCAGTCCCATGCACGTCAATGAAACTGCTCACAACACGTAAATTAAGTGTATGTGTAAGTCTTTGTAACGGTGTGCCTAAGTTTTTTCTTGTTGAACCAAAAGAGAATCTGAGAACTTTTCAAAAGAACACGTAGTCAAAATAGGAATGTTTAGTTTCAATATAACACTTTTATAGTGAATACAAATATTTAAATATGTAATACAGTTTCCACACTGTGCACAGTACATTACAACAATTATTAGAATTTACTGGGACATTTCAGTTGGTAATGGATTCTGCTAAAATACATGTATTGGTTTGCAAACTGCAGAAACACTTAAAACAACAACAACATCAGATTCTTTGTGTTAATTTCATGTAAATATGTATTGTCAAAAGCAACAATTAGGTAAGAAGTTTGAAATTTCATTAGAAGTTTGGAAAATTGTTTAAAAAAGAGCAGGAATGTTCAGTAATCATTTCAGTTTGGAATATTTGGGAGTACTGGACAGTTTCCATACATTTTTTAAATTTAGATTCTTAGTTTTGATACTAGAATCCTGCAGGCTCCTTTTAAAGAACACGCTTCAGACATATTTGTGTTTTTTCAAGACAAATGACATTGTTTGATGCTTCCTCAAGGGTGTACTTACTTGCAATACTTCTAGCTCATTTTACAGCCCACTAGTGGAATAATGAGGAGCTGTGTATATTAGCTTGTACATTTAATCAAATGTTTTACAGACAAACAAAAGGCAGCATTTACTTAAGGCAAACTAAACAGTGAAATCTTCTTTAAACAAAGGAGTTGTTTACACATGCTGAGCTATTTCAATTAAATTACTCTGATTCCGGAGAAATGCTGAGTTTAAAAACACACAAGTTGGTTTCAGTCATGGTCAGACACACATCTTACATTAGTAGATTACATTGCAATTTCAACAGGTTTTGTTCCAGACCAGGGTGATAGAATCACTGACATATATAAAAATATTTAAAATGTTGTCCTGAATTGCCTAGGTTTTGCCCCACTTCTCATGAAAGATGTGGGAATGTGTCCTGAAGTTGTTAATATTCTGCATGCTAGGAATCTTTTTGGGGAGTAAATCTGAAATGTTTCCATTTGTCCTATAAATATACCCGTAAAGGCAAAACTATCAATGTTGATGCTGCTATGATCTTCTCATAAGAATCCCCAAGCTGATTTGCATTTTTTTTGCTATAGAAAGTCTGATGATGCTGGAAACCAAATTTGAAATGAGTAACCAGACAGCCTACGAGCCAGTGTTTTTGTTCACACACAGATTTCTAGTCATATGGAAGGAGGAGATACCCTCAGTATTTATCAAGGAGAAGACTGTCATTTCAAAAATCAACTTACTGGTAAATTAATAATTTTCCTGCTTGTAGATTGTACAAAGTATGTCTTAGCCTGTAACTCTCACTTACCAAAGGGTAGTTACATCAAATGCTCTCCCCAGACAGTCAGACCTCTAATGGCCACTTCTCTTTTCCCACTCTTCTTCCTTCCCTTCTCTCCTTTCTTCTTGTTGCTACTCTTACTTAATCTTTACCTATACACTTGCCTCACCCCCCAATTCGCAATAGCTAACATACATGGGCAACAAAGTGATACCTAATTACCTTGTCTACTGTGTTAACAGACCCCAATGGCGGAACAGGTGTATTTGAGGACCTGTCACTTCTCTGCGGCTGTGAAGGCAAATGAGGGCTGAAGCACGACGGAGACCTCTGGTTTCTCAGACTTCCCTTCTACTGGGTCCAGACCTCCTTCCTGCTAAGTTTCGCAAGGCTGCCGCGGGTGCACTGGCTCACCCACATTAAAAGATTTCATATGTAGGCCTCTGCCAAGGGTGTTAACATCTCACACTAAAAGTCCTGTGGTGATGGGGCCAGGAGTAGCAATCTCTGGGAGTCCGTAGTCACAAATCTGCATGCAGGCGGTGGCTGTGTGTTGGTCGTCTTGCACTTGGACTTGTGAGACAGATGTGCAATTTGGCAGCTCTTTAACATGCGGTGTCTTCATTCTAAAACTAAGGTAATCAGGACTATTATTACCAACCTTGAGTATGGCTGATGACTATGCCACCCTCACGCACACCGAGGCTGACTTGCAATCCACGCTAGATCTTTTCTCAGGTGCCTATCATTCACTTAACATTGGGAAGATCAGCCTGCCCCAGCACAAGCTGTACCCCTTTAACCCCACATTGTCATTGGTGGTGAACCCCTGGAAAATGTTGGGTATTTCCCTTAACTTGGTAGCCACCTCTCCCAGACAGCCAATCTTGATGTGGAGATTGAACATAGGATCCGTTGTGCCAGTGCATCCTTCAGAAAGTTGCTTTACTGTTGTGAATTTATTGACATAGATCTGCAGATGGAAATGAAGATCCTGGTCTTCAATGCAGAAATCATCCCCACTCTTCTTTATGAGTGAAAGACATGGGTGACATACCAAAGCCATCTTAATTGTCTGGAGTGATACTAACAGCACTGCCTTATGAAGATTCTCCATATCAGATGGGAAGATTGTCTCACCAATGCCAGAGTTCTCTCTGCAGCTAAACCACCAGTGTTGAGGAAAAGATTATGAAACATCAGCTTCGCTGGGCTTGTCATTGTGTGTGGATGGCTGATACTCATTTTCCGAAGCAAGTTCTCTTTTCTCAACTTAGTCATGGTAAGAGGACCCAGGGGAGACAGAGGCTTTAGCAAAGCTTTTGATACGGTCTCCCACAGTATTCTTGCCAGCAAGTTAAAGAAGTATGGGCTGGATGAATGGACTACAAGGTGGATAGAAAGCTGGCTAGATCGTCGGGCTCAACGGGTAGTGATCAACGGTTCCATGTCTAGTTGGCAGCCGGTTTCAAGCAGAGTGCCCCAAGGGTCAGTCCTGGGGCTGGTTTTGTTCAATATCTTCATTAATGATCTGGAGGATGGCATGGACTGCACTCTCAGCAAGTTTGCAGATGACACTAAACTGGGAGGAGTGGTAGATACGCTGGAGGGTAGGAATAGGATACAGAGGGACCTAGACAAATTAAGAGAATTGGACCAAAAGAAACCTGATGAGGTCTAACAAGGACAAGTGCAGAGTCCTGCACTTAGGACGGAAGAATCCCATTCACTCTTACAGACTAGGGACCGAATGGCTAGGAAGCAGTTCTGCAGAAAAGGACCAAGGGGTTACAGTGGATGAGAAGCTGGATATGAGTCAACAGCGTGCCATTGTAGCAAGAAGGCTAACGACATTTTAGCCTGTATAAGTAGGGGCATTGCCAGCAGATCGAGGGACGTGATCATTCCCCTCTATTAGACATTGGTGAGGCCTCATCTGGAGTAGTGTGTCCAGTTTTGGGCCCCACACTACAAGAAGGATGTGGAAAAATTGAAAAGAGTCCAGCGGAGGGCAACAAAAATGATTAGGGGGCTGGAGCACATGACTTATGAGGAGAGGCTGAGGGAACTGGGATTGTTTAGTCTGCAGAAGAGAAGAATAGGGGGGATTTGATAGCTGCTTTCATCTACTTGAAAGGGGGTTCCAAAGAGGATGGATCTAGACTGTTCTCAGTGGTAGCTGATGACAGAACAAGGAGTAATGGTCTCAAGTTGCAGTGGGGGAGGTTTAGGTTGGATATTAGGAAAAACTTTTTCACTAGGAAGGTGGTGAAGAACTGGAATGGGTTACCTAGAGAGGTGGTGGAATCCCCTTCCTTAGAGGTTTTTAAGGACAGGCTTGACAAAGCCCTGTCTGGGATGATTTAGTTGGGAATTGGTCCTGCTTTGTGCAGAGGGTTGGACTAGATGACCTCCTGAGATCCCTTCCAACCCTGATATCCTATGATTCTATGAAACACTAAAAGGACACCCTGAAAATATATCTTAAGAAGAGAGGCACTGATCTCACGAATTGGGAAGAGCTGGCTGGCAATAGACTGCAGTGGCATTGCATCATACATCAAGCCTCAGCCCATTTTGAAGATAATTGTCTCGCTCAAGATACTGAGAAACGGCAGAGAGAAAAGGAAAACATACAGCATCCTGGCCAGCAGCTGTGCTCTCTCTAAGCAACCATCTGTCACATATGTGGAAAAACCTATAGAGCACAGATTGGACTCCTCAGCCATCTTAAGTCTCATCAATGACTTTTCCCCATGGCAGACATCATGCTCGTATCGAAGGATAGCCACCAACTGTGTGAATAGCAGTTATTCTTTTGCTTATATGAGCATGACTTTCTTTATGCTTCCAATATGTTGAGTTGGTTTTCTTTTTGTAATCTACTTTTGTTGACAATTGTAAACATTTGTTTTTACCTAAAATAAAGTAGATTTTTGTTGAGGGTTGGGGAGTGGGGCAGATGGGTAAAGAGAGAAAGAGTTCACAGAATGAACTGAAGGATCCTTTTTTATAGAATATCTCATAGAAATTGACAGAGGCCAACTTACAGATATCCCCTATCAGGTACCAAAAACCTGTGTGTGGGGGACTGTGGGCTCCAGATTATTACTAGGAATCCACATAGCAAGTCCTCTTTTCCTCTTTAATATTTTGCTCCTTTACCCATACAATTTATTCACAGCATCTCGGTCTTGATGTGAAATACAAGACAGTGACATTGTGAAGGAGTTGGTACAATGGTAAAGTTTGCTTGTTTAATTTGCTACCTTGGAAACCTACACACATTTTCATTTTTAGCTAAGTGTAAAACATACACATGCTTGATACTCAATGGAAATTGAAATTCCTGTAAATACTCAAGATAACAAATTGAGTCATTCAGTTTCCTCCAAATTGGCCATATATAAAACCTAGTAGCTAAAAATTAGAAAAAAATTCAACAGATTTATTTCCAAGTATAATTACTACTACTACTACTTATTTGTGTAATCAGATCTCCTGTATCCCACCATTTTCTCTTTCCCTTTCACCTCACTCAACACCAACTCATTATGAGTTATTAATATTTGGCAGAGTTAAACTTGATGGTTGTTTATCTGCTCCAGAAAACAATTCTTCTAAATGACCTGATCTTTTGTCCCATAAGTCATTTACAATGTTATAACAGCCTGCCGAAATACATGGTGCATTATAATTTTAATTCTTGTTAGCCAAACCTTTAAGTATGTAATTTTATAAATATCTTACAGCTGATAACAGGTTAGGCTAGATTAAGAATGTTGTTCCAGAGTGAAAAATTGCACATGAATAAATCTGGTCGCTGGAGCATCTCATTTTAACTTCACAAAGATTTCATGATGAAGCTGGATATTTTAATGACATTTATGAGATTTTAAAAAAAGAATAGCATGAGATGAAAGTGATGCAGATCATGCAAGAAATTTTCTTCTAGTAGAGTAAAAGAAAAGGTTTATAGTAAATTAAAAAGTACATTAAAGCATCTTTTGGTTTTTTTGATATGGAAGAGAAGATAGACTGAATGGAGGAACCTAGGAGTATAGAGAATATGTATTATTCTTGATTTTGTTATAAAGAATGACAGTGAAATAAAGGAAGAAAGTAGAAAATCTGCATAATCATATATTGGCCTCGATCCTGCACTATTTTGGCCCCTAGCCGACACAGATATGGGCTGCACTCACATGGCTCTTCATGCAGGATTAAGGCCTTTGCTTGTAAGCCTTTTAAGTGCTTCTTGTCTTAAAGTGCCACGTGCTCCAATGATGCTATATAAATAATCACAGTAACAATTAATGAGGTGTACTACAGCACTATTTTGGCCTTCATGTCACACATCTTGACTAGAAAACATCCAAGGGACTGAAAGTTTATTTGCTATAAAGATCAACTGTAGACGTTCGATATATGGGACTTCTGGCTCACTCTGTAATAAAGCTGGTGTAGAGTAAGATAGTATCAGTCACTAGGGATGAGCAAATATTTGTATTAAGTTGATATTCAGATTTCAGGGTAGTATTTTGATTCTGATATTGATTTTGACTATTTCTCTTTTCCCCAGGAACGCCTCCTATATGAGCGCCTCAGTGCTCACTTCAGGTGACTCTGCCAACCTCTAAGGAATTTGCAAGGGGCACTGGGTGGCTGCTTCTCCATCAGTGGTTGGCAAGGGGGAAAGGCAAGCCATATATAGATTCTGCCTTCTAATCCCAATTTTTTTTTGGATAGGGTCCACTCTGTTGTCGCCACTGGGGGTCTCCATTTTCCTTCCCTCCTCAGGTTCCTCTTTTTCCTCTCTGACCAAGCGAGGCTTCTTCCCTTTCTTCCATATGTATCTTATTTTGTGGTGCTTCCTATGTCCCAGATGCCCCTTTCTCTAGGTTGGTCTACTGATGCTGAGGGCAGATGGTGCAAGGCAGCAGGGAGTTGCCTCTTCTCTTCCTGGCTCTCTCTCTTCAGTTGCTCCTCCTATGCTACACCAGAGAGACCAGTGATGTTCCATATTTCCCACAGGGCTCCCCTGGCTCCTCCATGATTAATGGTGGTAAAGATAGATAGAAATCTCTCGTAGAGTGGAGTCTATGTAGGTGACAGGGACTCTTGTCTCTCACATTGAAAGTTAAGCTAATTATCAGTCTCAAACATCAGAGGGGTTTCATAAGCTAGCTGTCACTTCCAGCAAGATCTGAAGGGCAAGGCAGTGAGAATTGAAATAGAAACTTCCGTCATAGAGGTTTAGGTCAATCATCAAGAGGACACAAAATGCTGCCCTATTGTGCCTTCAAAGTCCGCTGGGTCCTGATGTGAATGGATACAGTTGCTTCTCTCAGCCACTCATACTAGGGTTTCTGAACTCTAGAGCCAACTGGCTGATTCGCAGTCGGTTCTAATCTGGGGAATGGGAACTGAAAGTGTCAGCTTTTCTTCTTATGTGCCACAAATAGTGGTTTCCTCAAATTGACTGATGGCTTCCTGCTCAAATAGGAAACAGGAACTGTTCTACAGGGTCTGGAACCTTTTAGCCGTCAAAGTGGATGTTATCTTCTACCCTTGGGAATTTGATCTAAAATCGTCTTCTTTCCTTAGTAGTTTTTATAGAGAGAGATATAGAACTCCCCCTGAAGCTATTTTAATACATATATTTAAAAGAGGAAGTAATGCAACATGGGAAGAAATGGCAGTGGCAGAAGCTTCTACCCATGCACTTTCGAGACAGTTTCAGTACATATGTTCAAATAAAGTATGCCGTTTACATACTGAAAACAAACACACACACACTTATAAAACTGATCCAGCCATAGGCGCCATTATAATCACATTGAAATCTGTCATTTTAGAAATATTCTGGAGAATTTTAAAATTTTTCTTGGTACTAGTTTTTGTATCTTGCCACTTGTAACTCAAGTCCAACTGAACAGTCTTAGGTGGAAGAGAAACTGCATAATACATACAATTTTAGGAGCTCTAAAATGACTTACATGTTTTTACATGCGACACTGAAGTGCTAGAGTCTAATATCTTGGACCTTAGAGGGCAAGGCCTACTTCTCACATACATTTTGGGAATCTCTTGTTTTCGCCATGGTTACACTTTATAATACTGCGACTGTGAGGTAGTGGTTGTGACTTCATAATTAAGGTTGAGTTCTGTTTTGCCTTTAAAGCGGAGATTCAACCTTTCACTTTAGTAGGAAGGCTACAGTGTATCCGCTGAAAAAGTACAGCACTTACAAACAAGTAAATCAGTGATTTACTTTATGAGTTAAAATTAATAGATTCATAAATTCGAAGGCCAGAAGGGACTGTTGTGATTACCTGTCTGACCTCTTGTATAACACATACCATAGAATTTCTCAAAAATATTCTTAGAGCATATATTTTTAAGAAAAACACCCAATCTTGTTTTAAAAGTTGCCAGTGATGGAGAATCCACCAGGACTGTTGGTAGTTTTTTCCAATGGTTAATTACCCTCATTGTTAAAAAATTATGCCTTATTTCCAGTCTGAATTTGTCTAGCTTTCACTTCTAACCTATACCTTTCTCTGCTAAATTGAAGAGCCCATCATCACATATTTATTCCCCATGTAGGTACTTATAGACTGTAATCAAGTCACCTCTTAAACCTTCTCTTTGTTAAGTTAAATAGATTGCACTGCTTGAGTCCATCACTATAAGGCATGTTTTCTAATCTATTAATCATTCTCAGGGCTCTTTCTGAACCCTCTCCAATTTATCAACATCCTTCTTAGATTGTGGACACCACAACTAGACACAGTCTTCCAGAAGCAGTCTTACCAGTGCTACTCTACTCTTCAACTATATTCAACACTGATATGGTCTCAGCTGGAGTACTGTGTGGGCACCGCCTTTCAGGAAAGACATGAACAAATTGGAGAAAGTCCAGAGGAGAGCAACAAGAATGACTAAAGGTCTAGAAAACATGACCTAAGAGGAAAGATTGAAAAAACTATGTATGTTTGTTTTGAAGAAGAGAAGACTGAGGAGGGACATGATAACAATCTTCAAGTAAATCTTAAAGTATATAAAAGGGTGTTATAAAGAGAAGGATGATACATTTTTCTCCTTATAGAATCATAGAATCTCAGGGTTGGAAGGGACCTCAAGAGGTCATCTAGTCCAACCCCCTGCTCAAAGCAGGACGAAACCCAACTAAATCATCCCAGCCAGGGCTTTGTCAAGCCTGACCTTAAAAACCTCTACGGAAGGAGATTCCACTACCTCCCTAGGTAACCCATTCCAGTTCTTCACCACCCTACTAGTGAAAAAGTTTTTCCTAATGTCCAACCTAAACCTCCCCCTCTGCAACTTGAGACCATTACTCCTTGTTCTGTCATCTTCTACCACTGAGAACAGTCTAGATACATCCTCTTTGGAACCCCCTTTCAGGTAGTTGAAAGCAGCTATCAAATCCCCCCTCATTCTTCTCTTCTGCAGACTAAACAATCCCAGTTCCCTCAGCCTCTCCTCATAAGTCATGTGCTCCAGCCCCCTAATCATTTTTGTTGCCCTCCGCTGGACTCTCTCCAATTTATCCACATCCTTCTTGTAGTGTGGGGCCCAAAACTGGACACAGTACTCCAAATGAGGCCTCACCAGTGCTGAGTAGAGGGGAATGATCACATCCCTCGATCTGCTGGAAATGCCCCTACTTATACAACCCAAAATGCCATTAGCCTTCTTGGCAACAAGGGCACACTGTTGACTCATATTCAGCTTTTCATCCACCGTAACTCCTAGGTCCTTTTCTGCAGAACTGCTGCCCAGCCATTTGATCCCTAGTCTGTAACAGTGCATGGGATTCTTCTGTCCTAAGTGCAGGACTCTGCACTTGTCCTTGTTGAACCTCATCATATTTCTTTTGGCCCAATCGTCTAATTTGTCTAGGTCCCTCTGTATCCTATCCCTACCCTCCAGCGTATCAACCACTCCTCCCAGTTTAGTGTCATCTGCAAACTTGCTAAGGGTGCAGTCCACACCATCCTCCAGATCGTTAATGAAGATATTGAATATTATCCACTGAGGACAGGACAAGATGTAATGGGCTTAAATTGCAGCAAGGAATATTTAGGTTAGATATTAGGAAAAACTTCCTAACTGCAAATGTAGTTAAGCACAGGAACAAATTACGTAGGGAAGTTGTTGAATTTCCATTGTTGGATGTTTTTAAGAACAGGATAGACAAACATGTGTCATGGATGGGCTAGATAATATTTAGTCCTGCCATGAGTGCAGGGGGCTGGACTAGATGACTTATCAAGGTCCCTTCTAATCTTATATTTCTATGATTCTGTAAAATACAGAGGTAAATAACTTCTGTACCCTTACTCAAGATTCCCTTGTTTATGTATCAAAAGATTGCATTAGCCCTTTTGGCTACAGCATTGCACTGGGAGCTCCTGGTTCAGCTGATTATCCACCACAACCTCCAAATCTTCTTTCAGTCACTGCTTCCCAGGACAGTGGCCCCCATCCTGTAAGTAAAGCTTATATTCATCATTCCTATATTTATATTTAGCCATATTACATTGTATATCATCTGCTTGCCTCCAATTTATCAAGCAATCCAGATCGTTCTGAATCAGTGACCTGTCCTCTTCATTATGTACCATGCCCCCAATTTTTGTGTCATCTGTAATCTTTGTCAGTGATGATTTTATGTTAATAACTAGGTCCTTCAAGAGACATAGCATTTCTGTCAAATCTCTTCTTTCTTTTGAACAAAATAGAACAACACAGACTCTTCAAACTTTTCCTATAGCTAAAATTGATTTAAATCTTGTGCAAGGGTTATATTTGAATAAATTAATCGGTAATTAAACTACATTATTAATGATTGTTGTATCTCATTGCTACGATTATATAGGCTGCACACAGACCCAGGTGAGGTTAGATGTTCGGCTGTGTGTGTGTGTGTGTTCTTTTTGTGTTTTTCCTGTGTGCTGCCACAGCTCTGCGCAGACAGCTGGCAAAGCAATTTCAAGCGAACTGCCAATGACCACAAGATTCGTCAATGTACAAAGGCACCAGCCCAGGTTTATTGTCGGCAAAGCACGGTATTAGTATCCTGCAAACTTTACCAGACCACTAATACATGTTTGCCCATAACAATGGACCAGCTCAATGAACAGTGGGACTTTCTGTTCCTTTTTAGGCTAGACAAAGACACTTCCTTTGAGATACATTTTTATATGCCTATACAAAAAAGTTATGTACTGCCCCTCTGACATAGTCAGTTACTGCCCTCGGACATGGCTAGTTATCACCTATCACCTTGTACATGTTGGTTTGAGTAAAACATTTTTATTACGTACTGTTATCTTGACATTATCTTTTAGGAGGGGTCTGTGTGTTTCTGTTATTCGTGGGGAATGTTTTTGATATTGGGATGTTTTGGCACCACTTGATATTGGGATGTGTTTGCATGAGTACTCTGTGTCTAGCACTTCTTAGGAATGTGTATTTTCGCAATATTAGTTCTGTGTTTGCCAGATTTTGTGAGCAGGTCATGCCTTTTGCTCACAGCTTGTCTTTGCTTTATATTAGTAAAACTTTGACTACCACGTTAGCCCAGGCCTCAGACCTGGATTATGCTGCAGGCTCTCTTCCTACTACATTTCCCCCATTTTTGTCTTTTTATTGCTTTACCCATTGTCCCGGAAAAGCATAATACATAGACTGAAGATGGCCTAGTGGGCTAAACACTTATGTAGCCATCTTACTTTTTTATTTACACATTTATGCCCCATTTGTTCCTTAGTTCGCACATTCCCTCCTACGACTGATGGATAGATTTTATTTTTTAATTGTTTTTAGTTTTTTATAGTGAACCTGGGAATGTTAGGCCCGGGTCCATGACTGAGGCATTGGATGTAGAATTGTGCTTTGGTAACCTGTGGGTGACATAAAGAGGCCTTTATACTTAGTTGGTGGTCGATGAGATGGGCTTTGGTTAGGATTATAAGTGTGTTGTGCTTACAGAATATTAGGGGTATATATACTAATATATAAGAGGGATTACACTTTTTTTTTGAATAATTAAATACCAGCTATATTTTTACATAACTTGTGATAAATGATAATATATGGGTAATATTGATAGTTGGTATGCATACATATATGTAAATACATATATAATAATATGCTTATATGTATATGTTGGTACCTTAAACATTTTTTATAGGACACATTTGGTTTAACACACCTCACAAAGTATTTAAGAATACAGATGTTTAACAGCCCTTACAAACTTGCTTTTAAAACATTAATAAGCATTTGATTATTTTTAATAATGATGATTTATTACTATGGCAGTGTTAGAACTGGCCATACCGGGTCAGACCAAAGGTCCATCTAGCCCAGTATCCTGTCTTCCAACAATGGCCAATGCCAGGTGCCCCAGAGGTATGCCCTGTCACCCATTCCCAGCTTCTGGCCAACAGAGGTTAGGGACACTATCCCTGCTTATCCTGGCTAATAGCCATGATGGACCTATCCACCATGAATTTATCTAGTTCTTTTTTGAACCCTGTTATAATCTAAAGAGTTCCACGGGTTGACTGTGCATTGTGTGAAGAAATACTTCCTTTTGTTTGTTTTAAACCTGCTACCTATTAATTTCATTTGGTGACCCCTTGTGTTATGAGAAGGAGTAGATAACACTTCTTTATGTACTTTCTCGGCGCAAGTCATGATTTCACAGACCTCTATCATATGCCCCATTAGTCATCTCTTTTCCAAGTTGAAAATTCCTAGTCTTACTACTCTTTTCTCATATGGAAGCATTCCCCTAATTTTTGTTGCCCTTTTCTGAACCGTTTTCTAATTCCAATATATCTGTTCTGAGATGGGGTGACCACATCTGCACATTTGACTAAACTTTTATTGAAATAGCACTAAAGCACACAGCCACCACCTCATCCGCCAATTCTGGGAGATGGAGAGAGCACTGAGATGCGCTACTTTCCTGCATTCACCATCCCAGGTCTGGGAGATGGGCAATGTTTCCCCGGCTTCCAGAGCTGGCAGGGAGGCAGAGTGGTGGGCTTTCTTTCTCTCCAGCAGCTGGGCTGGAAGGCTTTGTGAAATTGACAAGAGCCTTCCCTGGAAACTAAAAAATTCTGTTTCAATTCTCCTGAAATGGAATTTTTCCTGTGAAAATTTTCATGGTTTTTGATGTTTTGCCCTGTTTCAAGATAAAACTTTCTCAAGCGTGAAAATTTTCACAGAAAGTCATTCTCTTCTTTTCGGACAGCTCTACTTGAGAGTACTGGGCCTAGGAAGATACCTTTTGAGAAAAAATGTAATTACTTTTCCTCTGCAAAAGTTAAATAATTTGTTTTTCAAATGCAGTAAATCGGAATTGTATACCTGTATCGCCTCTGAGGAAAAGACAGCTTACCTTATTTGCAGTTAATAGGAAAGCAGCCAGTAGGGCAGATGGCACTCCTTTTATATTATTCTCTGTAACCCCTCTCCTTCACACATTTTCGCCTCCCTCTTCCACTGCTTTGCCCCCCATTACTATACGCACTCTTCTCCATCCCCTACCCCCTTGAAAGTCTCTCTGATGCATGCAAACTAAGACCTTCCCAGATGCTTTATAAGATCCTCTGTGTTGCTCCTTCAGTCTCTAAAGTAATATTATCAATGTGATCTGAACTATGGAAAGAATGGATCATCTTTTGTATATATTTGGTTGAGCCCAACTCTCTAAGTTTCTTACTGGTTTTGCTTTAAAGCGTTTTACAGAGATAGAACCAGCCACGGATTGCGATACCGGCAACATGAACATTACAGTATTTTATCCAACTGGTCAAAAATTTGTTAAGTTCAGAAATCCAACTTATTCTTAAATTGTTATTAATTTATAAAATGATATACTGTATTATGCTTATCAGCCCAACAGCATAATAAAGTACTTTTGAGAAATTCCCATGGCAATGAAAACCCACTCTCACCAATATAAACAAGCTCCAAGTTCTTAAAGATACCACTATATCCAATTTCAAAGCTTACATCAGTCTACCGAATGCAGCAAAAAGCTACAGCCATTTTCTTAAGATAAATATGCCCTTTCTAAAGGTTACGGTCAATTTCCAATTAATAGTACAATATTTTGTCAATAATGAAACTATTTTAAGTGCATTTATAAGATTTTTTTTCCCAACAGCAGCAGTTGTTCACAGTAACTTTCTCCTGAACTTTTGGCCCCATAAGGTTAGCATTCAGGAAGCTCAGCTGCTGTCTAACAAACTTAATTAATCAAAAAGTCATTTCCGAGCAGTAACTATGAGTAAAAGTGCTTCAAGTGTGCTAGCAAGCCTACAAGTTAATCAAAATGCTAATGCAGTACAAATTAAAGTTGTGATTAACATTTCACAGTAGCTGCTTAAGTGAATTGATCACACAAATGGGTTAAGCATTAGTCATTTCCTCCAGCCCCAACTGGGAAAAGGTTTGTCATGGGTGGGGGAGGGATTGTACATAAGCAGCACCGTATCATCATTAAACTGTCACCAAGTGCTGCCATACAACAGTTTACAAGTTTATCTATGATGTGCCAAAGTAAAAAAAAAAAAAAATCATAGGCCTACAAAATAAATTATCTCTCTAAAGAGAGCTGGCATTTAAGTTCCTCTGAACATGTAGTATGCATAGGTACTCCCTCTACAACACTACACATCTGTTTATTATCTGTAAATGAACACGATCAGTGCAGCACACATCCTAGGTGAAGAGTTTTGATTACTCTGTTGCTTCTGCCCTTCTGAGCTAGGATAATATCAGTCCAAATGTGGAAGCAGCTAGTATTACAATGGTGACTGAATTCGGCTACCACCATCGGTGTGCTACACACATCCATACACAGTGTATATACTGGCTAAATTAATGTGTTTCAGAAGCTCTCTCTATATTTTTAAGTTTATTTAATTTTTTTTCTCCTTTCCCTCCTTCAAAGGCTTCCTGTTTATTTTTAGTAATACACACATCCATTAAAATGGAGCGACTATCCTTTGCTCCAGGCGCTACTCAACAATTCTTAAATATACAACCATAAAATAGACCGCTCCTGTAGCAGACTCTCTTCATCCATTAATCACATTATCTACAGCAACCAGCAATAAACAGCAGCTATAAACATAGCTAAGATCTCCCAGCAGAGCCTTCCCACTTCTCCACAGCTAGGGAAAACAAATGGAGTTTGGAACATGCTCTGAAACTAGGGCTATTAATGATGAAGGTGATGGGGGAAGCAAGCTCTAAAGTGGAGGAGCACATTCTCTGTCTTATATGTTCAGGACTATAGTTCAGGCACCTCTGCTGATCACAAATGTGCTAGTATGACAGCAACCTATCTTCTAGCTGAGGAGTGCTAGACATAGCTCCGTCTAAAGCACACCAGTGAGTCTGGTCAGTCACAAGTTACTTGTGCGTACAAATATAGGGTGTATGTTAAATTTAGCTAAATGAGGCAGAATACTTGTTTTTAATACATATTTTTAAGGTGCCTTCTGAGACAGCTAATGCAAAAGACCCAGTTCAATTACCATAAGCTTATTATTATTTAACAATACCCCAAAATGTGCTAGGCCTCACAGTTCGAACAAGGAGTTAAGGCCCCTGCCCTGAAGATCTTACACTCTAAGTTTGGATACAAGATAGCAAAGGGGTAACAAAACAGCACTACAATCTCATGGTTACTCAGTTAAGGGATGTGCATATTTCTCACTGCAAACTGTACTTCTGTCTACAATTCCAGATCTGACTTCTCTTCTGTCTTCTCTCAATGTACAGGTATCCTACTGAGATGTGCTTAACACATCCATAGGCAAACACTCTTCAAAGGTTAAGGCTGAGCTCCATGGCAGTCCTACTCCCTGGAAATACTAAAATGTTTTATCAACGATTATACTACAAGTGGAGGCTCGTAGCCAATCCAAATGCAAAGCCAGCTGCTGTCATATTATTTCTCAGTGAAAGTGACTGCCCTGCTGAATGTGAGCTGGATTGTATTACTATCTCAATTATCCATTTCAATTAATACAAATATAGTAGGTAGTTTCAGAACAGGAGAATAAGAGCTGATCGCTGAATACACAGCCAGAAAGTATAGGGCTTGATAAGAGTAGCAAAAAAGAGATTTGATTTATTCTGTTTCAGATATTATTAAATCAGGGATAGGAACAAAGATGGGGCATTGCTTTCAAAACAGTAAGCACTACTACTACACTATCAAAATATTAGATGAATCATTTAGTTAGAATAAACACAAATTTTGTCTTCTACTATAGTGTCTTCTACTTCATCACAAGACTGAAGAAATATCATCCTTTGTTGTAGGCAGTGTAGTTGTAGTCATGTCGGTGTCCCAGGATATTAGTGACAAGGTGGATGAGGTAATATAGTGGACCAAATTCTGTTGGTGAGAAAGACAAGCTTATGAGCTTACACAGAGCTCTTCTTCAGGACCTGGCAGGCACGGGACCCGAAGAAGAGCTCTGTGTAAGCTCGAAAGCTTGTCTCTCTCACCAAGAGAAGTTGGTCCAATAGAAGATATTACTCTCACCCTTGTCCTTCTGAAAAAATATCAATTAGTCATGCAACTGTTGGCATGTTCAGCGCTATTCCACAGAGCCTTATGTCCTCTTTTAGTGAGGCAGGATGGGAGTGGCGTATGGGACTTATGAAGACCATGCAAAGATAACTTTAAAAACAATTATTTGCGTTATGACAGTGTCCAGAGACTTAGCTGAAATTAATTACTGTTGTACTAGGTGCTGTACATTACATTTAGCAAAAGACTGAGTTCTTTGGGTCGGGAGCAATCTAAATAGAAAAGGCAGACAAAGAGTCAGAAAAATGGAGTAATATCCCCTTTTTACAGATGGGACACTGAGGCAAAGAGAGATGAAGTGACTTACTCAAGATCAAACAAGACGTCTGTGGCAGTGCTGGAAACTGAACACAGATCTCCCAGGCATCAGTCCTATGCCTTAAGCGTAAGTCCATCCTTTCTCTCACTGGAAGTGCCTTCCTTAGTCCTTGTCTCTTACTTTTCAATGGGGGGCACAGCCATTCATACAGAAAATTCCTGCAGCCCCATTAAGGACTCCAAAGCTATTAACTGCCAAAACGGTCACTCAGCTGCCAGGTAGACCACACAACAACATTCCCGGGATTTGTGCAGCAAATAGGAATGGACACCACATGCCCTTCCCCCAGTCCCAGGTGAGTATATGACAAATTTCACTGTAACAAACACCTTGTTACAATGAACTAAGCCCATGTCTAAATGATATTAATCATAGCAATGCTATAGCATGCGAAGCATGTTTGTCCCCCTTTCTATGGCAACAATCGTATTTCCTTATTGGGACAGCAGTGAGACTGCTGGAACCAGGTTATTGTTCTGTATGGTGGGGGAATAAACTCTTTAACTGACATTTGACATTTAAGCTTAAGAATTCGTTTTCCATCTTGAGCATATTTCAATATAGAGCTGTAATATAAAAAACAAAATGTTTAAAGGGGCAGGGGAAATCTCTGTCTCAGGAAAAGAAATTTTATGATAAAGGCTGCAAGCACTTTGGATTGGGAGAGTGAAGGGTTTTAGACCTTTACCCAAATGAAAATAAGCTTGTTTGAACATATTTACTGTTGCTTATTCTGAAAGAGGCTTTTGTAACAGAAATTAAACTTTAAAAGAGATCAGGGGACATTCAGCCTTAAAAGAAGTTATTCCAAGATGGAAGTGAACATTTGTTGGTCCCTGAAGGATCCAGGAAAACAGCAGACTCATGGGAATTGCAATATATATAATTTTGGGGAAGTTCCATAGCCTGTGGCATACAGAAGGTCAGACTAGATTATCACAATGGTTCCTTCTGGCTTTAGAATCTATGGATCTATATAATGACCACTAAATAAGATACCTTTGTTTAAAGAGACCTGTCTTGAAAGAGGAGAAGAAAAATTTAGGAGGATTTCTGCATTGGAAGCCCCAAGAAATAAACTTAGTGATTTAAATAGATTTATGTGATTAACCTATGAACAGTTTCTGTTTGTCTGATTATGCTGCATTTATGTTTACAAAAGTTTCAGGACTTCAGGTGTACGCATAAGAAAGTAATATGAATTTTTGATGACAGTATTTGACAAGTATTTTCCCTTTTACAAAGCATGGTATTTGTGTAACAATCATGCACAATGTGTGTGCAGGGCATTTGCGTGTGAGGTGTGCGCATGCATGTGTGTTATGAAGGAACTGCTAGTAATTCACCAGTAAATGTGTTGAGATTTGAACTTCAGTCCGGATTAAGTCCCCCCCACCCCCATCCCCATTTTATGCTTTAATTAAGTGAAATGAATTTGGTGAAATTAGTCTCCAAATTTGGCTCAATAAATTCTCAGAGGACAACTGGATTTTTTAAGTAAAAGGTTGACTAATGATTGCAGAAGGAACATTTAAAAATAACTTAATTGAATTTTGCCAAGATTAGCTGATAGAACTGCTCAGATCTGTCAACTATTTCTGTTATCTGACACTGCTAGCTTGCTTCCCTGACTCATCACTAGCTCTGCTCAGCACAGACACACTAAGGGCTTGTCTTCACTACCCAGCTAAATCGATTTAGTGCATCTGGTGAAGACACGCTACGTTGATGGAAGCATGCTCTCCAGTAGACGTAATTAATCCATCTCAATGAGACACGGAAGCTATGTTGGCGAGAGAGTGCCTCCCGCTGCCATAGCGCGGTGTAGACACTGTGTTAAGTTGATGTAAGTTACGTCGCTCGGGGGTGGTTTTTTCACACTCCTGAGCAACGTAACTTACATCGACTTAAACGGTAGTGTAGACAAGGGGCAGGCTCAGAGGCAGAAGGAATGATGGAGTAGGTGAGAAATATGTGGGGGACTGGAGGGTAAAGAGGCTTGTATGTCGGGGTGAAAAGTAGGGATCTTCCATTCTGCAGTGGGCATGAGATGGGGTGGGAGTTCAGGGCCTCTCTGCTGAGGCATAAGCATTTGAAATTCTCCTCCAATGGTGCTGCCTTGGCTCCCTGGAGCACGAAGGCAGCACTGCTGTGGGGAGTCCACCTTTGATGTGCCCATTGGCAGGCTTCAGTGCATCAGTTTACATTTCGTTCACATCTTGAAGGTTATCTGCACAAACTTAACAGCTGGAGAGTTTTTAAAAATAAGTAAATAAACAAAAGGTTAGCATCTTGAACACAAGAAGAAAGTCTCTAGGAAAAAATACTGGCTCACTGAGCTGTCACAATCTGACCAGCTTGACTCCTGATGTCGCCTCTGCCCCTCCCCACAATGTTACACACACACACACACACACACACACACACAGAACTATATATCTATATCTCTATATATCTATACACACACAAATTTATCAATTGATCCTTCTTCGATCAGTTCCTTTCTCACAACTAAGATCTTTTTTCTCCACCCCAGTTGACCCAGAGTTCATCAACAGGTCAGTGCTAGGGAAAAAAGGTAACAACCCACACGGAAAGTGTAACCCTGTCTATTGTTTAAGCTTTAGGAACTTTAACCTTCATTTGGAAAGCATGACTAATAAGATGAAGCAAATATTCTCCCAAGGGAGGTAAACCACGTGACAGTTTCAAAACACAAAAATGTCTCTTTCTTTCTTTCCTGCTCACATGGCTGTGTATATACCAATATCTACTGGTAGAGGACAAAGGCACATACAAGTTCTGTTATAGTAAGATAATTGTTCAGGAACTTTTTCTTCTGCTTAATGTAACCGAATACTTCATTTTAAAAAAAGTGACAACAGTTTTAAAAAATCCCTATCCTGTGATAGGTATAAGAACATTAGTACAAATATTTGTAGTAAAAATAACTAAATAGATCTTTAATTCACTTTCTTTTTCAACTATTGCTATGTAGTAAAAGCCCACTAATGTGACAAATTATTATTTAAATGAATTAGGTGCTTTAGATGAAATTGAAGTGAAATTTCTGGCCTTACTAATGCTGTCTATCACGTGAACTCCATTCATAATCAAAGTTTTAAAAAAAGAATTTCCCTTTAAAATAAATCTTCATCACCTTTGTTTTAGTAATTAGAAATATAGGGAGTGGGGTTCCTTTCAAAACCTGTTTGCCAAGTTTCTGGCTACAGAAATAAAAATATTCGTGATGTGATTTGCTTATTACTCTTATTCTTAATTTTAGTTTCAGTTGGTTCAATAATCATATTACAAGTGGTGCTGCCCTTAACAGGTGGTGTGTTTTGCTACTCCAGCCTCTGGGCACTGCAGTGCTGCCCATCAGACAATGGCACACCTCCTTTGGGAGGAGTGTTGCCATGGGACCTCTCTCATGAACTGGTTTTACAGACTGGAGGCTTGGCACAGCCAGTAAAATGACTCCTATTTATTTGTATTAGAACAGTGCCTAAAGGCACAACGAAGATCTGGACCTACTTATGCTAGGTCAGTGGTGGGCAACCGTCGGGACGCATGCGGCCCATCAGGGTAATCTGATTGCGGGCCACGAGACATTTTGCTGTAGGTATGCCTCCCCACCCCCGCAACTCCCAGTGGCTGCGGTTCGCCTTTCCCGGCCAATGGGAGCTGCAGGAAGCGACAGCCAGCACGTCCCTGCGGCACGCGTTGCTTCCCATAGCTCCCACTGGCCGGGAACTGCGGCCACTGGGAGCTGCAGGGGGGCCATGTCTGCGGATGGTCAACATCAGCAAAATGTCTCGCAGCCCACAATCAGATTACCCTGATGGCCCCAGGGTGCCCACCACTGTGCTCGATGCTGTACATACAAATAGTAAGAAGACCCTCAGGATCTTATAATCTAAGTAGACAAGACAAGGAAAAAATTGCTATCCCTTGGTTTCACAGATGGGGAACTGAGGCAGAGACAGATTAAGAGGTTTGCCCAAGGTAACACAAGAACTGAATGCCAATCTCCTGAGTCCCAGTCCAGTACTTTAAGCACAGTACGATTCTTCCTCTCTAGCAGTAGCAGGTAGAAGCTGGCCTATTTTTGCTTCAAACTACAGCTGCATTTAACCGCCTCCCAGAATTGTGTAAATATCCCTTTTAGCAATTGCAGTAATTCTATTCCAGATTTATTTTGCTGCTCTAAATTGTCCTTCATGGGGACTGTTGTGCACGTGGTTGTGTGTTATGGGTATTCTTTATGGTCAGATTAGAATGCCTGGTGGTATGGACTTTTGTGCAACTGCAAAAGTCACAAACTTGGAGAGTGGTTTAAAATCAGTTTGGGCAGTGGCAGCCTGCTCTTCGAGCCCTGTGGTAGTTGAGAACTGGGGAATATAGCAACTGAAAATCTCATCTAAAATTAGATTGTTAACATATTCAGGCAAGTTTTATTTGAGCTCTGCAATGTCTAGAGCACTTTTGGGTCCTGTGAAAGACAGTTGATAAATAACAAAAATAATAATTGCCCATAGAGGTTGGGTCTACAGGAAAGCACATCTCTCAGTGCTAGCCTAGGCTTTCCAAAGCACATTCACTTATAGGGAACTGCAGACCAGTTTCAGGTAGTACAGTGAGGATACTTGGCTACAGGCACTGACTTCCTCCTTGCCTCAGGGGTGCTCAACTCCCGCTCCGCCCCAGGCCATGCCCCTGCTCCAACCCAAGTCCCCACCCTGCCTCTTCCTGCCCAGTTCTGTCCCCTTCCCCGAGTGCGCCCTGTCCCTGCTCCTCCCCTTCTCCCCAGGGCCTCTGCACACTGCAGAACAGCTGATTGCGGTGAGTGGGAGGTGCTGGGAGAGAGAGGGAGGTGTTGATTGGCAGGGCTACGGGTGAGCCGGAGGGAGGAGGAGGAGCTGGCTGTCGATGGGTGCTAAGCACCCACTAATTGCCTCCTTTAAACCAGTACTAATATCTATTGCCGTTCAGTTTTATCTTTATTTACATTCAGTTCTGTAATGTTGTGGACATTTGGTCACTTTCTAAATAAATTTGTGTCTGTCTTAGGTGTTCCAGTCCTCAACAAAACCATATTGCAATACATCTCCAGAAAACAATGTGGATTTTTCCTGGATCAAAAATATTACAACACATTAATGCCAAAGAGTAAAGCAGCAGATAAAGTATGAAATGGATTACTATACCTGACATATTCTTATAGATTGGTCCAACACTGTCTTGGTATCAGTAGCATAGTCTGGGCAAGGCAGCATGGCACGACTAAAATGGGCTTGCAGCAGAAGATGTGTTTTTGTGTGGGAACTGTCAAATGAATGAGGATTGACTTCAATGGGGAGATGTTTTGCCAGTTCACTGTTCATTTGATCTTCATTGTGTCTCACTGGAAGATCTGCATACTCTTCAGCATCCTTAACAAAAAAATTAAAAGGAGGAAAAATAGTTTTTTTAAGTACATAAAATACAAGAAAGCAATTGCAATTAAGTAGCATTTTTTTGCACTGTCCTTTTTAAAGGACATTTACAACAAACTACATGGAAATCAGAGTATATAGCTGAGATTTTGCTAAAAACAACCATTTTGACTAGTGATGTTTAAACATCCTTTTTCTTACTCATTTATCAGAGCAATAGATGCTAGTAAGAAAAACAGTAGTTTGTTAAAATATTCAGGAACCATTAAAGAGTTTGAAATACTCTTTATATATCTGATTTTTATGTTAGAGCAGAATAATGCAGATTTCATAGTAAATACTGAAATATGCCCATTAGTCAAATACAGTATTTGAGATCTACTACATGACCTAATAGAGGTCTTCTATCACGCTAAATCGTCTATAAACTGATGTAATGAAGCCAATCTTAGACTTAAAGCAAGCAGTCAATAATGCACATTTTCATTTTTCAGAGAATATCCAAATGTTTCTGCTTTTCTTTACACATTCAAGACACACAGTGGGTTTCAAATCAGTCTAACAACTCTAGTCTGTTTATTTTAAATATTACAAATATTTAATGTCCAAGCAATAGATGATCAATGTCTAAAAGATTATTAAAACTGCAAACTAATTACTAGAGATTAAACACTACCTGTCTTCTGTGCCTTGCAGAGCAGCAGACATGCTGGCTATGCTTTGCAACTGACGCGTATGCAAGGACTTTCTGGAACTTGCACAGGGGGCCTGAGTAACAACAGGAGTTCCCTGTGTGTCCACATGTAAGGTTTTGGGGATGAGATAGGGACAGGCTGGGCTAGTAGCAAGGGCAGAGCTGGTGAATCTTGTACTGTACTAATCAACTGCCCCATGTGGACTGGGAATCCAACAGCAGCAGGAATACTGCATCCTCCAAATTGTAGCTTTGGCCACTGAGTGGCTCTGCTGTAGTTCTAGGACTTAGAATTGGGGAGGTTTCCTTTTCTTCACTGTTCACATGCACCAAGCGTGTCTAGTCTGGCTTGGTGTGGGAAGGATTTCATAATTTCCTAAAAATATGAAACTTTGCAAATCAAATCAAATCATCAATATGTGATGTCTTTTGTGCCTGTAATTAAAGCAAACAGATTCCTTTTACCAACTGGATCAATGAACATTTTGGTAGTCTGAAAGACAATGCTGTTATAAAAGGAGAATGCCCTCATAACCATGGATTCAGCGAAGAGACTGTTAAATTAAAGATAAAATATTCAGGTTTTTTTTTCCTCTCTCTTGTACTACAGATTTGATATTATGGGCTTTAGTCTCCAATCAGACTTCCTGCAAATCCATATTAATTAAACGTTCACAACGGTAAGTAATTCAGAGTGAGATCTAGAAAAAAATGCTCTTTTTAGTATACCTTGGTGGACTACCATAATTCATAATAGCTTAACACCTGATTTATGCCCAATTTATAGGACACCTTTGGAACGTCTTTGATAAACGTTCTACTGTTAGTCTGTCTAATAATAAACACCACTAATTATTTTCAAGTTACATTTATGGTATACTGAAATTACACTTACATAGTCTAACGTAAATGTGAAAGAATGAGTGTCTAGAAAGTTTAAGAATAATTAGAAATAAAAGCAGTGTCATTAAATTTATTTCATACTTTGAGAGCAGATTAAAAGTGAAGACTGACTAAAGACAACTGCTGCTTAATCCTTGATGTCTCTGCCAGATCTCTTGTGAAAACTGCGGTCATTTATTCTCTGAACCTAAGGTCACAATCTTTTTAAGCCCTATAGAATGTTGCATGTTTGCTCTGCTCTTTTATTTAGCTCACATCCCCTTCAAAGATATTTTAAAGAATATTTACCAAGGAGATTTTTTACTTAGTTTTGCCTTGCAGTTTCAAGCAGCAGCAGGAGTCAGGATCAGGATCAGCTGAGCGATTCCAGACCAACTGGTATTCCTGAAAATATGTTCTCACTAGTTTTTCCCCAGTACGATGTGTTTTATTTACTTCCAAAACAGTCATCTTATTTCAAACAACTTGCCTACTTAATTTCCTGTGTGTGATTGCTGACTGTAAGTAAGTGAGGTTCATTTTCTTATCTGCATCATGTAGGTAATTAAAGGAAATTGGGAATGGGTAGCGAAGCTTTTATGCAACTGGGAATGAAGCTGAATGGAGGGCACTAAGGTCAGCAGAGTCCATTATATTTTTATGTGAGAGGCCGGTATGTCTGCCCTGTCCTTGTTTGTTTAGTGTAGGCTGGACAGACTACTAACTGCAAATCTGTTTCTCTGATTTGCCCAGCTGTCCTTGAATAAAGACATCTTCCATTGCAAATGTTAAATGACAGTGATTGACAACCCTATGATGAACTCTGCTTGTAACCCTCTGCTACTGTTTTCAGATAGCACAAGAAAGGACAGAATAAAGAAACATCCTTCATAATCACCTCAAACGTGTCCTGCTGTTCACTCAGTATTTTACATTTTTGTTTCCCTTTTCATTACAAACCTCAATCTGTTCTGCAAATGCTATAGACTCAACTATGCCAAGCAATGTACAAAAATATATATTTTACTACATTTCATTTGAATACTGTACATAATTCAGGGTCTGATGAAATGGATTAAGTTGCATAACAATTTAATGTTATCACACTTTAGTACAAACTTTACAATTAGACCAAAAAGCATTGCTATGAATGTTCTTCCTTTCCTTGTTTTTCTCTGATGTTGTGTTAAATCAGTACTATTGTAGCTTACAGCTCACGCTATATAATCTTTATCTATACGAACACCTGTTGTAAAGCATAACCTGCTTTGACGATAGCCAGCGGTTGACCACAGATTTTAATTGTGTACAATCATGCATTTGTAGCCCCATCTGAAACGGCACAAAACTTCACAGCTATGTTATCCCATAGACTATAAAGCCAAAAGGGACCATTATGATAATCTGATCTGACCTCCTGCATAACATGCCTATAGAACTTCCTTGAATTAATTCCTCTTTGAACCAGAGCATGTCCTTCAGAAAAAACATCCAATCTTCATTAAAAATGTACAGTGATTGAGAATACACCAAAGCCCTTAGTAAATTGTTCCAATGGTTAATTACCCACACTGTTAAAAATGTGCACCTTATTTCTAGTCTAAATGTGTCTAGCTTTAACTTCCAGCCATATACCTTTTTCAGCTACATGGAAGAGCCCTCTATTAACAAATTTCTCTTCCCCATGTAGGGGCTTACAGACTGCAATCAAATCACTCCTTAACCGTCTCTCTGATTCAAGACTGAGCTCCTTGAATTTCCCACAATAAGGCATGTTTTCCAATCCTTTAATTTTTCTTGTGGCTCTTCTCTGAATACTCTTCACAGCTCAGGAAGAATGTTGAAAAACTCAGCACCAGAACTGAATACTAGTATTCCAGTAATGGTTTAACCAGTGCCAAAATACAGAGATAATATAACCTCCCTACTCAAGATTCCCCTGTTTATACATCCAAACATCCCATTAGCCTTTTTGGCCACAATATTACACTGGAGTTCATGATCAGTAGATTATCAACCAAGACCTCCCATTATTTTTCATAGTCACTGTTTCCTAGGATAGAGTCACTTATCCTGTAAATATTGCCTACATTTTGTTCTTACATTTGGCCAAACTGAAAAGCATATTTCTTGCTTTCGCCCAGTTTACCACGCAATCCGTATTGTCTGTACTAGTAATCTGTCCTCTTCACTAATCATCATCCTCCCAATCTTTGTGCCATCTGCAGACTTGATTGGTAATGATTTTGTGTTTTATTCCAAGTCATTGATAAACACATTAAATAGTATATCGCCAAGAACTAAGTACTGGGGAACCCCATTAGAAACACATCCACTCAATAACGAATCCCCATTTTCAATTACCTTTTGAGACCTGTTAGCCAGATTTTAATTCACTTGATGTGTGCCATGTTGATTTTGTTTCAATCTAGTTTCTTAATCAAAATTTCCTGTGGTAACAAGCAAATGCCTTACAAAACTCTAAGCATATTATATCAACACAATTACCTTCATCAGCCAAACTTGTAATTTCATCAAAAAAAGATATAAAGTTAGTTTGATCAACTTTATTTTCCATACACCCATGTTGACTGGTGTTAGATATATCGCCCTCCTTTAATTCTTTATTAATCAAGTCCCCTATCAACCATTCTATTATTTTGCCCAAGATCAATATCAGGCTGACAGACCTATAATTACCTGGGTCATGTTGTTTACCCTTTTTAAATATTAGAACAACATTAGCTTTCTTCCAGTCCTCTAAACTTCTCCAGTGTTCCAAGATGTATTGAAAATCAACATTAATGGGCCAGAGAGTTTCTCAGCCAGTTCATCCTTTTGATAGTTGTACAATTATTAAAGGCCAGACCTAAGGCCCATTTAAATCAAAGTCTCAGCCAATTCCCAGGGCCTGATCCTGCAAGCATTTGCTACTGAGTTAGACCCTGATCCTACAGACACAAATTATCACATATAGGCTCATGAGTGGCCCCAATGAGCTTTACAGTAAATATTCAAGATAAGAAGTACCAATCTTAGTAGTGTTTGTAGGACTGGGCCCTTATTTATTTTTTCAGATTCTTCTTCAATCCACAAGAATTGCCAATATATTTTGCTTAAATCATTGATATAAAATGAATGATGAAACGTGGATTTACACTGCTAGCACATCTTCCATAAAATTTAAGTTTTTTATTTTTAAGCAGCTGTACACGCTGCCATCTACATTTAACTAAGAGACAAGAGGATGCTTGTGCAGTGTAGACAATTACAGGATCAATATGAACAAAAAAAAGAAGCTTTATGTTTTAATTTAAGTTCAGTCATGGGAACAGTAAAACTTAAGAAGTTAATGAGTTCTAGACTTTAAGTAGCAATTGATTAATTTGTAACAGTGAGGTTCTAAAAGAAACCAAGATTCTCACATTCCAGGACTGAAGTTGTAGTCTTTATTTTATTATTTTTTTAAGTAATAGTATATTGGTAAATACCATGGAATTGACTAACCAAATTTGTGTATTCTCTTTGGGTTGATCAAGAGAACACAAATATTACATATCTTTAATATTTTAAAAAAATATCCTGACATACATTTTGTTGTGTCTAAGCAAGCCAAAGAAAAAAAAATCTGCTACCTATAACTATTTATTAATTGCCATGAATTACCCAATATTAAAACTTTAAAGCAAACTAATAAAGGAATAACTGCTATGATGAGAATAAAGATGGGGAAAGTTTTTAATGTCACATGTCAATCAAGCTATCTTCATTAACTTATTAAGTGTTAATTAATACTGGGCCAGACCAATGGTCCATCTAGCCTAGTATTCTGTCTTCTGACAGTGGCCGGTGCCAGATGCATCAGAGGGAACAAACAGAAGGCGGCAATTTTCAAGTGATCCGTTCTCTGTCATCCAGTCCCAGGTTCTGGCAGTCAGAGGTTATGGACATACTGAGCACAGGGTTGCATCCCTGACCATTTTGGCTGATAGCCATTGATAGACCTATCCTCCATGAACTTATCTAATTCTTTTTTGAACCCAATTATAGTTTGGGCCTTCACAGCTTCCCCTGGCAATGAGTTCCACAGGTTGACTGAAGATTGTGTGACATAGTACTTCCTTTTGCTTGTTTTAATCCCGCTCTCTATTAATTTCATTGGGTGACCCTGGTTCTTGTGTTATGTGAAGGGGTGAATAATACTTCCTTATGCACTTTCTCCACACCATTCATAATTTTATAGACTTATCATATCACCCCTTAGTCCCAGTCTTTTTAGTCTTGCCTCATATGCAAGCTGTTCTATACTCCTAATCATTTTTGTTGCCCTCATCTGTACTTTTCCAATTCTAATATATATTTTTTGAGATGGTGTGACCATAACTGCATGCAGTATTCAAGGTGTGGATGCACTGTGCATTTATATAATGGCATTATGATATTTCCTGTATTGTTATCTATCCCTTTCCTAATGGCTCCTAATGTTCTGTTAGCTTTTCTGGGCAGGCGTTTTTCAGCAGCTATCCACAATGACTCCAAGATCTTTTTTTTTTTGAATGGTAAGAGCCAATTTAGACCCCATCACTTTGTATGTATAGTTGGGATTATGTGCAGTACTTTGCACTTATCAACAATGAGTTTCATCTGCCATTTTGTTGCCCAGTGACCCAATTTTGTGACATCTCTTTGCAACACAAGCTGTGAACTTAACTATCTTGAATAATTTAGTATCATCCTCAAACTTTGATACCTCACTGCTCAATCTCTTTTCCAGATCATTTATGAATATGTTGAACAGCATAGGTCCCAGTACAGATCCTTAGGGGACACCACTGTTTACCTCTCTCCATTCTGAAAACTAACCATTTATTCTTACCCTTTGTTTCCTATCTTTTAACCAGTTACTGAGCGATGAGAGGACTTTCTCTCTCATCTCATGACTGCTACCTTTGTTTAAGAGCCTTTGATGAGGGACCTTATCAAAGGCTTTCTGAAAGTCCAAGTACACTATATCAACTACATCAACCTTGTCCACATGCTTTTTCACACCTTCAAAGAATTCTAATAGATTGGTGAGGCATGATTTCCCTTTACAAAAAACAACATATTGTGTTCATCTGTCTGTCTGATAATTCTGTACTTTACTATAGTTTCAACCAATTTGGCTGGTACTGAAGCTAGGCTTACCAGCCTGTAATTGCCAGGATCTCCTCTGGAGCCTTTTTAAAAAAAATCAGAGTTACATTAGCTATCCTCCAGTTATCTGGCACCGAGGCTGATTTAAGCGGCAGGTTACATACCCTGGTTAGTAGTTCTGTAGTTTCATACTGGAGCTCCATCAGAACTCTCGAGTGGATAGCATCTGGTCCTGGTGACTTACTTACTGTTTAACATATCAATTTGTTGCAAAACTTCCTTTGAGACACCTCAATCTGGTACAGTTCCTCAGATTTGTCACCTAAAAAGAGTGGTTCAGATGTGGCAATCACCCTCACATCATCTGTAGTGAAGACTGACGCAAAGGATTAATTTAGCTTCTCCACAACAGCTTTGTATTCTCTTCTAGCAGCATGATTGTCCAATGGCTCTGCTGATTGCTTGGCAGGCTTTCTGCTTCTGATGTACTTAGAATTTTTTATTTTTGCTGATAGTTTTTTTTTGGTCTTTTGCTAGTTGCTCTTCAAATTCTTTTTTGGCCTGTCTAATTAAACTTTTGCACGCAACTTGCCAGAGTTTACACTCCTTTCTATTTTCATTGGTAGGATTAGACTTCCAATTTTGAAACGATGTCTCTTTGCCTCTAACTGCCACAAGTACTCCTGTTCTTTTTGCGGATACAGACTAACACGGCTGCTACTCTGAAACCTATCTTTTACTCTGTTTAGTTATGATGGCATTTTTTTAGTTCTCTTAATTTATTTTTTTTTGATTGGGGGTATACATTTAGTAGTTCTTCTTCAATGCTTAGCCAACAGTTGGCCATAGAGATAATTTGACATTTGATTCATTCCTGTGGGGCCACCAGGGCTTGACAGGCCAAGAGTCCAATGTTGGAACAGACTTGATGCATACATGTAATAGGTGGTCTGACGTTGGGCTACCTACACCTCACAGTTGGTGGAATTTTATCTCAGATGTTATAAGCCACCTGGAGAATGGTGTTTGCCGGAACATCTTGTGGCATTCTGGCAACATGTCCAAAAAGCATAAGATGCTATCTGTGGACAATGGCCCCAGGAGTCTGTAGACCGGAGCGACTCTAAAAGTCTGCATTACGAATGAAGTTGTTACACTTTATGCCCAAAATAGGATGTTGACATTTTGTGTAGAAAGCTTCCAGCTTTGCCCAGTCTGAGAGGTATAGCATACACATTTTGCAACCATACAGCAGTACGGAGAGGATACGGTTCGAATAGATCCTGAACTTTTAGTTCGAGTCTCTATTACTATTTTTAAATAGTTTCCAGGCAGCTTGTAGGCATTTCATTCTTATGAAGTTAGTTAAATTTCCATTTAACTAACTTCCTCATTTTTCTTTAGTTCCCCTTTTTGAAGTTAAATGATACTGTGATGGATTTCTTTGGTATTTCCCCGCCTAGAAGGATGTTAAATTTAAGTATATTATGTTCGCTATTATGTAAAATTAAAAAGATAAAGAAATTTTTACATTATTTTACATAATCCATTAGTTGGCTCAATAAAGGTATTCATTTCTAATTAATTGTACAAATCTGCCTGGAATCAGAAAAATAAAACATGGTACAACTTTAACATTTTTTTTCACAGGGATTGTCATACTGTACAGTATTCTGCAATTATCACTCATTTATACTCCATTGCACATTTGTTTCCATGTAACTTAAGGTTCAAAGGTAAGCCAATATTGAATTTCAGGAAGACTTTTCCAGGTGAAAATACCTAAGTGTTTTAGTTTCAATTTCTATCTACAAATCAATTCCTGTACAATTTAGAAATGGGGGTAACAAATTAACATTCACTGTGGTACTATTATTATTTATATTGTAACAACACCTAGAGGTCCCAGTCAAGACTGGGGTTCGATTGTGTAAAGACTGCTCCTACCCCAAAGACTTTCAGAATAAGGCCCTGTTCTATCAGTGGGGCTCCATGTGAATCGCTGCAGTCTGCCTGTACAAGTAAGTTGAGGATTCGGGTCTTCAAACATACAGGCTATGTCTATTCTTACAGCAGCATATAGAGAACATACACCCCCCCCCCCAGCACAGGTATAAACAGCAGTATAGCTGGTGAGGCATTGCTTAGGCGAGTGAAGACACGCCCAAACCGTAGGGTATATATTCTCCATGCCCAAGCAGTGCCTCCCCGGTCTACGCTGCTATTTTTATCAGTGTAGTGTCCCACTGATGGAGCCTTTCCCCAGAGCAGGGAAAGGCTCCGGCAGTGGGGAAAGACTCCAGAAGCTCACATGACAGTGAGGACCAAGCCTGCTTTTCCTTGAGGCATGTAGTTACACATACCCTACACGCCATTGCTCATATAGACCAGCCTTAAGCACTTGTGTGTAACTTATCTCATGTGAGTAGTCCCTAGGGCTCCACAAAGGCACAGAGCTCCACTCACACAGATTCAGCTGCAGGATCAGGGGCCCAATTTAGAACAAGAAGGTTTACCAAGCAACAGGAGGGGGAGAGAAGGAACAAGAGTAATAGTGATAATATAAAATTACATAGGAAGCTGGACCACACACCTTGATTTCCTAACTAGTTACAAGAGATTATTATTATTATTGTTAAACCCATGTCTATTTCCAACAATTAGTTTTAATAAATTAAGCTAGTTTACAGCATGTTTTTGTTTGTTTCATAACCTCTGCTTTTTTTCTGTTGTTTATTCTTCTGCTAATTTCCAATTTTAGAATTTATTATTTCTCCGCACATTTCCTGTTTGTTTATACCTCTGTTTAGCTTACCAATAGGTATATACATAAGTTGATTTTCAAAGCAGTCTAGGGGGAGTTTAAACACATATTTTCCATTAATTTGCTTTAAAAATCTCAAACATATGTTTTTTAATCCTCTACAGTTGTCTAAGTTATAATTAAAACAATACAAAATAATACAAAGTAACACAAACACCACGAGTTACTTGGCAATGCTTTCTTCCACTGCCAGGCTCTTCCCAAAGTCCAGGCTATAGTTACATGCAGTCAGTTAAAACATCTCTCACCTTGGGGTCTAATTTATGAAAAATATAGTCATATGACCAATACTAGTGCATTTTATCTTCATATCTTTGTTTTGTTACAAGTGTAAAACAGATTTATAAGGGAAAACATCAAACTTACACAGATGTGCAAGCAGCTGGAATTCAGTCAAGCACAGATTTATGTGCAGAAATCTAATATATGCATGAAGAAACACATCTTTTTTACCCTTGCCAAAACTGACCACATGGTTAACAGCTGGATTTCAGGAGTATCCTTAAAATTAGATTACATCAAAAAATTAGATTAGAGAAGTACCCGCTAGCATCGCTGTAGCTAAAATTATATCAGCATTAGCGATTCCACTTTTAAGGAGTTTATTGCTAGCCCATAAAAGTTTGTTCTTTGGTTTCAGTTTCACAGGATATAATTTATGCTTTTAAAGTTTTAAAAAATCGATTTAGATGTTTCTTCATTCTTACAGATATCAAGGGTCTAGGACAGTATCCCAATTAAAGAGAGTAATAAATGGGCATTATTAGTTCTGCGCTGTTTTAAGGACAAATGTCATGCACATTTTCCAGCTTCCCATTCTAGGCAAAAGAAAAGACATTTCTGTCAGACTGCTGAAGTCCCTCCACTATACATTTGTATTTAGAATGGAAACTCTTAATTAGACTAACTCTTTGGGCTAGAGAACTTCTTCATTCTGTTATATTCGTTCAACCTCAGTATAACTCCATTGACTTCAAGGGGTAATTTTTGAGGGGCAAAGCTCTAAATTTGCAGGGAAGTTATTAAATAGTAGCTTGGTTCATGCTTGGAATGTAAGATTAACTACCAAAGGAAATAGACTGGAGGCAAGCTTAGGAAAGGTGCAAGATACATTTATCACATGGATATCACCTCCATATATGCAGGGGTGGCTCTAGGAATTTTGACGCCCCCAGCACGGCACGCCTGCGGGAGGTCTGCAAAAGCCGCGGGATCAGCGGACCCTCCGCAGGCAAGCCGCCAAGGGCAGCCTGCCTGCCGCCCTCGTGGTGCCAGCAGAGTGTCCCCTGCGGCTTGCCGCCCCAAGCATGCGCTTGGCGTGCTGGGGCCTGGAGCCACCCTTGCATATATGTAGAATGTATATCTGTTCACATGCACAGCACACATGTTTTATTCACCTATTATAGTTTGTGCTACTAAGGCCACAGGATGGCTAGAGTCAGGAAGGTCATCTTTGAAAGCAGTGCAGAGTTTCCTTTTGAGGAAAGGCTGTGCAGAAAAAGCCAGCCCTGAGGATGAATTTACATAAACACAGTATGATCCCTTGGTGCACAAGAAGGTGGAGACTATTCCAAGAATAGAGGCAGCAGTGAAGAAGGAATAAAAATGTGAAAGCAAACAGTTAGGATGCTAGCCTGGGGCTCTGGAGGCCTAGGTTCAAATTCCCTGCTCTGTAACAGACTTCCTGGGTGACCCTGGGCAAATCACTTAACCTGTAAAATAGGTATAACAGTACTGCCTTCCTTCCTTACTGGTGTGTTGTGAAGATAAATACATTTGTGAGACATTCAGGTGCTGTGGTGATGGTGCCATATACGTACCTTAGATAATACATACAAAGGGAGTGATCAAGGAGGCAGGATTGGATGGAGCGAGATGGAGAAGGAAATGAGAGCAGACACACTGACTGTGAGCATAAAAAGTGTGAACTAGATCTGAAAAGTGAGAGACATTAGTGAAGGGATTCCAACAGAGGACTGACATGGTCTGACCAGTCACCAGTAGGACACCAAGATGGTTTTAGCTGCAGCATTTGAATGGAGTTGAGGGATGGAAGCAGGGAGGCTGCAAAGGAAGCGGCTGAAGGAATCAAGCTGAGAGATGACAAAAGAATGAACAGCAGCTTTGGCATTAGAGATGCAGAGGAAGGGATATATTTTAGTGTTGTTTTAAAGGGGAAAGAGTGAAGAAGAGTTGCTTTGCTATAATTGAAAATATTTGGTTTGAAATAAAGTTAACAACTGATCGCTGTGGCTTACAGCGATGTGCATATACAGTACTGTAAAGGTTCTTTACTGCTTTAAACACGCATCTAAGTTTAATGCCCTCAGGGTGAGCACAATGGGTGTGTGATTTTTCTCAGGTGTTCTGGTGTCCCCAAGGATAGTGGCGAGGGCTGAGGAGAGTCCTTCAGACACGCCACTGGCAACACAGCTAGTTGTATTAATCTTCTAATGTGTTTGGACCTTTAACAGAGGGACAAGCACTGCTCAATGCCCTTCCTCTGAAACAAATGTTCTCCTGTATCCTTTCCATTTGCCATCTGAGTAGTGGTTTATACATTTTTATAGCTAAAAAATAAGTGATAGAAACATATCTGGTGGGAGTCAAAATACATTGCAATTTAAAAGGCAGAAGCAGAGTGTCTGAACGAGGGGGCCAGAGGACAGCTTTGGAGGGGCATGTTCTGTGCCCCGGCCACAGTCCCGGGGCCAGAGCAGCTCGCTGTCCCCGCTGTGGCACTGGAGGAGATGTCAGCTACCATGCTGGGGCCCTGGGGCCAGAGGAGCTCACTCTCTCTGCCACAGCGCCGAGGCACTTCTGTGTCCCTGCCGATTATTAGTGGGGCCATACCCCTGCTTGCTCCCCCTTGTGCATGCCCCTGAGCGGGGCAGTACTGGTCTGAATATTTTTCATCTCACCTGGTTTTAAAAACTAAACAGGTATAGGATGGGAGACCTCTAAGGAACACCAGAAGCTGTGGAACATATGTATCTTTTGTAAATCATGCAAATCTTTCGTTAATTTGTTTTCTGAAAAGAAATATTTAAAGTTTAATTTGTAACTAAGTGTTGGGGTCTAAAGCATCACAAATTTCAGCAGTGGGCTCTATTTACAGGAGAAATAGTCTATATTTGAATTCCAAGGCTTCTTACTTAAATGAATTACAATGAAGAAAGAAGAGTACACAGCACAGTTTGATATTTTTTAAATGGCTGCATCTGATAAACACCATTCATTGTACAATTACAAACGCCATAAAAATAATAAGGGAAATCTCATGTGAAGCACAAGCTGGAGCAGTGAAACAGTTCAGTGATTGCTTAAAACTGCATGAAGGGTTTAGATTTCACAAGTTCACCTCTTACTTAAATGTCCAAGCTACAAATTACTAATGGCATTTCTGATGACCAGAGGTCAGGAGTCTAAAAGACCTTTGCCACTGTGCACAGAGCAATAGAAGGTCAGCTATCTTAGCTACCAGTATTGGGGAATGACTCAACAGCTTGGAATACGTCTAAAGTGTAAAGTTAAATTACAGACAATTGCTTCAGCATGAAGATGCTAAGAAAAAAAGTTCTAACACAGTGGAAAGAAATTGGCATGCAAAACAATGATCTGATATCTGAAAAAAGATGTGTTTAGCACATACTAGTGACATCTGCAATAAGAATTTGAATTTATTTAGTGCATTTTTAAAGCCCTCAAAGCACATTACAAACATGACTGTATTTCACTGGTGCTGTGAAACTTAAGTATTGTAATTATTGTACTTGTTTTACAGCTGGGTAAATTGAATACTGATTAAAAATAATTACCTGTATTTTAAAAAAGATTTTATTGTAAAATGCACACACTGTTAAAACATATTAAAAATAAAGAATGATCACCATGGAAAGTGAGGGGAAAAAGTTCAATGCTGCTTCTTTAGGAGATCCTGTTAAGTCTTTAGGAAATATTTTTCCTAAAATGTATTCTCTAATATCAACTGAAAATTAGTAAAATAATTTCTCACATAAGTAAACTGTATCTTTAAATAAAATAGATCCCAGAACTGGCCCTTGGGTGCATAAGAGGAGGTTACTTAGCTGTAACTGGAGGTTATTCAAAATGCGTGGTTCCTATTTGTATTCCAAATGTGGAGGGTGCGTATGTGCGTTATGGGCTGGAGCGTTTCAGCAGCAGTGTCCATTCACCTGTATCTTATGTTGCCATATGCTTCAGGCGAAGTTTCAAGAGGCCATGAGGAGCAACACACCCTCAGTCACCTTCACAGTCTGCAGCAGAAGGGACGGTGGGTGGGTATTGGAATACAAATAGGGACCACAAACCTCAAAGTACTTCCAGTTACATGTAAGTAACCATCTCTTCTTCTTTGAGTGATAGTCACTATATGAATTCCAAACGCAGGTGAGTACGGAGCAGTGATCAGCTTGGGTACAAGAATATGATAGGAAATGCCTACTGCAGGATGGCATGTCCCACAGTCAAGTCTGCATTCGCCCACTGGTCAATGGTGTAGTGCACTGTGAAGGTGTGGATGGAGCACCAGGTTGCCACATGGCAGATCTCATACCAGAGGCTGTCCGCCAGGGAAGCAGAGGTGGTTGCATGCGGAGTGGGCTGTGATCCTGCTGTGTGGTGCGGCGTGGAAGTGGTCAAGCAGCAGGAACATATGGCAAGTCAGGTAGACCATGTGCAACTCCAAGATGTTGATGTGCATGTGCTTCTCTGGGTGTCCACATCCCTTGCATGGCATGGCCATCAAGGTGTGTGCCTCTTCTTGCTAGGGAGGTGTCCATGGCAAGGGTGGCCGTAGGGACTGGAGTGGCAAACAGGATGAAACGGAGCACTTTGGTGGGATCGATCCACCCAGTGAAGGAGGCGCGGACCCAACTCGGAAGACTCAAGGGCGAGTCCAAGTGCCTGATGGGGGGCCTGCAGACTGAGAGAAGCCACAGCTGTAGACAGCACATGGTGAGGAGAGCATGCAGCATCACATGGGTGCAGGCTGCCCTGAGTCCTAGGAGGCAGAGACAGCAGCGTACCATTGTGCACAGGTTGCAGTGCAGGGCTACCACAAGAGCCATGAGGGTGGCAAAGCAGTCTGCTGGGAGGAAGGCTCGTGCTGCTACAGAATCCGATGAAATGGATCATTTGCGTCAGGAGAAGAATAAATTTCTCCTCATTGACACAGACACCCAGTGAGGTGAGGAGAGAGTGGAGAGCGGGAACGGCCGCCACTGTCTCAGTGAGGTTTGATTGCACCCTTCGATAGGAGGGCATCTGCCTTGTGTTGGAGAAGGGTGTGATGGAGAGACTCCCTGGAGGCATCTGGGGGGAGGGCGCTCTGATGGGAGGGGAAGGTTAGGAATTCATAGTAGTTGTGTCATATGATCTCCAGGACCCACTGGTCCATGGTGATCTTGCCTCAGTGGTGGGCGAACAGGGCAAGATGAACCCTGAAGGTGATAAGGGGGGGGGGGACGCGCCTGGAAGCGATGATGCAGGGGGTTCGTAGCTCTCGACTGACATGTCAAAATTGGGCCTTCATGTGGTGCTGGGGCATGGTGGAGGAGATAGGGCGCAGGTGCTGGAATCTGGGCACCATCGGGACGGCTCCAGGAACTGGGTGTAGGTGGGCAGGTATGGGGGGCAGAGGCTCGGGTGGAATGACAGATTAGGTTGCTGGTTATTGGAGGGGGCTGGATTGTAGATCCCCAGAGACTGGAGGGTCGCCCTTGAGTCCTTCAGTGTCCTGGCAGAGAACAGTTTGTTCTCTTCGAAGGGGAGGTCCTGGATGGTAGACTGGACCTCTCTGGGAAAGCCTGAGGATTGTAGCCAGGCCTCTCAGCGAATCATAGAATATCAGGGTTGGAAGGGACCTCAAGAGGTCATCTAGTCCAACCCCCTGCTCAAAGCAGGACCAATCCCCAACTAAAGCATCCCAGCCAGGGCTTTGTCAAGCCTGACCTTAAAAACCTCTAAGGAAGGAGATTCCACCACCTCCCGAGGTAACCCATTCCAGTTCTTCACCACCCTCCTAGTGAAAAAGTTTTTTCTAATATCCAACCTAGACCTCCCCCACTGCATCTTGAGACCATTACTCCTTGTTCCGTCATCTGCTACCACTGAGAACAGTCTAGATCCATCCTCTTTGGAGCCCCCTTTCAGGTGGTTGAAAGCAGCTATCAAATCCCCCCTCATTCTTCTCTTCTGCAAACTAAGTAATCCCAGTTCCCTCAGCTTCTCCTCATAAGTCATGTGTTCCAGCCCCCTAATCATTTTTGTTGCACTCTGCTGGACTCTTTCCAATTTTTCCATATCTTTCTTGTAATGTGGGGCCCAAAACTGGACACACTACTCAATGTGGAATAGAGGGGAATGATCACGTCCCTCGATCTGCTGGCAATGCTCCTACTTAGGCAGGCCAAAATGCCGTTGGCAACAAGGGCACACTGTTGAATCATATCCAGCTTCTCGTCCACTGTCAACCCTAGGTTCTTTTCTGTAGAACTGCTGCTTAGCCACTCGGTCCCTAGTCTGTAGCAGTGCATGGGATTCTTCCGTCATAAGTGCAGGACTCTGCACTTGTCCTTGTTGAACCTCATCAGATTTCTTTTGGCCCAATCCTCTAATTTGTCTAGGTCCCTCTGTATTCTATCCCTACCCTCCAGCATATCTACCACTCCTCCCAGTTTAGTGTCATTTGCAAAATTGCCCATAACCACGGAGCAGGTGGTGTGTGCACTGCATCCACTGCTGCCTGTAGGCAGACTTTGGCCATCAGGCGGCCTTTTTCCACCAGAGCCTGGAACCTGTGCTGCTTGTCCTGAGGAGGGTCTTCCAATAACACTGCCAGCTTGGCATAATTATTAAAATTGTACTTTTCCCAGCAGAGCCTGGTATTTTGAGATGTGGAACAGCAGAGCTGTGGAGTAGTAGAGCTTACAGCTGAGCAGGTCCAGGTGTTTCACCACCTTATCCGGCAGGGTGGAGGAGTGCTGTCTTGCTCTTTCTGTTGCCACATGCACCACCACTGAGGCTGGGGCAGGGTGGTAGAAAAGAAAGTCAGCTCCCTTTGATTGCACAAAATAACAGCGTTCTGCCCTGTTAGGGGTTGGGGCACAGGATGCCAGCGTGTCCCAGAGCTCCCATGGGGGGGTGGAGGATGGCCTCGTTAATAGGCAGAGCCAGGTGTGCTGGCTCCCAAGGCTGGAGAATGTCCAGCAGCTGATGGGGTTGGTCCTGGACATTCCTCCAAGAGAATACCAAGATCAAAGACCACCCTCTGCAGCAGCTTCTGATATTGGCAGTGATCGTCAGGAGGGGAGAAGGTTCTGGAAGGGGTGCGGGGGGAGGGGAATCCAGGTTTTGCCTGGAGAGAAAGATGCTGCTGTTGGGACCAGGGCATGCTCCAGGTCCTCCTCTTGACTGTTCTGGTGGAGGGGCATGGATGGAATGGTGTGAGGCTGGCGGAGGCAGGTACAGGCAGTGGTATGTATCCCACGTGGCCAATGTGGCCATGGGGTAGGGTCTAGTGCAGGGGTAGGCAACCTATGGCATGGGTGCTGAAGTCGGCACGTGAGCTGATTTTCAGTGGCACTCATACTCTTCGGGTCCTGGCCACCAGTCCGGGGGGCTCTGAATTTTAATTTAATTTTAAATGAAGATACTTAAACATTTTAAAAAGCCTTATTTACTTTACATACAACAATAGTTTAGTTATATATTATAGACTTATAGAAAGAGACCTTCTAAAAATGTTAAAATGTATTACTGGCACGTGAAACCTTAAATTAGAGTGAATAAATGAAGACTCGGCACCTCACTTCTGAAAGGTTGCCGACCCCTGGTCTAGTGGATACTGCAGGCCCCAGGAACAAGGGTACCACTGCGGCAGGACTGTGGGGTAGCCCATCTGGTACAGCGGATGCACGTGGGAGTCCAAGCTGCCCAGGACACAGAGGAAAATGACAGCTGCTCTGTGGAAAAGTCTTCTGAGTCTGAAGAGGCCTCCAGCAGCAGCAGGGCCATTGGTGCAGGCAGTTCAGCGATGGTTGGGTGAAGATCCTGGCCCAAGAGAAGTGGTGCAGCTGCTGGTGTAGGTGGCCGTGGAGCCGAGAGAAGTGGGGAGGATGAGTAGGGCAGGTCAAGGTGCGCCATCAATGGTTCAGCCCATCTGGATGTCCAGGGCACATCCCACTACCTGCCAAAGCAGGAAGGAGGGAGCATGGAGCAGAGAATGGGGCCTCTCACTGAGATGGAGTGTGCCTCGGAGGGCTGCTGCATTGCACAGCCGGTGCAGGAGTCAATGGTGCTGGAACGTCCTCCTTTTGCTTGGCCTTGCCCCCCCATGTGTGGAGTTCAGGGGAGTGGTGCGGTGGGTTCCGCACACAACATCTCACTTGACTGGGCACAGTTCAGGGAGAAAATGCTGCGCGTCACAGCAGTCCTTGACGGGGACCTGCTGCAATGTCCATGGGAGCACTTGTGGCTCTCCTTCTTGCCCTTGTTGTGCTTCAGCGGTGCCGTCGGATCTGGCCGGGAGCTAGAGGGTGGGGTGAAGGGCATTGTACTGCTGGTTCAGCTGGTCCAGGATCAGATGTGGCAGGGGACCAGAGCACTTCCTCCATGAGGAATTTGCAAAGGCACAAGAGATGAGCCTCACGGGTCTTTGGTGGAAAAGACCTTCAGGTGTCACAACAGTCTGTTGGATGTGCTTCCCCCAGGAAGTAGAGACAGTGGCTGTGCTTGTCGCTGAGAATGAATGAGGGCATGAAGCACAGTTCTTAAATCCTGGGACATAGCCCCTGACAAAGTTGGGGTGAGCCCCAAAAGGGGCAACTCTCTACATTAACTACAGGTATGTATACGATGAAGAAGACAACTAACTATATATAATGGATGGTTGCTCTTGTAGAAGCTACCAGCGTGAGGAGAGAAGATTCTGACTCCGACCATGTTGCAGTAAGAGGGAACTGAGGGCGCAACACCCCACATGGCCTCTGATAACTTTGCCTGGAGCACGTGGCAACGTAAGACGCCCATGCAGGTCATTGGACGCTGCTGCTGAAAACTTCCAGCTCTGGCACATAGTGCGCATGTGGATCCCCCACATTTGGAATACATACAAAGACCATCACTCAAAGAAGAACTATAATACTATGGCGGTGTTGTGACTTTAAAATTCCATTTCAGCTCCCCATCCATTGCCCCTTTCAGCAATGCCCTTCACAGGACCGAAATGGTATGTCTTTGTTAAAGATATGCTGTAGTTCAATTTAAAAACTTGAAGTTGCATTATTGTGTATCAGTAAGTTTATGAGCAAGGATCTGTAATGGTTTACGTTAAAAAATTAAGATAAAACCATGAAAGCAAACATCAGAATGATACAGCATGTGTGTATGCCCTTAATTAGTTACACTTTTTCAAATCATGGCAAATAAATATGATCATAGTTTCTGAGGACAAAACAACATGGTATAAATTTATAGCTAACTTTGATCTAGTGACTCCTCTCCAAAATCATCCAGGAAGCATTTATATAGTTGTGAATGTATATATTTGTGGAACTTTAAAAATGCTGATATAAGAATAGAACTTTGTATTGCAAGGTATTATATTTGCCATTGTAAATTTAGAATGAACATTTCAAAGCTGCCTAATTACTTCAATGGAAAATGAACATCAAAATCTTTTCCATGGTTTCTCAACTTTGGCATGGTAAATAAAACCAGGGATGTCACAACCACCCTTCCCTTTTTATGGTCAGCTAGGATAGGGACCTGAAACGCTCTCCTCTTGTAACATGGAGTCTTGCAACATGAAACAGGCTGAGAAGTTCAAGTAGCTTTAAAATATCAGCCTTAATATTCAAAAGTATTTCAGTGCATGACATTGACAATGTGATAATACACAACTAAGAAAATCTCTGTGAGTATGCATTGAAATATGATTATCATGAGACAAGTAAATTTCTCTAGTTCCATTGAGATTTGTCCACATTTTGAAGATGAATTTGGCTGAATTGACTGTGTTGGCTCAGGTTTATCTGAGCTGCTGACTGAGATGATGCCAGTAATAAGTCATAATAGCAGAACTGCAGAAGAGAACATTCCTAGTAGCTGTCTCCAAAAAAGTGATCAATCATTTTCTGTTTTAGGCTTTGATTCTGCACTGGGATCGTCCAGTGCAGATCCCTGAGTCAGTGGGACTCTGCTTAGAGGTGGGGATCTGCAGTAGATCTTGATGCAGGATTGTGGCCTTACACACTCTATACACCAATGTTAATCAGTAAAAGCTCTATGTGTTGAAAAATGGATTTCAGAGTTGCTGACCTGTGGCAGCTTCCAGATTAGGGAGCCACAGATTCACATTGGTGCATTTTTCTACAAGATTAAACTCTCTGGATCAAGACAACTACGTGATCAGAGAAGAAAGGGAATAAAAGGTTCAGAAGCATGAATACCTGTCATCATGTGGTAAAGTGACTAGCAGCCTCTGTTCAAGAGAGACTCACGCCTGGAATAACCGAAGAACAATGTAAATTGAGATAAATATATGGAAAAATTGGAAGGTACTTACTTGCACAGTGTCTGATTAGCAAGTCAGTGCTACTGCTCTCACTTGCAGACACACAAAATTTACCCAAAAATAATTAAAAAAAAAACACAGTAAGAAGAAACACACCAAAAGCTGTAAGAGGAAGTGACATTTGCTTCAACTAAGTTTATTGGGCCAGATCTTTAGCTGGTTAAAACTGACATATCTCTACTGACTTCCATGGAGTTATGTACATTTGCAACAGCTGAGGATCTGGCCCAATGTTTTGAAGAACTCATGAGATGCAAACTAATGCTGAGACAGGAGAGACTGAAGTTGGCAGTGGGGTAACTGTCAGGGGAAGGCTGTTCTATCTTGTGTTTCTCTCAGCCTGTAAATATATGAAGAAACAGAGTTAAATTGTCAGGGTATCATCTGTCAAAACTGACAAGGAAAGATAACTAAGAATTAAAAGAGTTACAAATATGTTGGCACTGGTGTAAAGTTTCAAGAACTTCTATTAAAAGACAAATAAAATAGAGATTTTCCATACCAGATGTCTGGGAAGATCCCATTTGGATTTGAGCTACTTAAATTTGCAATCATGTATTTATACATCTAACAGAGCTTCTGTTTCCCCTAGAATCTGAAAATTAACTAGCTTTGTAGCATCTTCCTTGATCTGCCACCCGTGCCCTGAGGATTAGAGACTCCACCTGAGCTTGTTTTACAAGCATAACAGAAAAAATTAATCTCTGCTGGCAGCAATCCCACTGGGATACTGATGAATAATGATATCCCTCTCTTGCTGCCCTCTCAGTCCACTAGAAAAGCCACTCTAACCCAGCAACGTGGAAACTGCTGAAACCATTCCAGCTGTGGATTAGCAGACAGTCAAGCATCCATCTGCTCTGTGTGAATCAAGAGAAAGCAAACATGCATTCTTATAGCTAAAGTAGCATTCACCATTAACACCTTATAGCACCATGTATAGTAAATATTAAGGTAATCATATACAAGAGAATAAATTAATCCACTACTTACACCTACATTTGTTTACATTTTCTTTAGTATTTTTAACAATGACAAACATAGCTTAAATTTCATGTTAGTAACCTATAGCACATCTTAAATTAAAGGATTTAAGATATAAAATGAAATTTCTCAAGACTTTGTATTTCAGTTGTATCTGCAAATGCATGTGTGCTCTCACTGAGTGTGCTCACACACACACACACATTAAATAAACACATGCAAGTACAAATGCCTATCTCCCCTCAACAGGAAAAGGGCTGGATAAGACCTATTGTGGGAGGGAATTTAGCTATTCCTCCACCCAAGACCTATTGTGGGAGGGGAGGAGAGAGAGAGACTTGATGGGATATTTTCTTCCCCCTGAAGGTTAGCAAATTTGAAGATTGTGTCTCTCCATTGGCTCCCCACCGGAAGTAGATATAAATTGTCCAACCAAGGCAAGAAGGCATTTTACTCCTAAACTCTTGTTCATAATGCTTTGCAAGCAGCAAATATAAGGTGGAGTTGGCCAGAGCCACAGCAACTGGCTCAGGGGATTCCCTTGCATATCCCAGGCTGGCCAACCTGGTAGGGCTCTGGCTCAGTCTAGTGGTGTCCTGCAGGTGGCCTTTTGAGGAGTGACTGTGCAGCCAGGCCCAAATGCTGCCCTCAGGATTCATGCTGGCGCAGGCAGAGGTATCCATAGTGGTGGCAGGTAGAGCATCCTTCCTGATTCTTCAGAGCCTCCTCATGATGCTTGCATTGTTTCCAGTCCTGCTCCTTTGAGGGGAAGCAAGAGAGGGGCAGCCACAATGAATCCATATCTAGTAGGGCCAGTTGGATCTGCTCCTTTGACAGCTGGTGTGTGTCTGCCAGGTGGAGTGGGTGGTAATCTGCTCCCACTCCAAGAAATATGCTCACAAATACCTATTTGCAAGCAAAATGTTCTTGTTCTATGCACAAGTTACCTGGTTTCACATCAAAGAGATATTTAGACACCAAGAACTGAAAATCAGGCCCACAGTTTGTTATTTTTTTGGAAAGGGCCTAAGGCATCAAAGTCTTGTCTCTTCCCAGCCCGCTTAACTTTGTTGGGTACATGCCAACTGGTTTTCAATTCCTCAGCAAATGGACTTGTACTTAGATTGGGTCAATCGGAGCAGTGACCTTGTTTTTTTAAATAATATTTTCTCCTAAGATATGATTTTTTCAAAATATAATTCCTCCTTCTTTCTACTTACTGCACTCTATGGGCTAACCAGTCTTTCTTCTCTGTATTTGTTCAAGTCACCACTGCTGCAAGAAGTGAGGTGGTTACTACCTAAACTAGGGTCCCTCATATGAGAATGCACTGCCAGCCCAGACATTTATTTGCCCGTCTGTTAACAGATGTCTAGTAAAGATTTTTCTAATTTATTATCAAAAGCTGTTTGACCAGTAAGATGAAATGACTGCACAGGAGATTTGGGTTTCCATATCTATCCATCCAAACCAATTCTTCTAGCTGGGAGTGCCAGATTTATCCACACTGCCAATGTCTGTTATGGCCTTAAAACTACATCAAATTATGAAATAATAATAATGCACTTCTTTAAAAAAATTACTTAGACATAAAAGAACAAACATTTCAGGTAGGTAGAAAGGTTGCTGAGGTGAAGCAAAATCTGGATCTGTTTGTTCACGAAAAGCACATTTACTATAATGTGCTTCTTATAGGTCCATACACAAACTGTATATTAATATTTTAAAACCTTAAGGAGAATTTTTGCTCTTTGGTTGCAGGAAACGGTCTACATTTTATTTTAACACTATGAATGGTGACAAGTGTTGAAATTAGGAATTCTGGGGAACTGAGGGCATCTCCCAATACCAGGCTCTATGTGAATCATAATAATAAACAACAACAATGAAAAGATTGCTTTCTCAAAATTTTGTCTCTGATACTAAACAGCACCACAGCCAGAAAGGCTGAATAAGAAAAGGTAATGAATGAACGAGAGTGAGAAATATTAATGTTAAATAAAGATAATATTAGCATCATTTAGTTGACCCTCTAATTAAGGGCCAATCAACATTTCCTATAAAATCCGTCTTTCATGGATACCTTTTAAACTATTGACCTACATCATGACATACAGGATATCAGTTTTGTATAAATGTTAGTTGTAACGATTTGAGCAAAATTAGTTTAGCTTCTTTGTTGCCAAAACTGAGGTTCTGCTCTGAAAAGTGACTGTAAAAATGGCACCATCTTTCTTAACAAATCGGCTCCTTGTATGTATTCAGACTAATAGCTGCTTACTTCATAAAGCAAAAAATATATTTTTCTTTTCACTCCTGTCAGCTATGCAGAGTTCACACAACTAACACTAAGTGACCTGGATTCTATTAAAGCTAGTTCATAATAAACATAATTGTTTGCTAAATTACAATCACTTACACCTGTATAACCCCATCAAAAGCAAAGGCAAAGGCATAAATTGAAGACAACACGACTGCACAAGTGTAGCTGAGGGTCTAATCTGGCCTGCAGAACTTTAAATATTGGTGATGATGCACAAGACAGGAAGAACCTAGCTTGACCGGCAGAGCCCAGTCTGAGATTGCGAGACTAGCTGTTGGAAAAAAATATCTTTTGCCTATAAACTGCTAAGGACCTCTGATATGAAGTCAATGAGAAATGGGACCCACAATGCCATTTCTTCAATCAGTTTTTGAGGTAAAACTGCATTTTAAGAAGCTTTCGTCTTTCACCTGACTTTAAGAAGTTTCTCAGTAATTTTTAAAATGATTTTTGCCCCGTATTAAAAAAAGATACTGATATTTGAAAACTCATATTTTGCCAGGACACTGTGGCCACATGTAGATTACCAAAGGAAACCCATTTCATTTTTAATAATTATATCCCGATGCTTTGACAAGGGACCGTTGTACCTACACTGACACCTTAATTATAACTAACTGCAATGCCAAGTGCCAGACTGTAAGTAAAGACATACACAATACAAACACAAACCTACGTAGGGTCAAATTGTCTGCACGTTTAATTAAGTAGACAGTTGAACCAAATCAACCAAAACCGAACCAATTCCTGCTGAACTTGCCTCAGGAACATTTGAGTTGATGACCTGTCTTTGCAGTGATCTGCCATGGCTGGCAGCTACTGGTAAAGTGTAAGGTGAAGTTAATAAATGAAAGACAGTTCATGTCTAAAGTAATACACTGGCCATCTGTGGCCAGGCAATGGCACAATTTGGTAAGCTGAGCCTTGCGTATTTGTACAGATATACTCCTCCAATCTGTTGCAAATGGTGTTGCCCCCTGCAAATGCTGGTACATACAAATCCACTGAGCATATGCTACTTGTGATGGTAAGTCATTTGATTCAGCTGCTTCTCTGGATCATGTTTCCTCAACAAGGACAATTTGTTGGGCATAAAAGAACTCATACACAACAGCATGAAAACAGTGACACAAGTATAAAGGTGCAGTGCGTCTCTGGAACTCCCTCAGGAAAGTGAAAACTTGCTCATGAGGCAAATGATCTAAAATCTGCCAAATGAGGACAACAGACAGTGAGAAATTCCTTTCTGACCTCAGAGATGGCTGGAATCTAATACCAGGTGTGCTTGAGGGGGAAACAGCACAAAGAAAACAAGCCAGGGAGGGAGAGCAAAGCTTCTTTTTCTAAAACCACCAAAATTACCCACTGTTAAGCACACACCACCACAAAGGAAAACACAACAGATGTGAGAACAAGTGGAGGAAAAACTCCCAGGTGACGAGAGCAGGAAGGAAGTTTGTTTAATCTAGCAAGGCCCCTTTCAGTAGTTCTGCAAGGGAAATCCCTGGCCATTTAAACTAGCCCACTGGCTGGCTTCCAGACTGACAGCTGCCACTCACAAAGGAACAACTCTCACCTCATCTTAATTCTCCCTCCATTTAAGTGCATAGTTACAGGACTAACCACTGAAATGGGAAGAAATACCTTTCCTGAAACTGAATAGATAGCTGCAGGACAAGTGTAGCACACTCAGGATTATGGGATCACTATCAGAAAGAGGAGAGCCAGGAAAACAGCAATGGCTTCCCCATCAAGTTTGACCACTGCCTGATTTGTGCACACAGGTGCATGGCATTAAAATCCTTGATTTGAAAGAAAGACAAAGACAGAAAGAAAAGACTTCATTATCACAAGCTACTGAAATAAAATGATTGACCTGAATGACCTGGAAGATTAACCCTCAGAGCCATACGATAAAACATACTGTATGTTACTTCCACTGAGATTGTATGTATATTACTGTTTTAATGAACAAACTGAAATGTAACGATTGTCACATAACAATCAGACTGTATAGTAATTTAACAAAGTGATGTGATATTCTCTTAAGATTTTTTCCCTTAAACACTAGAATACAATAAAAACAAAAAAATAAATTAAATTATGCTATAGCAATGGGGAATGTTCATCCATTTTACAGCCTTCTGTCTAGGTACTAGGACGCATATAGTATAAACCTTTCACTATAAACAAATAATTTAATTGGCTCTGTGGGTTTAATTTTAACTTTTCTTGAGCATTCTTCCTAGTTTTTTTTTAAAACTGACAAGTAGAAACAGATATAGAATTACATAATTGTATCAGAAGAAAAAAGTTTGTTTATCATAGATGAAAGGGTGAATGTCTATAGGAATAATGGGGCTCACATTTTATTTCACAAATGTCAGATTTTTTCCTCTGCTTTTTAACTTAGCTCTTCCCTCCTTGTGCTATAAGAAAAAATACAATATGCCACAGTCAGCCAGCCATGAGTGGTGGGCATTGTCATTTTGATTTACCTACCGATTGTGCTTTGCTGGGAAGGCAAGCAGCACCAGGTGTTCTTAGTTTAAAGTTAGCTCCAGAACTAAAAATCAAACAATGATGGTATTACTTATGTCTCGGGAGACGCTCAGAATTGAGGTCATCAGACTAGAATGCCTGCAGTGAAAAATTCACTATGCCATCTTGTTTGGAAAAATGACTATGTTCAAGTACTACAGAATGAGCTGTGTTCCAAGCTGCTCCATCTACTGGGACTAGAAAAAACAAGGTAATTCTCATTTATGAATTAACTCCCTGTTTTCTGCTGCAAAGTATATGTTACTTAGGGCTGAGCTAGAAATTGCCAATGAGATATGAAAATCATGAAATACAGAAATTGTAGTATTTTGTTTTCCTTTCATGAGAGTGATTAAATTTATTTCCACTTGAGAATAGGACTTTTTTTTGTTTTAATGAAAATGGATTCGTTAAGTAATTAATGTAGATATAATTGGGGTAGTGCCTACAGACTCCAATCAGGGATCAGGTCTCCACTGCACTAGGCACTGCACAATTGAGTAAAACAAAGCCCAGCCTCAGACAGCTCACTGTCTAGGACGATGACGATATGCAACAGATGGAAGGGCAGACAAACGATGGACAAGATAATAGTGAAGATAGGTACTTTTGCATTAGTAAGCAGTTCTAGTGGTCAAAATAGTCACAGATGGCCAAACTACAGAAAAAATGGTCCTATTTATGAATAAACACCGGAATTTTTAAAACAATTTTGTACTGCAAAATTTCATTTTGATGAACATCACATTTCACACTGGAACATGCAATATAACATACTATATGATTCAATGCAAAAAGCAGTCATTTCGTTTCAATATTGCACAAGACAACTTGTTTGTTTGTTGAAATGGCCTCCAAAAAAATTGTAAATATTTTTGTGAAATTGTGTAAAAATATACAACTTGTCTTCATAGCATTGTCTGTTAGTAATATTGAAAATTTATTATTTGCTAGTTCCCATGTTTAAGAGTTTTAACTTTTGGTCATCTGAATTCTATTATGTTTTATCATTATAACACAGGAAATGAAAGAAGTGCATAAAGTTTGGCATATAACAAGTCAATACTGTTGCAAAGATTCTTACATATAACAATTCCATGTCTATTTTGAGCTATCCCTTCCAATAAATCTCTTATTTGGATTATCTCCCCCATTTGCTACGTATTATTAGGCCTTTGATTCTGTCACAGATATTTTTAATAAATTTTACAGCAGAGGTGTGGGAAAACAACAAACATGCCCTGGAAAGGGGGAGCAGGGAGCCCACAGGTTTTGGTGAGAGAGGGGGTTTGGAGAGCAAGCCCACACCATGCTCACACTACAATGAGGGTTTCTGTCCCGTGGAGTTGGGCCTGGCTTCCCAATCCAGGCATTGCGACGTAGGAAAGGGATTTGCAGCGTCACTCAGGTTTGGCATGTCCACCCCTCTGTAGGCGGAAACGGAGGGCCAGATTTGAGTGGCATTGTAAGCCCAGGCACTAGCTCACAATACTGCTCAGTTTGGGGCCATTTCATGGACTTAATTCAAATTCATGGCTTCTGTGATGGGGCGTGCATACTCTGCTCTAGGCAGGAAAGGATTAATCCCACACTAGAAGTGGCCCCTCAGACCACGCTGGGCATGCTCCAACTGCTGTGCTAGTATAAAAGAGAACAGCCCAGCTCAGTCTGGGCTGACCATCAAGGAGGAAGGATGCTCGGTGGAGGTTCCAGCCCAGGAGCCATTACAGCCCTTGCTTGAAGGTGCCGGAAATCCCGAGACACAGAGCGGAGACCTCTTGCCTACAGCTGACTGGCTGGAGTCAGAGTTTAAGGGAATTATCTGCACCAAGGAGCCCGGAGACCCAGACGTCATATGGACTGCAGCTTCAGGAAGTGACCCAGGGAAGTGGAGTGGAGTGAGTGGTCTCTCCGTGTAAGGTCAGCATGTTGCGGTTGGATTCCCAGCTGACCCAATGGCAGACCACTCCGCCACTGTTAGGAGTTCGGTGGGCCCAGGTTTCCCTACCCCAGCTGCCACCCCCTTTTTGTGATGGCCCTCGGATGTGAGGCCACTATTAAACCTGGGCTATCCTGCACTCTAGGACCGCTGTATTGACTCTGGCCACTAGGCCACGCTGCTCTGCACTCCAGGGCCACTATATTGACTCTGGCCACTAGGACACGCAGGCCTGAGCTTGGGGGCTGATATATTGATTCCGGCCACACTAGGCCACACTGCCCTGTGCTCATTGGTGGCCATATTGTCTCAGGCCAGGCCAGAACCCAAGGGTCGCTGCTTTGACTCTGGCCTTTGGGCTGCAATGTTGCGAGGCCCAAGACTGTTTGGTAGACTATAACCACGGTGTCAGCACACCCACAATCCATCCCGAAGGAGGACAGAGTGTGCATACACCACCACAGACGTCCATGACAAAACTGTAGCCTTGATTATTAATCATTTATTGTCATGCTCTTTGGAAAAAATTATGATTACAAATTAAAGCTCTGAGCCTACAAATGGATCTGCGTACGTGAACACCTAATGAAAGGATATGGAGAGAACATGATGTATACAAATTAAGGCCCTGATCCCACAAAAGATTATGCATGTGCTTAACTTTATGTGCTGTGAGTAGTTCCACTGAAGTCATTAGAATTAACTCCCAGTATATGAAGTCAAGCATATGCATAAACCTTTACAGGATTAGGGCCTAACAAGACTGACTGCTCTTTCATGTGAAATGAAGTTTGAGTGGTAAAATATATGTAATCAACAGTTCCCTACACCAAAATACATTCCTAAAAAGAACAACATGCTGAAAACAGTCAGTTTTAGATGTATATCCCTAAGAAATTCACAATAGTACCTTCACCTCTTTTGAAACCTCTCTTAGATCACTTCTACAAAACAAGTCAGGTTCTAATTTTTCATGAATAGATTCAGAGAACAGAAGCAAAAATGATTTAATAAAAATATGGCTTATTGCCTTAAATCCTTAATGCCTCAAGCGTTTTTACTTACTAATAACAGGGCGGGACCAATAATGTTTTTGGAGAAAGTAATGTCTTGTGGAGAAAGTAAAACACCAAATTGTCCACTTTTTTTGTAGGAAATTATTTCACAAATCATTAATTTCTTTCCTCCCAACTACGTGAAACCAGCCTCAAAAGGTTCTTGCCTAAAAACAGGACATGGGCAGTAATAACTTACATATTGATACAGAGTAAGGTTCCAGTTCTACAATGAAAACTTACTCTGTTCTAACACAGTCCTGCAAACACTCACAAATGCTTAATTATGACTAGAATAAGATTGCCAAGGACATGCACTAATGGTGACATACAAAATATTAAGAATGGCAGTAAAAAGCCAGTGAAGTGAACTCTAAAAACAGAAAGTCATAGCAGTTGTTGAAACAGGGGGAGGTGATTGTAGATTTTTCTGTTCTAACTGACTTCCCACCCACTTTTGGTACTTACATACCAGGAAGTCCAATAGCAGTCTCACTAGCCCACCCAATTACTTGCCTAATTCCAAGAAGCGTAATCTAGTACAAGCTACTGCAACAGCATATTGCTGACTTCAGGCAGAGAGATAGGTGTTGGATATGTGGGCACTTGGAGGATGAATTGATGCTTAAATCATGGGAAGAAGGCCCCACAAGCACAGCAGTTCCTAACCATTGCTGTAGTATCTTAGGATAATAAATCTCCACGTATAAAGTAGAAGGAAAAAAGCCTGCCCTGCACAAAATTTTAATTTCCTTGGTAGATTTTAATTTTTTTTTATAATTCTGACAAATATCAATATTTATTTTTAAGCTTTTTTATCTATTTAAATTTTCACAGTTGCAGGATATTATGGGGGAGTCAGACAATTGGGGGAGGCAAGACAATAATGATTTAATGACAGTTGATGCTGAGATTCAAAAAGTTAAAATGTTATAACTGTTAAAACAAAAAATTGTCAACATCACATGCCAAAACATACAAAGTAAATATCCTTAACTCAAACTCTAATAAGTTCTCAATTGGCATTTTTCTTACTTTGACTATCTATAAAATGTGATCACCACCAATGGAAATATTTGTTTTTTTCGGTTTGTGTGTGCATCCTGAAATTGACATTCACTAACATTTACCAATAGAAATCGAATCCTTCCAAGCCTACATTTAAGGTATAGGAATAAGCACAGAGAACCCAATGAGCTCCCTCTTGTGGGGAAAACACAGAAAAACAGAAGTGAAAGAGCAAAATGACAGGCAGCTAAGCAAAGGAGCTAGAAGATGGCAAGAAAACTGCCATTTTTTTTAAGTTATGTAGTGTAAACTGATCTGATGTCTTTACAAAAAAGTAAAACCTGTGTCCATTTGCCCAGCCACATAATCACATTAAGTCAAGTAACTAAGCCACATCCTGCAGCTGTTGGAACTATTCATGTAAGTCAGAGATTCTCAAACCTTTTATTTTTGCTGCATCCTCTTTTGGAGATTCATGTCCCATGAGCGGGGCCCCCCTCAGCACAGGGGAAAGAGGGGAACCCTTCATGGTGCTGAGTTTGAAGTCCATGCTAGGGGGTGGGATGGGGGCAGGAAAGAGGAGGGAAAGCCCCATGTGACAAGAAAGCTCCAGGGCTCCTCGCCTGCGGAGGAGGGGAGCTGCTAGAGCAGAGGGGCCTGTGGGGACGTGTGCATGGATCCCATAGGTTCGGCTTTGGGCAAGGGGTCCTTAGGGCAAGGGCAGCTCCTCAGCCTCACAGATCTGTGGAAGTCCAGGGTGGCTGGATGAGGCAAATCCAGCATCTGGGCCCTTCAGTGGGCAGCCAGATCCACCCCCAAGGACCACCCCCTGCCTTGCCCCTACCCCCTGGCACAATGTCCAGTCTGGATCCTCTTAGCAGCTGCACAACTTCCTCTCCTTTGGTCCCCATCTCTCCCTGAGAGAGCTACCACCTCCCCACACCTGCCTCAGGCCCTGCTGCCCTATGGCAGCTCCCCATGGATGGCCTGTTTCCATCCAGCACAGCCCCCATCTTCACCATGCCCAGATCCCCACTCTCCCAGAAGACTATAAGGTGGATAGAAAGCTGGCTAGATCATCGGGCTCTACGGGTAATGATCAATGGCTTGATGTCTAGTTGTCAGCCAGTATCAAGTGGAGTGCCCCAGGGGTCAGTCCTGGGGCTGGTTTTGTTCAACATCTTCATTAGGATGATGGGATGGATTGTACCCTCAGCAAGTTTGCGGATGACACTAAGCTGGGGGGGTGGCGGGAGGAGGTAGATATGCTGGAGGGTAGGGATAAGGTTCAGAGTGACTTAGACAAATTGGAGGACTGGGCTAAAAGAAATCTGATGAGGTTCAACAAGGACAAGTGCGGAGTCCTGCACGTAGGATGAAAGAATCCCATGAACTGCTAAAGGCTGGGGACGACTGGCTAAGTGGCACTTCTATAGAAAAAGATCCAGGGATTGCAGTGGACGAGAAGCTGGATATGAGTAAACAGTGTGCCCTTGTTGCCAAGAAGGCTAACAGCATATTGGGCTGCATTAGTAGTTTGCCAGCAGATCGAGGGAAGTGATTATTCCCCTCTATTTGGCATTGGTGAGGCCACAACTGGAGTATTGAGTCCAGTTTTGGACCCCCCCCCCAATAGAAAGGATGTGGACAAACTGGAGAGAGTCCAGCGGAGGGCAACGAAAATGATTAGGGGGCTGGGGAACATGGCTTATGAGGAGAGGCTGAGGGAACTGGGCTTATTTAGTCTACAGAAGAGAAGAGTGAGGGGGGATTTGATAGCAGCCTTCAACTACCGGAAGGGGGAGGTCCAAAGGGCGCTGGAGCTAGGCTGTTCTCAGTGGTGTCAGATGACAGAACAAGGAGCAATGGTCTCAAGTTGCAATGGGGGAGGTCTAGGTTGGATATTAGGAAAAACGATGTCACTAGGAGGGTGGTGAAGCACTGGAATGGGTTTCCTAGGCAGGTGGTGGAATCTCCTTCCTTAGAGGTTTTTAAGGCCTTCCTTGACAAAGCCCTGACTGGGATGATTTAGTTTGTGTTGGTCCTGCTTTGAGTAGGGAATTGGACTAGATGACCTCCTGAGGTCTCTTCCAACCCTAATCATCTATTATTCCCCTCCTCTTGCTATCCACCCCCCATTCCTGGCTCTGCAGTGCATGGCCTCAAAGCTGCGGGTGCCCAGTGTGCCTTGGAGGATGTGGGGTGCCCCACAGGAAGAGGCGGAGTCAGATCTTGGCCAGGGAGATGCTGTCTGGTGAGAACACGTGGCGCAAGCAGTGCACAGCAGGCGGGAGGGGCGCAGCAGCTGCAGGCAGCAAGATGGCAGCACAGCACTGGCTGTGCTGGGTAATGGTAACAGGTGTCCAGGGTGGGAGGCAGACTCTGGGACCAGACTCTTCCCATCCATCCTGCCCCAGGTCACATGCACCCAGATAACCTCATTGTGACCAGGGGCATGCCCTATTGTTTGAAAACCTATGATGTAAGTAAAGGCTGCAGGATCACACCCATATTTAACTAATCTTAATAGTTATCAAGCTGCACTCTTAAGTACCAGTGATTAATCACTAATTTTACTAGCGCTAGTGGACACAAAGATTCTAAATCACTGTGTCCTAATTTCTTTGTCATAAATCTGCCCCTGAAGCCAGGAACCAGCCAGCCAGACATTTTCCCATGTGAAGAATCAGGCCCACGTACAGAGAAGCCGCATATCTGCTCTTGAGCACTGGATCCAGCAACAGCAACACAAATGATTTAATAGAATTATAGCTCAATGCCTTAAATCCAAACTTAGATCTCTGTTACACCCTCTCCACCTTTGTTTGGGAATAAAAGGAGAATTTCGAAACACCACTAGAGAGGATTCCAGCCATTCAGTCATAATTCATTAATGTTTTCCCATCAATGAACAATGTAGCAAGCACCAGAACCCAGCAATGTTCACAATTGAGCTAATTTGGATTGACATCTAAAATGTGACCACAGGAAAGGGGGGGGAGGGGGAACCCTGCAGGGCAACTTCCTTCTGATTCCCAATTGTGGCAATCAGAAAAACTCTAGGTATGCCAATAAAGGTCAATTATGGAAGGACAAGAATCTGAGTTTCACCTTCCAGCCCAAGTTAGATTACAGGTCTCTTGGAAACAAAGCCAACTCAATTTCAGCTTGAAATCTATGAAATTCAATGTTGATAAATGCAAAGTAATGCACACTGGAAAACATTATACTATACTTACAAAATGATGGGGGTTTAAATCAGCTGCTACTACTAAAGAAAGAGATCTTCAGGTCATTGTGGATAGTTCTCAGAAAACATCTGCTCAGTGTGCAGCAGCAGTCAAAAAAGCTAACACATTGTTGGCAACCATTAGGAAAGGGATAGATAAGAAGATAGAAAATAGTATAATGCCACTATGTAAGTTCCTGAATACCTTGAATACTGGATGCAGTTTTGGTTGCTCCATTTAAAAAAAAGATACATTATAATTGGAAAAGGTTCAGACAAAGGCAAAAAAAAATGATTAGAGATATGGAACTGCTTCCATAAAAGGAGAAATTAAAAAGACTGGGACTCCATATCTTAGAAAAGAGACATTAACAGGTGGCTATGATAGAGGTCTATACATTCATGAATGGTGTGGAGAAAGGAAACAGGGAAGCAGTACTCACCTCTTCACATAGCGCAAGAATAGGGGGTCACCCAATGACCCAATAGGTCGCAGGTTTAAAACAAACATAAGGAAATACCTCTTCACACAATGCACAGTTAATCTGTGGAACTCACTGCCTTGGGATGTTGTGAAGGCCAAAAGTATAACTGGCTTCAAAAAAAGAATTAGAAAAGTTCATGGAGGATAGGTCCATCAACGGCTATTAGCCAAGATGGTCAGTGCCACAATCCCATGCTCTGGATGTCCCTATAACTCTGACAACCAGAAGCTGGGACTGGATGACAGGGAATGGATCACTCGATAATTGCCATTCCGTTCATTCCCTCTGAAGCATGCCCAGTGGCCACTGTTGGATGACAGGATACTGAGACAGATGGACCATGGTTTGACTCAATATGGCCCTTCTTATGTTCTGATGAAACCCAAGCAGATGACAAAAAACAGGGTATGAGAGTGGGATGCAGGGCTCACAGGAAAGCAACAGTCTTGGTCACTAGGAAGGAAGTTAAAGAAAATCTTGGTTTTGCCAATGACTTTTTATTTTGAGAGAAGGGAGACTGTCAGTGTTATGGACTGAGTGAATCTGAACCAGTTTACCAGGAGATAAATTGCAGGTACCCAGTGGTACCTGGGATTATTCGGAATTATCATCATTTGCATGGAATATTGGATTGTGGGAAAATATGCCCCTGGAGCTCTTAAATACAATTGGTGGAATTCACAGATTTAAGGCCAGAAGGGACCAATGATCACTGAGTTTGAATAAAACAGGCCAAAGCACCTCACCCAGTAATTTCTGCATTCAGGTGACAAGTAGCTGTGTAAATTACATGTTGGTAATTTGGCATGAATCAGTGTAAATTCCATCCTAAACCCTCATGTTGATTACTTTCCCTCTTACAATCTCACACTTCTGCTTTCACAGCCTACAAATTACACCAATGCTGCTTGATGTCTACATTGCACCACCATACATGTCACTGCTGAATTTCGCTCAATAGAATTAATTTTTGTGTAGTGAATAATAAAAGACACCTACACTTCAATGCTACAGACTTTTGCAGACACATTTTAGAAGAGTTTAGGAAGTTATTAATGTATTCAAAGGAAGTCAAAACTTTAAAAGTAAGTCACATTAGCAGAACAATTAAAATTATAATAATGTTTTGCAATATTGATATGCCTTTTCTACTATAGGCTACAGCTTTCAGTGCCAGCATCATTAAGAGATTCTTCAAATTACTTTTTAAATATTCTTTTCTCCTAGGATTTTCACTTACATCTAATTAGACTACTTACCCCATGCCATGTAATTCCCTGTTGCCAAAACTGCTAAATGTTTCAATAAGTAGGAAGAGGGCATCAATGGAGCAAGACAGATGTAATGTTATTGGTTAACAATAGTGGTGTGAAGCAACTGCCTTAATTATAGAGCTCATTAATTCAGTGTTGAGAAAAAACTTGGCGATAATTCTGTTAAAATGTCTAATCTTTTCAAGACAGCATCTGATTGTGAAAAACTCATTTTACACCTTTAATAAAGAAAGATGGAATAATAATTTAACTAGCAATTATGAAAACCAACATCTGCATAAAAATAAGTAAAACTGTAGGCTATAAAGGTTATTCACCATTAACATAATAAGGATTCCACACTTCCCTTGCTCGGTTTTATCTTTTCAGGTTTACATATGAAAGAATTTGGACCTTAATTGATTTTATTTTAGTCTAATTAGTTTTAAGAATGTAAACAAACATTTTATAAGTTGCAGCAGTCTCTTGGATTTTTAGCAAAAATTTTATGTAGGAATGGGCCTCAGCCACAAAGTTTGGGTCTGAAATTCCCCAGAGTTTGAAGATGTTTGAAATTGGATCCATCACTAACTACCTGGGGTTAGGAAGAAACTTCCCTTATTACCAGCACCTTGGCAAATAACAAGCATCTGTAGTAGAACCAGCATTATTTGACATATTAAATGAAATTCAATATAGAAAAGTACAAGGTGATGCACACAGAAGGAGAAATTTAAATACTGATGGATTCTACATTAATTATAATCACTAGGGAAAAACACACAGGCAACACTATGGACAGTTCTGTGCCCAACAGTGGCAAAAACCAAACAAAAGGTCAGCCTGCATCAATAAAGGGATAGAGACTAATAATAATAAATATTATAATGCTGTTAGGTAAATCTATGGTATGCCCTCATCTGGAACACTGTTCTCTTGGGTTTCCTAGTAAATACAATCTCTCTCTCAGAAATAAAAGGCTCAGAAAAGGACAATGAGAATGATAGACATGAAAAGCTTGCCATATGAAGAGAGACTTTAAAAGTTTACCTCGTTGAGAGAGAAGCTAACTAACGGTACATACACTACACACCTCGCTAACACAAATATAAATAGCACTGTAGACAGTGAGGCAGTGCTTAGATGAGTAAAGACATGCCTAAACCCTACACGGTTCTCGACACGCGCAAGCAATGTCTTCCCCGTATTTTTAGCAGTAGAGTGTCCTGCTGCCTCCTTGCAGCTGGAGCTCTTCCTTACTGCAGGCAAAGAGCATAGCATCCAATAAAGGATTAGACGTTTACAATATATCGGCTATAAGATCATCATCCTCCTTTACAATACCCAAAATAATATTTATTTAGATTTTTATATAATGACTCTCAAACCTCATTTTTCATTAAACGAGAGATTCACTAACTTTCTCGCATTATGGGAAAAATTTTCACTTAGGCTTGGATCATTATTATTATTGGATTATTGTCCATTATGAGGATTTCACATCTTCTTCTAAAATACAGACAACTGATCATATCTAATATGACAATGTCTGTGTTTCTGTACAGAGGAGTCATTCATGGATATTTTCCCTTTTCTGAGTGAGGAGGAGGGAGCACCTCTATTAATAAAGCTCCTGGTGCACTTTGAGGAGCCCAGAAATCCTCAGACAGGTGATGACTGGATTTTGCTGTTCACAATCTACACCAGTGAAATCTTAGAGAAACAAGACGACAATTCAGAAGGCACCTACATATGTGGGAGTACATGGTGTCTCCAATATACTCCTAGTCAGTCTGGGACCTGTTTTTATCATCAGATAAGACAGACATCCAGCTATGGCGCCTTGCATATTTCTGTCTAATATTCAGCTAACAAGGTAGGTGACAGAGTTCAACATGAGGCAATGGAAAACTATCAAACTTTGGAAACAATGTAGGTCATTAAATACTTCAAGGACATGGTAGAAATGCTATTTAATTATGTTTGTGTGTGCGCATGCACATGTACAGGTTCACTAAGTTATTTGTGCCTTTTAAAATTAAGAGTTATATATACTAAGATGAAGAAAAAATTATCACTTACTGACAGAACTGAGAGCAATTCTTCAACACTGCATTCAGGTTTCAACCGGTCCTTGAACATCCTAACAGTTTGATGCTTCAAGTAGTAGTAAGAAGCAATGCGGCCATATGTCAGAGGTTCAATGCTACGGTTATCCTGTTAGAAGGGAAGAAAATATACCATGAAATGTATAAAAACACATGTAAAGCTTTTAAGATTGTATTTTAAAATAGACAGCGATGAAAATAAGATTGCAAAATGGTTCAACAGCATGATACTAGTCCAGTTGCCAAACTGATTAGAAAAACCCAGTTTTCAGCATTGATAGTCTTGTGAGAGGCTCTATTTCTGAAGTCAGACATGAAATGTCAAGATCTGAGAGTGGGAGTTGTTGCAGGAGTTTTGGGTTAATGCAGGGCAAATCTATGGAATTGTGTAACAATTAGATAATTAAAGCAATACACGAACAAACAAAACTGTGCTGAAAAAAATAACAGATTGGCATTAAAGATTACCTCTACTGTATTTTTACTGACGGATTCTTAAAAAAGTATAAATTAGTCTTACCTCCCCAATTTCAATACAGTAGGAACATTCCAGGTCAATGAGGGATCTCTCAACAAGGTTTGAAAGGAACTTGTTCATGGTGTCATGGCTCACATCATCTAAATTATAGTAACTAGATAAATTTAAAACAGATTAATTACATAAGCACACTGTCAATATTTAACAATAAAGACATCTTCTAGAAAGACTATGAATGCAACTAGACTGCCATTCTAGAAACATGCACAAGCAGCATGGATGAGGGAAGAATCCACACTGGTCATGCAATTAAAGAGAGAATTGTTCCCCTTTAGAGTCTAAAGAGAAATCCATGCTTCTTTTTGGTAACTCTTAAATGGACTCTGGGAGTAGCCAAAACAATACTAGCATCTATACATGAAAAGATAACATTTTAAGTATTAAACAGCTGAGGATAAATCAAACTATATAAAATATTTTATTCTGTAAACTGGAGTGTTTTCCAGTTTGCATGGCTACAAGCTTAAATAAGCAATATTATCCCAGGAAAGGATATATTTCCTTTAATCAGCGAAGAGACAGAGAAGTAAATGTTTTAGTATTTTGGAATAATAATAATAATAATAATAATAATAAAGCTAGCTGGATTGATACATTTTGAAAACACATGGAACACCCAAGTTTTGATTTATTAAACACTAATATTTTTCAGCCTAATTTTTCACAAAAAACTGAAATTAATCAACAAAGGCATTTTACATTAGGAGTATTTAGTACACACTATAGTGTATATTCTCCTGGTTCTTCTGTTTATGTACATTTATCACATTGTACAGTAATAATATTTCTTTGCTATCTGAACTAAAGAAAGATATTTCTAAATGAGCCAGAATATTTTACTACAGCTATGCATGAGAAAAGACTCATTGACATTTTTGACCAACTCCTGCACTTGTTGTTAGCAGAACTATGGGTCAAAACTATATTAGCAGTCTATGGGCAAAAACCTCAGCTTCTTATTCAGACAAAATTAATATGATTTCAACGGGAGTTTTGCCCGAATAAAACTGGAGTAAGACACACGAATTCGGCCCCTTACGACCACTCAAGAAAGAGAGTGAGGAATTGGCTCTACAATTGGTAAAGGAAATGAGTACATTCTTAAATTTTAGTTTCAAACATTTAAAAATAAATTCTGAAATAAAGCAGTGCAATTAAAACACTATTTTAAAGTATAATTCAAACATTTTTAATATAGAAAGGTCAATAATTCAAAAGCACAATAAAAAAAAGAGGACACTGAGTTGCCATGAACTTATGCTTCTTAATTCTGTAAATAGCTGATTTTTTTTATGTCATTCAATAATAGCACAATGAAATGGATGCTACAGTTAAATAAAAATGCTCTTTCATTCACACTTTTGCTTCAGTTACATTAGAACTCTTCCTAAAATTCCCCAGCGTTGCCACCACCCATTCAGCTCCACCATTGGTTACAATGGAAAGTTCTAGAGTAGTCCAGCTGCTGCTGCTACTAGTGCTTTGAACATCTCTTCTGAGCAGTTAGAAAACAGGGCGCCTAGAATGCCAGTAGCAGACTAGAGCCCTGTTTCCACTACTGCTCTGACTGTTGCTGATGCACTGGTGTTAGCATAGGTGGGAAAATTTATAAGGAAAAATAAGTCTCATTCCACACACTCTTTAGTTCAGTGGTCCCCAACGTGGTGCCCGTGGGCACCATGGTGCCCGCTGGGGCATTTATGTGCGCCCGCCTGGTGCCCAGCAGGGGAGAGAAGCTGTGGCCCCACGCCTGCCGGGTACCGAGAACTCCGGGGCTGCAGGCTGCGGGCGCCGGTGTTCTCTGTCCCTGGCAGATGTGGGGCTGCGGCTTCTCTCCAGCTTCTCCGGGGCTGCAGGCACTGGTGTTCTCGGTCCCCAGCAGGCGCGGGGCCGCGGCTTAAGCCGGAGAGAAACCGCGGCCCCACGCCTGCTGGGGACAGAGAACTCCGGGGCTGCATGCTTCATTCTATGTTAAAGTAAGAATAATAAATATATTTGGACCAGCAGTTCAACAATGTTTTACTTTTTAAAAATAAATAAGATGAAAACTGTTTATGATATTTATTTTGTAAAAACCCCTTAATTTTTCTTACAGGTAGATAAAAAAGAGCAAATTCACATGGTAAGGTGAAAGAGTAATTTAATTAATACCTTTTACATGTAAAATTACCCTTTTAATCTTATGGATTCATATATTATGTAATATTAAATATGATGTTTTTCATATTATTTAATGTACAAATACAAAATAAGCCTTGAAAAATTGTTGGCGCCGCCACACTTTTCTGAAAACATGAATGTGCTACTGGCCACAAAAAGGTTGAGGACCACTGCTTTAGTTAATTGCTACAGGTTTCCTTTAATCTAGCATTAGCAACAGAGACTGTAGAAGTTCAACTGATTTTATTTTCTGTAACACTGATTTTTTAGCAGCCTCTTTATCTGATTACATGTTTTTACTTCAAGCATCTTACCTGAGAGAAACAGCATGTTAAATAGCTACACATCTTCTGATTTCATTTCTAGTAATCATACACAGACACAAATTAGGGGCATGATTCTCTGCTGCCTTGCATATTCAATTACTCCTGGGCAAAGTGGGTGTAAAACCCAGTATCAGTGAGTGAAAAATTCAGAATTGGTAGTACATTACAACTAATTTTGCACAGGTGTAAATGACTACAACAAGACCCTAATATTTTTGGTATACTCATCTTACATTGTGTTCAAAGCAAGAGTGCTGCCCTAGTAAAAACAAACAAACAAACCACCTTTAATGCGTGTTAGATAAAAACTTGCGTATCATAGGTGATAATGTATTCAGAGCAACTGACCTGTCCAAAGAGAAGATAATTTGCAAGAAAGTTATTCCTGTATTCCTTTCCGCAAAACATCATTAACTTATCTCAGTGAACCTTCAAAATTTTCCAGATAACATTATATTGATAAAAATGGAATGCATTTTACTTATCTTTATCTTTTATTTTTATTGACATGACTTTTTTTAAATTCCTCTTTCAGATTGCACACAGCAATAAAAAAATGATCCCAGCTTAGTGCCTGGTCCTGGTAATGCTTATTTCTGGGCGCAGAGTAGTATGTAATGTTCAAAAGCTCAGACTAAAAACTAGGATATTTTCAGTACTATTGTGTGGCGTCCTCATGAAGTGATAATTTAGTAATGATCTTATTTTTAAAATGAGATACGTACAGCACTATGTAATGAATTTTTCAGCATCAGGCCCTATATTAGTAATTTAATCTTATCAAATTCTTGAAAGTAGCTTTGTTACTATTGTTCTATTACATGTTCTTTGCCTAATTTGCCATTCTTTACAGCTCAACAAGAAATCATGATAGGCAAATTTCTTCTGAGAACCCTACAAAACATAATATTTTTGCAGACTTTTTCAGATGTTTTCTAAATTTGCTGATACCTACACTTTTGGCAATTTTGTAGGGAAAAATCTTCCAAGTTCCCAATGCAAATCTACTTCAAAAAGGAGAATTTTTAAGTTATTTGTGATCTGGAGTGAAGTACTGTCAGCTATTAACTAGTACCTGTAATACGATAAATATAATATTAACCACACCCAAGGGAGCTTCTCAGTCATTCAGCGTACTTTTATCCCAATAAATAGTGCAGCCATTCTACTGAAAAGACTATATTACTTTGATTTCAACAATTATTTTATGAACGAGATTATAAAGTATTTTGATAAATGCAGATCTGTTTGCATGCGAGTATGTTCAAAGTGTACAAACTGTACTTTACATCAGTTCTGCTATGAAGCTATATTACCTAGCTATTTAATTACAGATAAAGAATAAAAACAATGCCGCTTCATGCTCACTGCATTGAACCATCTAGTCATTATTTTCCCTTTGCTATAAACAGACAGCCTATCTTTTTATCAGCACACCATTTCATTTATTTCACTGTGAAACCCAGTTTCACAATAATTGACTTGTCAGGAGCTCTAATTTATGAGGCTGGGCTCTGTAAGCCTTTTCCTATATTGGGCTCAACCTGCACACAAGCAGGGTTGAATATTTACAATGCTGTTAACAGGTGCTGAGTTGTTTAATGATTCTAATAGCCAGAAGCGTACTGAGAAAGCCAGCGGGATCACAATTACAGGCTGTTTGAACACAACAATTACTTGTCCCCTGAGAGGTGTGAAAGTCAAAGGCAGTTTTATACTAACACCATCTAGCACATGGGCTAGACAGGCTAACTTCCATTAGTAGTCCACTGGGAAACAGCAATAACAAACCCCTTGGTAACATAAAAATGTACAAAGTACATAAAATTTAAACAATCAAAAACTGAAGGAACTAACTTTTTATTGTCTTTTAAAATAATATATTTAAATCCTCAAATCTAGTAAAGTTTAGCAAGAATAATAAACCATGAAACATGAACTTATTTATCTAATCTAAGCAAGTGTGGAATTTCATCATTTGAGGGTGATAGAGAGACGTGTAGCAACATAAAATGTAGATGAAGTTACACAAAACATTTTGGATTTAATGTGGATAGTGGCAATCATTTCCTGTTTAGCTTATGTAAACCTGACCTGAGCTCTCTCTGGGAAATTTTTCATCAGGCTTGAAATGGTCCTGCTATAACTGTCAATGCTGTGAAGTCATTTGTTACAGCCCCATGTTTTTTATGTTCAGGTGATACGGTAATAATAATGACACACATAATGAAAGCAGGTTGCAAAGACAGCTGATAATATTACACAAATAATCTTGCTACTGTGAAGGTTTTCTCAGGATTTTTTTTTAAAGCAAAATCTGCTAAATTGAATACCAAGATCAATGTATGCTTTTTGAGACTTACGATTTTGAAAACATAATACCCTTTATGTACAAGCTTTAATATGGGAGACACATTCATAGACATCTTCCTTTGTTCTTTCCCTTGACTTGTGGCCCTAGGTAGCCAGAGGAATTCACTGGGAATGGCATCTTCTGATAACATCCCTGGCAGTGAAATGTTTGTGGTGAATCCATGTTATTGAGCACACCACTGTTAGGGGGAGCACAGTAAGCAAGTCCCAGCAGTGTCTGTGGGTGTTTATTGTATTGGGGGCATCCTCTTGAAGTGGCTGAGATTCAGTATGTTCGATTGGGAAGGAAACTGTCCAGCTTCATTGGAGCCTGTTACTAATGGACTGACGTGTTACCATTGCATGTGTAGGTTATAATCTTTAGGAGTACATTTGTCTACTTATTACTGTCTCGTATTTGCTTACTTGTTCTATGACTGAAAATTAATAAAAATTACTTTTGGCAGGCTATATTTTGGCAGGTTATATATTTATTTTATTGTATTCCTTTATAATTCATGGCAGCAAGAACCTCTGCTATGTCTCACTTTCTTGATTTGGATTATGTTCATCAGAGGACTCCAAGCCATTAGATCCCACTTTCTCGGTGATCAGAAAGGAATTTGCCAGTGGGTTTACTGCCTTAATTCAGACCTTCACAAGTAGTTTTGCTACATAAGTGAGTTTTTACCACAAATTCAGAAACACTGGGCACCTGTAATTTGAGGCACTTACTTATTATCCTGTTGCACGCCCAGATGCATAGTCCATTTGGACAAAGCATGATCCAGAAGAGCAGCTGGATCACGTGATTTGGCTTCTCAGTGTGCAAGTGCTGGGGTCTAACAACATTCTCAGAGAAGAACTCACATTCACAATAGATTAGGGAAGAGAAGGAAGGCCATGCTTGTGCAAACGCCCAGCACACCAAGATTTATGAGCAACAGACAAGGCTTTACTACAGAAATTCCCTATTATCTAGGTTTCTGACTAACACTATCAACTCCATGATCCTTCTATACCCATTGAACTGAAATTAATGTTTTGCTAAACTGATATACAGTATAATTTTTGTTTGGTAATGAAATGAACCAACTTCATAATCTCAAAACATGCTGTCAATAAAAAGTATTACATTTACATACACAATCCCAGAGACGTATGAGTCACATCATATTTCTGTGCTTCCCAAGGTAATTGGGAAAAATAAACTCTTATTACACTATTTAAATAGTAACGTAAGTGTTCTTCATATTTATGAGGTAAAAACCAACATCCGGAACTAAACAAACTGAGGCCAAAAGCACAAAGTAGATAAACGGGTGTTTATGAGCATGGTCTATTAGTCTTGGTTATGGGTATTAATAAATTATTATGCTGCAATGTAGTCCCCTCCTCTTACCCCTAGACTTTGATTAATATAAATCTCTCTACTCTGATTGGCTATTGCCCTTAAACCTCCCCATTCATAACAAACATGGGTACCACAACTTCTGAGTCTTCTTCCCTTCCGTTCTTCTCTTTTCACCTAGCCTTTGAAGAAGGCTTAGCTCCTTTGAAGAAGGCTTAGCTCCTCTTTACTAAGAACAATTCCTTTGTAAAGTAAAATGAGAGAGAAAGGTAATAAAGCCTAGGGGCTTGTCTACACTGGGAATTTTTGCACTGGTGCAACTGTACGATTGCAACCCTCTGGTGCAGATTCACTATATGGGTGTAAAAAATGACTTTTGCCAGCATGGCTTAACCCCAGATTGACATCAGCATAAATCATTCAGGTGAAAGTCACCTATCTTTTTGAAACATACCAATATTAGGCAGTTGCACTAGTGCAGTTACATCAGTGCAAAAATCCCAAGTGTAGACAAGCCCTAATATTACTTGGTTTAGAGAAGAGATGAATAAGAGGGGCCATGAAAGAGCTGCATAAAGCAATGAATGGTATAGAGAAGGCTGTTTTGGTCCACCGAGTTAACTTTTCTCTTAATACAAAGTAACATCCAATGAAATTAAAAGGCAACACATTTAAAAACTGATGGAAGGAAATGTTTAGTCACACAAATAAAAACTATCCAGTGGAACTCATGACCACAAGGTATTATTCAGGGCAAAACTTTAGCGGGATTTAAAAAATATCAGAGAGTTATGTGAGTAGTAAGAACATTCACAGTTACACTACATTTGTAAAGAACACAAACCTTCCTATTTAAAGAACACATGCCAATAACTAAATGGTGGTGAAGAAAATTTCTATGTATGGGTCAATAAATAATTGTCCATTATAAGATTTCTTACACCTTCCTTCGAATAATCTGTTTTTGGCCAATGTCATAAATCACTGGACTATATGTATCATAAATATGAGTATTATATTCTCATTGTATTTAATTTCTAGAGTTATCTGCAGCAAAAGGATTGATAGAAGGTCAGAAATTTAGGTGCACTTACAACTTGTGGGCATACAGATGGGTAGCATGAAGGCATTAAGTCATTGAAAGCTGAGGGTTTTGCATAATTGCTATTTGGTCACTGAGAAATAACTATGGATCGATTATGCAAATTATGCTACTTTGAATGGTTAATAATAGCCCTCAGTCTAGTAATAGAATCTGCACTTTGAAGGAGAAATAACCATAATTGTAAAATTAGACACACTTAGCCAATCAATGTGCATATGTGAGATATAATGAAAAATTGTGCACTAATAAGAACGTCTAATTGACTGAGACAATTCCATTTTATTATAATTTATGCTACACTATTCTTTCATTGTGATAAATTCTCCAAGGTTGTCACAAAATGGAAAATCTTTTAAGGACAATCTTTGAATGAATCAACAATAAAATCTGTCATTACTGAACATTTAATTTACATAAAGAGAAGTGATTTAAATTCCTCACTTCAATTTGTAGTTATATGGAGAGAAAGTGTATCACCACATTAATGTTCCAACTGCAAAGTTAATTCTGTTTAGCGTCACATATGTAGTAGGTTTCTATCCCTCTTTTTCTGATTAAGTGTGTAGTATAAAATATTGGAGCTTGATTTTCAAAAATGTTTCTAATGGTTGTTTCCCTTTTGAAGAAAAAGTCGGACTAATGAAGTCTATCCTTTCACAAGGTTAATAGAATGGACAGAGTCTATTAATTTCACCCAAAGCCAAGGATCTCTTTTCCTTGCTGATGAGATGTGGTCTTTATCTAGGTCTCCAACCTGCCAGCCGTGATAGGCTAATCTCACATTATTATTTTTTTTCACAGAACAGAACTCTTGGTCAGTCTCATTCTCTCTGGCCACAGCCTTATAAATAAAGATTGATGTGGAAGCACCTTGTGGCATGGCACAGTACCTGCTTGCAATCAAGATAAAAGCTTTAACTCAAACCACAAATTTCAAATCCCTAGAACATTTAAAAATGACTGGCTCTTAGTAAAATAAACAATGGACTGGAAACTTGGCATGTTGTGATACATTCATTTGGACTGCCTCCCTCATTTGTATATCAAGGCCTATTCATGATCTAGTTAACCAAGTGGCTACTATTCAGCCTCCCCTGAACAATACCAGCTGCCAGCATCCCCACCCTCCTAATCATGGGTTCAATTACTCTTTTTAACACTAAAGTTAGGAACCCATCTTACAGATAACAGAACAGATGGATTCAATGATTCAAAAGACCAGGGAAACTAAAATAACTCAGTAAAAGTAAATAATGTAATATTTACATATTTGCAACACCATAACTTAAACATATTAATATATAAGATATGACAGATTATTTAAAATTTGTTGCAGAAACATTTTCTTATCTCTGTTTTATGCATTCTAAAGTACTGAGATGTTAAAATTTGATATGGTGCCCCACAAAATTAGAAGAAGAATGAAAAGTTCTTAGTTCATTTTTTGGGATTTATTTTAACATTTTGAATATTGTGACAAACTTTTTATTGCTATTCAGCAATGGAAAGAAAGAGGTTAAACTATATCAGATACCTGGATATTTAAAATGAAAACTTGTTTTGATCTTAATTTCTCTCTCAGAAAAGGTAAAAATCAAATTAATATGGTTTAATAGTCATGAGTTTTCAAGAAGACTGACTTTTTATTATTGGACTTTGCAGGTCTAGTTCGACGGATACTAAATTTGTTTACACAGCAGTAGCACATAATAGGCAATAAAATAAATGAGAATTTAAGTCTATTACATACTATCTAAGTCTGTTCATTTGGAAACATGACATCACTGTGCATTTATATAATACCTTTCAACCCAAAGAATCACAAAGTACTCTACAAATCACGCATGCAGGAATTACTTCACTCACCACCATGCAAACACATGTTGGATGAAAAGCATTAGCTGTTTCACAGTGGAGAGGAAGGTTACAAAACAGCTTAGGGCCAGAAGTGAAGAAGAAGAAGAATATAGCCAATTGAAACTGCAGGGGGAATACAGACACTGTGGACAAAGTGTAAGCATCAAAACTGGAATGTAGCCAGAACACTTCTACTAGTGTGAAAAGTGGCATTAGATCCTTAAGGACTACAAGTGGTTAGGACCTTGGTTTTATGTCATTCAAAAATGAAGCTCCTCTATGGCACAGTACTTTCCATTACTATACTGGGAATTAGCTTAGAAGGAAAAGCGTGGTTTTGAATGAATCTGGACTCCTCCTCCTGAAGCACCTGAGTTTTCCTTAGGTGCTTCTCAGTGAAATACTGACAAGGCCTGACTAGGGTTGCTAACTTTCTAATCGCACAAAACTGAACACCGTAGCCCTGTCCTGCCCCTTCTCTGAGGCCTCTCTGAATCTAGAAAGAACACCGTGGGCATAAATGCAGGTGGAGGAGGGAGGAAATAAGAAGCAGGCTGTTGATGGCTTCAACTTGCATCTGTATTGTTCCATGTGTGGCACTCTCACAAACTGATGCAGGACTCCTGTTTCATAAGTCTGCTGTCCCCTCAACCACATTAGCAACGCCTACCAGACTCCACTCTGAAGTGGCGCCCACCAGCTCAGTGGATCTACCCTTTTAAGACTCTGGACTATCTGCCTCACATCTCCACATCATTCTGTGCTCCCCCACCCCCTTCCAATCAGATCCTAATCTCCCCCACAAACCCATTCTGTAAGTATCCTTATCCCTTCCACTTCTGCATCCATTTGACTGTCTCTCACCCACACCACCACTACCCACAGAGAACTCCAGGTCATATTTATTCACCTTCTCCCTCAGCACCTGTTGAGAAAACTCTGCATTCCATTTATCACATGTGCTGCTCTCCTGGCCAAGATTATTCAGGGATTCTGGCTCAAAGCAAAAATTTGCCCTTAAAAATTACTGTTGAGTTATAACTTGAAATGTAAGTTGTCATATTATGTACCATCATTAGAAAAATGCTTCAGAAGTAAGGGGCATCAGTAAATACTGACCCCAGGTAAGGAACATTTTGTATAATCTAGACAGTTTACACATTAGTCAAATAATCACTGTATTGTATCTATATCTACCTATTTAATGTATTTGGTATTCAAGAAACCTCTCTACAAAGGAGATTTACATTGGAGCTTGATACTGCTGGACAGAAAAATTGCCAAATTAGATCCACTAATTAAATCATTTAAACATGAAAATCCAGTATTAGAATTCATTTCTTTATAAAGTTCTCCTATGACTACTCACTACACAGAATTACCATTTGTGCATGCAAATCCAGAACATGGTTTATCTCAGTAGCCTTAATAAGCACAAAAACAAACTCATACAAGAAAAGACTTTCTGTATTTTCCATTTTCAAAATGCACTTGCGAAGGTTGCAAGAAAGATTCAGGGTGAAGGCCTAGATGGAGAATATAGAACTAATGAAGAACTAAACTTGGAGTTAAGGCAACTTGTTTGACTATTTCCACTTGTGAACATAGCAGTCACAACTGCTTACAAGGAACTCAAATTAAAAAACTATGGAATTTGTTATGTGGTTATGTGAGTATTATGATCCTGCGTAAGTCTGATGGTATTTAGGAAATGGCAAATCCTTTGTTCTCTACAATATTTTGGTTGGTGAACATATACTCAAAACAATGTTGAAGCAAAGGTGGAGCCAAATGGTTAGAACAGCTCACAATGGTTTACATACCAGCTGGAGCAAGGAAAGATGGCAATAATGGTCAACTACATCTTTCTCAATCTCCTCTAAAGAAGGTAAACATCACATAGAAACAGCTGATATGCAGTTTGTTCATTGTTAAATTAAGACAGCTGATAGCTATTCCATCAATGACTAAGCAACTCAGCTGATGACATATTGCCGATAGGAAGCTGTGCATAACATGTCACTGTGATCACTAAAAAACAATATTAAAACACTAAAGAAAAATATATACAGAAATGTGAGCATCTGGGCTTTTAATTTAGGGATACCGTGTATGACTTTTTAATTATTACTGAAACGTAAAGTCTAAGTTATCTACCAACAGATGTTCTCATATTTAGAGAAATGTTGTGAACCATTTGCACGTGCCTTTCTTTCCTAGGACTGAGTCTGTATTAGCCTGATTGTCAGACATGCTGAGTATTCTGGACTCTAATTATAAACAATGGGAACTTAGTTACATTACTTTTTAATTTTACACTCACCTAGGGTTCATGATAAGACGACGGAAGAAGTAAGTCCAGGTGATGTAATCCATAGCATCTTGCTTGGAAGTAATAGTTCCAGCAGCAATTTCAGCATTCAAGTGATCAGAGAGCACTTCCAACAAACTAAAGGACATGATGGAAAAAGGCATCTGTTAACTTTACAAAGGACAAAAATTGTATTTTGTGGAGTTCTACATAACCAACACACACAGCCCCTGTCCATAAAAAGCAAAACCACCTTTTTAAAAAGAGTTTAAAATTTTTAATCTAAAAATATTTTTTTCCCATGGGTGTAGGGTGGGAAATGTTCTTGCAATGTCACAATCATCATTACAGGTTAGAGCAACCATCTCATCCTAATAGGAGGCAACCTGTGCATGCTAAAGGGCTGTAACTCAATTAGTTGACAATTAAATCCAAAATGCAGTACTCTTAGGACATGTTTGGAATGGGATGGAATTGTAGCTGTCTGGAATCATTTATGGATACTGCATGTTTACCTTGTTGTTGGGATGTTTACTGTATGACTATACTGGTTTAGTTTAATAGCAGGCGGTAAGGAAAAACAAGCAGACATGGAAATAATGGCTCAAGATAAGCAATCCCTGAAGTAAACACTTGAGGATTGTTAAGAGATAATGCCCAAATGTTAAGGTTTGAAGATTTTACTTTCTCTGGAGCCAACCTGCAAAACTAGTTTTGGTCTGAAGGGGCAAAGCCTAGGAATGTAGCAGAACAAAAGAACGTTGGCAGTTTAAATGAGATCGCACTCTCTCTCTCTGTCTTAAGTGAGGGAGGAGTTGTTTGGGGTAGCCAGCCAGAAACACAGGCACCTGGTTCTGGGGTCTGAAGAAGTTAGACCTGCCTACATTACCATTGGGGGATAGTAAACCTTTAGGTGAGACAGATGTTTTTAATCTGTTTACTGATTTAAAATTCTTTTCCTCTAAATATTTTGTTCCTACAGTTAAAATAAACAATACTTTGGTTTTATAAAGGCTGTTTTGTAACTGTACATCACTGACTATAGACTCCCAAAGGGAAGAACCACAGATGTCTGAACTCAGTTGGACCTGTTAGATAAACATGGTTGATACACTGGATATGTCTACACTGCATGCTAAGCCCGAGCTCTCACTCAGGTTGAGCCCAGGTCCCCACAAAAATCAGTCTGAGTTAGGTCAGCAAGCACTCAGGACCCAGATCCTAGGACCCTGCTAAGAGGATGGATCAGAGCCAGAGTCCCGCTGTCACTCGGGCTTAAGCCCTGTTATTTTGCATGTGGAGGCAGGTCAAGCTGCAGGCCCAAGCCAGAAGGTCTGCATAGTGCAGCATGGACATGTTAGCACAACTGTGAAACCCAGGTCCAGCAACTGTAAACCCAGGTGTACAGTGCAGTATGGATGCTCAATCATGGGCTTGGAAACACCAAGTCCACACACCTGCATTCCATGGGCCCAGTGCAGTGTAGACACTCCTACTGAGTACTGTAGCATAGGGCCCAATCTAAGATAGGGACAGCTGGCTTGGAATTCCAACTTAGGAGAGGTCAGGACATAAAGCGCGACACCTGAGGAGGAGTGCTTAGAGAGACCGGACAGGGGACAGAAGTGCAGCTATTCCTGTAATTGTGACATGGAAATATCAATTTATTTTTAAAATATTTATTGAAAATGTAACGGTAAATGAAGCCAAAAGGGAATAACATATAAGGTTAATAAATTTGCTTTTTGGTATAGAAAAGAAGGTAATGAGTTCCAAAGCTAAGGAATCTTCAGAAAAAACACACGCCAATGGCAACCTCTCTTTTAAACCAGAGAGCCTCTAGCTCAAAAGCCTTTGATGATCATCACCAGAGACCAAGATGTGTCTCAACTAATCAGAGATTTATAAGATTAAAGTCAACATATAAGTCTTTGTCTGGAAATTTATCAGCATATTATCTGTTTATATTAAATAACATAATGAAGAATATTTATAATATTTCAATGAAAAAATGAGGATTATCATTTGTGTATTTGATTAAGAGAATGTTTCTATTTTTAGAGATACTACTTAGGAATCAGATAGAAAGGCTGCCTGGTTTATTGCCAAAATAATATGGTCTGGGTAAAACACTTGCATTTTAATACTCTGTTTTTGTCTAGAATTACATGATACTGAAGCGACAATGGGTCCTGCGGCACCTTATAGACTAACAGACGTTTTGGAGCATAAGCTTTCGTGGGTGAATACTCACTTCGTCAGATGCATGTAGTGCAAATTTCCAGAGACAGGTATAAATATGCAGGCAAGAATCAGTCTAGCGAGAATGAGGTTAGTTCAATCAGGGAGGAGTATTCGCCCACGCAAGCTTATGCTCCAAAATGTCTGTTAGTCTATAAGGTGCCACAGGACCCTTTGTCACTTTTTACAGATCCAGACTAACACGGCTACCCCTCTGATACATAATACTGAATATTTCCTTCAGTTTCTTTTTGTTTCTACTGATATTATACTTTTCTACACATTTTTCCTAATGTGTCAAACACTGAGCATAAGTTTTTGAAACAAAGGACATCTGCGGGTAACATCTGATTGGTTAAAGGTTTATAAAGTCTAGTTGTTCCTTAAGAAAAAAAGCATACATGATTGTCTATGATAGAGGGGATTATACTAGTTACCGTTATATGTACTTGCATTGAATTGACTAACAAATGATAGATCATGGATTAACTAGTGAGGTTAGGAGAGAATCTGAAATATTTCTTTGTTTTCCTATTTTTCAAAAATCTTGCAGCTCCCACTTTGAAAGAAGTATTAGCAATTGTTTACAAGATACATTTCCCTTTGAGCTTGATATCTTTATATCTTTTAACAGGTCTAGAATGGTATGAAAATCCCATGTGAAAAGTACATAAGTTTTATCTGATTTTTCCTCCCTACTAAGTACTTTTGTGACCAAATTTTCTGTTGGGGTTGTCGGGAGCATAAATAATTATTCTACATTCTCTTTCAAAACAGCCCGAGAAAGCACCCGGAAGTGCTTTCATCTGAGAAAGCACCCAGAAGCAGAGTAACATTTATCTAGGGATGCACTAAACACTTGGAAGGACTACTGTCTTTGGCGGTCCCAATATTTTGGTGCATCTATGTCCCACTTCACTTTCATCTACTTCACATTTGCTGTATGCACTTTTATCTGTTTTCTTTCCTGTCAAACTTTACCTTGATTCTACTGGAAAAGGTTCATAAAGAAACTTTTTGTAGAAGTCTTTCTTAATATCATGGACTAAAATCACAGCTTTGCCTTGGTCATCAAACTGCGGTCTACCAGCGCGTCCCATCATCTGAAGTACATCTACAAAACAGATAACATATACATTTATTTCAAAATAATTTACAGTATAGGATATATTGTTTCTCTGTGACCGCATTTACACTTGTTTGTTACTCCTACTGGCTAAATTTTGTCTAAAATCAGATTGAAATTTTTTTGTGGCAGGGACTATGTGTTCCTAAGTGTTTGCACTGCACCAACCACAATGCAACCCCAAATCTTACTGGGGCCTCAAATACAAATAATAATGACACATGAAAAACTACGGTAAAGAATAACGAGGAGCCCTTGTGGCACCTTAGAGACTAACACATTTATTTGGACATAAGCTTTCATGGGCTAAACCCCACTTCACGAGATGCAAAGACCATAATGCATTTGTACAAGAGGGCTCAATTAAGGACTCATGGGCAACCACAGATTTAGCAGCTCCGAATTTTCCAGTGTTTGACTTTGCAAATGCTTTGTTAACATTTTTTTAATATAATTTTTCAGAGTTGTGGGAACAACTACAGACTTCTATCATTTGATCTTCAGGACTAGCTACATTAGCATGCCAGAATAGGGGAATGGTGCCACATACTGGTCTAAAGGGTGCTCAGAGGAGCCTCCCACACATAGTGAAGGTCAGTGGCTAGGGTGATAACCTGGGCCTAGGTACATCTGGGTTTAATTCCCTGCTCTGCTGCAGACTCTCTGTGTGACCTGGGCCGTCACTTAGTTTCTGTGTGCCTCAGTTACGCATCTGTAAGAGAGATAAAAGCACTTCCCAACCTCACAGTGGTGTTGTATGGATAAACATATTAAAGATTGTGAAGCTCCATGAGAGTATGGTAATGTATGGGGCCAGATAAGTACCTGGGTAGATCTGTCTCTTCCTCCTGCCTCTTGTGGGGTCTCACTGGATAGATGGGGTGCTGGGGCTAAATACAAGGCATGGTGGGGGACATTATGGAAGAGAGCCTGGTTTTGTTCTCTCTGTTGCTTCTCCCCTCTCCCCAGGAGTGGAGGTTGCTCTTTCTCCAGTTCCAAAGGTGTGTGTGTGGGGGGGCTATGACAGTGGATCCCTGGTTCTCACAGGAGAACCCCGTTCAATGCTCACTCTCTCTCTGTCCTCATCCTGGAAGTTGGAGGAATACCTGACCCCATGCTGGGAAATAGAACACTGGGGAAATATGCTAGGTTGATGCGGGGGAAAGAGGCTGTCAGGAAAGCCCATTCTGGCTTTCACCCACCCCATGCTCCTACTACAGCTGCGCTGGTAGCTCCCCCGCATTGCCAGTGCAGTGTCTTCTTCTACTGCTGGTGTGTTGGTGCTGGCAAGTGGTGGGATTTTTAGAACATTCAGTAGTTTTGTCAGGCTGCCAAAAATGTTCTGAGGAATTCAAGTGAGAGAAGGGACATTGTGATTTTTAACACTTTACAACTCAGCTAGATCTGAATGGAATTTCACAGGAAAAGAAAAGGCATCTTCTATCATCTGAGGTGTTTTCCCTGAGGAGTATCAAAGAACTGCAAACAACAGAGATGTTACTGTTTCTTAAAGAAAAGGTCACATGAATCCTTCATAATGGAAAGTATTAGACAACCTAAATATAGGGGTCACAACTAGCTCCCCCTGTGATAAGAATTCAAGCAGGTACAGTAACATTCAAATGAAAAGACTCAAATCCCTCCTTAAAATCCACTTCTATTGTGATATCTATAAAACACACTGTTGGATACAGATTGGGCTGGCACTACTATGAGCATTAAGGTTACCAAATTATACAAACACCTGTCTTTGTTGTTTCCTGGTCCCCCACCCCACCCTATATGTCTGTTTATCCATTTGTTTGTGCTCCCTTTCTAGCTAAGATTGCGAGTTCTCATGAGCAAGCACTGAGTTTGTTTTATTGAGTGGTATTACACCACACCCAATAGAGCCCTGAGCTTTGTTTGGGGCCTCTAGCTTCTACCTCAATCTGAATAATATAAATGAAACCAGAAAATAGTTTTCAAGCATGAATTACTGTTTACCTTTTAACTTTTTTATATTTTCTGTTCTGTATTCTCTATGAGCTATATAAACAACAACAATAATCTTTATGCAGTTTGTTCATTGTTAAATTAAGACTGATGTTCAACTATAAAATGAAATGGATCCCCAAATGGTATTTATGAATAGATGCCTACAAGGGAGAATGATGAAATATTTCCTGCTATTTGATAGTGCAGTAAAATAGTATACGATAATCCACATGAAATGGATTTACCAAAAGGCGTCAGGAAATGTATAGCTAGCCAAACCCAACATTTTCTTTACTGACTATACACTGCCTGGATTGTTCTTAACTAATGGATTAAACTATTGAAATATCAAAAGCAATCCAACTGGCTGAGTGAAAGACTTGTATCAGAGATTGGCCCACCCCAAAACCTCTGATTTGTACTCTCTCCAACCAGGCTTAAATTCAGATGTTAACTTAGGAACTTAGGCTCTGCTATTATTTTCAAACTATTGGCCTATGTGCAAGTAATTGAAGGACCTCATTCTACGCTGATTTGTACACTAGGCACCAAATTCAGTCCTAGAACAGGCAGGTAACTTTAATGGAGATGAATCAGTTTATACCACATCTGAATTTGTGCTACGCTCCTATTAGATTTTAAACAGAAGTTAAACAGGCATACCTAAGGGCAGAACTGAAAGCGAGATAGGGGGTTGGTCTACACTACAAAGTTTTGCTGGTATAACTATAGCGGCTGGCTAGGAGTGTGGACTCAGCCGACATAGCTGCTGGTGTAGAGGCAACTATGCAGACATCAGAGTGCTTTTGTCTGCATACATAATATGATTGATGGAGGTGGTGTTGCTATGCTGGTAGAAAAAAACCTCCTTCTGACAGAATACACTCAATCTCCTTAGGGGGCTCTGCTGGCAAAGCTATGCCAGCAAAGGCTCTGTGGATATGTCTACAATGCAAAGAAAAAACCCACTGCACCAAGTCTCAGAGGAAAAGGTCAACTGAGTTGGGCTCACAGGGCTTGGGCTGTGGGGCTAAAAATAGTAGTACTGCCGTACAGGCTTGGGCAGGAGCCAATGCTCTGAAAGCCAGCAAGAGAGGAGGGTCTTACAGTCCAGGCTCCAAACCGATCCTGAACATCTACACTGTTATTTTTAGCCCTGCAGTCCAAGCCCCGTGAGCCGGAGTCAATTGGAATTAATTTGCAAATTGGACCCCTTCAAACAAGGCTTGAATAAAGACTGGGAGTGGATGGGCCATTACACAAAGTAAAACTATTTCCCCATGCTTATCCCTCCCGCCCCACAGTCCCTTTACATCTCCTTGTCAATTGCTGGAAACGGGCCATTTTCATTACCACTACAAACAGTTCTTTTTCTCTCCTGCTCATAATAGCTCACATTAACTGATCACTCTCATTAGAGTTTCATGTTCTCTGTGTATATATATATATATCTTCCTACTGTATTTTCCACTACATGCATCCGATGAAGTGGGCTGTAGCCCACGAAAGCTTATGCTCAAATACATTTGTTAGTCTCTAAGGTGCCACAAGTACTCCTGTTCTTTTTGCAGATACAGACTAACATGGCTGCTACTCTGAAACCTGCATAAGAGTGTACAGCATTCACACTAAATTAAGCTCTATGATGGACTAGTTGGATGGGCATCTTCTATAATGTATTGAGTTCCAACTGTGTTCTATCAAAGGGACACTGCTTGGTTAAAAGAAATCAATCTCTACCTATGTTACAAATAACATTCAGATTATTCCTAGGAATACATTTTTTCTGGCCAAGCTTCAGACAGCTTAAAATCAAACTATCTTTCTTTAGTGTAACAGATAAAATGGACCAGGAAAGCTGTAATAATGTTAGCTAGTCCTGGCTCTCCAAGCTTACTACGATTCAAATTAATATTTTCCCTTGTCTGAACTTTTCAAAGTTGTTCTTGTCTTACTTCTCTGGAGTTTTCTAAAATGGTTGCAATACAGTTTATCAAAATTTGAGTGGACTGGAGGCAGACATGAAATAAAATTAGAATTTCTATATCACAACTGAAGTTAAAATATAGTTTATTCAGCTTTCACTATTTATCCTTTACTTATTCTTTACTTTTTAGCTTCATAAAATTATATAAAATAAAATTATATTAGTTTTTTTATAGTCAAGATTAGTCAATTGGAATTTCAGAGTCTCATCCATTAAGAGTGCTGCAATGTTTTGACTACAAACACCGTAGAGGAATGTATAGTTGTTTAAAAACCTTTTTCTAGTGGATAACAAAATAAACTCATGGAAGCAATTTACTTTTCACATGGTTTTTTAAGAACTTATTTCATAAAATTTATTTGCGGGCCAAATTTGATTTTACAGCGTTCGTTCAAAATGTACTGTACATGTTCAAACCATCTTTTGCTTTTAGTTTTTTGGGTTTTTTTAATGGCCTCTTAGGATGATACCAACTCAGCAGTTTCCAAAAGAGGAAAAACGAATATATGAAAAACATTTAATAGTTCTCGCACGAGTCACATTTATACAACAAAAACCCAACAAATAATCTATTCCAACGTGTCTATTATAGATTTTTAAAGGTTCAGTTCCTAAAACTATAAATTATTCAAGTTCACATTCGCATATGCTTGAAATTCATTTCACCAACTAAGTATTTGTAAGATTAACGTGAATACCTGTAATGGGATAATCCACATAACGCCTTGTTTTTCCATCATAAAATTCTGTTCCCTTAACAATTACTAAATGAGCTGGAAAATTTACACCCCAGGCTAATGTGCTTGTGGCAATAAGAACCTAAAACAGAAAGAAAAATTAATGTAACAAAGAGACAACTTTTAAAATTGCATATAAATCTCATTTTGGTATTACTAAAAGCAAAAATTAACCTGGATTTTGCAATTCACAAATAGTTCTTCCACAGTTTTTCTGTCTCTTTCATGTAGCCCAGCATGGTGCATGCCTATTCCAAATGCAAGAGTCAGCTTCAGATTAGAATCTCTTACTGTCACTATAACATCGTTCATCTGCAACAGAGGATGGTTACATGATTTAGAACAGTACTAAATATTCTTCTCAGAAGTTTTTAACATTTTAGGGTTCTTGTTATTAATAAGTTATCTGTTTTCTATCTGCAACCACAATGTGCTATCCATTGTCTATGTTCACAGAGAGACACAGTTCCTGCCCTGAACAGTTTACAGTCTAAAAAAACAAGCAACACATGAAAGACGGGAGAGAGAAATAATTAAAGTTAATAGCGTTTTATAGCCATTTTATTAATATAATATATACATTATCTAATTTTAAAAACAAAATTAATTAATAGTAAGCTCAGGAGGAACCTAGCATGGGACATTTTGAATGTTGAAAGTATCCTGGTCTGCCTGTTATGTGCCCTGTCTGCCTGGCACATTTTTCAATTATAAGTGCCAGTATCCGAAAGTTCAAGCCCTGTACTGAGGCTTGCTGCTTACTTCCTCTTCCAGAACATTATTTATGATGAAAATAAAACTGGGTCTAACCCAAATTCTAAGTAACCCACTTAGACATGCTCCCTCAACTCAATAAATTATTTACACCATTTATTTAGCTATATTTGCCATTTTCAATTGTCAATTTCCAATTAATATGTTCCTATCCAACCCAATTCAACTAATATTTCAAATATGATTTTGTAGTTTATAGTACCAAATCCTACAGTAAATCCAAGCACACTGCAACTACTACTTTTCTTTTATTCAACAATTTTGCAATTTTAGGGGGAAAAAAAGTGATCAGGTTTCTCTGGACAGATTTATTGCATACAAATTCATGCTGCTTACTGCTCATGATTCCATTAACCTCTCAGGCTAGATTGTGAACCTCTTACTTGCCTAGATGACTAATTACATACATCAATGATCCCACTTACTTCACTGGGATTACTCCTATGAGTAATAGCTCATCAATATAATCAAAGGCTTCACATTCTGGTCCAAAATGCTTACTGATTTGTCTCTAAATATTTGTTCCATTATTTTATTGCTAATGCTATTTATTGTTTCGTGTTGTTTTAATACAATTACAGCCAGTGGCTTTTAAACCTAGTCACTAGTCAATGGTATCTTGATGCTCCCGTGAGTACCATCGACAATATTATACCACAAATCACGGTAACATTGTTAATTGTAAACATTAACTGGCACAGCCAGTTAGTGTCTATCTCTATAAACAAACAAAACAAAGGATCAGTGAAACAATACAATACAAGATTGAGAAAATTAATAAAAAATATCTACATTATTTAAAATACTGAGATGAAATTTTGACAATAGCAGCCATCCATTAGTTACATTAATAATCACTGCTGCAAAGCCTTTCAAATGTTCTGTTTCTGATGCTCAGAACATACATTTTTTTGAAAACTGTTTTCTGGGATTTATCTTTATTATATTCTTAAGGTAAATAAAAATGATTTGGATATCTAGCAAACACATAAAATATAGTTCCACAGACTTCTCCTAATGTGACAGAAAACACATAACTTATTTTTTTTAAAGTTTTACAAAGGTTTGAGAATAAAAATACACTTTATAGAATATTGATATATTTTACCTACTTAGACAATCTAGTTTGGGAAGCAGAGCAAAGCATTTTAAATAATGTTAAAAGAGTTTTGGTTGAAGTATTAGTTACTTTAGCAATGATGGAAGTAATAGAGAATCCAAAATGTACTAAAATATCGTTAACATTTTGGTTCCTAGTACCAATTATCTCATGATAACTCTGTGCTTTGGACTGATTTATTTTCTTTGATTAGTCTAACAACATATATTTCATAATTAATATGAACATTATATTATGATACCGGGTTAATACAGAATCTGGGCATCTTTTTCTTCCATGAAGAACAGGGATTAAATTGGCTGATTATAATGTCTACACCCAGAGTATTTCTTCAGCAAGAACAGTTTTACAATGTTAGTTATTTTCAGCTGAGAACCTGTGCTATTCCTTTTGGTCATGTACTTCCCAGCATAAAATAGCCCAAATTCACACTGCTGGGAATTTATTCAGAGTTGTTGTTCTTGCTTTCTGCAATCTGCGGTGGTTATTTTTTTTTTCTCCTGACTTGTATTACAGCAGTGTCCTGTGGTGATGTTAGTCATACCTGCAAAGCAGTGTAATTTACCACAGGAAAACTAAAGAACCCTTAGCAGGAGAGCTGGCACATGCACTACTATCCTGTCATTCTAGCAGCAGGGAATCCTAGTCACTTCTAGCTGACCCCCTTACTTTTACATAAATCAATACAATAAACAAAACTATTTCTACCCATAGGCACAATTCGGGGCTTAAAATTCTGATGACAATTTATTTTAAAGCAGAACTACTTTCCCTGTGTCTATTTATTGCGTAAGTACTAAATATCTCTACCTAATAAGATAAATAATAGGTAAATTTAATAGTTTTTATTCAGTCAGAAAAAATACACTAACACCAACATGACATACTGTAAGACGCATCGAAGTAGCTACATCGTTCTACATTTAACTATATATTTTAATATATTTGAACATAAATGTAATCATCCTTCTTAAAAAGTTTTAAAAAGTAATACATTTCTTCTTAAACTCTGATATAGAAAAAGGAACATTCTAAATACAGCAACATGGCTATAAGAAACTGTAAATGTTATTGAAATTAGGGTATGTGTATATATACACACACACTAAAATACGTTAATATTAAACTAATTTAGGGCTCAAACTGCCCCAATTGAGGTCAAGGGGAATTTTCCTCTGGATTCCAATGAGAGCAGAATTGGGTTGATGCTGGGTAACCTGGGCTAACTTGCATAGATTTTTGAAATATGAACAAAACCCTCCCATTCTTCCCCATACCATAGCTTGATTAAGAAGCTAGCTGTTAATAAACACCTCTGAAATCTGAACTGGAGTCTGTAATCATTGCAAAATATTAATTACCAAAAAAAAAAGCAAGATTATAAATGGCAGAAATAAACTTTTCTCTAGACATGCTAGATTTTTTTGAAACTAGTAAGTAGTCATTTTCTTTGTGCCTGCACATATGTAAACTGTTGAACCATTTACTTTAAGTTAATAGAACTGTTTTTTATATTTTAAAATTTATTATACTTAAAAAGCTTTTGTAGAAAGATAGGATTCCATTTAAGTAGATACATTACTCTGTGCCTGAAATACATTCCAGTCAGAGTATAATTCAGCAAGTTGATGACAATTTTGGCTCCAAAAGAAAGGAGGAGACCAGATTGGACAAGAATGAGCTAACAGATTGTGCAGCCCAATTCTGTCCCTTTGAGTGTGATATATTGTTTCAAGATGCTAAAAATCCATACTTTCTCAAAGCATATCTGTTGTGCTGGTTTTCCCATTTTCACAGAATCCTCATTATTAGTACTCTGTACTCTTTTCAAAGCACGTCAGACTCAGACCATATGCCACTGAATAAGGCTTATCAATTGTCTAAAATGCCCAGTAAAAGAAAGATGTGCCAAACAAAAGAATTGTGAAAGTTATGAAGTCTTTTACAAAAATAATTACATATTTCACATCTGCTACAGATGTTAAATGAAATAAAAATATCTCATTATTATACCTAAATGTTAATTTTTTATGACACACTTTTGTGTCATAAAGACAACATCTTGTAGAAGGAAGTTAAACTTCAATAACGAAAGAAACATTTAGAGATCATTCTTGATAATTGCTAAAGACACACAATCAAGTTACCTTATTATTATTTTGGATCAGGTATTCCAAAAGAGAACCTTCCCCCCCCCACAAAATAAATAAATAAATGAAAGCTCCACTCCCCACCACACCAAAAAACCCAGACAAGATTAACCAGGGGAAGTGCTTTCAAGTATATGCATTTACCACAATTGAGATACATTAATAAAATTACACATTTTGCACTAAAATATTTAAAAGGCAGCGATATGTTTGTCCAAGATTTCTCTACCCATTTTATAGCATAGCATTACTTCAAAACAATAACACAGGTGGTTTTTTGTCATCCTCTGCAGCATGAGGCATAGGTCACTTGCAGGTTTAAATTAGTGTAAATGGTAGATTCTTTGTAACTTGGAGTCCTTAAGCCATAATTTGAGGGCTTCAATAACTCAGCCAGAGGTTAGGGGTCTGTCACAGGAGTGGGTGGATGAGGTTCTGGGGCTTGCAATGTGCAGGAGGTCAGACTAGATGATTACGATGGTCCCTTCTGACCTTAACATCTATGAGTTTATGAGGAAGCAATGGGTTTTTTGATTTAAGGGTGAGAGGTAGAAAAGACAAATGCCCTTTTATCTCTCCTAATTTTTTTTTCATATATATGTATATATATTGTGTCCCCCCCAAAAAATATACATACACAATTATCTCATGCACGCCATATACATATACATACAATTCTCTCTCTCTAACACAGTTTCTCTCTTTAGGAATTCAGAGGTCATAATGGGCCTGATCAAATTCCCATTGAAATCAACAGGAACAGTCTTTCTACTGACCTAAGTGGGAGTTGGAGGTGGCCCTGTATGAATATTATTAAAGATCATGACTTACAGAAGGTATGTTTGTGTTTGGGAACTTAGTTTTATATAGAGGTTTCATAATGAATAATCTTAAGAAAATGCAAGTCATTAAAATGATGAATACATTATGAGAAAATGATTGTGGTTGTAGTTCTAATGGTGTAAATTGGTAGTTGGCTTGTTCCCCCATTATGTTTAAATATGAGAAGAAATTCAAAATTCAAAAAAAAAAAGGGGGGGAGGATTAAATCCTAGAAAATATTAAATTCACTTTCTTTTGCTGGGTAAGTACTATCTAATTATATCGTAGCTCAATAATAATATGTGCCACTTTCTTAATTAGTTTAAATGTTCTATTTTGTCCTTAAGAAAAAAAGCAATACAAACATGACAGAAAAGGAAAAGAAAAGAAGAGGTAACAAAATTAAGGGATACAAATTGATTCTAATAATTTCTGCTGTATGGAAACAGCAGCACTGCTTCATTCCACAGCCATACCTCCACAGAGGTGAGTACAATTTGGAGGAGAGGGAAGGGGTTGGTCCCTTCCCCATGCCTTCCCTCCATCCCCCAGGCAGTTGCCTAACCCCACCCTCCTCTTTGGGTAACAATCCATGGTGCCACTCAGTTCTACTGCTGTATATGATAAATTGGGACCTTGAGGTGGCAGCATCTCTTTCAAAATCTCAAAGGTGGGGTTTCAGAGCATCCGATGAAGTGGGCTGTAGCTCACGAAAGCTTATGCTCAAATAAATTTGTTAGGGTTTGGCTACACTTGCAGGTGTGCAGCGCCGGGAGTTACAGCTGTCTTCGTACAGCTGCGTAGGGAAAGTGCTGCAGTGTGGTCACACTGACAGCTACCAGCACTGCAGTGTGGCCACATTTGCAGCGGTGTTGGGAGTGGTGCATTATGGGCAGCTATCCCACAGAGCACCTCTTCCCATTCTGGCGCCGTGGGTTGTGGGAAGGGTGCGGAGGGTGCGGGTCATTCTGCTTCCTGTCCCAACGCCCCATGATGCATCGCTTCACATCCCAGCAATCCCTGTTTTTCCGTCCATGTTTGGCGCCATCTTGACTCTCTCAACAGTTTCTGTGCAGCGCGATTTCTGTGGGAAATGGAGCCCGAACTGCTGAGGAATATACTGTCAAGTCTCGCCAGCACATCACGTTTGGCAGTTGAGCTATTCCTTAAGATCCAAAGTGATGAGGAGTCCAACGATGATAGCGAGTCGCGTGACGCGTACGACACGAAATTGCTTGTGGCATTCATGGAAATGCTCAGCACCGTGGAACGCCACTTTTGGACTCGGGAAACAAGCACTGAGTGATGGGATCACATCGTCATGGAAGTCTGGGATGACGAGCAGTGGCTGCAGAACTTTCGGATGAGAAAAGCCACTTTCATGGGACTGTGTGAGGAGCTCGCCCCCACCCTGCGGCGCAAGGACACAAGATTGAGACTGCCCTGCTGGTGGAGAAGCGGGTGGCTATTGCAATCTGGAAGCTGGCAACTCCAGACAGCTACTGATCGGTCGGGAACCAGTTTGTAGTGGGAAAGTCGACCGTTGGAATCGTGTTGATGCAAGTTTGCAGGGCCATTAATCGCATCCTGCTAAGAAGAACCGTGACTCTGGGGAACGTGCAGGACATTGTGGATGGCTTTGCACAAATGGGTTTCCCTAACTGTGGAGGGGAGATAGATAGGACGCATATTCCTATTCTGGCACCACCCCACTTAGCATCCGAGTACATTAATCGGAAGGGGTATTTCTCCATGGTTCTCCAAGCGCTTGTGGATCACCGGGGGCATTTCACTGACATTAACACAAGCTGGCCCGGAAAGGTGCATGATGAATGCATCGTTCAGAACACTGGCCTCTTCAGGAAGCTGCAGGCCGGGACTTCTTTCCCAGACCGGAAGATCACAGTAGGGGACGTCAAAATGCCCATTGTGATCCTTGGAGACCCTGCTTACCCGTTAATGCCGTGGCTCATGAAACCGTATCCAGGGAACCTTGACAGGAGCAAGGACCAGTTCAACTACAGGCTTAGCCGGTGCCGAATGACTGTGGAGTGTGCTTTTGGCCGTTTAAAGGGGCGCTGGCGATATCTGTATGGGAAGCTAGACTTGGGGGAAAGCAGCATCCCCCCGCAGTTATATCCGTGTGCTGTATCCTCCATAATATTTGTGAAGGAAAGGGTGAAAGATTCAGTCAGGCATGGACCTCCGAGGTTCAACGCCTGGAGGCTGAATTTGCACAGCCAGAGAGCAGGGCTACTAGAGAGGCCCAGCACAGGGCTGCAAGGATTAGGGATGCCTTGAGGGAGGAATTTGAGGCGGAAAACCAGCAGTAATGTTTGGTGCCTTGCACAGGAGTGAAGTACAGTGGTTACAATGTTAGTAGGAATCTGTGTTTCCTAAGCTGATTTGCAGTGCCTGTTTCTTTCCTGGGCTATGGTATCTTTGACTTTCTGCAATAATAAAGACTGTTTTCAAAGCCAAGAATTCATTTATTGAAAAGAAAATAACTTTATTGACAGACACACAACTTTTTGGGAACCTAAAAGGGCAGGGGAGTGGGGTGGGGAACTGTACAGTCACAGGTTTGAATATGTCCTGTCTGGAGTGCTGTGCAATGACTGCTGCACTTCAGGGTGCATATACTGCATGGTGATGGGGGTTGAGTGCAGAGGGTAAGGGTCGTAGTTCTCAGGGCTGGTTGGTGAACGTACAGGTGTTGGAGGCAGCTGGTGGTGGTAAGAACCTGGATGCTGGGGAAGAGGGTTTTGAGCTGACATTGGGGCACAAGGGAAAGAGCTTTGGGACGGGGGCGGGGCGGCGCGGTAGTGCTCTGCCTGCATGGCTACGAGCGCCTGGATAGAGTCCGCTTGGCGAGCCAGGATGCTTATCAGCTGCTTTGTGCTTTTCTTCCTGGCTGCTGCGTTTTTCTGGCGGATTCTGCTTTCCCTTTCCCTCCAGTCCTGCACTTTTTGATTCTCTGTGACAGAGTGCTGCATAACTGCTTGCAGCATGTCTTCTTTGCTTTTTCGCGGCTTCTTCCGGAGGTTTTGTAGTCATTGAGACGTTGATAACACGGGCTGCCGAGATCTCAAGGTTGCTTCTGTAAAGGCAAAAAATGCAACACTTAACAGAGGCAGCATTGTTTATACCAGACAGTTATTCCCACACAGTTAAGGAGTGTAACAGTCTTCACAATAGCATAATTTTCCCATCCCAAAGAGAGCGCACATAACCCACGGGAGCCCCGAAATGGTGAGTAAGGGGGACTGATTGCTTCAGGGCTTTACTGTCCTCGGGGTTTCTGTGCATTGGGGAAAGCTAACAGCTGCCGGGGGCACCTACACTGAACACTATCCCAACATTTTCCACAGGAGTTGATCCTGGAAGATATCTCGCTGCTGCGGGTCACCTGGGAAGCGCGGGAGGGTCTTCTACAGCAAAGCGGATTCCGCCCTGGCCCCTATGCAGCTTGCCTGTGTGCAGCAATGGTCCCCCCCACCCCTCGCGGCACAGTGGCACGGATGCGTTAGCCTGACTGGGACAAGGACCACAGTGGCTCTCCCAATAAACTTGCGCAAGCGCATTGCCCATGCTCTGGCTGAAACTTTTGAAGAGATTACCGAGGCTGATTACCACGATGTGATAGACCACATCAATGTGCTATTCCGCATCTAGGCATGCATGCATGCAGCCCTAACCCTCCCTCCTCTCCCGAAAAATTTCCATCATGAAAATAAAAGCCGCTTACCGGGAACCCGCTCCTCTGTTTGTCCTCCACCAAGTACCGGCTGCTGTGACTGGCTACCTTCCTCCTGGCTTGAGAAGAGCTCCTGGCTGCATGCCTCCAGGGACTCCGGGGTGTCTCCCCACACCACAGTACCCTCACTCTCGCTTTCCTCCTCCTCCCCCCGCTCTGGAGTGTCCATTGTGGTCCTCGGAGTGGTGGTGGGGTCACCCCCAAGTGTCGCGTCCAGTTCTTTGTAAAAACGGCAGGTCGTGGGGGCAGCGCCGGAGCGGCGGTTTCCTTTGCGGGCTTTGCAGTAGGCACTCTGCAGCTCCTTCACTTTAACCCTGCACTGCAGCGCGTCCCGGTCATGGCCCCTTTCCATCATGGCCCTTGATATCTGCCCATAGGTATCGTAATTCCTACAGCTGGAATGCAGCTGGGACTGCACAGCTTCCTCCCCCCAAACACTGATGAGGTCCAGCAACTCGCCATTGCTCCATGCTGGGGCTCGTTTGCCACGTGGAGCCATGGTCACCTGGAAAGATTCACTGATTGCACTCCACACCTGGCTGAGCAAACAGGAAGGGGATTTTTAAAATTCCCGGGGCATTTAAAGGGCGGGTCACCTGAGGCCAGGGCAGTAGAGTTCGAACAGATGAGCAGAGTGGCTGAACAGGCATTCTGGGATACCTCCGAATACCTCTGGAGGCCAACAACAGCGCTTTTGGTGGCCACACCAGCGGAGCAGCGCTGCATTAGCAGCGCTATAGTTGTTATTCCCCAGGCCAAGGTGGAGTACAACCAGTGCTGTAGCCAGGGAGATACAGCGCTGTATGTGCCTTGCAAGTGTGGACAGTGAGTGAGTTACAGCGCTGTAAAGCCACTACCAGCGCTGCAACTCTCCAGTGTAGCCAAGCCCCAAGTCTCTAAGGTGCCACAAGTACTCCTGTTCTTTTTAAAGGTGGGGTTGTCTCTTATGCAGTTAAAAGGAGTGAATGAGCCATCAGGTTGAACAATTCACTCCTGGCTGACAGCTGTAAACCAGAGCTGTTAGCTGCTGCTAGGCAGCATATCATCCCATGGCTATCCAAGGAGGGCAGAGTGAGAAGGAGGCTTTGATCTCCCAGTGGGACATTCTGGCCTACCCACTCATCACCAGCAATTAATAATACCTAGCTCTTACACAGCGTGTTGCAGCCATAGATCTGGAAAACAAATGTGTATTTCTCTCTGCCTCACAAAGATGAAGAACCCGATCCCGATGCCCCACCCCACCCCCCGCCTTCTCCGTTCAAAAGCAGCTTGCCAGAGTGAATGCAGCCAATTTCTGTGGAGCCACTGTTAGGTGAACAGAGGGGCATCAGCTGGTAATGGAGGTGAGGGTCCCACTGCTTCCTGTGCAGGGAACGGGCATGGATTTTCACTGTATCCCTTGCATTCCAGGCAAGAGAGCCCTGCGACTGGTCAGACTGGTGTGGAGTCAGTTTAAGCAGTCTTACGGGGTTTATTGACTGGCAAATGGAGCCCAGTATTTAGCTCCGATGTAGCAGCACCAATGACATCAGTAAACAAAACTAATCCAGGAGTTTTCTGAGAGTGCTGTTGTATTTTTTAAAATAAATATTATACAAACAAGATTTACTATCCAAGCTGAAGGCAAAAGAAAACCACTAAAGTCTAGAGTAAAGCTTGAAGATGTCAATTGTTTACATAAATGGGTAGTTTACATTTTCCCCACTTAATATTCTCCTGTTAAATCTCACAAGGTACTTCACTTGTACCAACTGCAAATTCATTGAAAATAAATCTATTAGATGGCAAGCAGCTACTACAGAAACAATGGTTTGCAATGCATAAATAGGCTTGGCAGAATACAATTTAAAAAAAAATTGGCAGAGAAAATCAAGGTTTATTTTAAAGCAATTTCTCTATTTCTATCAATTTACATTTTTACAGTTATGCAAAATGATGGATTTTAAGCATTTATCAATTTAAGTTTTCTCAGTTGTGGGAAATTAGGGCGGGTTATACAATAATTATTTAATGACAGAGATTCAAAATGTTAAAGCTTTACAATCATTAAAAGACAAATTGTCAGTATCACATGTTAAATATACAAAGTAATTATTCTTAAATCAAACTGTAGTAAGTTTCACGCAGCATTTTTCTTACTTTGCCTATCTATAAATTTTGATCATTATTGATGAAAACATTTTTTGACAGTTTGTGGGCATGAAGTGAAATTGATGTTTACCAACCATTACCAATAAAAATTGAATTCTTCCAAGCCTATGTCTAAACATGAAAAATTGAGTCTTTCAGCCAGTGGACAACAATTTCTTTTTTTATGTCGTCTGTTCTGATAGGTGGACTTGTGAAACATTTGAGGAAGGCTTAGCTAGGCATTTGCCAGTTGTAGCTTTACTCAGAAAAAAAGTTATAGCAGTTTGGACAGCATTTTGCCTAATTTCACTAATCTGGGTTTGATTTCAGTCTAAATTTGAAGTTGTTAGAATTCTCAAGCAAAAAAACAAACCCCACAAAAACTGGGTTAAAAAAAAGTGTTACAAGATGGATTTGTTTTGCTCCAAAAGCATTAGTTTTAGACTAATCCAACATGTCTTTTTACCAGACCAAAACTACAGATTAATCTTGCTCAATTTACAAAAATATATTTTGATCCAACATTATAAAAAATAAATCACAAGAGAGCTTGTTTGCATTTTTGCTCTCATTTAAGAACATCACCAATGTCAAGACACTTTGCAAAACCTTCTTTGTAACATATAACACACAACTCTTGCCTTCTGTGTTCTGGTGGTGAGATGTAAAAATATAGGGCTAGCCCACAGTCATTCACAATATTTATTTACTTGAACTGCTGCTTCCAGCAGCTCCCATTGGCCTGGAGCAGCGAACTGTGGCCACTGGGAGCCTCGACTGGCTGAACCTGCGGACGTGGCAGGTAAACAAACTGGCCCGGCCTGCCAGGGGCTTTCCCTGCACAAGTGGCGGAACAAGTTTGGGAACCACTGAGCTAGACCCAAACTCTGCCAATCTCTACCCCTTATTTAAAAGCCAAGGAGATGGCTTTGCACAGCATGCAAAGAAATTTTGGCCCTGATAGGCCAACAGGTCAGGAGCAAGTTTCAAAGTCAAAGATACTTCTTAGATAATCCTCCAACTGGGTCCCTCTTGTTTATGAAATATGATGTTTTAATGCAAGTGCCTTCAGTGACTCCAACTGCACTCAGAGGGAGCATATAAAGGTAATTAGTACCAACCATTTAGGGCCAAAAGCATATTCTACTTGTGAGTGAATTTCTTCTTTGTTCTTCTTTCTCTTGTGTAAATTGCAGGTAATCTCAAAGCTTCCTGAAAGGGCAGGAAGCTGGCACAAATAGGGCAGGAGCACTGAGCTAAGCCTTTTGTGTTGCTGTTTTGCTCACTGTCTTCTAGTGAAATGGAATTGTTATGCTGGTCTAAACTAAAGTTAAGGTTGTAACACAAACCTTACAAAAGTTGCAGTGCAGTGAGTTAGTCATCAGTTGCAGAAAAGCAGTATCAAAAGTAGATGTGTTTTAGATATTACTTTATTAGGAGGCAGTTAAGATTCCCATTTCCCATTATATCCAAGGAGTGAAATGTAGATGGCATCCTCTATCTCGTATTTTCTACCCAGTGCAGGCAGAACCAAATTATTCCCACATGCAGGAAACAATATTTTTTTGTCCAAATTACATTTTGAGCAATTGGTGAAGATTGGCAGAACTTGATTCCAGTGATTATGGCGTGAACTCCTATGGGAGGGGGCTCTCTCATTAGTCATTTAAATTTACTGGAGTTTAGGATTAGCAAACCTGACCTTTTGGTAATTTTTTAAATCGTTTTAGCCTAAACACAAAATACGAAGAAATGGATATTATCTAAGTTATTAGTATTTGCCTGTGATTTATGCCTGGTTGGTTGCAAAGAATAGAAGCAGATATAATAGGGATTTGTGGGTAACTGTATTTTGGATTGAAATTTCCCAGCATCCAGGACAACTGGTAATTCAGGTAATTACAATGGCCATATTGCTCCTTCTCAAAGGAAAAACAAACAAACAAAACAACAACAAAACAAACAAACATAAGAGCAGCCAAAGAACTAGGAAATCTTCTTATGGCTCTCATTGTTGTCTCCTACTTAGTGCTCCTTTAAGGGATAGGAGTTTGAGGTTGTACAGAGCTTCTAGATGGTGTGATCTCCTCACCCCATGAATCTCCAAGAACCATGAGAAGAGGTTTGTAGTGGCAGAAGCCATCCCACAAGAATGTCTGCCTCATTTATTCCCCCCATCCCTGTGCTGCCACAGGCTGAGTTCTGCTGTGGCTGATCAGTAGTAAGCACAGAGGTCTTGGGGTGAGTTAAATACTGTTTTAAACAGCATGAACACTCATTTGGATGACTGCTTGGTTATTTATGGGCTCAGCAGGGATGATGCTATGGAGAGTGGTCAGTCGCCTGCTCTACCATTGAAATGAGCCATGATAGCTCTTTATTCCTCTGGGACAATAGGTACTGTATGGGAAGTGCCAATCACAAGGTTCCCCAGCAAATAGCTGACTTAAGTGGGTTTCAAACTGAATATAGAGGGATCACCAGCATTCACAAACCATGGCCTCACTGCAAAGACTATTTTACAAGGGTGAGAATGCCAACAGTGGTAGCTTTTCTGATGTGGAGACAATTTTGCACAGAGCTGCTACCAGATACTAATAACTCTTTGTCACCACGAACATGGGCTGGATTTGAACTGGTGACCTAGAAATGTAATGCTTCATGTTTTGTACACAGAAGGTGTCAGCCTATTATTGCTATCATTTACTCTGTTAGCTCAACTGGCAGAGGTCTGGGTAGTGTACTGAAAAGTTCCAATGCTGCTGATGATGCAGGTGGGTGTCCATATGATGCCGCATGATGAAATTTCTGTTTTTTAAAAACTAGGGAAATTACACACAAAAATTACATTAAAAGAACATTCAGGTTGCTAGGTCAAGCACCTTAATTTTACCTTCTCCCCAACTGTGCATCTGGTAGACGTGTTAGTCTGTATCAGCAAAAACAATCAGGAGCCCTTGTGGCACCTTAGAGACTAACACATTTATTTGGGCATAAGCTTTCATGGGCTAGAACCCACTTCATCAGACGCATGGAGTGGAAAATACATGATCACATACTATTTTTTCCATAGGACCCTCCTCAGGGGAGTGAATCAGGGCTATGTACTGAAGGAGGCAGTTGTCTGTAGGACCCTCCCTCGTTTGTTGCAAAACTTGGCAGATGTGTAGTGAAATGAAGTAGGGAGGGGATTCAGGAAGAGAGAGAATTGTCTCATGGCTAAGGCTGTTGAATGTTGCCCTGGAGAATGGGATTCTATCCCTGTCTCTGTCAAAGAGTTCCTATGTGATACTAGGTAAGTCACTTAAATCAAATTTTCACAGGTGGCACAACTAATTGTATGTTCCTCATTTTCTGGGTGCCCACATTGAGACCCTGGGTCTAATTTGCAGAAGTGCTGAGCACTCACAGATATAACTTAAGTCAATGGGCACTGTGCTTTGAATATAAAAAATACTACACCTCTACCCCGATATAACGCGACCCGATATAACATGAATTCAGATATAATGTGGTAAAGCTGTGCTCCAGGGGGGCGGGGCTTCACACTCTGGCGGAGCAAAGCAAGTTCGATATAACGCAGTTTCACCTATAATGCAGTAAGATTTTTTGGCTCCCGAGCACAGCGTTATAACCGGGTAGAGGTGTATATAATGCTAAGTTCTCTGAAAAATCAGCCCCAAGGCATCTCAGATTGGGCACTCAAAATTAATTACATTAATTTCTCTATGCCTCAATTCCCATTTGTAAAATGGGGATAATACTACTCCCTTGTTTTACATGTATGTTGTGAAGACAAATTAAATTAATGTTTCCTTGCGAAGCACTCGGATACTATAATGACAAGTGCCATAGAAAAGCCCATGAGGAAATTAATAATTCTGTTTTCAGAACAGGATTTCAATAGTGTGTAGTAATTAAGGTGTGGGGCCATTCACTGAACAAGGAGGAAAAAACAAAATATTGAATGGCTACTCATTAACTGATCATCGTCCATCCTGTGCACTGAATGAGGCAGGGGTCCCGTGGAACAGGTAACTAAGGATAATAATGAAAATTAAATATAATAATTGAGGCATTGTGTAAATCACTATTTTTTTTTTAGAAAATTCACAACAGTGTAAATGGCAAAGTATTGAATTTCACAGAGTTTGCTTTGAATGAATGTCACCAGCAAACTCAATTTCAAGGGTAGAATTAAATTCATATGTATTCATAATGCCTAGCATGATGAGATCCTGATCTCAACTGTACTACTGCTAACATAAAATAAATAAAAATAAAAGAGCTTACAACATAAGGCCCTGATCCTGCAAATTTATGCATGTGCTTAACACTGAAGTCTGTGGGATGCTCACATGCTTAAAATTAAGCATATGTGCAACTGTTTTCAAGATTGGGCCTTAAAAAAAAAGTCAAGGAAAACTACTGTGTTTTAGGTTTACTTTCCTTTCAAATTGATACTGAAAAAAATGAAATAAACACACACAACTAAGACTCATTATATTGATGTACCTCTCTTTCATCCATTTTCAGCCATTGCTTTGGATCATCCTCAGTAGCCAGGAAAGCAATCAACTCTAGGGCAGTGAGTCTAGTCTGACGTCTGGATGAGACAAACACAAGAACAGGCTTGGCTGGAGAATGGCTCCTAATAGCTGTTAGAAAAGAAAAAATTCAGAGCGAATCCATCCATGCCAGATACCTGAATTTCGCAATTCAGCATCTATTGCTAACATTGCAACTAAAAGTGCTGAGGATTTAAATCCATCCTTCACTTACATTTTGTGCCTATGCATTGACAAGAATTCTAAACTGGAAAGTAACCTTTGCATAGTTGCTACAAAACCTAGCCACAGTGGAGTAAAAGAGCATAAGTTCTGCACTTGAATAACGAATTACTTAAACCAACCATGTTTTTTTTTTTTTAAAACATCTACATTTGATAATTTTCAGATTACAGTACATTTTTATGACCTTAGAAATGGGGATAATAATGGAAATGCTAATACAGCCATGACGATACTCTGTAAAACAAGTTGGAAAAGCAAACCCTCAATAAATCAAATTGCTATAGGTCTTCGAATAACATGAGCTACTAGAAGTAAACAAACAGCTTATATGTACAGCTTCAGATACTCTATGATGTTATACGTATGTTTGAGATATTTATGCATGATTTATTTCCTATATAATGCTTCAGACTACAATTAGTACTAAACATTCATCCCTAATATATGAAAAACAAGTGCGCTATACCACCCACCATAACATATTGTCTCAATTTGCTGGTAATATTCTCTCTGTGTGTATGTGTATGCATCTACAGACATCTATGTATATCATTGTAAGATTATATAAATACATAATACAACTTGTATGTATTACAATTATAGATGCTGATATATATATATATATTTTTTTAAAAAAATTCGACATCTAATGGATTTTTGTTGCTTCAGGAACAGGTGTGGCTGAAAAGCCCAAGACAGATTTATTGTTCATTAGTGTTTTTGTACAATACTCCTGTGGAGGTGTAAATAATATAAACTACCAAAATTGGTCTCTAGTCCACAATCAATACTTTGCTTCTGTCATAAGGCTAATTAGAGCAGCTAAAAAGTCACTTCACAACTGTCACCTCACAATCAACAGCAGTTCACATTACAAAATTTATTTTGGTTGTTATTTTTAATTGATATAATAAATATTCCTCATGTAACCAAAACAAAACATGTTTCAATTAAATATGAGGGTTTTTCTTAGATTTGTCCTGCCTGCCAGCTTTGTTAAGAATAAAAAATTGAGAACAGAAGCATATCTAAACGAATGGAAAGTTCTGAATTTTATGGTTATTGCCTTGAAATTAGAATTATGTGAGGTTAGCTTGACTTGTAACTTCTGTTCACAATTTTTTAAAAATCTTACATACAGTGATCTGTAAGAAAATACCGAATCAGATTAATACTGTGAATGGTTTTACTACTTTCTAAATCTCAAATACTTTTACAAAAATGTGTTTTTCCAGTGCTGAACCCTAAGAGAAAATACAATTTTCATTTTAGAACATCTCTCTTCATAATTACAAAGTTTACTTATTCTGTTCCAAATATGTTTACATTCCTCTGATATATGCTGCATTAACACCATACCTGATGTTTGAGATAAATAGTTTTTGGGTCATCAAGAGAAACAGATCTCCCCTGAACATCCCAAGAAAACATATAGTAGCACATGTTGTAAATGTGTCTCAAATGGCCTATGTAAAAATGGTTAGAATCCCACTCCTCCCCCCCCCACGGCTTTTTTTTAACTGAATGTATGAAATGTCTTGGTTTTTACCTTGAAATGCAGGTTTATTCATACTAGCCATGCGAGGACAGTAATGCTGGCCAGGGAAGCCCTGAATGTGTACTTCCAATGGAACTGGACGTACAGATGGTCGGAAGTTGAACAGACCCATCTAAAGTGAAAATATAAAACACTTTTAGTTGAAGCTTAAATTATTTTGCAAATATTACTATGTACAGCACAGATATGTACAAATGTCTACAAATGTCTTCTTCAGAAATTTTCCACATACCTGATTAATATTTAGCCAGTCAGCAAGGTCTCTTGCATTCGCTAATGCTGTGGATAAACCAACTACTCTTACAGGCTTTTCTGTGTGAGATGAGATGAAGTTAGTTCGAGACACAATAACTTCCAGTACTGGGCCTCTCTCATCCCCTGGGTAATAAGAGAAATATGCATTAAAATGTAATAAGTTCAAATGTTTAGAATTCCATGCAAGTCTATTCTCAGCACACACTTTCAAATTCAGCAACAACTATGATAAAAAACAATGCTTACCTAGCAGATGGATCTCATCTATGATGAGAATGGCAACTTTCTGAACATAGCTCCTGTTTTGCCAACTTCTACTGACCCCATCCCACTTTTCCGGTGTAGTTACAATAAGGTCAGCTTGGGCAATAGCTCTCATATCAGGAGTCACATCCCCAGTCAATTCTACTATCCTGTAATTGAGTGAAATGATCATTGTGACTGGATAAAACTGAATTTTTAAACCAATGAAGCTTTCTAACCTATTGGGTTAGGTGTGTCCCAATATTAACCCTTAAACAACAATAAAAAATAAAATTGGTGTTCCTGGCTGAATGGCCCTGGCAAACAAAAACAAATTTTAAAAAATTGAAGTAAATATGCCTTTAATCTTCTTTACCTTCTAATTATTTTACTTTTCTTAGCAATATCATAGAGAAAGAAAAGTTTACTTGGATGTCCAAAACTATTTGTGACTTTGTAAGACAGAGACTGATGCAAAAAAGATAAATGAATATTACCATGGATATTAATTGCAAGTCAAATCAGCCTTTCATAACCTTTCCTATAGATCTTCTAGTGGCTGTATATTGCCCTGTACAACCTGCCTTGCAGTGATGACTGACTGTGAGAGGTTAGGTAGCAGCACCTCACATACCCCATTAAAAGAAACCACAAAGAAAATATAATGAAATAACTGCCTTTTAATAAAGGCCATATTCTGACATATTTACACACAGAGCAGTACCTTCTCCTAGGAGTAGTTCTATTTAAATCCATTAAACTCTATGAGGAGTAAATTATTAATCAGCATGAGTAAGGATCACAAAATCTGGCCATAAATAATCCACACTTGGAAGTTGTTGATAATTATGGATAATTTTAGAAAGGACTAAAACTCACATACGCTTTATGTCAGATGGCAATCCTGCACTTCCTGAATATATCAAACTCCTGATGATGCCAATGGTAATTATAGGTGCACAAAAAATGCAAGAATGGAGGAATGCAAGAATGGAAAGTCATACATGCACACTGTTATAGACATGTTATGCAATTTATAAGAGATCCTGGAAATAAATCTTTGAAGGAAGGTTAATTCTGAACTGCAACTTCAAAAAGACAAAGATAATAGAAAGGGAAACTGAACTTATTTGTTAGCTTGTCCAACTAGAAAGAACAAGTAAAATCGGCAATGTATTCAACTACCTTCCATTTTTGTGTCATCTATTTTTTTTCTATGTAGTGTGTGTTTGCTATGATACATTCAGACTTTTTATGGGGAGCTTTGGTACAATTTGAAAGATTAAATATATTTGACTAAATAGCTAGATACTACAAAATATTCAACAGAGTTTCTCCACATTTGCAGGACTGTTTTTCTGGGAGAAACATACTTTTTACCAAGTTTTTCTTCAATCCTGACTTTCCAATCTTCAATTCTCTCTCGTACCAGTGCTTTTAAGGGAGCAATGTATACTGCCTGCGAACACAAACACACACACAAAAGCAGAATTAAACACGAAAAAGCTGTGTAAAATTTTAATTTACAAAGAATTATTTTCTTTTATGCCTCTAAGGACTTGAATTAACTTATTAAGTATAAATGATTAAGGCATAATTCTTAAAATTACATTTAGTAACTTACAACAGAATTCTAATTAAGATAGACTTAATACTTGCAAAAATTCTTTTGTTCCTTGAGCCCATAACATTCATATATGTTAATAAAAAAGAGTAATTTATAAAACTGTAACACTATCATTACACCTTTAAAAAGAAAACAAATGTGTCATTATAAAATGACCTACATAAAGTGTTATCATTTATTGCTAAGAACATAAAACCTGAAAACTAAGATTTTGAAATAATGCACCAAATCCAAACAAAAATAACCAGAATTCCTAGTATATCATCATCTTACACAATTTCCATCTCTTTAATTTTATCACTAAAATCATTTAAATTAATTTTAAAATTTTCTACTTTTAAAGAACCTCACAAGACTTCCCCAGAGAAGTACTTTCTGTGTACTGAAGTACATGAGTATAGCTTTTACAGTATTTATTTAAAGGTTTAGAGTTAGGTTTTCTAAAGCATGAGTATACATTTGAACGTGTGAAAACTGATACACATGTACTGAGTGTGTGAAAAGTTCAGATGCACTTTAGATAATCTGGCCTATAAATTTTGAAGACTGATTTATTAAGCAAGATTTCTTAATATTCCTTTAATAGCTGCTTATTGTGGTATGAAGGTCCAATATCGGCAACCTTTGGCATGCGGCCTGCCAAGGTAAGCACCCTGGGTAAGCCAAGCACCCAGGTGGGCCGGGCCGGTTTGTTTACCTGCTGTATCCGAGGGATGTGCTGGCCACCGATTCCCACAGCCCCCTTTGGCCTGGAGTGGCCAGGTGCTTACCCTGGCGGACCGCGTGCCAAAGGCTGCCGATTCCTGTGAAAAACTATGGATGCACTCAAGTCTTATATTTTTTCAGTATTTTACAATTCTCTCTTTGTCCATCTCAACTATTACTAACAAGTTTACACATACAGGTTGAGATTTCCAAAGCAAATTTCAGTGGGAGTTTTGTGGCTAAATCATCTACTTGACTTTCATAAAATCATAAGACTAGAAGGGACCTCAAGAGGTCTTCTAGTCCAGTCCTCTGAACTCAAGGCAGGACAGGCCATCCCTGACAGGTGTTTGTCTAACCTGCTCTTAAAAACCTCCAATGATGGTGATTCCACAACCTCCCCAGGCAATTTATTCCAGTACTTAACCACTCTGACAGGAAGTTTTTCCTAATGTCCAACTTAAATCTCCCTTGCTGCAATTTAAGTCCATTGCTCCTATTCCAAGAGGTTAACAAAAACAATTTTTCTCCCTCCTCCTTGTGACAACCTTTCATGTACTTGAAAACTGTTATGTCCCCTCAGTTGTCTCTTATCTAAACTAAACAAACCAATATTTTTTAATCTTTCCTCATAGGTCATGTTTTCTAGACCTTTAATCATTTTTGTTGCTCTCCTCTGGACTTTGTCCAATTTGTCCACCTCTTTCCTGAAATGTGGCATCGAGAACTGGACATGATACTCCAGTTGAGGCCCAATCACTGCAGAGTAGAGTGAAAGAATTACTTCTCCTGTCTTGCTTACAACACTCCTGCTAATACATCCCAGAAAGATGTTTGCTTTGGCCTGGTCTACACTAGGACTTTAATTCGAATTTAGCAGCGTTAATTCCAACTAACCGCTCAACCGTCCACACCAGGAAGCCATTTAATTCGAACTAGAGGGCTCTTTAGTTCGAATTTGGTACTCCACCCCGACAGGTGGAGTAACGCTAAATTCGACATGGCTAGCTCAAATTAGGCTAGGTGTGGATGCAAATCGAACTTAGTAGCTCCGGGAGCTATCCCACAGTGCACCACTCTGTTGACGCTCTGGACAGCAGTCGGAGCTTGGATTCTCTGACCAGCCACACAGGAAATGACCCGGGAAAATTTGAATTCATTTTCCTGTCTGGGCACTTTGAATCTGACATCCTGGCTGGACATCGGGGCGAGCTCCGCAGCACCTGCAACGATGCAGAGCTCTCCAGCAGAGGAGTCCGGCCAATCCAAGAATAGAAAGAGGTCCCCAGCATGGACTGACCGGGAAGTCATGGATCTGATCGGTGTGTGGGGCGAGGAGTCTGTGCTGTCGGAGCTGCGCTCCAGCAAGCGGAATGCAAAGACCTTCGAGAAGGTCGCCAAAGCAATGATAGAGAAAGGATACAGCCGGGATGAAATGCAGTGCCGCGTGAAAATCAAGGACCTGAGACAAGGCTACCAAAAAGTCAGAGCGGCAAACGGACGCTCCGGAGCTCTGCCCCAGACATGCCGCTTCTACGAGGCACTACATGCCATTCTAGGTGGGTCTGCCACCACTGCCCCACCAGTGACCGTGGACTCAGTGGATGGCATAGTGAACCTGGACAGTTCCTCCTCGATGTTCGCCGATGTGGAAGATGAGGAAGGGTCTGTGGAGGACGGCGCAGGCGACAGCCAACACAATACCGCTTTCCCTGACAGCCAGGATCTCTTCATCACCCTCACAGAGATCCCCTACCAACCCTCCCCGGCCGTTAACCCGGACTCTGAATCAGGGGAAGGATCAGGCGGTAAGTGCTAGAAACATGTAAACATTTATTTTTTATAAAACAGGTATAAAAAAATAGAAATACTATATATAAAATTTTCAATGAAAAACTATATGAAAAGTAGGTCCACACATATAGGGATTGAACAATAATCCTCCAGGGACAATTCAAGAAAGGTCTCATTTAGGTCCTCGAAAAGCCTCCGCAGGAGGTTCCTGGGGAGAGGTGCCTTGTTGGGTGCTCCGTGGAAGCACACTCTTCCGCGCCAGGACATCCTTATGTAGATGGGAATCATCGCCTCCACAAGCATGGCCGCATATGGTCCTGGTCTCTGCAGGGCTTCCCTTAGCATCCGCTCTTTGTGACTCCGAGGGACCCGCATCAGGGTGATCTCGTTCATGAAATGCTGCATCTAATTAGGGCAATTAGTGTATTGTTACTGTTGTGAATGGTTGACTTTTACTTTGCATAACAATGACCCTCGCTTAACAGCCACGTGTTGTAGGCCACATAGGAAAAGCATACATTGATCTTTCCCGTGCACTGGCGGGAGTGGCTGGAAAAGGGTCAGAGTATATGATTTCAAGATTGCCTTTAGGGGGAGGGCACAGCTATCCATTAACTGATAAGCAGAATGTACTGTAAGGCTTACCAGGACTGTCTGCTAGACGGATTCAGCTGTCTCTCCCCACTTGTCCGCTCTCCTGTGCAATGCCGCAGCCAATGAGAGCGTATTCCGAAATCTCGAACTTGTCCTGAGATCTCGTGAGACTTGTTGCCCTGTATGGTCTTGTTCAGAGAAACTGACTAGACTGTGTTCACTGTTCGCAAACATGTATCTGTTCAAGGAAATCAGTTACTTTTCCCATCACACAGCTTCGGCTCTTTCCCGGACTGCCCCGGCATCCCCCTCGCAGAGGCTGGCGCAGATTAGGCGGCGAAAGAAAAAGACTAGGGACGAGATGTTCGCGGAACTGATGGCTTGCTCCAGAGCCGAGGCGGCAGAGCAGAGACAGTGGAGGGAGACCCTATGTCAACAGCATCGCACACACATCGAACGGGAGGACAGGTGGCGGCAGGAAGACCAGCAGGCGACTCAAACGCTGCTTGGGCTAATGAGGGAGCAAACGGACACGCTCCGGCGCCTTGTTGATGTTATGCAGGACCGCAGGCAGGAGGACAGAGCCCCCCTGCAGTGTATCTGCAACCGCCCTCCCCCGCCAAGAAGTCCTGCCCCCCCCTCACCCAAAAGTACAAGACGGAGGGGCGGTAGGGGCCGTGAGAACTGTCACTGCACCACTGCATAGCGCTAATGTACCACACACCTCTCACGCTATAAATTTGTAGAAGTGCTTCCCTTACAGGCTCAACCAGTCCCAAATCCAAGTTTCATCCCCCCAGTGTGTATTAGATTATTAAAAGCTGTTTGCTGTTATTCACTGTTTCGGTCACGTCTTTCGTGTCAGAGGATTTTTTTGTGTATGGGGGGGGGGGGGGGGATTTATAATTGCACGGTATAGCCTACATTACCAGGGTAAAGACTTGGGGCCATGATCAACTGCAGGGCACACACACACTGCAGTCAGTAGGCACCAGGATCACTCTGTGTGGTGTATGCTGCCCCGGGTCATTCTGTGATGTGTATGCTTGTCCAGGGTCCTAGCGCCTGCCACCCCCTTAATGTTAAGGCACGCTGCCCTTACCATGCACTTCCACCGTAGCAACGAGCCTCTCCGCTGCCCTGAGCCCCAACAAGAGCCCTCATCCACGGACAGATAATCACCCTTCCCCCACACCCCTCACCCCTTCCTACGCCCAAACCCGCAGCCCACTGCCGTCATCCAAACCCCTATCCAAAGAAGGCACCACTCGCCCCTTCCTGCAAACCCACCCCTTCCTGCAAACCCTCCCCTTCCTGCACAACCACTTGCAACCGTCCCCCACCCCAGAGACCTATGTAGGAGCAGGAGGATGTCATTCCTCTATGGAACAAGCGGTCTGTACATCAGTGCACACCGTGCCCAGCACAGTATGCGTCCATGTTTCAACACCTGAACAGAAATGCAAAGTAAAACAAAGATTTATTAATAATGACTGTTACAATTAATTTGCTTTAAAACGTGCTTTGGAAGTGGGGGAAACTTGGAGAACGGGGTATGTAACCGCAGATCGAAATCGACACATACAGACACAGGCCCAGGGTCAGTTTCTCTTGAAAGCAAGTGGAGAGTCATAGGTTACCCTGCTCTCCGAGGAAACTTGCTTTCAAAGCCTCCCGGATACACAGCGCTTCCCGCTGGGATATTCTCTCGGCACGGGTGTCTGGCTGAGCGTAAACTGCAGCCAGGCGATTTGCCTCAACCTCCCATCCGGACAAAAAGGTCTCGCCCTTTCTCTCACAGAGATTGTGTAGCACACAGCAAGCAGCAATAACTACGGGGATATTCTTTTCGCTGATGTCCGAGCGAGTCAGTAAGCTCCGCCATCTCCCCTTGAGACGTCCGAAAGCACACTCCACCACCATTCTGCACTTGCTCAGCCGGTAGTTGAAGAGTTCCTTCTCTCTGTCCAAGGCACCTGTATAGGGCTTCATGAGCCAGGGCATTAGCGGGTAGGCTGGGTCCCCAAGGATCACTGTAGGCATCTGCACATCCCCAACCGTTATTTTGTGGTCCGGGAAGAAAGTACCTGCCTGGAGGCGTTTAAACAGACCAGAGTTCCTGAACACACGCGCGTCATGAACCTTGCCCGCCCACCCAACGAAAATGTTGGTAAAACGTCCCCTATGGTCTACCAGTGCTTGCAGCACCATTGAAAAGTAGCCCTTTCGGTTAATGTACTCGCTAGCCTGGTGGGCTGGTGCCAGGATAGGGATGTGAGTCCCATCTATAGCCCCACCGCAGTTTGGGAATCCCATCGCGGCGAAGCCATCTATGATGTCCTGCACGTTTCCGAGAGTCACTACCTTTGAGAGAAGTTGCTCAACGATTGCGTGGGCTACTTCAATCACAGCAACCCCCACGGTAGATTTGCCCACGCCAAAGTGGTTCGCTACTGACCGGTAGCTGTCGGGCGTTGCAAGTTTCCAGAGGGCTATGGCCACTCGCTTCTGCACACTCAGGGCTGCTCGCATCCGGGTGTCCTGGCGCTTCAGGGCAGGGGACAGCAAGTCACAGAGTTCAAGGAAAGTGCCCTTACGCATCCTGAAGTCTCGCAGCCACTGTGATTCATCCCAGACCTGCAGCACTATGCGGTCCCACCAGTCCGTGCTTGTTTCCCGGGCCCAGAATCGCCGTTCCACACCATGAACTTGACCCATTGCCACCATGATCTCCACTGCGCGGCGTACCCTGCTTTGTGAGAGGTCTGCGCCACTCTGTGAATTCCTGTCCTCACCGCGCTGCCGGAGCCTCCTCGCACGATTTCTCAGCAGCTGACTGTGGAAGAGGTGGACGATAAGGTGCGAGGAGTTGACAACGGCCATAAGTGCAGCGATGATCGCAGCGGGCTCCATGCTCGCAGTGCTGTGGCGTACGCGCTGTAACCGACAAGAGAAGGGCGCGAACAGATTTCCCGCCGGAGCTTTCAGGGAGGGAGGGCATGATTGACGGTTCAATGACAACAGTTACCCAAAAGCACCCTCGACACATTTTTCCCCCAGGAGGCATTGGGAGCTCTACCCAGCATTCCAATGGGCAGCGGGGACTGCGGGAACTGTGGGATAGCTTCCCACAGTGCACCGCTTCCAAAGTCGACGCCAGCCCCATTACTGTGGACTCAGAAATTCGAATTAGTGTATTTACTGTGGATACACAAATTCGACTTCATAAGGTCGAATCTACAAATTCGACTTAAGTAGATTCGAAATAGTCTTGTAGTGTAGACAAGGCCTTTTTTGAAAGTGTTATGCTGTTCACTCATATTTAGATTGTGATCCCCTATGGCCCCCAGATCCCTTTTCTGCAGTACTCCTTACTATGCATTCATTTCCCATTTTGTATGTGTGCAATTGATTGTTCCTTCTTAAGTGGAGTACTTTGCATTTCTTTTTACTGAATTTCATCCTATTTACTTCAGATCATTTCTCCAGTTTTTCCAGATAATTTTGAATATTAATCTTATCCTCCAAAGCACTTGCAACCCCTCCCAGCTTGGTATTGTCCACAAACTTTATAAAAGTGTACTCTCTATGCAATTATCTAAATCACTGATGAAGATACTGACCAAAACCGGACAAAGGACTGATTCCTGCAGGACTCCACTTGATACACCCTTCCAGCTTGACTGTGAACCACTGATAACTGTCTCTGGGAATGGTTTTCCAACCACTTATGCACCCACCTTACAGGAGCTCCATCTTAAAAAAATTCAGCCAGGGAACCCAACTTTCCAACTTTGATGCCTAAGACACGATGGTCAAGTCCACGTCTGGGTGCACAAATTGGGACCTTCACCCCTAGTTTATGCATGAGAGGTGAATTTCACACATAAAGCCACGTACATCTGATTGATAAGCACTGAAGCTCGCATATTCTAAGAAGAACTGAAAATCAGATTGAAAAGACAGAGAATCAGCTTGAATTACTAAGAACATAAGAAAGGCCGTACCGGGTCAGACCAAAGGTCCATCTAGCCCAGTATCTGTCTACCGACAGTGGCCAATGCCAGGTGCCCCTGAGGGAGTGAACCTAACAGGCAATGATCAAGTGATCTCTCTCCTGCCATCCATCTCCATCCTCTGACGAACAGAGGCTAGGGACACCATTCTTACCCATGCTGGCTAATAGCCATTTATGGACTTAGCCACCATGAATTTATCCAGTCCCCTTTTAAACATTGTTATAGTCCTAGCCTTCACAACCTCCTCAGGTAAGGAGTTCCACAAGTTGACTGTGCGCTGCGTGAAGAAGAACTTCCTTTTATTTGTTTTAAACCTGCTGCCTATTAATTTCATTTGGTGACCCCTAGTTCTTGTATTATGGGAATAAGTAAATAACTTTTCCTTATCCACTTTCTCAACATCACTCATGATTTTATATACCTCTATCATGTCCCCCCTTAGTCTTCTCTTTTCCAAACTGAAGAGTCCTAGCCTCTTTAATCTTTCCTCATATAGGACCTTCTCTAAACCCCTAATCATTTTAGTTGCTCTTTTCTGAACCTTTTCTAGTGCTAGAATATCTTTTTTGAGGTGAGGAGACCACATCTGTACACAGTATTCGAGATGTGGGCGTACCATGGATTTATATAAGGGCAATAATATATTCTCAGTCTTATTCTCTATCCCCTTTTTAATAATTCCTAACATCCTGTTTGCTTTTTTGACCGCCTCTGCACACTGCATGGACATCTTCAGAGAACTATCCACGATAACGCCAAGATCTTTTTCCTGACTCGTTGTAGCTAAATTAGCCCCCATCATGTTGTATGTATAGTTGGGGTTATTTTTTCCAATGTGCATTACTTTACATTTATCCACATTAAATTTCATTTGCCATTTTGTTGCCCAATCACTTAGTTTTGTGAGATCTTTTTGAAGTTCTTCGCAATCTGCTTTGGTCTTAACTATCTTGAGTAGTTTAGTATCATCTGCAAACTTTGCCACCTCACTGTTTACCCCTTTCTCCAGATCATTTATGAATAAATTGAATAGGATTGGTCCTAGGACTGACCCTTGGGGAACACCACTAGTTACCCCTCTCCATTCTGAGAATTTACCATTAATTCCTACCCTTTGTTCCCTGTCCATTAACCAGTTCTCAATCCATGAAAGGACCTTTCCTTTTATCCCATGACAGCTTAATTTACGTAAGAGCCTTTGGTGAGGGACCTTGTCAAAGGCTTTCTGGAAATCTAAGTACACTATGTCCACCGGATCCCCCTTGTCCACATGTTTGTTGACCCCTTCAAAGAACTCTAATAGATTAGTAAGACACGATTTCCCTTTACAGAAACCATGTTGACTATTGCTCAAGAGTTTATGTTTTTCTATGTGTCTGACAATTTTATTCTTTACTATTGTTTCAACTAATTTGCCCGGTACCGACGTTAGACTTACCGGTCTGTAATTGCCGGGATCACCCCTAGAGCCCTTTTTAAATATTGGCGTTACATTAGCTAACTTCCAGTCATTGGGTACCGAAGCCGATTTAAAGGACAGGTTACAAACCTTAGTTAATAGTTCCGCAACTTCACATTTGAGTTCTTTCAGAACTCTTGGGTGAATGCCATCTGGTCCCGGTGACTTGTTAATGTTGAGTTTATCAATTAATTCCAAAACCACCTCTAGTGACACTTCAATCTGTGACAGTTCCTCAGATTTGTCACCTACAAAAGCCAGCTCAGGTTTGGGAATCTCCCTAACATCCTCAGCCGTGAAGACTGAAGCAAAGAATCCATTTAGTTTCTCCGCAATGACTTTATCATCTTTAAGCGCTCCTTTTGAATTTTGATCATCAAGGGGCCCCACTGGTTGTTTAGCAGGCTTCCTGCTTCTGATGTACTTAAAAAACATTTTGTTATTACCTTTGGAGTTTTTGGCTAGCCGTTCTTCAAACTCCTCTTTGGCTTTTCTTATTACACTCTTGCACTTAAGTTGGCAGTGTTTGTGCTCCTTTCTATTTGCCTCACTAGGATTTGACTTCCACTTTTTAAAGGAAGTCTTTTTATCTCTCACTGCTTCTTTTACATGGTTGTTAAGCCACGGTGGCTCTTTTTTAGTTCTTTTACTGTTTTTCTTAATTTGGGGTATACATTGAAGTTGGGCCTCTATTATGGTGTCTTTAAAAAGGGCCCACGCAACTTGCAGGGATTTCACTTTAGTCACTGTACCTTTTAACTTTTGTCTAACTAACCCCCTCATTTTTGTATAGTTCCCCCTTTTGAAATTAAAGGCCACAGTGTTGGGCAGTTGAGATGTTCTTCCCATCACAGGGATGTTGAATGCTATTGTATTATGGTCACTATTTCCAAGCGGTCCTGCTATAGTTACCTCTTGGACCAGCTCCTGCGCTCAACTGAGGATTAAATCTAGAGTCGCCTCTCCCCTTGTGGGTTCCCGTACCAGCTGCTCCATGAAGCAGTCATTTAAAGTATCGAGAAATTTTATCTCTGCATTTCGTCCTGAAGTGAAATGTTCCCAGTCAATATGGGGATAATTGAAATCCCCCACTATTATTGGGTTCTTAATTTTGATAGCCTCTCTAATTTCCCTTAGCATTTCATCATCACTATTACTGTCCTGGTCAGGTGGTCGATAATAGATCCCTACTGTTATATTTTTACTAGAGCATGAAATTTCTATCCATAGAGACTCTATGGAACCTGTGGATTCGCTTAAGATTTTTACTTCATTTGAATCTACGCTTTCTTTAACATATAGTGCCACTCCTCCCCCTGCACGGCCTTTTCTGTCCTTCCGATATATTTTGTACCCCGGAATGATTGTGTCCCATTGATTGCTCTCAGTCCACCAGGTTTCTGTGATGCCTATTATATCTATATCCTCCTTTATCACAAGGCACTCTAGTTCACCCATCTTATTATTTAGACTTCTGGCATTTGTGTACAAGCACTTTAAAAACTTGTCCCTGTTTATTAGCCTACCTTTTTCTGATGTGCCAGATTCTTTTTTATGTGACTGTTTATCATCTGATCCGGCCCTTACATTATACTTCTCATTCCTCTGCTCCTGACTATAACCTGGAGATTCTCTATCATCAGACTCTCCCCTAAGAGAAGTCTGTGTCCGATCCACACGCTCCTCTGCAGCAGTCGGCTTTCCCCCATCTCCTAGTTTAAAAACTGCTCTACAACCTTTTTAATGTTTAGTGCCAGCAGTCTGGTTCCACTTTGGTTTAGGTGGAGCCCATCTCTCCTGTATAGGCTCCTCCCATCCCAGAAGTTTCCCCAGTTCCTAATGAACGTGAACCCCTCCTCTCTACACCATCGTCTCATCCACGCATTGAGACTCTGAAGCTCTGCCTGCCTACTTGGCCCTGCGCGTGGAACTGGGAGCATTTCTGAAAATGCCACCATAGAGGTCCTGGATTTCAGTCTCTTCCCTAGCAGCCTAAATTTGGCTTCCAGGACATCTCTCCTACCCTTCCCTATGTCATTGGTACCTACATGTACCATGACCACCGGCTCCTCCCCAGCACTACACATAAGTCTATCTAGATGCCTCGAGAGATCCGCAACCTTCGCACCAGGCAGGCAAGTCACCATACAGTTCTCCCGGTCATCACAGACCCAGCTATCTACATTTCTAATAATCGAATCTCCCATTACTAACACCTGCCTTTTCCTAGAAACTCAAGTTCCCTCCCCCGGAGAGGCAACCTCAGTGTGAGAGGTAACCCCAGCACCATCTGGAAGGAGGGTCCCAACTATGGGAAGGTTTCCCTCTGCTCCCATTGACTGCTCTACTTCCCTGGGCCCTTCTTCCTCCTCAACAGCACAGGAGCTGTCTAAGCGGAGGTGGGACAATTCTACAGTGTCCCGGAAAGCCTCATCAACATACCTCTCTGCCTCTCTCAGCTCCTCCAGTTCCGCCACCCTGGCCTCCAAAGTCCGTACATGGTCTCTGAGGGCCAGGAGCTCCTTGCACCGACTGCACACATACGCCATCCGCCCACAGGGCAGGTAATCATACATGCAACACTCAGCGCAATAAACTGGCTAGCCCCCACTCTGCTGCTGGGCTTCTGCCTGCATTGTCTCCTAGTTAGTGAAAGGGTGGTTTACGGAAAGTAGTTTTAGAATGTAGTTTGGTATATAGGTTTTAGGATTTTAGGGGGGGGCCACGGGGAAGGGGTTAGGGCTGGTGAGGGGCTCCCACTCCCTTCCCACTCCCCTTCTAAACTCCCTTGCGAACTCCCCTGCTTTTGAAACTCATCTGTTCATATAAGGAGGAGATCTGGCCAGCTATCCTCACTTGGAAGGATGTGGTAGTTGGGAAGCAAGACCTTGCTGATGGAAAGAGATGAAAGGATATACAAAGAGCCACTAAGAAATTCATCATGGATGCAGAAGACTCCCAGGAAAAAAAGAATCTCAATATGCATTTAAAGCATGGTAGAATATGCTTATTTATATAGCACAGTAATACTCATTTTTGTAAAGTTTTGGATTGCTGAAAGAAGTATACAGACATTGCATATTTCTAGTACACATTTCACAAACCTTAGATGTGGGATACTTGTTGAAAATTCTGAAGATGGCTAACTCAGCTGCGACAGTCTTTCCAGAGCCTGTGGGGGCTCCAAGAAGAACATTACAGTCTGTATGGTAGAGCGTATGAAATATCTGCGTCTGGATAGGGTTGAAATGAGTGAATTTGTAGAGGGCTTCATACTCTCGATATCCCAAAGCTGTGATAGGCAAAGGCTGAAGATCCAGTAGTTCTAAAATTATGGAGTAATCATTAGTACATGTCAAAATATGCAGCCTTGTAAAATATCATAATCAGAGGTTAGGTATGAACTTGTGCTTTCATGGGAAACAACTTATTTTTGAACTCTTTATAGGTAATTTCTTACACTATATGGGGCTCTAATTTGGGATCATAAGGACTTCAGAGAGAAATAATGAAGAATTGGTTTGCTGTTTGACATTTCCCCTCAAGATACCACTGTTAAGCATTCTGTGAGCTTTGAAGTCTGTAATTTACATAGATTCATCTGTTCATCAAAAGCTTTTTTTAAATTATTATTATTATTATTATAATACCCAATTAGATCTAAAGCTACTATACCAATGAAAACATATCCCAATTCTTATGAGGACAAAGATAAGTGAAAATGATTTATGGAAGATACCACGGTCCCTAAAATCCAGTTACAAGGAACACATTTCTCTATTTTTTTATGAGGCACAGTAAGGATCCTCTAAGGACTTCCACAGCTGATGAAATAATATGAACGAGGGATACATATATGTTTTACATATAGTTATTTAAAATGATAGAGAGATAGATAAGGAGATATAAATAAACATACAAAACCCAAATATCCCTTCAATATATGACTCTTGGCATATCTTGGAGATATTCGCTATCCAAACAATTAGAGATTCTGGAATTTGGAAGCTGATACATGTAACCAGATTAGATTTAGTTTCCTACCAAAATTAAAGAGACTTGAAATGATTCTGTTATGCAGATGCTTTCTTTGAAGTTTTTTTTGTGGTTGGAGAGCTCATTGTCTTTTCAGGGTGCCCCACATTAAGGTATGCCATAGGAGTCATAAAATCTGCTGAGGTTGTGATGCCTAATATTCTTAACATGCTTTTCACTGATACCTTATGTCTGTTTTATCATTCCCACTAAATCTGTAATTTCTTGGGGTCTGTTGAGAGGAGAAAAGGTCCCCCCCCCACCCCCCTCAACAGGGCCTCTACGTACTTCACTGCTGAGTGGGAACCAGATGGGAATTGAAATCAATTACCATAAATCCTAAGGGCTCCATAACCGGTGATGTGTAAATATCTTACTATTTTTTCTGAATAGTAGTCTATGGTCAATTAGGTAAAAAGGTTACACATGCCTTTCCAGACAGTACAGGTACACTATAACAATAGCTGAACACTTCACAAACACATGTGAGTTTATGTATGCCAAAAGAAAACACTGTACTGGAAGTGAATATTTCTGAATGCTCCCACTTCACAGACTTCTAAATGAGCCAAATGTGATTACAGTGGAAGGGCTTTACAATGACATCAGGCACATTGAATGTATTAGGCATTTTAAGTATCCAGAAAAAAAACAAACACATGCTTCTGTGCCAAAAAACACGACTCAATCACCAATGCTGAGGTTGAAATTGGATGCATGATGCTGTATGAGATCTCTCTGCTATAATATATACACTTTTAGTAGAGCTAGTCAAAATGTTTCCAATTTTCAACAAGATATTTTTCAAGAAAAAATTCAATTTTTAAAATGTATTTATTTGTTTTTTGGAGGGTTTTTGGTTAAAAAAAATTACAACCAGGTTAAATTTCCAGCTGCGAAAGACTAAATGCTAAAAATATTTTAAGTCCCAAAGGCATCCTCTGAAAAACGTGATCAAGCCTACATGTCCTCAATTTGTTTACACCTATGCTTTGCTTATGGGAATTAGGTTTTGATGAAGCTGAAGACCGAAAACCTAGTTTCCAAGGCATATTCCCGTGCTTTCTATGCTCAAGAATAAATGCCTGGAAACTGACTGGACTTCTGTTATAAACAACTGAACTTCTTTGATCAAGGTAACAAGAAGATGAATCATTTCATTCATATGTAAATCTCCCCCGAAGGTCTCCTCAGAAATAAAGAATCTCATAAGTCAGAATTAGAAAAGACATAAGGTTGCCCTTTTCATGGCAACATAGGATTGTTGCACATTTACTGATGTTTTGTCAAGTCTAGTTTTCATGTCCTAAGCAATGGGAGTTCCACTGCTTCCTTAGGGTTACCATTTCACCACCTGACAACTCTTATCAGTACATCTTCAATTTTCTGTTTAATTTCATTTCATTATTCATAGCTAAATCCCTTTGTATAGCATCTCTCTAAATAATTGTTTACTTCCTTGGTTTCTGAACTTCTCATCAGTAGGTAAAATATTATCTCGCCCCCCTGTAATCACTTCCTTGCCACATTTAACTTTCTGAGCCACAATCTGACACTCTTATTCACACCCAGTAGAACTTTACTTTGTGAATACTTCCATATCTTTCAATTGGACAATTCAAACAGAAAGGTACTATTCAATATGTCAGTGCAATTTTGGAATATATGAGGCAAGATTAAGAGATAGATTCTTACCCCAATCAAGTAGTACCTTATTTGATGAATACGCCCATCTTTTCCAATGGGAACTGATAAGGTATTACTGATGTAATGGACAGACCTCAATATTGATACAAAATGGTATTAATAAAACTATTATTTTCTTTTGATATTAGGTAATTACAAACTTCTCTGTATCTCTACTGAATATTAAGATATAACGAGAAGTATGTTATAGCCAGAATGCTTGAAAACATAACTAAATACATTATGTTTAGCTGATTATGTGACAAATGTTCAGGCTAATCAGAGAAATTCTAGGAGGCTTCTGAGACCAAAGGACAAGCCAATGTAAAGAAGATAATCCCTCCTTAGCCATAAAACCATGTTTATTACCTCAAAGAGTTTTTTAAAAAACTGCATTTTAAACTTTACTTTGCTTTAACTTTTTATTATATTATTTTGTGACGTTTAAAAGATGCATTGGTTATTGAAATTTGTACTTTTGTACAAGCTATTTAATAGACATTTAACTGCTATAATAAACAGTTTGTAACTCTAAGGAGCTGTGGTCAACAGACAAACTCCTAAGAGAGTGTCTTATCTAGACTAGGACTTCTCCTTTTGTATAAGATACCAGTTTCGTACATACGTAATCCTTATCTCAAGAAAACAAACCATGTAAAACATTCATGTTTTAGGATAAGACCCCGTTGTGAAAAAAGGAATGTAGGGCTGTGTTATCAGAACAGTAAATCTAGAGGTAAGCATGGGATTTTTCATCCTTCCAAGAAAAATTCTGAGTAAACCCACACAAAGAAGTCTAGAAATATCCTTGTTGAAATGAATTTTATAAATTACTCTAAAAACTTAAAGCCTATAGGAAAAACATGTGCAGCTGGAAATATTAAAAACCTTTTATTTATTTTGTAAGTGTTGAAATGGCAAACATCTTTGTGAAATGCATATTTGCAAATATGTTAGCTAAATGTAAAGCTCCTAATATCATTGCTATGTAAATGATAAAATGCTTTACGCACCAATATGGAATCTCATACCCTTGCTAAACTAATTACTAAAATAAGAAGTTATTTAAGTATAAAATATTTATATTTGTGGGAAACTAATTAATTACTGGCAGTGCTCCAGAAATTCCCACAACCCAACTCTGGAAGACAAGAAGATTAATCTTTCCTAAAATTGTCATGTAGATTCAATAACTTCTTTAATAACTCTTTAAGCTAAAGACTCTCTTTAAGAATGATTTAATTTTAAAAGACTTTTAAAAAAGTGAAAGCTTGTATATAAAGAATAGGACTCTTTGGACTTTTTGAAAACAGAATTTCATGTCCTGTTGAACTCTAATAAAATTGAAGGAATATTTCAGAAAAAGAACTGAATAAAAAGAAAAAAGTTAACTTTAAGAGGTTATTTGGGATTTTCCCATCAGTAATGCAAAGGCAATTAGAAATGTTGTATATTCATGTCAGACTGCATATTCAGAAGCTGAAGGTGTCATCTAAGCCAATCTTCAACAGCATGTCAATAGAAAGATGACAGCAAATAACTTTGTGTTCTGACATTTGTGTTGTGCTGATGTTTATTTTTTCCTCTTTACTAATAAAATAATCATGGTTAATAATTGCGATTTTGCTTTATTTCAATCATAGTGTCACCCAGGGTGTGCAACAAAACCCCTGTAGCTAAAACAGTAGGAGTCACACTCCTGAGTTGGAAGTAAGAGAAACAATTCATAAGAGTTGGCCTACCATTTGCTTCTCTAAACAAAATATTTTTAGAAATTTTAACATAAAATTACTTGGCACCCAATCATTTATAATTATTCCTTTCTAACCCACACTGAGCTTAAGTAAGGTGGGCAGAATCTGTCTCTTCCTCAAATTCTTCTAACTTCCTGATCTTTTTTGTTATTTTTCTCTCACCAAATTTAGGTGGCTAGAACTGAACATAAAATATGACCACAACAGAGACACACAGATGTGATGTCTTTGTTTACGCAGCCTAGAATTGCAGTGTCCTCCCTTGTTGCAAGATCACAGTACAAGTTCATGTCTAATTTACTGCCCACTCTCACTATTCAGGGTATGTCTACACAGCAATATAAGCCTGAGCTCAAGCCTAACCCCCCGCTTACATCCACATACCAATTGTGTTAACCCAAGGCTCGAATCTAGGGCCCCCAAAGGGCTGGAGGGTCCGAGTCTGTGTTAAAACAGGACCTGTTTCTTGTGCACACGGCACCAACTTGACTCGGGTCCCAAAAGTCTTTTGGATGTATCCCAGAGTTCCTTGGGGTAGCTTCCTTAGTCCTCTCTATACCGACAGTCTGTGGTGCAGTCAATTGCACTCTATTCCAAATGGAAGCCACACCTCCCTTTGCAAACAGCAGCAGCTGCAGTCAGCTTTAACCCATTGCCTGCTGCACACTGGTAGGGTGTCCAGACAGCAAATATGAAAAATCGGGACGGGGGTGGGAGGCAATAGGAGCCTATATAAGAAAAAGACCCAAAAATCAGGACAGTCCCTATAAAACGGGGACATCTGGTCACCCTACACACTGGTCTGGCAAGCACATTATCAGAGAGCCTGCAGGGTTCTCAATAGAGACGAAACAAGAAGCTTTTGCAAAGAGAGCTGACTGGGGTGGCACATGCAGCCCCAGGGAGGATGGGGGTTGGAGTCAGGAGCAAGGACCAGAGAATGGAGTAGGGACTAAGCAGCTGCCCTGCAGGGAGGGCGGAGTGGCAGAGCGCCTGGCTCAACATGGCTGGGAGAGGATAACCCTCAATACCCCAGCCACTCGTCCTCCCTGCCGGGATCCCGGTCTGCTCTCTGTCTCTTGCTCCCGGGCCTCCCTTTCCCTGGGGCTGTGTGTGCAGAAGCACCCATGCAGCACACAGTATGTGTGCAGTGAGTGGGAGACAGCCCCAAAACTTCCCCACAGCCTTGCGGGGACCCCTGGGAGGTGCTAGAACACACTGCACCGCAGTCCCTGGGGAAGCACTTCACCACTTGACAGATGGCAGCAGCCAGGCTGGTGTGTTTTTCTGCTGAAACCTACATTTTATGTCAAACTCAAAACAGACAGACAAAAATAAATAAACAAACAAACAAAAAACATCTTTATTGAACAGCCCATTTCAAAAATTAAGAATTGCCAAGTTTAATTTTACTGGTTTGACAGCCCTGGAGACTGATGTTCTAATTAGCCTCAGAACAGGTCCACCTGGGCATTTTCCTGCCAGGGTGACTTATCTGAGAGGTGGAGAGCCTGATGCACAGATTAGATAGTAGTTCAGTTTAAAGCCTTCTCAAACTGTCATTCTACTGAGACAGTCACCAAATAAGCTAATTATGCAGTTTATGTATCATGTGCTCCTTATGGGCACCCAAGTCCCACCAATCGCACTGTCACAGGAGACAAGGTGGGCAGTAGAGTTTTCCCACAGTGCAACACATTCAGAGGGCTACAGTGTCAACATAGGAGCGGGGCGCTATGCACTCTGAGATAGGGTTACTTTGACTCAGGTCTGTGCACTGCAGTATGGATGCCAGAGCCCTAGCTTTGATCATGGGTCAGAAAATCCTTAACCTAGGGTTAAAATGCAATGCAGATGCTCAAGCCCAGAGTTTCTTTACATGGGTCAGTTGACTCGAGTCACACTAACCCGAAGCTTACACTGCTGTATAGACATACATTAAGTTTCTTTCAGTAATACTGTTTTTCAGCTTACTCTTCCCCATTGTGTTTTAAATTAATTTCCCTTGGAGATATTAACCTTTCATTTTTCCAAAATAAATCATATTATATAGAATACTTATGCTTATATTCAGGTCCCTGTCCTCTCTGGAGTTTGAAATTACATCCACTTTAGTATGAATCATTCACTAAGATTAAGATAATTGGTTATATGCCTTGTCTACACTTGTGGTGGCATGTAGGGTATGCGTAGCTACATGCTGCAGCGAAAAGTAGGCTGGCATCCACACTGCGGTATGTAGCGAAATGCGGTGTGAAAGGCTCTGGCAGTGGAGAGGCAGTGGGGAAAAGCTGAGGCAACTCCCTGTGGCAAGGAAAGACTGGCAGTGAGGACCTTCCTCCTGCTAGAGCCTTTCCACTCTGCTGGAGCTTTCCCTGCGGTGGGAAAGACTCTGGCAGCAGGAAGGCAGTGGGACACTACACTGCTAAAAATAGTACGGTAGATGTGAAAAGTACTCCTTGGGCATGTAGACATCTGTGTAGGATATATATCCTAAGGTTCAGGCGTGTCTTTTCTTTACTCACTAAGCAGGGCCTCACTATGTACACTGCTATTTATACCCATGCTAGGGTGTGCGGTACTTGTACTCTACATATCGCCGTAAATGTAGATGTAGCCATGGAATGAACACAGCGTATATGAGGGACTCATCAGTGTGACTATATAATAAGTCTGATGAGACCATATTACCGGAAAATATGCATCAATACAATAATGATCATCTTTTGATGATGCTAAAATATTTCAGAGCTCTACTGTACTAAAGGAGCACAAGAAAAATTGAAAAATAAATAACCCAATACTTTACCAAATATTTCTTAAGCCTTGTATGAAAGTTTGAGCTACCATTTAAAACCATTATCTATGATGTGAAATAAAACAGAAGAACTGACAAGCCAGTATTTAAAGCAACAGATAGCTCCGCTCCACAGACAGTCAAGGAAAAAAGGAACTGTTGGCTGAGTGAACAGGTGGGCCTATAAATAAACCTTGAGACAGGCATAGTATGGCCAATGAAATTAGTTTATAAAGAAGTTCAGCATAAACTGCTCTCCTCTGCCAAATGTTAGAGGAATGGGGATCCATAAAATACACTTAATTTTAGAGAAACATTAAGACATACGATTATAATTTTGCAGTCTCATATGGAAAATATAATCTCAATTTAAGAAAAATGAGAATGCACAATTTGGCTTATTTTGTATGATAAAATAATACTTCTCCTGCTCTTGATGTTGAGCATGGAGTGACTAAATAGAGCATGGAGTGACTAAAAAACAGGAATATGTTAAGAAGAATTAAGCTTCTTGATAGTGAAGACAAACATATTTAAAGTTAGTGATAGGGTTGTTAGCCTCAAAAATACAAACAAATGCATGACAAAAAATGAGCCCTTCCCTACACACACTTTTTTCAGTAAAACTAAAAGAGTTGGATTTCTATTATTGCACAGAAATAATGAAAAACTGTATTAACAAGACCAATTGAAACAAATCTTTAAGGAAACAAAACAATAAGGTTTCTAGTTATAATGTTACCTGTGTGAGGTGGATGTCTCTCTGGTAGAATCAGATGCTGAAAATTTATGATACAAACAGCCTCTGCTCCTAACCATCTATCAGATACAGCTCGAATGTAATATTGGGAAGGCAAAGGTTCAAAAATAGGGATTGTGAACACCAGCTGCTGAGCTTCTTTAGCAATGACCTGATGTAAACAAAGAATAGAGAATCATTTTAGAACAGCTAAAACAGCTTGCCATACTCTCACAAGCACAGGCAACACAAGGAAATGAAGTACATGCACAACATGAAGTACAGTATGTTCATGTATGTGTGTAGAAAGCATAGATAACAGGTAGATGATCTCTCCCTTTTCAACTTCAGGAGAAGATTCTGCTTCCATTAGCTTCAAAAGGGACAGGATAAGGCTCTTGGTCATTACGTTATTTTATTTATTTGTTGGGATGGAAGAGCAGTGAGTAACGTGTATTTACAATCCTAATAAAAACAAGCATTATAGATTTGATTTTTCATCTGCAAGTAACTGTCTGCCAGAGAAAGAGGCAAATCCTTTAATGGATTTTATTTTTGTAACAATATTAGTGAACACCCACGTCAAAGATCAATTTTAGCAGATGCTAAGAACTGAAAGGCAGACAACGGATTTTGAGAATTTGGCGATGTTATTGTATATATTTCAGGTTTGGGACAACACAGAGGTTTATAATAATTATTCCCAAACTATCTGCCAGCTTTTTTTTCTTACATGCTTTGAAATTCTGCATAAGGACACAGTTACCTGCTTTTTTTGAATGACGAAGTACTCTGAATGATAAATGTGATCATTAGTGGGGTCTTCCACCCAGATCCACCAAGGCTCTCCAACTGTGCCATGCACCTAAAAGAAGGGAAAAGGTTCCCTCGTTACAAGTACCCCATAGACCTCTCCGAATACACCAGATATTTGGGGATATATTTCAGTAAGATGTGGGTTTATTTTTTACAAAGAAAATATGACAAAATCAGGGGAGCAATGTATAACTTTTGATGAAACTCTTCCATCTGAAATTAGTCATCTATAATTGTACCGGTTTGATACATTATATATTATATAATCAGGAGTGAACGATCTGTCTCTGTGGGTATTTCAAATACCAAATACTGGTTAATAACATAAGAGGACTCCATGTTTCTAAAACTAACTTGTCTTTTGATTAAGAGAACTATTTTCAGGTTCTGCAACTGCAGCTAGCATTCAAGCCATGTGCACCCAGACTTTTCCAAAAACTCTTTCCTCCTGCAACTTGTGATCCTCCCTCCAAATTCCATGCAGGCTTCTACAGTAGAAATTGTTTTTATTGAACCTCACTAATCTTTCAGGCAAGAACATCTATGACTACCAACATCTTTGGGCCTTGCATTAGATGGTGTATTGATAAGCCATCAGTAACTGGTTCTGGATTGGGTGGGAGGAAAGAGTATTAACAGGGCTTGATACCTGGCCAGGGATAATTTCCATGTTTTGGCATCAGGGAGCAATTCTTTTTCCCATCCTCCCATTTGGCTTGTAGTATGCATCTGGTCTTGCCACTTTATCGTGTTGAGAGTTAGGGCTCTGGGAGTCTTCACAGCTATGCATTAAGTTTATCCAACTGCCATATTTTGGGTCAGGAAGGAATTTTCCATTCCCTGGGCAAGGGATTGGCATCTTACTTCTGTGCTGCTTTCAGAACTGGGCAGCCGGAGAGCGGCAGCTGTTGGCTGGGCGCCAGCTCTGAAGGCGGCGCTTTGCCAGCAGCAGCAGAGAAGTAAGGGTGGCAATACTATATCATGCCACCCTTACTTCTGCGCTGCTGCGATCAGATCTGGGTGGCCGGAGAATGGCGGCTGCTAACTGAGGGGTCAGCCTGCAGCAGCACCAAAGAAGTATGGGTGTCAATACCATACCATGCCATCCTCACATCTGCGCTGATGCTGGCAGTGGCTCTGCCTTCAGAGCTGGGCTCCTGGCCAGCAGCCACTGCTCCAGCTGTCCAGCCATAGTGTAAGAGGGGCAGAGGTGACTCAAGGCTGCTTTAACTAGTGCTGGCAGTAACAACCCCTAGAGACCACTGGGGATTGCTAGAGTGTAACAGTGCTCTGGGCACACCCTACTCCACAGCCAGGGCCAGCTCCAGGGGTTTTGCCGCCCCAAGCAGCAAAAAAAAAAAAAAAAAAAAAAAGCCGCGATCGCGATCTGTGGCAATTCAGCGGGAGGTCCTTCGCTCTGAGCGGGAGCGAGGGACCCTCCGCCGATTGCTGCCGAATACCTGGACATGCCGCCCCTCTCCAGAGTGGCCGCCCCAAGCACCTGCTTGCTAAGCTGCTGCCTGGAGCCGGCCCTGTCCACAGCCATATTCTGTAGCACTGGCTTAAGTCATGTGCCACAACACCCAGGGATTCCCATACTCCTTGTGTGGCTTTGCATTACCCTTCCATTCCTTCACAATGGAGGAATGCTCACCTGCCCTATTAGGGCAGCTTTTCAAGGTCCCTTGCTCTGCTGGAGTAGGGTAAAGGGAAAATTTCATAGCCAAGGATCTGGCTCATAGACTTTAGCTGAACTAAAGGGCTCTTAACTTTGGAAATTGCTGTAATTAAAGATAAGACCAAACTCATGTCTCACCTTTTCTAGAACACAATATAAAACATTTCCTTTGCACAGGCTTCCCCCCAATAAAGTAAAGTACAAAATGAACAGCAAGATTGTTTCTTCACCTACCCTCTAGAACAATCCCAGAAATACGATCAAATCACATCAATTCCAGTTTTGTATTATTTTGTTTTATTTGGCACCTACATGCTGTCATGGTGCATGCACTAGAAATGTTTAGCTAGGCTAGGCATTTCAATTAAGTACTTGGATTTTTACAATTCTGATTTTGCTGGTGCATTTCTAGTCTTATTACGGGTGGGCTTCCCTTGCAGTCAGTTTTTGTGCTGACCACAGCTGCCACTGTCGTCTTCTGGGCAGCTTACCAGCATAATAGTAGCATGCTGAAGGGAAAGCAATTCTTTAATAGTTTGTCAACTGCTAAATTTAAAATGATAATGATTAATTTTTAATGAAAAATCATTGTAGTTATTTACTATAATAAAGATTCTTTCATAATTAATAATAATCTCACTGGATACAAACAGAGTCAGAGCAAAGCAAAAAAGGCAGTAATATTTTCAGGATTTGATTAATACAAATATATGTATTCACATTTTAAGAGCTCCATAGTACAAACTGACACGTTTGTAATGTTTCCAAAGCAACCATTAAGACCATGCTGTGTCAAAGGTCACAGCAATAAGCCTGGGCAAAAATCTATTTTCCCCAATGCTTCCTCTTTCCAAGTACAGACCTCTTTGGTATACTTTATGGTTTGCCTTGGGAAGGCACTGCTGTAAATGGATTCTAGTTAAAGAACAAGTGTTAAACTGTTTTGTCGTTGATAATATATTAGCTCATCAGCACTGAACTTTGTATTGGTAATACTGATGCAAGATAGAGACTCAACTAAATTTTTCAAATTATCTCCTTTTGTAATATAAAACAGTACATGTACAAAATTAAGTCACCAAAATTAGTTGGTGCAAGATTAGGTTAGGAGTTCATTCAAAGATATTTTTTATAATCAGTCAAGGAAGTGATTAGAAAGAAACTGCATGTATTTTGATCACCACTCCTTCTATTCACAATCTAAGACAGAAAAGCTTTCCAAAAGAAAAACGAAAAGCCCTTATGACCAGGGAAAACAATTTTTTAAAAAGGATGTAAATCTATTTTTAGAACAAAAGTCTATTACATTCACTTTGTGGGCAAGATCAATTTGATACGTGCACTTTTTTGCTTAAAAAAGGGGTAGGCTTTGAAAATGGAGTTTTAGAACCCGAACCTTAATCCAAGAACAGGTATTTAATTGCTAGTTTTCAGAAGTACAACCTCTCCGATCTCCTAAAAGTGGAAGAGAATAAGAGATATGTTCCTAACAGAGAAAAAAAGCCTGTTTGTGCCCAAGGCCTTATCTACATGGAAGAGTTTTAACGTATGCCCATATAACGGCTCCATGTGGGCACTCTTATTCCATTGTAAGGCTGTTTTTTTTTGGTTTAGCTTAAACTCCTTCCCAAGTGACATAAGCTAAATGGAATAAAAGTGTCCACTTTGGGGGCGATGGTGGTGAATGGGGGAATCATACAGGTATAACAATATTAGTTTAAATTCTCACCTTGTTAGATTGCCTGTGAATACAAGCTTCAGGTTATAGCAATATAATTTTCCTGTGTAGACAAGTCCTTATACATTGGAGCAGTTTACAAATGTAAAAGTACATTTTTTCCCACTATTAACATCTGTTCTCTAAACAATTTTTTATGAAGTTACGAAAGAGTGCAGTCTTATTTAAATTAACTTGAATGAAAAAAGGATACTTTCTTTAGAAATAGTCTTCCATAGGCACCGCAAAATTAATGCATCTCTGTAGATCACATTGTCTTTATAAATAGTTAAAATCACCTTTTTACATTATCCAAATAGCTAAATTCTCACGATAATCTTCACCTTAATTACTGAAAGCTGGAAGAGTGCTTTTCCTCAGTCCCTTCTTAATTTTTACCTGATCGTTCCACTTGAAGTCAGGAGTGATGTTCAGCCTAACACGGAGTACAGTACGTGTAATTGGCTGAATAGCTGCTTCCATTGTAATGGAGGGAATTTGATGGACACACTGTTTGACCTTTAACCCAATATGCACATGACGCAGCATGTGACCTGCAAAGAAAACACCAGGTGAAACAAATGTGCATTTACAGGAAAAATAATACAAATCAGACTTTTAAATAGGGTTTTAGAGAGGGATGTTATTGCTTGCTTGTTTTGTTGTTTGGTGTGTAAATGACTCTCTTGACCTGGTATGTTGGAATATTTTGTAATACTTCATTTGAATTAGCAAATTTACAACTCAGAAAAAGACATTATTAACTCCTCTGCTAGCTTTTACCAATGGGTCAAAATAACTATTAAGAATTCATGCTGAATAAGCTACTATTTCAAGGCAGTTTCCTTTTTCTTCTAATGACTTTTTGACCTGCTACTTAGAAAAACATATAGTCTCTTCTATACACCTAAATACTAACTCATGAGGTGATATGATTTTGTTTAAGTTGATTCTTGACTACGTAATTTGCATCGATATGAGACACTTAAAACTGATATCTATGCATGGATATCTATGCATGGATATCTTGCACTGATTTAACTAAAGCGGTATGTAAATGGATTTACTTAAAACTGTATAACGTTATCATGTAGACTAGGCCTTACTCAATTTAAAATTGATCTAGTTAAAGCAAGGCAAACTCCTCATGTAGACACATGCAGGTTTAACCCTTGCTTAAATCAGTTAGCTTACATCTGTAAATTAAGCGCATCTACATTAAGAGTATGCACCTTTTTAACTAGATTGATTTAAAATCAGTTTCTTTAAATGGGTGCAACTTCTCCAGTCCAGGAATGCCCTTATTCTACTAATAATGTCACTATTTTTTACAGGCAAAAGCAAAACTTCCGAAGGCATATAAAATATTGGTGTTCCTACGGTTCAGTTAGCTCAATAAGTCTATGCAGGCAGATCAATTCTACAATGTGATGCATGTGGGTGAACCCTTGAGCCTGTGTGAAGACCCTATGTGGGTCTGTACAGGGATCTGCCTGCACATGCCTGCTCTGGTGGTGGTGTATTTTAGAGTTACATCAAGAGAATGTTAAAAGAAATATCTGTGACTTCTGAAAATGTCAGAATCATACAATTCTCTAACCCAAGGAATTGGCTGCTTAAAAACAGGCATTTTTAACTAAAAGAAGTATAAAACTTACTTGATTCCACAAAGACTTAATATACTTTTTCAGAGAAAACTGAACTATAAAAAAAATCTTCCCGTCAATTTCCAGGGGAAGACACCTAATTTTCATTATCTCTTTTGTTTCAATGTGAAGGCTTTTTGGTTTTTTTAAATGAACTTGTTTTTGTTTAATTTTTTGGCAGAATCATAGAAATGTAGGGCTAAAAAGGACCTCAAAAGTTCATTAAGTCCAGACCCCTGCAATGAAGCAGGATCAAGTAAATCTAGACCACACTGACAGGAGTTTATCTATCCTATTCTTAAAAAGCCCAATTATGGCAATTCCATTATCTCCCTTTGAAACCTGCACCAGTACTTAACTACCCTTATAGTTGGAAAGTTTTTCCTATTATCTAACCTAAATCTCCCTTGACTCTATTACTTCTTACCTTTCCTACCTGCAGTGGACTTAAAGAAAAATTGATCACTGTCCTCTTTATAGCAGATCCTAACATATTTGAGGGCTTATCAGGTCCTCATTAATTTTCTTTTCTCAAGACTAAATATGGGCATTAATGAAAACATTGAATAGTACTGGACCCAGACAAGACCCCTGCAGGATCCCACTAGATACATTCACCTAGTTTGACAGTGAACCATAGAAAACTATTCTTTGAATATGGTCTTTCAACCAGTTGTGCATCCAACTTGAAGTAATTTCATCTAGACCACATTTCCTTAGTTTGCATCAAAATCCATCACGTCTACAGTTTCCTCCTAATAATCCTGTCACAGGAAATAAGGTTGGATTGTCATGATTTGTTCTTGACAAATCTATGCTGGCTCTCTCTTATTACCCTATTATCCTCTAGGTGCCTTCAAATTGAGAGCTGACACCTATCTGAAGTCTTTCTTTATCTCCCATTAGAATAGGAATGCTGGAAGGGTTCCCTGCCAGCCAACTCCTCTCTTTTTTATTTCAAGTCATCTTGCTACTTAGAAGGGGTGTGGGGGCTCATACTGAAACTAATAGGGAGAGGTGCTGAAAACAAGCTACCAGCCTGAAAATGCTCTTTCCATATTTCAATGTGGCACTGAATTCTAAATTAAGAAAAAGGATGGCTGGCAGGCCAGCAAACACTTTCCCTCTCTCTCCAGTGTCTTGGAGGGAGGGAGGAAGGGAGACAGACAGAAAAAAAGCAGATAGGGAGAAGGACATTAAACAAGTAACAGCTCTCAGGGATCCACTTTGCATTTATAGGGCTATCGGATACCCATTATGATAGTATCTAATCACTAATAATCTATTTCCATGGTCAAATACTAGACTCCATCTGCTTACCCACAAAAAGTAGTTCATTTAAAATATAACTATGCATATTCTATATACATGTAGAAACATATCTAAATTCAGGATTCAATGGTAAGTGGCATTCACACTGAAATTGAGGGGAGTGAAACTCTTTCCATGTCTTTTAATCCAACATCCTATATGTTCCAGAAAAATCATAGGGCAGTTTTCTTTAAAAAAAAAAAAAGGCGCAGGGCCATTCACTACCATATTATACTAGTATTAAGCTTTGACGTAATACTGTGAAAGTACAAATTGATTTATTATAATACATAAGGTACAGATGCCAATCTGAAAAGCCACAGAATACACACACATACATAGATAGTATAATTAGTGACGATGCAAAACCTCTGGAGATTTCTTTTAAGCACCTGATTTAACTTTGAAAATAAAAACATAGGTTCATATCTTGCATACACTTATGTATGGTGCTTAACTTTGGGACTACTCACATGAGTCAAGTGCCGTAAGTATTTGTGGGATTGGAGCCTTATCTTGGAAGTGATCTGAACACTTGCAGATTGCTGCCAAGTCAGGTATGCAGGTCATCTCTGGTTGTTGAGTTAAGCCAGTTCAAGATTGAAAAGATGCTGAACGTCTATTTTCACTGTACGTTTGGGAACTATTTGAAAATTCCAGTCTACTTTTTTGTAATAGACAGAGTTGAAGGTGGCCCAACCCTGTTTATTGTATAACAAAAATGCTGTGTAAAGTATCACCTTGGACCAGAGGCCTGAAAATGCAGACTGAAGTCCAGTATCTAAAATATCCCTCCAAAGTAAGAGCAACAAGTTAAAAAGTATTCAAAATAAAGATTTCTTCTTAACTCTCTCCCTCGACCCCATCAGTTGGTGGCTAGCTAATGCATAAGTGTTTATATTCACCTTCTAATATTGTTTTTATTCCTATAAATGTAATTGTGGATGTCCTCATTACTGATATATATCAAAACCTTTATTAAACTCCACTAAGCTCTTGGCTGGAATGATAACCTTGTGGCAATGAACTCCTCAGGTTTAAATGAAAATGAATTTGATCATTCAGAAGGAGGCATGAACCACTTATTGGTGGCGTCCTTTGTTATAATTCCCTACTTTCATTCTTTTTCACATAAACAGTATTCAGGTTGCAAGTAATGAAGGACCTGATTTGTCAACTGTCAAAAATCAATGGGATTAATAGCAAGTTCCTACTCAATGTAAAGAGGAGAATACAGAGCCCAATGTTTAAATAGAACATTGCTCATTATGTTTTTTTTACCTATTTCATCTTTCCTCATGTCCTTCATTTTATCTACAGAGAGATTCTTCTCCTCCAGCTTTGTGAGGACTGATGGTGGCAGCACCGAGAACTGTCGCAAAGGGTTGGCCCATCCCCACAGCCGCTTGTCAATGACTTTGCTGAGGTTGAGTAGCCGGTATGTCATTGCAGGCCATCGTTTCCTAAGAGCAACTTCAAAAAGGGCTCGAACAATACGAGCTGCATTCTACAGAGTGAAACATCAAGATGAAGAAAAATATTAGATTCAAATCAAACATTTCTTATTGGATACAGCATGTATGTTTTCTCCTATCAGGCTCACCCCAAAATTTATTTTTATTGTTAAGTTTTAGCTAAAATATTCTTGAAAAAATTATTTTTCAGTTTCTACCTAATGATTAATTGCATCTTTTAAAACTGCTTCATCAGTACTTAATGGGATGATGATAGTAAATACAAATTAAATAATTATTAAAGCTATACTGTTGTAGTGAACAGAAACAATTTTTGTTAGTGCACCTCTACCCCGATATAACGTGACCTGATATAACACAAATTCAGATATAACACGGTAAAGCAGTGCTCCGGGGGGCCAGGGCTGCGTGCTCCGGCAGATCAAAGCAAGTCCGATATAACGAACTTATAACACGGTAATATTTTTTGGCTCCCAAGGACAGCGTTATATCGGGGTAGAGGTGTAATACTTTTTCTTGTTACAATAACCCTGACCGTGCTCAAAAATTTAAAATTGGATATTCATGCTGAGGGGGAACATGGTCTTGTGGTTAAAGCCCAAGTTTGGTAGTCAGGAGAAGTAGGTTCAACTGCTAGGTCTGCTGCAGGATTCCTGTCCTTGGTTTTGATCATAGTTACACCAGCACTCAGGGGTTTTGCTCACTGTCTCTCAATGACTTCTCAATCACATTTACTTAGTTTACAAAAATGTTTGTTTTCTTCTTATTTAAATTCCTTGAAACTTAACTTAGAATCTGAACATCAAGATTAATTCTTCATAGACTTCACATAAAAAATAATTTATCCATCCCATACTCATCTAACACGGCAATGACAAATATTCAGCCGTCCCATTTCTGCTTTATTACATACCCATGCAAGCCCATTGTTTTCAGTGGGATTGCCTTAGATGTAACTGAGGGAAAAATCTGACTTTATAGTGAGAAATTAGCTATCAGTTCTGTTGATGATTCACTGAGCAGAACAGCATTCACTCTGTGCTGGCTCTGCAATGCTAACAGGGGTAAAAGAAAAAGGTACTAAAAATATTTAGTCACTAAAGAACGCAGCTACAACTCTTCTACTGAGGTAAAAGGAACAATTTTTTTTTTAAATAGTCACCTTTTGGAGTAGAACTGCAATTTAAAAATTGTGATTCTAAGCACTACCACTCATGTCCCCATGTAAATTATCACACACATTTATAAATTGAGCACCTGAGTATGAGACCACATCACCTGATTTAAAATGCTACAGTTGAGAGAGACAAATAAAAGCTATAAACTGAAATTGAGAGACTTCTCTTAAAATGATCTTGTTGTGCACATATTACAATCTTTATGATATGTATAATGATCTCAGCAAGCCCACGTGCGCTATAAAACCTGAACACAAGGAAACAAGCTAAGATGGCGTGATGATCTTAACTCAGAGTATCTATGCTTTTAAATGTTTCACTCTCATCTTTAATATCATTTAAATACAATTTTTATTATTTCTTCTTAAAATGGTTTGGCAGGATGTGACAGCACAATATCAGAACATACTATGCTGCTGCTTATTAATGAAGAGACAGAAATACCCCTAAATTGTCCCAAAAGCCACAACCTTATAACTCACTACATACATTTAATATTGCTTGACATATGGAATTGTTATAAGCTGTGCATTATGTCATTTTCCTCTTTTAAGGTCCTCAAGCCAGAAAACAGATGCCTTCGTAAGGGGAATTTCAAGTGGCCCCCTGACTTGCTGGGATGGATCCTAGACTTGTGAAGAAGCAGCAATATTCCACAGATTTCCAGTGCTGTTGTATCCATGCGATGACTAAACATCCCATCAAGTTGATGACTGCTTGGGGTGTTAAACTGAGCTATCAATCAAGAGCATGGACTGGTCTGCCATTACTGTGTGGGTGTCAACCTAGTGTAGTCCCTCAACTGTGAAGAGGTTTTCCATAAAGTTTGGTATCCCCTTTCAGGTTTCTTAAATTTTAAGTCCAAACACTATCAATCACAATGCACATTGAAGTTATGTTTTGCCATTCTGCAAGATCATTCAGGCTAGTCCCTTTCAAATAAGTGAATGTTCAAATTAAGCAAATGCCAATCTGTATATGACTGGTGAACTTCTAGGGCCAATCTAGCTGTCTAATGGTATGTGGCATAAACGTAAAGCCAGTTCCGACCAGTGTGTATGCCTTGTGTAAGTTGAATTTTGCATAAGTTGGGAACGTATACCCGACAATTATGCAAAAAAAAAAAAAAAAAAAAAAAGCAGTTTACGGAACGTACAGAACTTTTTCCGTAAGTGCGGATTTGCGTAAGTCGGGTTTGTGTAACTGGGGGAGCATCTGTATTCTGGTGTAAACCCCATGCAGCCTACTTAAGATTTGTAAGACCAATATTAATAGCACATATTCTGGTGTAATCCAATTTTATAATGATTTGCAAAACAAACATAAAATTAGAAAGCAAAAAAGTTAAATACATTTAAACGTTTTTGTAAATTTAGGAAACACTGAGGTTTAAGGCTAACATTTTGTATGCAATTGTAATTTAAACCAGGGCTGCCCAGAGGGGGGAGGAAAGTGGCACAATTTGCCCCAGGCCTGGGGCCCCACAGGGGCTCCCACAAGAAAATAGTATTCTATAGTATTGCAACTTTCTTTTATGGAAGGGGCCCCCGAAATTGCTTTGCCCCAGGGCCCCTGAATTCTCTGGGCAGCCCTGATGTAAACTATGAAAGATGAATAAACAACAGTTAATGGCTACTATACTGGAAAACTAATTCAAACTGAACTAAAAAAGTACAACCTGGCCTCCTAAATTAGCACTTAGCAATTATTCTCCACTAAATCAAAAATATTCTGTGTTGAAATCTTAAAAGCTAGTGCTCAGATTTTCAAATCATATGTGCACATACGATTTGAAAAACTGGGCCCACATAGCTATCCATACATCTGGGTAAATGAAAGACGAGAAGAAAGACAAACAAATAGATTTTATAGATTTTTTTTTTTTTTTTTACCTGTGCAACATATGCAGAGTCTGAAATAAGGGAGAAACTATCAATCTCTCCTCGGCTAATATATGTTTGAAGGAGGATATTTATCTTTCCATAACTGTTCTCCACACCTCCAGGAGCAGAAAGTTCACAGAAATTGTTCAGTAAGGCATCCAGTTCCTCTATTTCTTCTTCTCTTACCTAAAACACAATTAATAGGTTTGAAGAGGTTGGAGCAACTTGGTAAAAACTTTCACACTAAATTAAATTTCCATTATCTCTTAGAAACATTATTTTAAATGCAGTCTAGTTTTACACAAAATAATAATAATAAAAAAACAAGTCTTCCAGACTGTAGCTAATAGAACTTAATTGAAACTATCTTAATAGTGACACAATTACATTTTATTATTCATCATCATCTATTAAGGTTGCCATTGACACACAAAAATTTGTTATGCCACAAAAATTGAATCTTCTGACCCTACCATCCTCCATCTGATGAGATTTCATTTTTTATTTGACCAGAGTAAAACCTCTGTCCATCTGGATTAGGGCAAATTTGAATTAACATTAAATGAATTCATTATAGTTATATAGTTTGCATGTGGCATAATATATTCTTAGCTCAAAACTGTAAAGTACTATGATTCATGATATTAGAGTTTTCACTGTTAATAAGATTAAGTCTTAATACAAGTAAAGAAATATTCATATCTACAGTTTGAATAATGCATAGCATTTTACAGTCTCACTGATGAGAATGTAAAACATACCATAAATCTACTGAGATTGACAGTCTCAGTCTAAAATTTATTTAAAGAGGGTAAATGTTTGGCCCCTTCAGGGAACCAGTTGGGGGCCATTTCCATCGGGCCCTGATTACCTGACATCCAGAGGACTCAGAGAGTAGGGTTAAAAGCCCTACTCATTCTCCAACCACTGGTCATGCATTTTATGGACCCGATACTGTGGATTGGGGTCTACTTCTATTAAAAGTGTCCTTCTGGATGAAGTGATCCAATCTTACCTTGATCTGTTCAAATTCTTCTGCCTTAGATACTATAGCAAGAATATCACCTTCTGTTTTGTGAGCATCAAAATGTTCATTGAAAGTCTATCAAAAATAAAATGATTTGAGTTACTGTTAAAAATAAAAATGTAAAAACAGTGATTTTGACCTACCAACTTAAAATTAAAGACAATTCTGCTCTCAGTAACAACTCAAAGAAGAGAGTCTCTAAGATTTTTAAAAGTAAGTAGGTGCCTCAGTTATTGGATACCCAGCTTCAGACAACTTAGAGAGGACCAAATGTTCAGAGGGCCTTTTCTGCACTTTCTAAAAAACAGCTGCTTTTAAGTTGTCTCAAGTTGGGGACCCAAAAATGGAGGCAACCAAAATCCATAGTCACTTTTGAAAATCTTGTCCACGCTATGTTTGAATGTGTACGTTAATATGTCCAATTAAAGGGTGATGTGACAGATTTTCAGCTCCCAACCTCCAATGGAGCAGGAACAGTTTCGGGCAGATATGCACATCTACACACACTTCAGTGCATTAACTCTTGCCTGTACTGCACTGATAAATTCTATCACCTGAATGACAAGGTGATCGCATTTTCACCCACAGAAACATTTCTGTTAGTGGGCTCTGTGCAAGCAAATTCTATTTCCTGCAAATGGATATGCAGGTGATAAGATATCTAAGTCTTAGGAAGGGGCAGAGAATGTAGAAATCATCATCCAAAACCAAATCTGACCAAAACAATGCTTTCACTATTGCCATATGCTTAGTTTCTTTTAGTGACCATAATTTGAAAAAGATATCAATGTTAAATGGGCTACATGTCCTATAAAATCTTCTCATGACCATTTTCTATAAAGGGTTAAAAAGAGAGAAGTATACCAGAAGTAGAACAAGTTATTGTACCTCAATAGTATTATACTTAATATAATAGTGGCTGGCAATTCTGCCTAAATCTGTTGAAGAAAAAAATCCAGTTCTTTCTTCAAAACGGATCATGCGGGCTTTGTCCAGCTTTCTGCCAACTTCAATCACCAGTTGTTCTCTGTGCTTCTCTAGCCCTGGATCCATCTAGAGACCATGCACAAAATACAAAAGTGACAAATGAGGCATTTCACCGAGATAATTCAGGTTTTCTAGAAGTCAGAAACAAAATACAGTTGCAAAACAAATAAAATAAGGCCATGATTATCAGTCCTCATTAATACCAGTTATACTGACACTAAGTCCACAAAAAGTTGCTACACATACCAAACATGAATATAAATGAGAAAATGCAGCCTATATACTGGTCCATCCTCAAATTATACTATATTTCAACAAAAAAAATCAGGGAAGTTATTTGACCCTGGATAGTTATAGCAGTGAAAGACTAATGATGGTGTTGCTAAAATATATATAAATACAGCTAGATCATGACTATTTGGCACAGCCCTAAGTAAGGTCGGGTATGGAAAAGCATTACTCCAGGGAGAGCACTGAGAGACATTCTGGACTTCCTGGTTTACAGCCAGAGCTGCTACACCCCTTTGGGGAGCAAGGTCTGCTCCTTGGTGTGGTGGGGTGGTGTGCAGCCTGGCCTTGCCTTGCCTCCTTCCTGCACGTTTTGTGGTACTGAGAGACCTCATGGGAGCAGGGACTGCAATACTATGTGGCTCTTACACAGGACAAAAAGGGCAGGGGGGAAGAGAGAAGGTTTTTTTGCACCCACACCCACACCTACTATACATCTGGGGACAATCTGACCAAAAGTGATTATGCAAATCAATGCACTCTGAATGGCTAGACTGGCTGGCCAATATGGATATATAAATTGGCAAATCACATGATTATTAAGAAATAACTGTATACCAATTATGAAAATTAAATATCTACAACTGGAGAGGAGGAAAAGGAATTACATAACTCATAAAACTATAGTTATGCTGCACCTGAAACTGCACAACTGCCCTGCACTCTGTATAACATAACTCAGCAATATAAAAACATAAAACAGATGCTTCCAAGAAAGAAGAGAATATCTATGTCTGCAGGCCTACTTGCTCTCTGCTATTCAAAGGCATTAATAAACACTACCTCTAATAGCTATATCCTGTTTCTATCTTAACACAAGACAGCAAAGGCCACTTCAAAATGATTCAGTACAGGATGCGGCAGCGAAGGAGATAGCTGTAGGAATGGCAGAGCACTGGTGGACCTTCAGGACTGGCACTTGCTTGTTTGGCTGAAGAATGTCACAAGCATATTTTTGTTAGTTTTATTTTAAAAATTATTCCTGTTAATTGTGTTTTAATGTTATCATTTGGTGTTACCAAACATATTTACATAAATTATCCAATATGCTTAAATCAATTAATAATTTGCCACAGAACTCAGTACTGCTTGCCAGAGACATGGGTCTTTGAGTGCGAAGGAATTCTACAGACCTAGGATACGTCAAAACTCCCACTGTTGAGCCCAAGCTAGATCTAGTATATGATGATACCTTAGATTATGCTTTTCATTTACCTGGCTATGTGAGTTTGGCTAACCATATACAAATACATTATAATATAGTATAAGAGATTTATTAATATGCATTTGGGATGACTGAACTCAGAAAGCCATTCTAGATGTGTGCCCATAAAATATTTAAATTACACATCACTATAATGTATTGAGAACTATGGAATTCTTACCCACTTTCTCTATGGTTTAAATCCCACTTTCAGCTCCAAAGGATAAAGATATTGGACCTGAAACTGGCATACTGCTAGGAACGTTGTAGATACTCAGAACCTGGGTGTTGATAGTCATGTGAAAAACTATGAAGCCATGCAACCAATTGTGGAGATGTGAAACAAATTACATTTATCATGAACCTTTGACCATCTCATCGGCACTCTCACCATTAAACCACATCCAACAGGACTACGCCTACCCCCAAAACCTCTAAGCAGTTTCAAACAGTTGCCATTAAAAAAAAATAAATTCCAGAGAAATATTTCCTTAGTTTTTTCCTCCTACCACTTTATGTTCTTCTCCTGCCTATCGAATTACTATTGTTGAAGGCTCTAGTAGAGCATATACAGAAGTGTTAAAGAAAAATAGGTATTTACATTTCCTGTAAACTATGAAACACACCAAAAAGTAAAAATAAGGAATTCCACTATGAAAAAAATATATCTGTGTTCTGATTTATTCCAACACACAAAATAATATCTAAAACCAACACCAAACAAAGGAATAAAACTGGATCCCAAGAAAAAAGATTTCAAATCTGATTGAGTGATTGATTTTATTAACTGTTAAATTAATAAATATGCTGTCAAATACTTTATGATACTGCAAGTGATGAGATCTTCTAAAACAAATACTCGACATAGGAAAAACCATGCGTAGAGCAGAGCTATGGCTTCAAGAACCTTGACTGTATAACTCATCTCTGACTTTCACTACTGAAATGCTGACAGTGACTAAAGCATGATAGTTGTTTTGATAAGAACGAATGCTACGCATTGATGGCTAATTTGGCCATTGAAAACGTATTTTGTATGATAGTGGGTAAAAGTGTTTGACAGGACAACTCAGAAGGGACCTTACTATTTTTTTAAAAAATAACTCTCTGCTCTAGAAAATATCTTCTCCCTTTTAAACACTTAAAGAATTGCTGATGTCAGGTAAAGCAGAAATAGCAAATATTTATCCCCACATCAGGAAAGGATTACAGAACCAGAAAGCAGGTTAGATTTTTTTTTAAAATGCATTTTCTACCTGATAAGCCTTGTGACTGATGCCATATACTAATGGATTTGCTCTCATTCGTACATAAAGATAAGTGTAACTTATCCACTTTACTGCTTCCTCCACATTAGTTACTGTTCCAAGAGCAACCTGTAAGTAGGAAGAGAGACAAAAATTGAACTTACATATTAGAGGAAAACACAAGCATTAAGTTCATAATATACTGAATTCAGACCATTAGCACTAGATTAGAGAAAGTGTCCGAAGCTTTCCATTTTAAATATACTAAAATAATAATCATATAACAATCTCTTCTGAACCACCTATATATCTGCATTTCTAAAGCATGAATAACCATGGTACCTTTTTCACAGTAGATTTCAGATACCTGAGTACCTAAATGATCTTTTAATGTAAAAATTATACACAGTAGAAAAGATCACGCAATACAGGCTTCTACTACAAAGAATTTGTAATTCTTCTACGAACAAGATTCATATTTTAAACCATGTAAACTTACCTTCCTGTCTGAGTTTAAGTGAGATGTTTGCAACCTGACTTAAATTGAAAATGTTTCAATTATATCCTCATATGTGTTTAAGAAGCCATATTATAAGGGAAAATGTCTTGAAATTGTGGAAATAAGATGACTATAGATATTTTTCAAATCAAACAACATTGGCACACCGGGATTTTTACCATGTCTCCGTATATTGTCATCACTTTAAAAATAGGTTTCACCTGCCTTTTATCTTTGAAGATTCACACACATGGTCTCTCGCCAGGGCCAGTTGTAGGGGCAAGTGAACAAGGTGCTCACCCTGGGTGGTAACTTCCGGGGGTGCTGTACCACTGGGTGTTTTGGTTTGCTTCGCTATGATTGGCCAGCCTTTTTTATTTTATTAGTGTTATTTTTTTGCTCCGCTGATTGGCCAGCTTATTTAATTATTTGGCTCGGTCACCAGTGTGGAGGGAAGAGAGATTGTAAAAACATTTTTCACCCTAGCCAGGAAAATGGCTAGGGCTGCTCCTGCCTTTAGCACACAGCTGTAGTATCAGAATGTAACTGAAAGTTGAGTGGGTGATTTTATATATTTCTGTAGAGTACTAATGCAACCATATTGAAACAATATCTTACTCAGGAATCTTTTTGTAAATTAGTGGTACAGTATTGACACATTACATATTTACATTTTTAAAAAGGCAACTTCAGTTCTATTCTCTATCAGTTCTAGTCACAAAAGGCAACAATTATTTTTGTTTTTATTCTAACATGTTAATATTATTTGGCTGTGAGAACTGAAGATTTCCATTATACTACTCAAACAAAATATACTCTTTTGCTTTGTTTCTCTCCATATTGTTTGGCAAACTCTTTAACAACGACTAATGTTAAAAGAGCAATTTGCTTTTACGATCTGTCTCACATAAATCCATTCAATTACTTAAAAAAAAAAAAAAGCACACACAATGGTAAGCAATTTCAAATTCTCAGATCTACAGATCTATATGTTAATAATATGGAAATTCATTATTATGAAATAGGAAACAAACAAAAAACCCAACCTTACACTAAAAATATTACTGAAAATCCCAATCCACTGTTAGTTAAACCAGTTTAAATCTGGAGTAACCCCTTTTGACTTCAATAATGAATGTTCATACTTAAATTTCAGCTAGGACTATGCTTCATAAGATTGGCTTGTTTCGCAATAGGACAGAAATGGACACCAACTAAGTAATATTTTGATAAGTGCATATATTCATGGAATACTGAACGGGTTAAGAATGCACACTTATCCTAAACTACTTTAACTCAGTTGAAAGGGAGGGAAGACATCTTATCTAGTACATAAGCTTATCATCAATTTGCTACCCAAACTAATTTGTGCATTTGATTTCTCCTCATGACTCAAAAAACCCCTTTCCGGTACATAACCTGAAGTAGCATAATGACATCTTTCAATATTACAAAACCCCTCCTGAAAATATCTAATTTCAAATCATCAAAGTATAATGCTCTTATCCTGGAAAATAGCAAAGTCTGACACGAGTCAAAAACAAACCACTGTTTTTGCCTCATTCATTTTAATTACTCATTTTGCATTTAGATTTGTTCACAATTAAATATTTCCATAGTTAAAAGCAAAGCTAAGGAGGAAGATAGTAAGAATGTGTAGTATAGATGGGTTGCAGATGAAATCTGTAAATGTTTGTAAGGCTTCAAAACCTATTAATGCTCATCATTTTTTTAAGGACTGTACTGTCTGAATGCCATATGGAGAAAATGGTGAAAGCTACTTCTGAATATTTGCTGCCATCTAGTGACCACCTAAAGTTCCTGTGGATTGTTGGGCAAGGTCAACATAGGCTAACAACAAAGTACTTTCTACTGCAAACCCTTAAGAGTAATTATGAAACAAATGGTCTATAAAATGAGAGGGCAGGTTTGGAAATTTAGGACTGGTAAGTGGAGTGAAAAGACTAATAAAGGTGTTTTCATCTTTAACAAAGTCAGAAACAAAATTCTAAATTGTTGTATTTAACATAGTCTTAGTACAGCAGTTTTTTTAACTCCTTAAACAGTTACTTGGCTGTTATAAGGAGAAACACTGGTCCTTACAAAATACATATCATGTTGAAACTGAACTGCTGATTGCACCTTTTTATCTGATGGATAGACAACTATTAATTATATTGCTCACACAAATAATTGTTACTGCAAACTGTGCCTGAAAAATGAAAGGCTGGTTTTTAAAAATCCAGCACACAATGTGTATTAGTGAAAATGAAGGTTATTTAAGTCAACAGTGTAGGACTTTTTCAACTAATCGGTCAAAGGCTTATGCCAGTACAACTGTGACTGAAAAAAATTATAACAGCAATAATGTATAGTTTTAATTTTAAAAAGCCCTACACAAAGGAGAATAGCGAGGTGAGCAGCAATTCAGAATACAGCTTAATTTACCAGTTTTATTTTAAATAAGTCACTATTCTTAACAGTACATCTGTAAACATGTTTTTACATAATTATGTAAATTTTCACTTAATTACCGTATGTAAAAACATTTTTACAGAAGTGATCTTTCTTCTCTTGAGTACATCTATAATAAAAGACCTTCAGAGAAAATATAGTTCAAAAGTTTTTTAAACCTATTTCCATGCAAAATTTGCTAGTTAATTGAATAGAGCTACAAGCATTTTACCAATAAAACACCCTCTCATCACTGTCTGATAAAGGACCATCGCTGTATATGATCTCATATAGGTATGACAGGACCGGCTTCTCCTTTCCCAGTAACCATTAACCCACTATGTTTAAATTAAGAATTAAAAAAATAAATTAACAATCACAGGACTCAGCAGATTGTGCCATATTTATAAAGAGAAATCAGCCTCAGGGCCAATCAGAAATACTCTGAGATTTGAAAGGAGAAACTGTCCTACCCCAATAAAGAGAAGGGAGCTGTATCATTCTTCAGTAAAGGTAAAGAACTTGAATAAAAGGCAAAGACACACTGAAGAGGGCTAATTTGACTGAATAAATCTGAACTACAGAAGCATTCTATTTAAGTTCAGGAATATAGTAGCTTTTTATTTTGTAAATATAGTAAGAACTATTTTTCTTATCATTTCTTTGAATCGCCTGTATAAAGATCAAATAAAGTCAACCTATCAATTTGCTATCTTTTACACATATTCTCTTTGCTAGAGCTAAAAAAGAAAAGCTCAATAAATCCTATCAGAATCAAATTTTCTTTAATTCTTCACTTTTCCATGCTAAATATTCTTAGGCTTGGTCATTTCCTCTGAAATGTAAGATCCACCACTGCTGAACTTTTCTAGACCTATTCTATCTCAGTTAGATTCTTCCTAAATAGCTTGTCTACACTCATCCCATTGTCCCTAAAAAAAAATTGCGAATCTTGTTAGCACTGATGCAGCTTTATAGAGTTAGCAATATGGGAGACTCTTCTATAGAGAAGGTGCCGGTGGCCATCAGCACTTCAAGACACCATATCTTCTAGACTTGATCTAAAGGGAATTTGAAAACTGGTCGTAATATGCTGGTGACTGCTCTACAAAACCACTCCCATTGTTTCTGCCACAATCAATAGTTGGGTGATTCTGGGGGAAAAACAGCCAGTGTAGACACAGCCTATGTGAGGTGATCAAAATTGAACACACTACGTCAGATGACGGTGTGCCACTGTTCAGTGTAATGGTATCCCATTTGCATTTTATTTTATTTTTCCCCCCTGAAGTGTTTTTGGCCTATTGCAGACATATTCTGCAACTTATGATGATTCCTGCAACTTTGCAAGCTTATATCTAATCAGTATACATGTGAAGATCTAATCAGTATATGACTATTGCTGAACTCAAAGAGATAAATGATCAGGTTGCCATCTAGAAAAACAATAGACTACTGTAACTGGTTTGACTTACTATTGATTTTCTGTAATCAAGCAAACACCAATCTTTCCTGCCTTGTCATCAGAGGCCATAAAAAAATCGTTGTTTCATGGTCTTGTCAATGCCTTACTTTGGCTTTTCAGCATTTTCAGTTAACTTACAGTATTGCTACTTCCACTAAAATGTTCGTAAACAATCACTAGCACACTTCTCAACAGATTCTCAGCTGGTTTAGCTGCACTGAAGCCAGTGGAATTTCATTAACATGCACCATCTGGGGATCTGGCCCTTAAAGTACAATATTACAATTTACATTACAATACATTTGGTCTTTTAAAAAATAATCAGACTTTAAAAATTTCAGAATTTCATTCTTTTTCTTTGCTTATTTATATGGTGGATCAATAATTAAGAGACTCTCTATACGGTTTAGTGTTGCAGCATATCACAACTTCTTAGTTTTTTTTAACTGTTTACGTAACACAATATTTATTATTCATTATTATTTTTTATTATTGTAGCACCTAAGAGCCTCAGCCTTAGACCAGGACCCCATTGTGCTAGGTGCTGTACAACACAGAACAAAAAGACAGTCATGCTTGTTTATTATTTTGGGAATTTGCATACAAAATATTCCTTTCTACACTAGTTTGCCAATTTTCTTTCTCCCCTCTCACTCCTAGTTTTTAACTTAGTGCAATAAAAATTAAAATGACTATATTTTAGCATATTGCATACTCTTAAAATTTTTTGTGATCTGGTCAGTCTTACTAACTACTAAAGTATATATATTATATGATTCAGTTACTCCTCAACTCCTGCTCGTGTTGTTAACTTCTCTGACTTTATAATGCATTGCTTTACATTTCATACTGAGGGTAATGTGTGATCTATGATATCATATTTACAATGGGTAAAAAAGCTGTAGCATTTTTACAGAGTACCATTTGGGTATTCGGTTACTGTTAAGATCATTTCAATTTCCATTGAGGCCACCTTTGGGCCTAGGACGGATTTCATTCATGTTTGAGGACATTAAATTATGCTACTGAACATTTTAATGCCAATTTAGTAAAATATTATCATATTCCTCTCTGTTATAGATCTGCAGCCACAATATTATAGATTACTTACAATTCTTCATAAACAGGCTAACTTTGTTGTGAATGTTAGTCTTACTAGGAATATGAAATACTTGCATACTATTCTGGCGCCTAGCAGTTACTCCAGATGAGTACTATTCCAACATTACAGAGCACTTTCTCCCTCATCTGTCTTACTTTTACATACTCCTTTTCCTTGTGACTATTCTACATGAGGATTAAGTGCCCATTTGGATACATACCAGCTCAGCTGGTACTGTGGAATGATATTTACCTTTCCAAGTCTTCTGTAATTAGTTTTGTTTGATGGTGTCTGAGCTAATGAAATGTAGATAATTTATTATTAAATGGAAGAAAAACAAATAATAATGCTACATTAAAGCATCACAGTTAAAATCACAAAGCCAGAAAACGCAAAAGTTAGGGTTCCAAAAACAATGCTAATGGCACATTTGTTTAACAACAGACAGCTGCAGCAAGTCTGGGTTAGCAGAAACTTGGTACATTGATTTGTTATGTGTTTGTACAATGCGTAGCACAATGAAGTCCTGATTTAACTGGAGCCTCTGGATGTTGTTATGCTAGAATATAATAAATCATAATAAATGGTAGGTACTAGCTTCGTCTTTGCAACGAACGCAACAAACATTTAAAATGGAAACTGTGAATTTGCAGAATATTCTAGAATCCTTGATATGAAGCTAGATGTTTACCTAGCTGATTTTAAAAGTGCAAATTAATTAAAAAAAATTGGACCTTTGCCCTTCTTTTCTTTACCCTATAAAGAAGGCCTGCAAAAATTAATCCTCCTCTCCCTCAAAAAGGATATGTTTTCTGCTTGCTCTGTTTTAACCATACAAATATCAACATCAGGTATCATCTTTGGTTTTGCTGAAAAAAAACACAAGAATCTTGTGATATTATACCTTATTTGAAGAGGTAAGGTGTTGATTCTCTAATAAAACGTTCCTTCTCCAAAATATTAGTCACTCACTGGAATTAAACAGACATTAAGAAAAAAACAAACTCCAAAATTTTAGACATTCTAACTAAAGGTCTCTTCCCTCCTGAATTATTCTACATGCTTGGGATGCTATCATTTCACTAGTTCCTCACTTATCCTAGGGCAGAGAAAACCTGAATTTATAATGTAAAAATAAAGCAGAAAAATAAATACTTTTTGGGAAGGGGAAAAAATAGTAGAAAATTAAATCGCCCTTTCAGGCCTTCTTCATACATCATAAGAAACAAATAAAAGGCATAAACCCAATATTTGCCTATGAAATCTTTCAGGATTTTGCTGTATGTTTTTCCAATGAAAATATGTACACTATCCCTAACACAAATTGTACTAGCAGAGTTGTGAGCATCATCTCCTATGTTAATCCAAGCCCTCTGAGTAGCCCAAGAACATGAAGAGAAGTCACAACAGGGCTAGGGCTCTTCTAAAAATCTTGGTAGATGGCAAACAGTGATGCTCAGAAGTGATTATTTTTCCAATTAAAAAAATTGTTAAAAAAAGTTTTCCCTTGCCAAGCAAAATCACTAATCCCCAATGAACACTATGTTGAAGCAAAGTTTCAAACTTAATGGGACAACTAGTGCCACTAATGCTCTCTTTATACTAGTTGATGAACTGGCCCACACTCATTAGCTCTATTTACTAGAGTACAGCTAGATTTTTTTTTAAAACATGTATTATTTAACTCCTCCATGGGTGAATTAAACAGGAAAATCAATTACAGCAAAGACTAAACATGTACAATTTCATTAAAAAAGCCCATATTTAGGAAGTTATGACCGAGAAAACAGCATTATAACAGATCATTTTGCAACTTCTACTGCTGTCGGCACTAGCAGGCACCAGTGAATATGTTATTGTTCTCAAATTTAATTGCACCGTGATCCTCTTCTGACAACAAAAATTACTACACAACCCCAGGTTGGGGGCTGAAGCCTGAGCTTTGGCTTTGGCCTCAGCCCTGGGCCCCAGCAAGTCTAACTCCAGCCCTGGTGACCTCACTAAAATGGGGTCGCGACCCACTTTGGGGTCCTGACCCACAGTTTGAGAACCGCTGGATCAGAACCATTGACTGGCCTAAGAATTATTTTAGTTACCCTGTCTGGATATGTTTTTATTTCACATTGGAGGTGGTTGCATGTATTCCAAAATCTTTATCACCAGCTAGAGCTCTAATTTGTATGTTTTGATAAATAAATATATAACACGTGTGTGTGGAGGCTGGGTAGGAAGGCACCCATTCATTCTGCAACAGTCGAAATTGCCAGCATGTATCTAAGATTTTAAAGTTCAGCTGGACAAGTTCTGCCTGCTTTATATTCAAAAAATAAAGATAAAAAAAATCATTTGATTTAACAGGGAAAAAACTAACCACAATTAACATTGCTCTGTGCAATGTAATGTGTAACATTGCTAACCCTAATTAGCAATAGTGTGTTATGTATTTATATCAAAATCCTATATAATCTTATAAAATTATATCAACTAAAAATAGTATCTCTAGAAAATAAGATGGGGAGAGACTTACATGGTATTATCTATTACCTTCATTAGATTCCATCAAAAGGATCCTCCTACATCCATCACAGTTAAAGATTTATATCATAGATGTACAATACATTAATTAGTGATTGTCCTGGAAGAACTGTGCATCTGTCAATGTGATTTACAATCTTCTACCTCCTTCCTCACCTCCACCAGTAATTACTATCTCTACTAGAATATATGAGTCATGACATCAGTCATATTAACACTGGCATTAAGAGCTAAACTGGCATATCCTATATGTTGTGCTACGCCAAGTAACAGTTTTGCGAACTTCTCCAGGGGCCAAAGAACTCTCAAATCACTTCTCATATAGGCTTTTGAAAACACGAGTTTTTTAAGCCAATTCCACACCTAAGTTTTCCAAAGGTGCTCATTGCAACTGAAAGTCTCATCTGGCCAGAAGGAAGAAAAGAGTTTAGGGCTCCTTTAAGCATCTCTTCTAAATTTGAGTTACACAGGACTTACCTGAGTGGAACCAAACAGGGAACAGGAAGTGGATGGTAAAGAGGAAAGCATTTATATTCCATGCACTCTGGAAGGAACTCTCTCTCTCTCATTAATCATAGATCAGCAACACCCACCCTCCAACCATGGGATCAGAGTAAGACTGTGGTTTTTATGATCTGCTGTGGGCATTGCACTAGTCATCTTTTCTTCAACTCAAAAAGGAGTTCTCTCTCCTTTTGTTCAAAGGACAGCAGTCAGACACAAAAGCTGGGTATCTGAGTTGGAAATTTTCAAGCCCTTTATTAGTTGGCTCAATCTTCTGTTCCAGACTACAGCTATTTAATTCTGCAGTGCTTTTCTTCTGACAGAGGCACAAAACAGGACTGTCTCCTTTCATGGATTTTGCCTTTTCTGCACAACTACCAACTGGCTTAATCACTGAAACCTTAGTGTGCAGTGGGACACTCAAACCCCTTAACTTATGGATATGAAATGTTCCATGTCTCCGTATTTTCTAAATTAAATCAAAGATTAAGGTATAGGTTTAGACTGTGGTTTTCAAAGCCAACTGAGAGCATATTTTAATGGAAATTGTGTATCAAAATGCACAGAGATATAAGAATTGCCATACTGGGTCAGACCTGTGGTCCATTTAGTTCACTATCATGTCTCTGACACTGGATAGTACCAGATGCTTCAGAAGAAGGCACAAAAAACTGTAGAAGAAGCAGATATGTGGTAATCTGCCTTTGATTAAGGTCTCATCCTGATCCAATAGTTAGAGATTGGTTTAAACCCTGAAACATGAGAATTTATCTTCCTTCCATTGTTCTTTTCATTAGTATTAACAGTGAGTCTTGTTATTCATACACTTATAAAGATTCAAGGAGGAATTGGACAAGTTCTTGGCCTCAATGACATCAATGAATTCCACAGTCTAAATATATGTTATGTGAAAAAGTATTTCCTTTGTAAGTTTTTAGTCTGCCATCTTTCAATTTCATTGACTATCTCTTTTTTCTTGCATTATGAAACAGGGAGAACATCTGATATATATTTTTATCGTTTCCTCTTATTCATCTCCTTTCTAAGGTAAACAATCTCAATCTTTCCAGCCTTCATATGAGTGTTTTTCCCCACCTAATCATACTCCTTGCCTTCTCTGAACCCCATTCTAATTCTGCAATATCCTTTTTGAGTGATCTGCACTGTTCACAATATTTTATATGACACTGCATCTTTAATATAGTTTTATAATACTATACTATACTTTTTTCGGTATTGTTCTCCATACCATCCCTTATGCATCTTGGATACTCTTTTTAACCAAACCCACACACTGAGTTTAGGTATTAACTGAGAGGATCACAATGATGCCCAGATCATAGTAGTAGCTTCACTTATTTGAAATTTTTACCCCAGAATACAAAAGAAATAGAGAAAATCTATTTGCACAGAACTCAGATTGTTAGGTACTGTTTTCTCAACTCATGAACTGGTGTCAAGAAAAAACTCCATTGCAAATTGTGCTGAGGTGACAGATTTCCAGTCAATCCTGTATAGAGAAGATCTCCACTTGCATTAAGTTTAGGAATTTTTGCTTCACTGTGCACACATCCCTCCAGATATGCATACAGGATGTGTTCAATACAACAAACCTAGTTATGTCAAATATATACAAATGTGGTAATAACACAATGTGACATATGTTAGAAATCTATCAAGGGGCTGTTTCTGGTACAAAGTTCTTGACAAAATGGCTCAGTTTACTTCAAGTCTGCTATCTGCAGGTACAGTATTTCTTGAATTTTTTATTTTGGATATTGTGATAATTGTGCCCAATTTATTGGAATGTAAGTTAGCTGAGGCATACATTAGTCTATTAGACATATTGTTTAAATTCTTTTGCATGGATATAGAGTATTGACGTACTATTTAAGCCTGGGATAGAAATAATCAGTAAAAATGCTTGATCTACCTACACAGCAGAAAGACTTGATAGATTCTACTGAGTTTCTTTTCAGAGTTTCATTTCTGTTTTACCACAGCTATTAGATTTATAGCTTCACTTCCCCCTTTTTTTTTCCTGACCCTCAATTTTTATTAAAGTATATTAATGACTAACCTTGGTCTTTTATCGAGACAGAGAGAAAGAGAGAAAGCACTGGAATGGGTTACCTAGGGAGGTGGTGGAATCTCCATCCTTAGAGGTTTTTAAGGCCCGGCTTGACAAAGCCCTGGCTGGGATGATTTAGTTGGTGTTGGTCCTGCCTTGAGCAGGGAGTTGGACTAGATAACCTCCTGAGGTCTCTTCCAACCCGATTTTTCTATGATTCTATGAAATCTTGGTCTGGGGGAAAATGGTGGGAGATTCACAGGCCCTCTCTCTTTTCTTCCCACAAGCAGATCAAAGGTGTATTGGCAGAGGAGCACAGCAGGGCTGCTGTCAGCTCTGTAGCAGCAGGCCTACGGAACTCAGTGCTCAGGACAGTAGCTGAACCACCAAGCTCCCTCCAGTGCTGTTCTCCCTTTGCTCTGCCTCATTTTGGGGGAAAGAGGGATATAGCAGATAGTCACAAGTGTTTCCTTTTCTAACCCTCCTGTCCCTCTCTCTCCTATTCTGGGGTGTGTGGGAGGAGGGGATTCTCTCTCCCTTTCCCCCAAGCCTCACCAGGTTCCTTGGAGGGCACCACTAAGAGATGCTCCTGTCCAGAACCCTTGTTACATTCTAAAACTTCCAGATATTTTTAAATTGCATGGTGGTGTGGGAGAGGGATGGGAAGCACATGTGAACATTTCCACCCTTCCATAGTATTTTATGGCTAATGCTCTTTGAAGTAGCTGAAGCCTTTTCAGGCAGGTGCTGCAGCCCGAAATACACCCATCCCCTGGGCTGTACTGATGTATAAATCTACTTGGACAGGGATTCTTCCTGCAAACAGGGATTGAAAAGAGAGTCTCAATCAAGAGAGCCCAAAACATCAAAAACTAAGAGAGACCAAATCTCGCCATTTGCTGACCCTGACCCTCACACTTCTATGAAGAGGGGTACCAGGAAGTAGACTTGCACTTTTCAGAAACTATTACATCTGTTTTAGCTTTATGTTTGATTTTTAAGTATTAATCTTTTTTTTTTTCCTTTTATATAAGTTGGCCCTCCAATCACCCCAAAAAAAAAAAAGACTAACATAATGACAAACAAAGCAAATAAATACATGGATAAAAGAGTGAAACATATACCCAAACATCAAGACATAATGTGATCCATTAATGAAGTCATTAAGGCTTTCAAGGTTTCAACAAGTTACTGAAAGATATTTAAGTTAACCTTTTTTTTCCCAACAAAAGTAAAGAAATTCAAAGTTATAAGTGCTTTTGAAAAGCGATTTACCCTTCTTGATTTGGAATACATACTTAGATTTCTGAATGTCCCAGAAAAATATTTTTTAATTGGTTACTACAATGACTAGCCTTTGAAAAGTTATATTTTATTATGATTAAAGCAAAATGTAGTCTGCAAATAACTGACATTTTCAAAGAAAAATAGATTTTCATTTGAGATTTTAATTTAAGCAAACTGATGGATTGCGGTTTGTAACAAATCTGTTTCAATTACTACTGTAAAACTAATATCAAAGAGAAAGAACAGGTCAAACCAGAATACGAGTTACATTTCCTAGCTCAGGTTCAATAAATTAAATATTAGAGTTTTCACAAATAAAGGATAACTTTTCCAAAAAATTATTATTTTTTAGAAAATTTCTTGTGTGTGTGTGTGTGTATATATATATATAGAGAGAGATAAAAATGTATAACAGTATAAAAGTAAAAGTAAATATTTTTATACTTTGCCTTTATTAATAAACTTTATACAGAGCATTGGAACAATCCAGTTATGTTTATTAAATCCAGATTCTCCTAAAATAATTCTGTGTAAAAATAGAGAAAAAGATTATAGGTTCTTCTGTAGCTCGGGCTTATATCTGCTATGTTGACTCTCCATATTTTGACTTGTAATATTTATAAATTACTTTCTGCTGTGCTTGTAATGCCTTGCGATACTTACCACACCTGTGCAAAGTGTTACTTATAGTTCATTTCTCTTAAATCAAAATATACACCTGTAAAATCCCTTTATTGAGTGGATTTTCTATTGGTTTATAGACGTTCTGAATATATGAATATTGCATTTTTTGTGATTAAACCTGGTCATCTTAAGATAGTTTCTCTTAACAACTTATCAAATGTTACCTCTGCATTTAAGTTGTCAGCAAGGCTTTCAAGAAACTGGCTCTCAATTGGGTTCTGCTGAGTAAGCAGAGTCAGGTAATGGCTGAGTTTATCATGTGTTGTAATAATGATGCCTTCTCCAAATTTGTCAAACTGAGGCCGTCCAGCTCGACCAAATATCTGCATGACATCTAAAATTCCAAGGTCAACAAAGGAGCCTCTTTTTGCAGCATATATTTGTGTTCCCTGGTTGAGGAAAAGTTAATAAAAATTACCATAAACACACACGAATATAATCCTGATGAGCTGAATACTGAAATTAGGCAAATATAGCATGATCTCAAAAGTGTACCTTAACTAATCCTTTCATAATCTGCGATATATTTAAATCTGTACTATACAAACTGGATTCTGACTGGAGAGAATCAGTTTAACGAGAGATAAATAACATTTCAAGTCAATCAGACCTCTCCAAACCACAACAAAGATCTTGCTATTCATGCATTTTTATGGGTTTGTTCTAAGACACGTTCACTTGCAGAGCAGGATAACCACTTACCTTAATAATAACAGCATGAGCAGGAAGATTGACACCCCAGGCTAATGTGGCTGTACAAACCAGTACTTTGATATGTCCATGAGAAAACAAGTTCTCAACCAAACTTCTGTCTTGCCGCAGCATTCCTGCATGATGAATACTAAATCCATCTGGAAACAATTCACGTAACTGCTTGTTTCTGGACCTTTGTACCTACAATGGGCAAAGGAAACATATTAATTCACTTAGAACTACAGTATAGGAAGCACCATACTTAAAAAGGATTTGAATTATCACCATTTCAAGAAGAAGAAGAAGAAGAAAAAAAAATAAGACTACTCAGTTCTATTATGAACCATATAAAAACGAACCATTTCCACTAATGGGGAAATTTAAGTACATACAAACACCTGTTTATATACTGTAAGTGAATCAAATTGCTTCCCATAATTACTTGCAAAAGAATTTACTTACTTGGCACCCAGAGAAGCCAGATGAACATTATACTACAGTGGCTTCATTTAAGCTGATGGCCCAGATTTACCTATTCACAGTATGAAAAGCTATTTGAAAGCCTGAATTTCTCTTTCCTTTTTAACATAAACTCGCTCTATTGGCAAGAATGATTGTTACTTTCTGGCTATTATAAGCATCTTATTACACTTCATTACCAACTGAGAATCTTTATATTTATCTGTGGATTTCCAGAGCACCCAACGCTACAGTTTTTCAGAACTATATACTGTATTATAACTAATTTATTCTATGTTCAGTTGTGGCAAATGTCAATTTCTGCTTTATCATTATATGCATTAGTCTCACTTTTGCTGTCTCATACGCATCACATGTCTACCAAGAGCCCATAGAGTAGCACAGTGGGTAAAGCAGAGCAGAGTTTGGATCATTATGTTGGCATGTTGCCAAACACACACAAAAAGTCTTTGCAAGAGCAGAAATAAATAGGGAGATGGGAAGGAGTGCAATTATGAAGGGGGAAGAGGAAAACGTACACTTAATGAAAGCAATTCAGATCATCTACTTTTTCCAGAGTTAATAATTTTGGGTTCTGAGAACTTGTGGGGAAAAATATATTGGGGCTAATGAGAGACTGAAAGGGTGACAAAGCCTCTCAATACATGAGCTATACTGTCTCAATAGTTGTTGTTTATTCATTTGAAGGGAACCAAACTAAGCTTCAAATTGGTGAAGTGTTCATGAGGATTTTTATGTAAGTCAGTAGAAAAATCACATTGTTATTTAACTTATCTGCTGCATTGCTCAAGAATGAATAAATATGAAGCAATGCATTTCATGGGAACTATTCTTTGAAAGTTAGAAAAGGAAAACCAAATATTTTATAAAATACACAAATGTGCAAAGGCCACTGTATGTAGCAAATCAACCTCCACAAAAGAAAATCTCTTCATCTGCCTGTCTTCTTAATGCAGGCAAAATGTGAATTTGCTTCACTGTCAAAGTTGAAAATACTAGAACCAAGGAACTTCTGATTTGATTTAAAATACAGTGAGAACCTCAGTGCTAAAGAGTTTACGATGTACGGTAATTAACTTCTGTTTGAAAAATTTAACCTCTCTGCGTGTTAAATTATACAGTATGACAACCATTGAAAACACAAACCACAAGTATCAATTCAGAATAAAAATTCACTTCCTTAATATTATGCACTGTATTTAGCTCATACCTCTCATTGCATGTATGTAAATGAGGTTATTGTACTTTTGGATCAAAAAAGAGTTGTCTCATAAAATATTGCTTAAGTATCACATAGTCAAATGCCAAAACTACACCATTACCTCGATATAACGCCACCTGATATAACACAAATTTTGATATAATGCGGTAAAGCACTGCTCCGGGGGGGGGCGGGGCTTTGCACTCCGGTGGATCAAAGCAAGTTCAATATAACACGGTTTCACCTATAATGCGGTAAGATTTTTTGGCTCCCAAGGACAGCGTTATATTGAGGTAGAGGTGTATTTACTGTATTACCATAATTATTTAGCCAAAGGAAGACCATTTAATTATACATTGTTATAAAAGTTTAAGGCTAAGGTTAAAAATTAGAGACTAGCCTGAGTTGCAAAATTCAAATCCTGATCTCAAATTCCCACAGACCAGAGCAGAGAAATCCAGGATTTTGGCTGAGTTCCATCTAAGGTTGCTACCTGTCAATGTTTTCCCAGGATCACTCTTTTTTTGATGAAGTTGTCCTGGAAAATCTACATGGGTGTGGAGTACACACTGCCAGCCAGCTGTGTAGTTTTGTGGGCTCAGGATCATCTTGGATGTCCCTTTTTTAGCACCTCAGAGGTAGCAACCCTAATTCTGTCTCTAGTCAAAACTTGAGAGATTGTTGTAACCATAGTGAACAAGAGCAGCTGTTGATATTAAAACAGTTGCCCAACCAGTTTCAGAAAAATCATTGTCCAGCGATACCGAAAGGAGGACAGGAGACACTTGATATGGATTTAATCAGTCCGCAACTTTATTATTAGATGTTTGGGACTACCCAGCAGATAAAAATGTACAGTGCAGACAAATCCATGTTCATTCAAATAATTATCTGGGGCTTTCACTTGCCCCACTTCATTTTCCATTCAGGTCCGCCAGCCAGCCTATGGCTGGGACCTTACCATCCACCCTCTCCTTCCCCTTAGGAGGGGTAAGATGGGCTATAAGTAATAGGGGTGGCTCCCTGCCATACCAATCATAGGAGCCCCCCCGCATTCCATTCCTTTAACCAGCACCTCCTTTTTACGTCCTTTACCAGGCCATTTATCCAGTCATTGGATGCCTTCTCTATGAAGTACCTGCACTGAATATCCACCCAAAACTTACAAAATGAGTTGCGACATAACAACTAACCCCCTTTCCTCCTCACCACAGTAAGCACTCCCTCAAATCAGATGTAGGGAAGGCAAAAAAAACCCCATTCCACCTAAATGAATGCAGTGGTGAGGGAAAATACCTTCCTAATTGCCCTAAAAAGGAGCAACTAGTGCAAAGCCCAGAGCAGGTCCAATCCAATCTGCTATTTGCCATCTTGAAGGGAGGGAGGATGGGTGCTGCCTTGCCTGCTGCATGGAGAAAGGGCTTTTAAACCTGCCCCTTTTAAAGTCTTCTGCACTTACGTTCCCAGTGTCGCCCATGCTGACCCCCAGCTTCTGACATTCTGACCTCCTGCCTCCCCTCACCCGTAAAGCAGCAGCAGTTTCTGACCTCCTGCCTCCCCTCACCCATAAAGCGCTGCTACCCTTCCTCTGGCAAGCCTGGACAACAGCTCCCCCACTTCAGGTGCAGTGCAGTCAAACTAATATTGGGAAAATAATCTATTAATAAGAAAGACCAGGTGCTGACATGCAGTTCTTTTAGATTTGATTAAGAGAAGAGGGAAGCTCTTAATGGAGACCAAAGGAGGAGCATGGGAAGTGTGTTTGTGAGGAAAGACAAAAATTAAGAGAAAAGGTTTAATCATTCAAGAATTCCAAACAGGTGAGCATTCTTGAGTATTTTATAATATATATAAATATTTATTTGCACCCAAAATATACCAAATGCCTTAAAATAAAATTCTTGAAGGATTTAGTTTTCAGTTTTGTTTATCAGATTTACAATGCTGGCTATCTTAAACACAATATTTTAAACAGCTACTTAAGAGATTAACTGTATTTTACTGCAAGATTATCAATAGTACGCTACAGAGTTCACAGTACACATTTGCTATTGTGAAAAACAATAATGATGGCTCGACTCAGACTCTCTACAGCACTGACAAAAATTAAATGATATGTATAGCACTGGTGGTAACTACCAATGCAAAGAGTTCTGTTGTACATAAAAGAATCAAATCAAACAAGTGGTGTTAAAAACAACAACTGCAAATAGGCATCAAAGAGAAAAAAACACATGTAATATGCAAAAATTTTCAAGTATCAGAGGGGTAGCCGTGTTAGTCTGGTTCTGTAGAAGCAGCAAAGAATCCTGTGGCACCTTATAGACTAACAGACGTTTTGCAGCATGAGCTTTCGTGGGTGAATACCCACTTCTTCGGATGCAAGGCAAACCCACACTTCCGGCAGCGTTTGTCGGGGTTCCCGTGGCGGCACCGTTTGTCGGGGTTCCCGTGGCGGACGGCTCCGTTGAGGGGGACGCAGTTCAGCTGGGCGCGGTGTATGAACCGCCAGTCGGCGAATCGGGTGAAGCTGCCTGCGGGGAGGAAGTGGTTGCTGGAGTCCCACTTGCTGGTCACCTCGAAGGCCTTGCCCTGGTCGGGTTTTTTCCTCAGGGTGTCCACATAGAGCGCGTGGACGGCGGCCTTCAGGGACTTCTCCAGCGCACCTCTGGATGCAGCGCATCCGAAGAAGTGGGTATTCACCCACGAAAGCTCATGCTGCAAAACGTCTGTTAGTCTATAAGGTGCCACAGGATTCTTTGCTGCTTCTACAAAAATTTTCAGTGGCTGTAACATGTGCAAAATCTCTGTTTGAAAGATTGCATATTGCTCTATCAAGGCCACAGAGATTCTTAAATATAAACAGCTAAAAGAAACAAGCAGAGCCAAACAGAATGAAAATGTGCTAGTCATTAAATGAGTGATACAACTGAATTATCACTTCTGTTTCTGGGACTTAAATGATTCCTATTAGCTTTTACAAAATAAAACAACCATTAAAAAAACAAACAACAAAAACAACCAAACAAGAAAACGCACTGGGGACACTGACTGATCTGACCTTCCAACTTGTTGAGGTCCTGATAATTAACACAGTCATAGTAAAAATAATATGAAATTCACCAGAATAAAGATAATTTTTCTGCCCCTTAGCGATAGCCAGCTTCTAAAAAATACATGCATAAATTTTTTTTAAAAGTTGGCAAGTATGGTTCAAGTTGAACATGCTCAGCACATCCAAGACACACTCAGAAGCTTAGATGATTAGTATTAGGCTTTGCAGAGTTCTACAGAAAGGTTCTAACATGATTTGAAAACAGTATCAATTGGAACATATTACTAATACATAAGTGAAATCACGCTCCAGTTCACAGTGGCCTTCTTTTGATTTTAGTTTGCAATCTGAATTTCACTTTTCCACAATATTCAAACTTCATTTAAAGGTAACTGCTCTCGTCTAGTCACTTTAGCTTCTGGTTTTTGATTACTATTGAACTATTACACATAGAAATTCAGTATTTCCCCATTATAAGGTCATGATCACTTTTAATAAAAAAATGCTACAGATCAAGTGAGCAGCTGAATTCTACATTTAATCCCTATGAATTACACACTTCAGAGTAAGAAAAATCATGCATTTCTCAAGTTGTCATTTTCAAAGGGAAATTAAGTGGGTAGATTATTAAATTATCCTAAGGAAGATTATTTTGCCAGAAGATGGGAATAGGTGACAGAGAATTGATTACTTGATGATTACCTGTTCTGTTCATTCCCTCTGGGGTACCTGGCATTGGCCACTGTCGGAAGACAGGATGCTGGGCTAGATGGACCTTTGGTATGACCGTTCTTATATTCTTAGCCACTGTGTAGTTTTTAAAGACAGCACCTTTGCAGACAAACCTAAGCACCATCTCCATGAATTACAGCACTGTTCCCCAATTTATTTTATTCCAGAAGCAACAAAACCAGTGATTAATATATATGAAAAGTGAAGCTGTAAAACATGAAATGATGTGTTACCTACATCTTCTTGTTTTCTATCACAGTTTTAAAGAGTTTATGTTACAATTTATCTGAAATTGTAAGTGTTTCAAGGTGGATGGTGAAGTACCTTATTACGAGGTCTGTTTCCAGTGTCTTAATTACAATTGATTTTTCACCCTCATTGCTCAACTACCTGCAAATTTATGACCTTTTGCTTCATGTGTGTCTGCATCAATAGGAGTATGTACTAAATAAATATTTGATAGAAGATATTAAATAAACTTCACAGCTAAGATAGCATGGCAATGTCTATATTTCTCCTTTCAGGGTCTTGAATTTCACGATGCTCTCTATGGAGTGCATTAAAAATGGCAGTGTTACAAACAGTACAGTGAGTTGTCTACAGCGACTCAGAGAAAAATCAGAGGGGAAGCCATGTTAGTCTGGATCTGTAAAAAGTGACAAAAAAGAGTCCTGTGGCACCTTATAGACTAACAGAAGTATTGGAGCACAAGCTTTCATGGGTGAATACCCACTTCGTCAGATGCATGTGATGGAAATTTCCAGAGGCAGGTATAAATATGCAGGCAAGAATCAGTTTAGAGATAACGATGTTAGTTCAATCAGGGAGGATGAGGCCCTCTTCTAGCAGTTGAGGTGTGAACACCAAAGGGAGGAGAAACTGCTTCTGTAGTTGGCTAGCCATTCACAGTCTGCAGGATGGCTACCTTTAAATCTGCTATTTGCTCCAACCCTTCAGACAGAGACCAATACCTACAAGATCTTCACCAAGCATTCTCAAAACTACGATACCCGCATGAAGAAATAAGGAAACAAATCAACAGACGTGTACCCAGAAGCCTTTTTCTGCAAGACAAGCCGAAGAAAGAAACCAACAGAACTCCATTGGCCATCATCTACAGTCCCCAGCTAAAACCTCTCCAACGCATCATCATCAGTGATCTACAACCCATCCTGGACAACAACCCCTTGTTTTCACAGGCCTTGGGAGGCAGGCCAGTCCTCGCCCACAGACAACCTGCCAACCTTAAGCATATTCTCACCAGCAACCACACACCACACCATAGTAACTCTAACTCAGGAACCAATCCATGCAAGAAACCTCAATGCCAATTCTGCCCACATACTTACAGCAGTGACACCACCACAGGACCTAACCAGATCAGCCACAACATCACAGATTCATTCACTTGCATGTCCACCAATGTAATATACGCCATCATGTGTCAACAATGCCCCTCTGCTATGTACATCGGCCAAACTGGACAAATGGCTACGTAAAAGGATAAATGGACACAAGTCAGATATTAGGAATGGCAATATACAAAAACCTGTACAAGAACACTTCAACATCCCTGGGCACACAATAGCAGATTTAAAGTTAGCCATCCTGCAGCAAAAAAACTTCAGGACAGACTCCAAAGAGAAACTGCTGAACTTCAGTTCATTTGCAAATTTGATACCATCAGCTCAGGATTAAACAAAGACTGTGACTGACTAGCCAACTACAAAAGCAGTTTCTCCTCCCTTGGTGTTCACACCTCAACTGCTAGAAGAGGGCCTCATCTTCTCTGATTGAACTAACCTCGTTATCTCTAGACTGATTCTTGCCTGCATATTTATACCTGCCTCTGGAAATTTCCACCACATGCGTCTGACCAAGTGGGTATTCACCCACGAAAGCTCATGCTCCAATACTTCTGTTAGTTTATAAGGTGCCACAGGGCTCTTTGTCGCTCAGAGAAAAATGTTCCACTTAATTTTAATGAGAAGTGAGGCATACAAAATGAAAAAAAGATTTATTCATGCATTGTTATCTTTCAACTACAGAGATAAAAAGCATAACATGACAGACTTCCCTACTTTCTCCTTTCATCTGATAAAAGCAGCAAAGAATCCTGTGGCACCTTATAGACTAACAGACGTTTTGCAGCATGAGCTGTCGTGGGTGAATACCCACTTCAATAGCAGATTGAATAGCAATAGCTGCAAAATGTCTGTTAGTCTATAAGGTGCCACAGGATTCTTTGCTGCTTTTACAGAACCAGACTAACACGGCTACCCCTCTGATACTTTTCATCTGATAGTACAGAGATATCATCATTCATGGAAAAATACAAACTAACTGCTTTTTGTTTGAAAAAACAATGTTATATGAAGTATAAAGAGCAGAATGAAAATGTAACAACAGACTTATGGTTATATTTGTCTTACTTTAGTAACTTTTTCACTTGGACGTTCAAACAGAGCTTGATAAAAAGAAGCATAAGCCAACCTATTAAGAATTAAAAGTGAAATGACATAAAACAATGATTTCTACTATCTTCCTTCTCTAGACTGGTTCAGGACAGGCTGGGTACATCACCGTTGGCTTGTCTTAACTCTGTGGTGACTGATCTTTTTGGCGAAGACAAGGTTAGTTGTTTGGATTTGTTTGCAGCTACTAAGTCAGGTCAAGGATTTTGGTGTCCCTTTGAATTTTGTTGTCTTTCCTACAGAAAGCCATGTTTCTGATTGACATGTAAGTATTTTCTTCCAGCTACATAAATGGCATTGGCTACTCCCCTACTTGTCTCATAGTTACCTTGCTACAGCAAAACTTTGTCCTTGAGACCACAAGGCTGAATTATTGTAATTTCCTCCTTGTGGGGTTCACGACAGGGCATCAGTTTTAGCTTTCTCAGAGTGCAGCATCATATTTCTTCACTGGTTTGAGCAACTGTGAGCAATTTAAGTCCACCCTTCTCATTCTCTACTTCACTCTTCATTAGCTGAAAGACCTCAACAGTTTTGGCCACTGTTTTTTGAGGTCTACTTAAGCTTCGTCCTTATGAGTATTTGTGTTCATATACCATTAGACTTTTTGACCCAATTACAAAATATAATTAAAAACTCCTAAACAAACCAACCACCAAAAGAAACTAATCCTGCGGCAGACTCCAATAAAGGAAGTTTATATGCTATTAGTAGTAGATTTAATAAGTGCGAATGCTTCCATCATCTGTATCCTTCTTAACATATCCCTTGAAATTGAAGTGCTGGCTGCAAAGTCAGTAACTTTAAAATAATTATGTAATAACTTTTCTAAATATGTGTGAATAGTAACTCTTAAGCCTTCTGAGATTATTACTTTTCGATATATAGCTCTGACACTATACATCAGAGGAAAGGGACAGAGAGCCATTCAGAAAGGAGAGAGCAACACAGAAAGACTGAATGGAAAAAGGACAAAGAAGAAGACAGCCAATGGTCTCATTCCTGCTCTCACTAAAGCAAATGAGATTGGACCCAAAGTAAGGAAAAAAAACCTGACCCACATATGAAGATTCAACACTTTATTTTCTTCTCTACAGGCTTCTGTTTTTCACAGCGTAATACTGAGAGGTTGAGAGAAATACATCAATCAATGTAATATTGTCTCTATCGTCTCATGACACCTTTTACATAGCATTTCTACCTGTTTATTTTATATTTAGGCTTGTATGGGTTAGATTTGTATGGGTAAATATTGATAAATGTCAATTTCACAATAAACACACAAACCGATGAAAAATATTTCCATCAACAATAAAAATTTACATATAGGCAACGAAAGAAATTTTTTTGCTTGAATTTGATTTAATGTTGCTTGAAAACTTATTAGAGTTTGATTGAAGGCTATTTACTTTGTATATTTAGATATATGATATTGACAATTTTGTTTTAATGGTTATAAAGCTAACTTTTCGAATCTCAATGTCTACTGTCCTTAAATAATTATTGTCCGACTCCCTTACTTTCCCACAACTGTAAAAACTGAATCTTAAAACCCATGATTTTGTGTAACTTTGAAAATTTAAATTGATAAAAATAGAAAAAAAAACCCAATCAGCATTATCCGTCAAAATTATAAAAAACAAAAATCAATTTCTGCCAAGACTATTTATATTCAATTTACAGTTGCTGTTTTAAAGGGGCAGCTAGAGAGCACTGAGTTAATTGAAACCTCTATTCCATTAAAGTGTTGGAGAACAAGTAGAACAAAGACACTTAAATCACTACAATTGCTAGGTGCAGTTTCAACTCAATGTATTATGATGTTTCATGTAAAAATATTTACTCAACATGCATAGTCATTTTTATCTAACAAAAATTTAAGAAACTACATGATGTCTAGAGAAATTTGTCTAATAGTGTCTTCAGCTATGACACTATACATCACTTTATGAATGCTAGTGAAAACACAGAAAAATATTAAGAGATAAAGTAATAAAACCAAGAAAGCAACGTTTTTGAGCTGGCTATACTTGAGAGCCCGTCTTACATGGAACAATGCTATTCCATGTATTCCTCCTTACTTGCACAATGAGTAAATTTGCCAAGCAATTGTTCCTAGGACAAGGATGAACTGGGAGTGTCATATGATGGAAGCAAAATGAAGAGAACAGTGAACTAGGAAAAGGAACATTTAGGATATGAGGAAAAGGTTTTACTAGATTTCCTGGAAGCTGTTTTAAAGATGACTTTAAGACACTACACCATTACTAACCCTTTTGTGGAATAGCATGAAGAAGTGAAGAAAAGTACTTACGTTGAACTTTGTAAATCTCTAATATGCGAGACTGTTTATTTCAATAAGGTATATTTTGTAATGGATACTATTACATCTAGTATACTGAAGAAACAAAAAAAAAAAAGTGTCTTCCAGAAAGAGTGCATTCTAGCCAAAATCAAAGCAGTGCCATCTACCAAATGATGTAGTTTCTCTCTTTCAGGATGCTTGTTTAGTGAAACTTATAAAGGCCTCATTTATCATTAGAAATTACAGCTCCCCCACTTTACTGAGGTTATAGCCAGTAGGAAGATTATTTTCCAAAACAAATATTTTAAGTCATAGATTTCAAAGACTCAGAAGAGAGGTGCCTCTGTTAATGAACTCAGTACAAGCCAAACCCTAAGATAAAGTACTATATTCAATTTACAGCCTGATTTCAATTTCCTAATTCCTTTTAAGACAGCTTGTGCAGTATGATTGCATGGTAAGCTATGGCGGGAAGCAGAAAATGATAAATGAAGATCACTCTCAGGGTACTGCTTTCTCAGGAGTTGTTTTAAAGAGTGTAAAATTGGAGAGAGTGTTCATACAACCAGACATAGAAAATTCTGATCTTTGACTAATTTGGAATAACAAATATAGAAATACAATGATGGAAAACCACAAAGAAAATGCAGAATAGCTTGCAGATAAAAGAGGCTAAGTCACATTTTATAGCTTGGATTAACACCCTTCCATAGTATTGCTAGTGACTTAGCAAAATATGTAATAATTTAATTATCATTTACAATCTTTTTAACCGCAGTAATGTCTCTATCCAACACAAGTTCTTTTACTTTGTTATAATTAAAGGATGTATTTGTAGTATTTCTAGCAAACAAATACGAGTCAGTTTGAATTTCTCCTACAAGAGCATCAATAATCCTAATGTCTCTCACAGATGGTGTAGGGTTCTCTACAGTAGAGTTAGAATGTCTTGAAACTGATGAGCCATCATTCCTACCAATTTACTGAAATCACATCAGTAAATTTCACAAAGTGGTCTAAAAAAATTCTCTAAAGAAGGAAAGTAAATGTGATTATTTTGAATTAAAAATGTTCCTCAATTTAAAAAGATATTTTCCACATATTGTATAAACAGTGAAATGGATCTTTCCAGTGTTTTATAGAAGATCTAACAGTAATATAATTTAAAAAAACAATTTTTTGCATTGTTTCAATAAGATGGAAACCCAGACATCCACACCAAACAGAAAAGTGTGTATCAAGCCTTATTAAAGGCCTCAAGCCTTATCGAAAACAGTCAATATATTCATTTTAGTTAAGTCATGAAAATGTACATTACTCAAGACCAAGGAATTACTATCATAACATTGTTTTTATAAACGTTTTGAATAAGTTTATATGTAAAAATCACACAGAGACATCATAGTCTCTCTTCTCAAGTTGGAATGAAAAGATTCCCACATTAGGAAGATATATAGAAGGCTAATTATCCATGTTCATCCTCCTCAGTGAAAAGAAATCCGGTCATTAGTTTTGTTAAAATGATTTACAACACAGAGTCTCTAATTTTGAGGGAAATTCAAGAATCCTTTCTTGTTCACCCTGCTCACTGTGGCTACTAGTGATGTTTTAAGTAAGACTGAGAGAGTAGGGAAACTACTCCATGAAAAGGAAGAAAGAGACACAGATGGGGTAGCTCAATTGCTTCCTTTTAGGGATATAAAATATGGGGATTAAATGTATTTTGATTTTGGAATTTCATTTTAGTATTTTTCTGTTTTTATAATTTTTCCTGAATTTTATAGACAAAGCAGCGATTACAAAAGATAAACACGAATAAATGAAATAAAAGTTGCATATGTTTCTAAGCTAAGGTACCAACCAGAATTATGTTAGTGACTCACAATAGGTGACATTAATATATTAACACAAACTACAACTAGGCAATAGGACATTCTAACCAGAACACCAAATACTCTGCCACAATCCTTCATCATTAAAGCCAATAGGATATTTGCCACTGAATTTTATGAGTATATAACCATGTCCCATGATAGTAATCCAAAGACACACATTAAAATTGAACAAATATAAATCCTTAAATATAAAATTTCATTTTAGGCTCATATCCATGCGTTCCTCTTCATATACTAATTAATATTATTTGAAGAATCAAGTAAAGCAAAGTAACTGGAAAAATTAAATTAGTTGCCCATATTTACAGAGAATGATACTCTGTGGGGGTATAATTTATACCTCCTTGCACAAGCTACGCCTCCTGACACTCAGGGAAGATTTACCCCGAGAGAGGACAAGAAGATGATGCTACTACTTTCTCTCAAATTTTGTTCCTGGATGATGAGAATTTTAATTCTCAATTTTGCTCCTCTAGCACAATGTAACTTACTACAATAACAGTAATGCTTTGTGCAAGAGACTACTTTCTTGGAGGCCAGCCCAAGCCTATGGAATGAACTCCCCCAGATAATAAAGATCATCACAGGCCTCACCAGATGTATTTATTTGCCCTTGCCTTCTCTAATAAACCCGTGTGTACACATGCACAAATACATATCTAAAAACAAAACAAAAAAAATCCAAAACAAAACACTCCACTGAACATACTTTTCCCCTCCTAGGGAGAGGATGAAAGAACAAACATGACAGATGCTAGGCACATTGCTTCATGGAAGGTGCATAGATACTAAGGTGATGAGCACTGTATAAGGTCCTATAAAGAACAGAAGACAATAGAGGTGCTGGAACTCCATAGGAGCTCTGGGAGTGGAGGCTGTTTAGGAGATGTACTAAATAAGTACAACCCAGAGGTCCTTATTTTATTTTGTAGGTGAGCCAGTTCTATTCCAATGATCTACACATGAATGACAACTCTGTTTAATTTATAAAGCTTTTATATTTCTTTGGAAATGCCAAAAAATAACTCAAACTCTTTGTTTCAAGCAAAAAATAAACAGAATTATACTATGTTACTGCTACTCTAAGGCAATATTTAAAAGAAGTTCCTCAACAATTCTTATTTCTGCAGTTCACAGGATGTCAGAATGTCTAGTTGCTAGGGCAAACATTACTAGATGTGTAACTGTGTTTCTATGTGACATACTGCATATAGTCTCATTTGATAAAATGAATTAATTATCAACCGAAGATTGTGTGTGTAGGTATAAACAGATTCTAACATTTTGATGGTGCTGCAACTCTACTTTTAACAAAAATTGGTTGTGTAAGAGAAAAATACATGTTCTATTAAAAGGAAATTTAGTGTTACAATTGTAATTGTTAATGCTGAATTATATGTCAAAATGCAAATATGTACGATGCATTAAAGTGCAGCCTATGATATAAAATGCAAATACATATGATTTGGTATGATATAAGAAGAATCATAAAAGATATCCCAGGCATCCAGTTTCTGAGCTGGATAGAAATATTTCTTGGACTTGACATCTGCTGGATTCATTTTGATCACTAATATTGCATTTCAAGCACCAGCAATACCTTTAATACTATGTTTACTTTTGCACCTTTTGCCCTCCCCCACCAGAAACGGTAGGCTCTAGTTCACAGAGAAGTGGATGTTTATGGAAAGGAAATAAAGTGCTGCGGTGCTTACACTATGAAGTAGCACATTACTGGCAGACCAAGTGTAGACCAGTGAAATTTGTGGATTGTCAAGTACTGGGCACAAAGTCAGTCTAAATGGTGACATGATCCTTCGGGGCATATAAGGGAGCATTATATCTCCATACGCATCCATGCCCACCAGTGAACGAAACACTGAGTCAAAGGATATTTACATTACTGCTCCTCCCCTCACGTAAAAGATATGTTTTAGGAATTATTTGGAAGGAAGTTGGACAGAAGCTCAGACCAGATGATCATAATGATTCCTTCTGACCTTGGAATCTATGACTCTACTTCACATTGTTTGGATGGGAGGTTGGGGTCAGGATGTCACTTAGCATGAGGCAGCTGTGCTAGACCCACTGCCAGAATGAAGAGGAATTCAGCTGATTCAAGAAGGGGAAGAAGAACTCTTCAGTGGCACCTCTTGAGAGCTGACCGAACACTCCTTGCAGCTGGACTCAATTCAGATTTAGGGAATTTCCCCACCACTGATCTGGCCTGAAATAAGATATGCCCTCTAGTTTTATATCCTGGAAGGGAACAAAATGACAGGTTTCTTATCTATTAACCCCACTTCCCTTAATTATTGTATTTAAAAGGAAAAACGTAAGTCTCCAATATTTTAACTGGAGAGTACTAGTATTATTTGGCTTATATTTAATATAGCCTGTAAGATATCTGGTTAGAAAATTCCAGAGACGGCACAATGACAAACAATTGTGCATAATTAATCTTGCCTTTGAAGGATGCTTTTCTACATCTGTAATTCTGTAGGCATTTTTCTTGTGAATATACATGATGCTCTCTTTTAAGGCTGATTTTTTTTGGCAAAGAGCATTTTCTTTTCTTGTGCAAATTATTTTTTGTATTACATATTTAAACAGTGTTTGGTAAAAAAAATACTGTCTGAATGTTTAATTCATAACCAGGATATAATCTGCTTGTCTGAAGTGTGTACGCTTGATCCTTTTTTTCAAAACTCCCTCTCAAAACTACAGAGCTCACTGTTGTCAAGACATCATAATCCATACATTATGATTTTAAAATGAGGTTAAACAGATACTTTAGCAATCAAATGAATTAATTTCAGATTTCTTTTCCAAATAGCAGACAGAAATTATGGAAAACTAAGAAAGTGTAATATCTGGCTCAAGTACATGTTAGCCTCTGAATATTATCTTTATTTACCAATACGCACATTATGTGCTGATGGTTAGAGGAAAGCACAAGATGAATTTAAATTATTTCAATCTTGCAATTATTTTAACAACTTTGCCCCATAAAGATTAATAGGCTTACTTTTTCAAGAGAGACAAGGTGGATGATAATATCTTTTATTCAACCAACTTCTGTTGGTGAGAGAAACAAGTTTGCGAGCCACACAGAGCTCTTCTTCAGCTGGGAAATGTACTTCCAGCATCACAGCTAACAGCAAGATGGAACAGATTGTTTAGCATAAGTAGTTAGCACATTTAAGGGACCATTCCCAGGTAGACAGGTTTCAGAGGGATATCCGTGTTAGTCTGTATCAGTAAAAACAACGAGGCATCCCTGTGGCACCTTAGAGACTAACAAATTTATTTGGGCATAAGCTTTCGTGGACTATAACCCATTTCATCAGATGCATGGAGTGGAAAAATACAGTAAGCAGTGTGACAAAGTTCCTCCTCTGTCTTGGTGGGTTCTGCGCTTTCTGGCGGATTTGCTCACCTCAGAGGTTTTCGGCACTCCTCAGTTTGGCTCCTTTTGTTAGTGGCACAAAACTGCCATTCACTTGACTAACCTCATCACTGGCCAGCATGGGGAAAAGGAGGAGAACAATCCCTGCAATCTCTGCTGGCCCACCTAATGGGTCTGTTATTGACTATCCAGGGACACTTAAGTGCTCTCCTACTGGTTTTTTAATGTTACAATTCTTGATGTCTGATTTGTGTCCATTTATTCTTTTGCGCAGAGACTGTCCGGTTTGGCCAATGTACATGGCAGAGGGGCACTGCTGGCACATGATGGCGTATATCACATTGATAGATGTGCAGGTGAACGAGCCCCTGATGGTGTGGCTGATGTGGTTAGGACCTATGATGGTGTCACTTGAACAGATATGTGGACAGAATTGGCAACGTTTGTTGCAGGGGTTAGTGTTTCTGTTGTGTGGTGTGTAGTTGCTGGTGATTATTTGCTTCAGGTTGGGGGGCTCTTTGTAAGCGAGGACTGGCCTGTCTCCCAACGTCCGTGAGAGTGATGGATCGTCCTTCAGGATAGGTAGTAGAGCCTTGATGATGCATTGGAGAGGTTTCCGGTATAGGGTAGTGTTTATGTGACCTTTGCTTATTTGTACTGTAGTGTCCAGGAAGTGGATCTCTTGTGTGGACTGGTTCAAGTTGAGGTTGATGATGGGGTGGAAATTTTTGAAATCCAGGTGGAATTCCTCAAGGGCCTCCTTCCCATGGGTCCAGATGATGAAGATGTATTTTCCACTCCATGCATCTGATGAAGTGGGTTATAGCCCACAAAATCTTATGCCCAGATAAATTTGTTAGTGTCTAAGGTGCCACAAGGAATACTCGTTTTTATTCCAGGTAGAGTGACCTGTTAACACCTATGTAGGCACAGGACAAAAAGCTGGGTTAGTGGGTTACAGATTGTTGTAATAAGCCAAAAATCCAATGTCTCTGTTCAGTCCCTGTTAGTTTCTTGCAGATTAATGAATTTAAGCTTCCACATTCATCTTCTGAAAGTGTCGTGCATACAGCTTTTATGTGCTATCTTTGCTCAAAGAATATTTTTATCTTCAATCCCTCACTTCCAATTAATATACTTTTTGAGTGCAGCACATTTTCCGCAACAGGCTCTGCACAATTCTGTCATCTAAAACCAGTGGTGCAAGTAGAAATCATTTCTTGCCAGTGTTGCACTCATTGGAGGGACACAATGGGGGGGGGCACATGACCTTCCCATGTGACCCTCCACGTGACTCTCCTCTGCCCTGCCCCCAACCCAGGGCCCACACATTCTCCCAGTCCCCTCCGACACCCCCTCTTTGTATATACAAACATCAACATGCTTAACTACTCACTTTCCTCCCACATATGTAGTATTCAGTCTGTTTATATGGAATATGGGAGTTGGAGCCAATTCAGCATATGTATGATTTATTAAAAGACAAATTTTAAGTAGAACTGTATCCTAAACTGCTTTATGGTATTGTACCCAAACATTGCATTTCAATGGGGGATTCAACTTCCTTTATAGGAACAGACTCCTGAAACTCTTATCAGTCCACAAAAGTGGTCCATAGTCATGCAAATAGTCCCATTGTCTTCAATGGGATTGATCAAATGATTAAAGGTTTACAGGATTAGGTTCCAAGTTTGTAAATTATTCTGGGTGAAACTGACAATGCCTGAGCTGTCAGATCAGAAGGAGCTTCATTTGAATAAAGATGGGCAGATGTGTGATAAGTCTTAGCTCCATTGCTAAGATGAGGAACATATTTTCAGCAAAAGTTCTTGGCAGATTCCCGAGGCCTGATGGTTTAAGGCCATTAGTGTCTGGCACTATAATCTTCACTTATAGTTCTCTCACCCACAAAGCTGGAAAATGAGGCATTTGTTTTCTTAGTTTTGCTGCTCCAGTTCCAGTTAACAAAATGCATGTTAGACTAGTTTGGCTGCAAAGAAGTGGGGACAACGCCTGATTCCTGTCAGACTATGGAACTGGGCTGACATCAGAATACAAACATTCTCTGGTCAGTGCAAGCAGAGGCATTCCTCTAGTGATTTGGACTTGATATGATGCAGTATGGATGTCATGGATAATTCAATGGGAAGAAACAGAATAAAAAACACTGTTTAAACATCTTCCATCCCTCCCCTCACCTTGAGGACTCCTGACCAAGGTAAAAGCAGGATACATATGTTAACAAACAAACAAAACCTTTGTTTAAGTCTGTTAGCATATGTATTGTGCTGTTAAAGCCATACAAAGAATGAATGTCCTCCTTAGCCATGTTCTGTTCCTTTAAGGAACAGAGCGAAGACTCATCCAATCCCCCTCGCCCCAAGTCTTTCCAGTACCCCGTACCCGCTCAAAATCTCTTGCTGGTGCTGCATACCAGTGGGTACCCCCCCTACTTGCACTCCTGTCTAAAACCAGAATCTGTGCTTCTTTAAACAGACACGATATAGGATTGTTGGGGGTACAGGGAGGCAAAAACTAAACACTTAAGGTAATCAAAATTTCCCTTAAAATGACTATAACAGTATAATAGAAGGCTTAGGGTAAATAATTTTAAGTTTTTGAAATCTCAGCTGACGTTTTGAATTTTTTTGAATGGCTTCAATTTAAGTTCTAGAAAAAATGGAAATAATTAACCAAACAGAACTAAAAAAAATACACAGAAGTCACAAATTAAAAAAAAGATCACTGCCCAATTTCAAATTTTTGCACCCAAACCACTGAATTCACGCACACAAGCTATTAAACATTTTTTCCTAATTACAAAACTCCTTTTTCTCCTCATTATTTGCATATTCAAAAATGACTCCATATTTTTGCTCAAACATATTTAAAAACTACTTTAGAGCTCAGAATAAATACGAAACACTCAAGCATTTGAATGCAGAAGTTAAAAGTTTGACAAAGCTTTAATCATGTTAAAAAAGATCCTTTTAGACTGGAAAAAACACAGGTATCTTTACCTTCATGTTCCTTCATGTTTTGTCTGTAGAGACCACAGATCATTTATTATAGGAACAGCCATGGAAGGCAATCAAGCCCACTGAGCTCACTTTGGCTCTTCTATGATTAAAGCACAAAAACCAGGGAAATACATTTATTCCCTCATAGTTCGCAATTAATACTTTGCTTAATGGAAGCAATACTTTGCTGGTTTCTTTTATATACCCCTTGCCCAGGTCTTTCAATTTCACGGCAGCAATCATAAAAGATCTCCTAGTCCTCTGTATGAAACTGCCTCAACCCTTTTTTAAAGACAGATGCCAGAGGTGAGTGGGTAGTTCTGTCACTACTGCTCATTTAACGCTTGGCCTGGTTTGCAAAACCTGAAAACAAGGGTGCCAGCTATGGCCAGTTTGATTAATAAATTCTAAGGCCAGAAAGGACCACTGTGATGATCTAGTCTGACCTCCTATATAACACAGGCCATAGAACTTCTCAAAAATATTTCCTAGAGCATATATTCTAGAAAATCATCCAATCTTGATTTAAAAATTGTCAGTGATGGGAGCATCCACCATAACTCTTGGTAAACTGTTCCAATGGTTAATTAGTCTTACTGTTAAATATTTACAACTTATTTCCAGTCTGAATTTGTCTAGCTTCAATTTCCAGCCAAAGGATCTTGTTATATCTTTCTCTGCTAGATTGAAGAGTCCATTACTAAATATCTGTTTCAAGTTTAGGTGCTTATATGCTGTAATCAAATCACCCTTTAACCTTCCAGCTACATAGATCAAGCTGGTTGACTATCACTAGAAGGCCATGTGTCTGACGAAGTGGGTATTCACCCACGAAAGCTTATGCTCCAATACATCTGTTAGTCTTTAAGGTGCCGCAGGACTCTTTTTTGCTTTTTACAGATCCAGACTAACACTAGGCTTTGTAATTATACCTTACAATGACCTTTTGCATAAAGCATATTCCAGTTATATTATATTCACACTCATGTTCCTTATTCAGACCAGTGACAGAGGTGAAAAGCTCCATTACCTTAGTAGTAATACTGACCTGCATGAAGCATTTTAAAAAAATGTTAGTTTTGACTCCAAAAATTGCTAGTGCTCTACAAGTTTCCATTATGGCTCACTCAGATGGCCTGGTTTCAGTACAGCCAACCTACTATTACTTTATTATCACTTGTTTTTCAGGTTATCAGTTTGACGGCATATGGATTTACAGTATACTATTCTTTGTTAAAATAGCTCTATGTTCATCAACAGTTATTTCCATATCTTCAATCTTTCTCTCTGCACTATTAATTTTGATAGTAAGTCTTCCAATTTCTTAACCACAAAGGTGTCGAGAGCCCTGCTTTCATAGTTTATTATTAACATCAACTGGTAGCTTGGTTCTCTTATCAGTCATAAACACCAGCTGTGGGTAGATTCAATTCATAACCAACTTCAAGTAGGAGATAATAAAGATCCCCAGTGAAAAATTCCTTCCCCCCATGGCCCTGTGTGAGCAATCTCTCTCTGAAGAGGGGTTGATGGTTGTCCCTTTGAAGATATAAATATACCTCAGTGATGTAAACAACACTTCCAAAACGATGTGCAAATTGGGGAATGAGAAGAGCAGCTGTATAATGACAGATATTTTGCACTAGAGTGCAGGTTTAAAACTAACATAAGGAAGCACTTCTTCACACAATTCACAGTCAACCTGTGGAACTCGTTGTGAGGGGACGTTGTGATGGCCAAAAATAAACTGGGTTCAAAAAAGAATTAGGTAAGTTCATGGAAGATAGGACCATCTTGACTAATAGTCAAGATGCAACCTTATATTCTGGGCGTCTGTAAAACTCTGACTGCCAGAAGTTGGGAATGGACAACAGAGGATGGATCATTCGATAATTGCCCCATTCTGTTCATTCCCTCTGAAACATCTGACACTGGCCACTGTCAGAAAACAAGATGTTGGGCTAGATGGATCATTGGTGTGACCCAGTATGGCCATTCTTATGTTCTTAACATTGGTTCTCAGTGATCTCTGCTTATTTTGAAGCTTCTTAAGCATTTAATACCTCCCATTGTGCAGAAACTGAACAAACAAATGAAAAGCTAAACATGCTGTACATTTTACTCTGAATACATTTTAAAAATCTGGGAGGGCTTTTTACAGTGAAATCCAGCACTGAGATATTCTCTCATCTTGAGCCAACTGCAGAGAGAGGCAGTGATGAGCCAGTGATTTTATTTATTGCATACTGAGGATTTTCTGAATTCTCCCACTGTTGCTTTACCTCCAGAATAATTCCAAGAGGAAAAGTGTAAACTCTCCATCTTTATTTTTACCAGCATGTTATCTACATCTGCTTTGTGCAGGGCTAGAACTCTGGCAGATAGCCTGCAATGCTAGTGCCTGTGGAACTGCACTAGTAAAAGCTGCTCGAAAAATGCAGAAAAAACAGACTGTACCAAAAGCAAAGAGATGTGAACAGTTCCCATTTACTTGAGTAGATTGTTAATTTTGAAGCCTAATTATGAATTTTAAGTGCCAGCATTAACAATTTTAGTAATGATGCTTTTGCTATAAATATCTAGCTGATATAGTTGTCTAATGAGGAAGGACATACCTGTTGATTCAAACACCGCAGAACATAAGAACAACTGTATTTGCTAAGTGCAGTGGTCCATCTAGGCTAGTGTCCTGTCTTCTGACAGTGGCCAATGACAGGTATTTTAGAAGGAATGGGCAGAACAGGGCAATCATCGAGTGATCCATCCCATCGTCCACTCCCAGCTTCTGACAAATGGAGGCAAGGGTCACTCGGAGTATGTGGTTGCATCCCTGACTATCCTGGCTAATAGCCATTGATGGATCTACCCTCTATGAAAGAACTCCATGAAGACACAGTCAAATGAAAATACCACCCACAAATTAAAGATCAGTAGCAGAAGTCCTTACCTTGACTAATTAGCAAAGTGGTTTGATCCACATAATATTAATACCTGCAGTTTTCACTTCTTACATCTTCAATCCTCATTCATACTCACGCAACAGGTCCTCAGGCTAAAAAGAACATGAAGTCTTCTCACATGAACTGTGTCTTGTCACCAGTAAGTAGCTTCTGCCAGCCAGCTGACAAACTCAAACTCTAATGTGTGAAACCCTTAATTATTTCCAGTAGTTGAAGTCCAAACATAGCCTTCAAGGAACCAAATGTTTAATCCTAAGAGCTATCTAGGGGTATGTCTACCCTTCAGAAACCCATAGCTGATCTGTGCCAGCTGACCCAGGCTCATGGGGCTCAAGCTAAGGGGCTGTCTAACTGCTGTGTAGATGTTCCGGCTTGGGCTGGAGTTTGGAGTCTAGGACCCTGAAAAATGGGACGATCCCAGAGTTCTGGACGAAGCCTGAGCCTGAATGTCTACACCTCCATTAAACAGCTATTTAGCCTGAGTCAGCTGGCACGGGCCAGCCACAGGTATCTAATTGCAGTGCAGACACACCATGTGTGTTTTAGGTACTTACATGACCCCGTTACTGTGGTATCTGAGCACCTCACAATCATTAATATATTTATTCCCACAACACCTACTGTGAAGTAGGGAAATACTATCATCACCATTTTACAGATAGAGAGCTGAAGCACAGAGAGACTAAGTATGTGTACACAGTAAATAAGATCCCGGGCAGGGTGTGTAGGAGCCCCGGATTTCAGACTCAGGCTTGACGGGCTCATGCTATGGCACTAAAAACAGCTGTCAGGCCTGAGGTGAAGCTTAGCCTCTGAAGCCTAGGGAGGGGACTGAGCTCTGGTCCAAGACCAAACATCTACAAAGCTACTTTTAGTGCAGTAGAGCAAGCCTGATTCTGTAGACCCTGGCTCAGAGACTTGCTGCCATGGGATCCTACTTCCTGTGTAGACATAACCTATGTGACTTGCCCAAGACCACACAGGAAGTCTGTCACAGAGCAGCACACGTAACACGAAATTGTTAATAGTAAGGGAGCACAACTTGAAGGTTTGAGGAGCAGGGCATGTGATTGCCCCCCCACATCGCCTCTGGGTGCAGGAACCCCACTTCCCTGGGCCTAGGGCAACCAATCTTACCAGCTCCTGGGGGGAGGGACAATAGGAACGGGGAGTACATGCTGCCGGGTCAGCCCTAGCTCCGTGTGGGGAACTCACAGCAACAAAGTTTTCCCTCAGAATTCCTACACCCTCATGGACACATTAGCCGGGGTGGTGTGAGGGCAATGCCCCTAGCTCAGGCTGAGCACATGGAACCTGCTCCCTGCACCTTCCTCGGTGACCCCCCACCCTGTACCTGGGCTGGGGTCACCAGGCTCTGCCCAGCCTTCCAGAGTTACTTGCCACTTAGGCAGCCACTGCCAGCTGGGTTCTAGCAAGCAGCTACCATGCTGCACAGAGGCAGCGACCTGAAGTGGCTCACCTCAGCTAGTAGGAGAATCAGCTCCATCCTGCCCCCTCTGCCCGGGCCCAGCTGCTGGGAAGAGGGGCTGAGCGAATCAGAAATGTGACAGGGAGGAATGCAACGTGAAGATAGACCCTCGCCCCCCCGCCCCCTGCTCCCGGCAGGCCAACCAGAGCAAGCCCAGGAGCAGCCGCTGAGTTGTGGTGAAGGGCCAGGAGATGGCGAGGTGAACAGCACTGGACACATTGGGCCCTATTGTGGGGTCCTGGGATCAGTTCACTCTGAGCCCTGCAAGGGCAGCTTGGTGCTTGCAGAAATCTGGGGACAGGCATGTGACCCCATGTGCTTCCCCCACATGTCACCTCTGCAAAGCAGGATATTTAACCCAAGTCTCAAGTTGTAGGCTATTGGCCTTAGCACTAGCCTATGTTTCTTACCCTAGGTCTGTTTTTGGGTCACATTTAAATCTTGATAGGTCTTTCTCCAAGACAATTAGCTACTACACAGGGCCAGGTGGTACTTCTATCCCTCCAACTTCCTCTGGTTGAATGGCTGAAGCTCATTTAATTCTGACTTACAGAGCAAAAAAACTGAGTTTGAAATACAAAAATAGTCAACTATTCTAATGAAAATTTTCTTTTATTCAGATAATCAAAACATTTTCTCCTTGGATTATGTTAAAACCACTTATTTACTTAAAACCACTGCTGTTAGCTAAAAACTGATAGGCTCTCATGCTGTACTCTGTTAGACACTGAAGTTGCATATAACTTGTTTCACTAGCTCATTTTAATAAACAAAACTATATATAATCCTTGTGTCTTACAGTTCTATTTGCTATTCACACATAAGAACAGGTGACAAATAGTGTGAAATTTCTGTTATGCATCTTCTTTTTCTCTTCTATCTCAGAGAACTAGTCCCCAATACCCAGCAGATTTCCATAGACTTCAGGAATAAAATCCTTGCAGATATTGCTAAAATCCTGCAAGGATTTCCATTTTCCCTGTCTTTTTATTATATTTCAATACAGTACCACAGGAGTACACCAAAAACAGTACTGTAACTTGCTGAACAGCGAAAACAACTTCTGAAAACACAGTTCAAGTACTTATGCTCTAATTGCAAAACATCTCAAGACTGCCTGGAAGTTACCCCCACTTTTGTGAACATTTAAGCTACAAACACAGTGATCACAATATTTGTGCAATAACGAGAGATCCACAAGGTGGCTCTCAATGCTCAACATTTAAAAATACAGTTAATCAGTTTGAAGCTGAATAAAACAATCTTCTAATCTGAATTTTATTTTCAGGATTTAAAATTTCTATTAACAACTGAACTTTAAAAAATGTTGTAATAAGTTGAAACACAGTAAAAGCATTTCTTTATTATTTTTGGAAGCTTCCCCTCTCACTCCCATGATAGAAAAATGCTTTAGAAAATCGTGTAACAAAATAAATCAAATCTTTTTGTAAAAGATGTAGATGGAGCCTTTGCAGATTGCATCTTAGCTGTATCATCACTTTCATAAAATAAAACTGTACAAAAGAATGCTAACATTCTTACTGTTAGTTGGATGTTGTATGTACAAAATAAGAGCAAAGTCAATTATTCTGTTGAATTTACAACTACTTACGAGAGTTAGTTCTATATCATAATTCAATATGGTGAAACTTTCACATTAAAACGTGTACTTTGAAGAAAACAAGGGGCAGCTTGAAACTCTTCCTAACTCACCCATCCTGCCTTTTTCCAATATGCTCAAACTATATTCCTTACCTTTGTCATCTGTTTTTTTTTTTTCTTGGTCTTTTGGTGGGTCACTAGAAGGCCCCGTTCTAATGCTCCAAATTTTTATGGGGCACTGGCTAGTGTGCTTATCTTCCTTATTAGATGGATATAAAAGCAAGGGTCTGCCACTAGTGTCCTCCCAAATTTTCCTGTGACACACTTCTGAAAAGACACACCCCGTAGCGACAGAAGCTAAATGTGTCTAATTTCACTGAGTTTTCCTTAGTGGTACCAACTATTGTGACTTTATCGAGAGTCTTGTGGTATCTGATGGTTTTCTTCACACCCCTAGAATCACTTATGTGAGGATCTCTGTTTTCATTAAAAGTTTCTAACTCTCTTATATAAGCTTGAAAACATGAATCTTAAAGGCTCAAAAACTAGACAGCAAGCAAAGAACCTGTAAATTATTTTTAAAATCTAATGATTTTTAAGCCAATCTCATGATTTTTTTGGGGGCATGACTCATGAATTTTGAATGGTTGGGGTTGGGAATGTTGTTTGGCTCACTTCAGTGTTGCCTTTCAAGTAGATTCTTACCTTGGGGAAAGAAAATATGGTGGTGGGCAGAAATGGGAGTAAGCCTGGCTGAGCCCTCTAAAAACAGGAGGGTAGAGGAAACTAGCGGTATGGCCCCTGATTATATCCTAATGATATAGACAGGAGGACAGACAATTAAAAATAAGGAGGAGTCTGGGTCTACTGAGGGATCTATTTCATGAGTGACAAACTATTGAATTTTGTTAGTTATAACTTCTAAATAGAAATACAAATAGCACCTGTTTAACTCATTAGACATAGAATATTTTAAGCAACAAAAAGAAAGTTCACTTGTTAAATATGTGATATAGCAATGCCCCATAGTGAGATCTTCAACTTTCACCTAATTAAAAAAAAAATAATAAAAAAAAAGGAAGAATCCCTAACAGGTGCAAAGCTACTCTGTTTTTATACTAATATATAAATCAAAACAATGTGTGCAATAGGCAGATGAGTATTCCCTACTAGTGACATTAAGACCCATCTCACACAAACAATGAAGACTACACACACTAGCCACCACTTTGGCATTATGCCATTAACCTGATCACCGAAAATAACAAAAAAACCAACATATTTTGAGAGTGTGAGAGATAGAGACTGACTGTAAACAGCATCAATGGAAAGTTCTAGAAACCTCTGTAGGACTTTGTGGGACCGAAGAAACCTACCACAACCACCATCTTGCATTTGCTCCTCAGATGAGTAATCCTGTGCCACTTTTTAAAGAACTAAGTCAATCTGAGGACCAATTCCAAAAACTGTGTGTGACTCCTTAGAAACTGAACCTGATGGAACCAGAAATCCTCCACAGTTTTAGATTTCAATGAAGAAATGTAATTTGTATTTTGCACCATCACCTTTTTTTCCTCAACCATGTCTTTCCTTGATTATTATGACCCAGGCCATGCATACTCTACAGACTTTGGTCAACGTAAGCTATGTTGTACAGTCAAGTGCATACTTGGCTGTTTGCGTTGGCACTGTGCGTACTCACCAGGGTCTCTGAAGTTTCAAATTTCAAAGAGTTTAATAAGATTTAAATAATGAAGAAAATCCCAATCCGTGTACTTTTACATGACAATGATCTCAAAGTTTTAGAAGTGATTAAAGATATTATGGAAAATATTATTCCATTTACACAGGAATTCTTGACTCGTGAAGGTTGGAACAGCTTCCCAAATCAACGTTTTCCAATTGCCGTTCCTTCATCTTCTACAAAATCCCTTGAAAATCCACCTGTTCCGGGAACCATTCGAACTCCACACTGTGTTTTCTCTACCAAGCACTAATTTATATTGCACCAAGCTGTAACGTCAGGGCCAGATCCAAAGTCTACCAAAGTCAATGAGAGTCTTTCCCATGGACTTCAATGCATTTTTCAGTTAGATCTTTCAGCTGTAAGCTCTGGCAGAAGCTCACTCATTTATACAAAATCTTTACACTTCAAACAAAGCTATGTACATTTATGGAACTATATCAGTAATAATAATGGCTCCAACCCAGTCACAGACTTCAGTTTCTGATCACTCCCCAGGGTGAAAGTGTGTAAAAATAATAAATGCACCGAAGTTAAAAAGTTGCAAGTTTTACCATCTATGGAGGAGACTTGGGTTCAATAAACATTAATCAATTTAGTTATCACACATGTAATGCTACTGGAAATCCCCTGCAGATTCCAGAGCTAATTACTTTTCAAGTATGATTATAAAGGGCAAAGAGAGGCAAGCCTTTTTTTTCCAAACTATTGACATTCTAAAACCTAGGGTCTTATGGGTTTCCCATCCACTAATAGGTTTTTAGAATTATGTCAGCAGTTCTCTGATATTTTAGAAATCCCAAATTAATCATCTACAGCCAAGCTGTCTTCCTACATTTTTTTTTGCCTACATTGCATCTTTTTCTGATCACACTTTAACACCTTCAGAAGAGTAATGGACCTAGCTGTCATTGTGGTTAGTAGAATATATCCAGCAACATGTTCTTTAGGACTGTGTCTAATGTGGCTTCTTTAGGTCACCATTCAAATAATTTCTATTTCTATGAAATAACTAATATATATATATATATATTTTGGAAAATCTATAAAAAATCCATCTTTAGGCAGAAGTGTCCTATCATCACTCCATAAAAATATGTAGACAACAGTTAGTGTAAAAATTTAGAGATTTTTCCATTTATCGACAAAGATACTAGAGAAGACTGCTGTACTATAACTTCTGTATCATCTTACTGATAGTCAGCTACTTCAGAAATTATCAGTTCAGTTTTAGGCCAAACCATAACATGCACACTGCTTTTAACAGGGTTTGTAATGATTTACTCCAGCATGGAGTAAACTTCAGTTCATTGTCTTGATCCTATTAGATATATTTAAATTCCATAATCACAGAACACCATTTGCCCACTTTCAGCATTTTGCAAGACTTTCATATTCTGTGTTGATTTGGTTCATCTCTCTCTTTTTCCTAAGATTTACAGAAAGATATGTAATGAGAGACCTGGACTTGACATGACTCACAGCCATCTTGTGTATGGACTTAGCATAACCCACAGCCGTCTTGTACGCACAGCCAACATAAGTTGGAAACAAAACTATAGACTCAGGAGAATTTGGTCCTGAAGTAGGCATACAGATAGAAAAGTATCAGTGGCCGCATTACTAACAGGGATAAATATATATTCACAAAGTCATGAGAATGGGGAGCGAATGGACAAGCTAATCTTGAGTTTCTGCAGCTTCTTCCTGATGATAAAAAATATGAGGTTTTGCTGTTGCAAGTATATCCCCCTAACAAAGCATAAAGATAAGTAGACCTTGAGAAGTTTTACTAACTTTGAAAAATGCAAAAGCTAATGAGTAGGCAGCTGTAGGCATGTGATCCCCTGTATAATAAAAATGATTGGTTAGTGTTTTTTGCATAGCTACATTTTAAATAAAATAATTGGCTAAGGCACAGATAAGAGAAATCCTCATTTTAACTATATAATGAGAGTCAGAATATAAGCTCATTGGAACTTAACTCTGGGGTACAGATCAAAACCAAAGCTGCTAGGATTTTTAACCCCTGCCTGACTAGACTGTGTAGAAGCTGGAGTCCTGGACGAGATCAGATCCTGACTGGCTATTGGAAGAGGTCTGTCTGCTTTATTGGGAGTGGTAAGCATTAGATGCTTGGTGTTTGTATTCTATTGATAGATTATTTGCTAATAAATACACATACATGTTTAAGGATATTCAATGTATGAAGACTCTTTCACTGGGAAAAGGCCTCACAGACCCGTAAAGCCCTGAGTCCATTGGGAACGGGTGTTTGCCCTGACCCACAGAGGGGTAAAATTGGGTTCCTTACACCCTGAGCACCCACAAGGACAGGTAGGGTAGGAGTACAGTATGTGGGTAACAGATACATTGCAGATAGATAGCCTTTTCTAACTCTGGAGGCCCTTACTTGGTCAACAAGCTGTGGCTCTTTCATGAGGCCCTTCAGGGGATTGAGAGGGTTAGACATCACCTGCATAGTTGGAGTGGTTAGGACCACATGGGTCCTTTGATCTCTGTTGCAGTGGGTAGTACAAGGCTAATGTGGGAAACCATGCTTTCTGAGGCTTGTGCCAGACTGGTGGCATGGAGTACTTGTCACGTAGTTCAAACCTGAATTTCTACTCTATTGTTCTTCAATGCATACTTCTTGAGTGCAAAATCAGTAACATGTTATATTAAATGATTAATTAATTGCTGTAGACAGACCAATGGATTGTTTATAGCATTAGTTTATAAACACCTATAACACTTTCAATGCTTATAACCATCTATAATAGATGCTATTCATGTCTATAATTTCACATCTATAAACCATTTACAAATGGAATCTTTTACATAAAAATAATAATGGCTGTAATATATTTTTTAAAAACCCACTGAGTTCTGAAAGCAATGTGCCTACAAGGTAGTATTTTAAAATTGAAGTTTCTACAATCAGTTTAAAAATGTCACTTTCAAACATGGGAGATTTATATGCAGAAAATTCTTCACTGAGGTTTTCTGACTCTTGTGAAGTAGCAAAGGACTTAAGTACTTTTTGATAATATTAGTATGAGGCCCAAAAGGTCAGCTTATAGGCAAAGTCTTCTGTTAGAATGGTATTCTAAAATTAATCATAGCATGATGTGCATTTTGAGATTAAAGTACTTACACATTAAGTGTTGTATAAAATTCTTGGAAAAACTTCCAAGCCATATGCGGATCATCTTCTATTACTATGTCAAAAATAAATCAGTTTTGCTTTCATAATATTGTTTTTCTAATTTTGCTTACAGGTTGGCAGAGATGTTAGCTGACAAAAGACTGAAAACTCCTGTATCTGAGAACCTCTGTTGGGACTTGAGGATTCCAACTGCTTCCTTTGTCTCCAAATGTTCTTCTAGCATCTACCTTTTATTCTTTTTGTACCTTTGTTCTTAGCATCTACCTCATGTTCTGAGTGCATTAGAACTCTCCATTAGATCCAACCTGAATGGTTTTCCCATCAACAGTTAGGCTTGGTAGAATTGGATTTTTAAAAAATATAATTTTGACAGATAATATTAATGTTTATTTTACTATAAAAAAGATTATCTATTTCAATTTTCACAGTTGTGCAACATTATGGTTTTAAAGCATTTTTAAAGTAATTATTTAAATTTTCACAGTTGCAGGAAATTGTGTGTGTGAGGGAGGGTCAGACAATTATTTGATGACAGTAGATGTTGAGATTCAAAAAGTTTAAGCTTTATAACCCTTAACACACAAATTGTCAACATCACAAGTCAAAATATACAAAACAAATATCCTTAAATAAAACTCTAATAAGTTCTGAAGCAGAACTTTCCATACTTTGCCCATCTGTGAATTTCAATAATCATCGATGGTAATATTTTTTCCTCAGTCTGTGTGTACGGTGAAATTGACATTTACTTACATTTGCCATTAAAAAACTAATGCTTCCACGCCTATTTATAGTACATGACACAGTCATAGGAAATGTGTTACAGAACTTAGGCTCTCTCTTTCATTTCCTGGAACTATGCAGTGTTCCTGCTGACATGTATCAATACAGCTTGGAAGACTAACATAAATAGTTTCTTACAAGGGTTGGTGTAATGACAGACATATACGAAATGGACAAGACAAGTCAATTTTAGCAGATCTAGTTTCCTAATTCAACTTGATTTGACGTGTTTTGCCATAAATTAGGCTTGATGAGATAACAGATTCCCAGGAAAGACAATACACAGACATCAATATTTCTGTACAAGCATATGTGGTCTTAGTTAATACATACATGATTGCAGAAATCAAATTTGGCTTCAGGACAAGGAAAACCAAAAATGAACAACAAATGCACATCTCGAGTGATATTGAACATGTGCTGATTTATCAAAAAACTAAGCTGGATACCATGTTAATTCATCAGCACTCAGTAATCTTGTTTCCAAATGCTTATATCATTTTCATTTACATATTCTGAGGGGTAGCATCATCTAATGGTCTGAGTAGAAACCAGGAATTGCTGATTTCTAATCTTGGCTCTCTCACTGACTTCTACATCTTTGTAAATGGGTATAATACTTACTTTACAGAAGAATTGTGAGAATTAATGTATGTATAGCACAGGGATTGGCAACCTTTTGCCCGCGGCCCACCGGTTTGATTACCTGCTGCATCCGCAGGTTCGGTCGATTGGTTCTCCCACTGGCCGCAGTTCGCCGCTCCAGACCAATGGGGGCTGGGGGAAGTGATGCAGGCCAAGGAATGTGCTGAATACCTATTTAAATCTATTTTCCAGATATCTTCTCTTTGATAGCTTTCTGGCTGATGAACTGGATTTCTTTTGTAAACTTTTGTACCCTGCTGTCATCCACAAAGAAAGTAACTGCCCTGCAAAAAACTATGTACGTATAAACTGAATGATATAATTTCAGGACTCTCAGCAAGATGGAAAGACAATTAAAATCCAAGTCACTGAATACAAACAGTTAAACAATTCAGTCAAACCATTAAGAGCAGGTTGGACAAGTACCTGTCATGGATGGTCTAGATAATACTTAGTCCTGCCATGAATGCAGGGGACTAGACTAGATGACCTTTCGAGGTCCCCTCCAGTCCTATGATTCTGTGATTCTATGATTATCCAATTACATTATATTTTGAGAAGATTTCTGATCTTAAGAACAAAAGGTGATCTGAAATTTAGTGTTTTTATTTCAACTATTTGGGGGGAGGGATTTGGATTTCAACCTGTACACTTCCAATCACACTAAATAAAGTAGATATTTTAGTAACATGTTTACTACAAAATGTGCAATCACAGGAGGACTAGTAAACACAGATATCCTGAGGGGGTTGTGGTAGGTGCAATTTAAGGAAAAGAACCTGATTCTAACAATTTTACAAATAGCATATGCTATGTTTAGGATTTAATGAGAATTTTTGTGAACAATGAAAGGGGATGCTATAAGCAACGAATTACTATATACTTGAACAGAATATTTCTGTTAAGGATTTATTAAAAAAAAGCTTTAAAATAATCCTAATGTTCAATCATAGTGTAGAGAATTGACACAGATTTTAGCACAAATAGCATTTTGCTGAAAAACTGCACACAAAAGCATAAAACAGCTTTCGGTTTGTTCCCTGAACTCAAACATCAGTACTGCTATCAAACAGACGTAGTTGTAGTCTGGAAGAACATTATAGAAACAGATTTGCAATCCCACTTTGCTTCTGATAGTCCCATTACTGATACAGCACAGCTTTTAGAATTAGAACAGATATTCATGGGACAGGTTCCTAGCAATGAATGTGTGCACAGCAATCTACAGTAGCTTGTGATGGGTAAAACTGAATATATGATCAGGCCCATGGATTATAAGAAGGGATCCTAGTTTTCCATAATTAAAAAGAAATCAGATAAAGAAAAACATAAAAAGCCACGATTAAAATGAAATGCTGAACTTTAGTTTCCCTAGCCAGAATATATATAGGTATCAGTTGAACACAATGTTTTATGGATATATTTACAATTTTTAAGCTTACCACTGCCATCAATTATGATAATAAAATAAAATTAATAGACTTTCAATTTGTAATCTGTAGCTTTGCTGCATACAGTACATTACTATCAACATGAAATTTGTCCTTGCCAAACTCAGTGACAATCTTCAGAGGGTGATTTTTACATTTTTCAGCATCTTTTTATAACTTTAATTACTCATGTCTGGAGGCTGAAGTGAAATTTGAGAGGCATTAAAATACAAACCTCTATATGCCAGAAGCAGTTTATTGGAATATGTTTCGCTATATACATTTAAAGCACATTCAAAAATCAACCACAAGAAGGAGAGGTTGCACACACTGATTAAGTGACACTGGTGCTTTGAGTAAAGTTTAGTTAATAGTTAATATATGTTTTTATTTTTTCCATAAAATGTAAAAACTAAAGATTCTCTGTAAAAATGCAAATTTTGTGTTTTTCCATAGCAAATAGATTTCTAGGATACCTGACTATGACAAAACAATTCCTCCATTCTAACTTTCAAACCATATTGAGAAAAGATATCCACTATGTAATAGTGCTGTGGAAGTCAGAGCTCTCAGACATCCTTGTGGCCCAGACACGCTTGGGCTGCAATTTTTAATTTTTATTTAATTAAGAAATGGCCTCATTTTCAGAGATGCTAAGCACCTGCAGTTGACAACAGAATTCAGTAGGTATACTATGCACTCTTATCCGTGTCAGCTTATTACCAAAACATTAACATAAGAATATAAGACTGGCCTTACTGGGTCAGAACAAGGGTCCATCTACCCCAGTATCCTGTCTTCCGACAGTGGCCAGTGCCAGGTGCCCCAGAGGGAATGAACAGAACAGGTAATCATCAAGTGATCCATCCCTGTTGCTCATTCCTAGCTTCTGGCAAACAGAGGCTAGAGACACCATCCCTGCCTATCCTGGCTAATAGCCATTGATGGACCTATCCTCCATGAATTTATCTAGTTCTTTTTTGAACCCTTTTATGGTCTAGGCCTTCACAACATCCTCTGGTAAGGAGTTCCACAGATTGACTGTGCGTTGTGTGAAGAAATACTTCCTTTTATTTGTTTTAAACCTGCTGCCTATTAATTTCATTTGGTGACCCCTTGTCTTATGTTCTTGTGTTATGAGAAGTAGTAAACAACACTTCCTTATCTACTTTCTCTACACCACTCATGATTTTATAGATCTCAATCATATCTCCCCTTAGCCGTCTCTTTTCCAAGCTGAAAAGTCCTGGTCTTATTAATCTCTCCTCATATGGAAGCCATTCCATATCCCTAATCATTCTTGTTGCCCTTTTCTGAACCTTTTCCAATTCCAATACATCTTCTTTGAGATGGGGCGACCATATTTGCATGCAGTATTCAAGATGTGGGCATACCAGGGATTTATATAGAGGCAACATGGTATTTTCTGTCCTATTATCTATCCCTTTCTTAATTATTCCCAGCATTCTGTTTGCTTTCTTGACTGCTGCTGCACATTGAGTGGATGTTTTCACAGAACTATCCACAATGACTCCAAGATCTCATTCTTGAATGGCAACAGCTAATTTAAACCCCATCATTTGATATGTATAGTTGGGATTATGCTTTCCAATGTGCATTACTTTGCATTTATCAACATTAAACTTCCTGTGCCATTTTGATGCCCAGTCACCCAGCTTTGAGAGATCCTTTTGTAGCTCTTTGCAGTCTGCCTGGGTTTTAACTATCTTTAGTAATTTTGTATCATCTGAAAATTTTGCCACCTCACTGTTTATCCCTTTTCCCAGATCATTTATGAACATGTTGAATAGGACTGGTCTCAGAACAGACCCTCCGGGGGACACCACTATTTTCCTCTATCCATTCTGAAAACTGACCATTTATACCTACCCATTGTTTCCTATCTTTCAACCAGTTACCAATCCATGAGAACACCTTCCCTCTTATCCTGTAACATCTTACTTTGCATAAGAGCCTTTGGTGAGGGACCTCGTCAAAGGCTTTCTGAAAATCTAAGTACATTATATCCACTCGATTCTCCTTGGTCCCCTTGTTGATTCCCTCAAAGAATTCTAGTAGATTGGTGAGGCATGATTTCCCTTTACTAAAACCACGTTGACTCTACCTCAACAAATTATGTTTATCTATATGTCTGACAATATTGTTCTTTAATATAGTTTCAACCAGTTTGCCCGGTACTGAAGTCAGGTTTACAGGCCTGTAATTGCTGGGAACATTTCTGGAGCCCTTTTTAAAAATTGGCATTGGCTAATTACATTAGCTATCCTGCAGTCATTTGGTACAGAAGCTGATTTAAATGATAGGTTACAAATGACACCGTTAGTAGTTCTGCAATTTCACATTTGAGTTCCTTCATAACTCTTGGACGAATACCATCTGGTCCTGGTGACTTATTGCTGTTTAATTTATCAATTTGTTCCAAAACCTCCTCTAATGATACCTCAATCTGGGACAGTTCCTCAGATATGTCACCTAAAAAGAAAGGCTCAGGTTTGGGAATCTCCCTCACATCCTCAGCTGTGAAGACCGCTGCAAAAGATTCATTTAGTTTCTCTGCAATGGCCTTATCCTCCTTGAGTGCTTCTTTAGCACCTCAGTCGTCCAGTGGCCCTACTGGTTGTTTAGCAGGCTTCCCGCTTCTGATGTACTTAAAAAAAATTTGCTATTACTTTTTGAGTCTTTTGCTAACAGTAGCTTATATAAAGTCCATCATTTAAATAATAGAAATGATATGCACGTAACTTGCCACTCCTAAATGGAGCTTCTCAAACACTTCATTTCAAACACACTGGATTAGATAAAACAATTAAACAAGTTTATTAACTAAAAAGAGAGAGATTTTAAGTGAATAGAAGTCATGAAGTATAAATATCAAACGATTACAAGAAAAATAAAGATAGAATGCAACTAATGCCTAACTTAAACTATGTCAAGTTCAGAGTAAAGTTTTTCTCACCACAGTCTCTCAAACAGGCTTACTGGACACACTTCTTAGGCCAGAACTCCTCCTTCTGTTTAATGGCTGCTTCCTTTGTTCCTTCTGGTGTATTGAAACAATGGACAGAGAGCGAGGAGGAGGGGGCCCCTTGGGGTGTCTGCCCCTTCTTTTTATAGTCCTCTCCCAACTTTGAGAAGCATCCCCAGCTTAGAGCATGGCAATAGGCAGTCTCTGGACAGTCTCTAAAATGTAGATTTTTTCACCCCCTACCCCCTTTCCTGCCCCCCAAAATGGCCATTTAGTAGGTAATGGCACTGTCAGAGTCTACCCTCACTTGAAACTGGGCGGTTTCAAAGTGAGGACCCGCATGTATTCCCCCACCCTAAAATCCTAGGGTAGGTCTCCCCTTTTGCTGCCACCACCCGGTCAATTTCGTGGGCCGGGACACCCCTGTTTCCCTTCAAAGACACTCCCTGGGAACACAGATCAATTCACAGAGGAGGAACCTTCCCCCTCCCCCCTCTTCCCTCTCTCCAGCCTGCTCCGGAGACAGAGATACCTTGATTCAAACTCCTTGAATCTCACACACACAGGGAAGCAGCCCACTTCCCCCCCCCTCCCTCTCTCTCCCAGCCACTCTGGAGAGATATACACTGATTCAACTCTGTGAATCACTGAGAGAGTGTGTCTCGGCCCCTTCCCCGATCCACAGTAGAAGGGATTTAATCAAATCTTTATAGAAAGAATTTATTAAAAGAAAAACAAGAAAATACAGAATCTCTATGAGTCCAAGCTGGACACTCATAGGGTATAACCTTGCTACGTTCTGGAGAGAATCCTCTCTCTTTCTCAGTACAACCAGTACAAGCAGAATTAAGAATAATCAATAACAAACACACAGAATTGCAAACATAGGATTATTAGATAAGGACACAAAATATCTTTCTAATACTCACTATCTTGACTAGAAGAAATTCCCCCCAAACAGAGGGAAAAGTTCCCTCCTAGGAGTTTCAAATTCTCTTCCCTGATTGGTCCTCAGGTCAGGTGCCCACCAGGTACTATGCTTTAACCCTTTACTAACTATTCATGACACGCCCCCCAAATCGTCACAGTGGGATCCACTGGCGGCGATTTCCTCCTAGAACTGTAAAACAACCAGAGTAATAAAACACATGCACTATTACATCGACTACTAAGCATGAAAACATATTAAGAACAGTTTTTAGCCACTTGATTCTGGGAAACTTTCACGAGAGAGTGCATCAGCAACTTTGTTGGAAGCTCCTGAAATGTGTTGAATGTCAAAGTCAAAGTCTTGGAGAGCTAAGCTCCAGCGGAGAAGTTTCTTGTTGTTTCCCTTGTTGGTGTGAAGCCACTTTAGCGCAGCATGGTCAGTTTGTAGCTGGAACTGCCGGCCCCAAACGTATGGGCGTAGCTTTTCCAAGGCATACACAATGGCGTAACATTCTTTTTCACTGATGGACCAGTGGCTTTCCCTCTCAGACAGTTTCTTGCTGAGAAACACGACAGGATGGAAGTTGTGATCCGGTCCTTCCTGCATTAGTACCGCTCCTACCCCATGTTCAGATGCATCGGTGGTAACTAGGAAGGTTTGTCAAAGTCTGGGGCCCTTAATACAGGGTCCGACATGAGCATCGCCTTAAGCTGGGTAAAGGCTTTCTGACACTCATCAGTCCACTTAACTGCATTTGGCTGGGTTTTCCTGGTCAGATCAGTTAGTGGGGCAGCGATTTGGCTGTAGTGTGGTACAAATCGCCTGTAATATCCGGCCAAACCTAAGAAGGATTGGACCTGTTTCTTTGACCTTGGGACAGGCCACTGTTGGATAGCCTCCACCTTGGCCTGTAGGGGGTTGATGGTTCCTTGACCCACCTGGTGTCCTAGGTAAGTCACTCTGTTTTGGCCTATTTGACACTTTCTGGCCTTAACAGTAAGTCCTGCCTGCTTGATGCGCTCAAAAACCATTTTCAAATGTTCTAGGTGTTCGGGCCATGAATCAGAAAAAATGGCCACATCATCGAGGTATGCAACTGCACAGTCTCCCAATCCCGCTAGTAGACCATCCACCAGCCTTTGGAAGGTGGCAGGTGCATTCCGCAGTCCGAATGGAAGCACATTAAATTCATACACCCCTGCATGGGTGATGAAGGCAGATTTTTCCCTGGCGGGTTCATCCAGTGGTACTTGCCAGTACCCCTTGGTTAAGTCAATGGTAGAGATGAACTGGGCACGTCCCAACTTTTCCAATAGCTCATCAGTGCGTGGCATTGGATAGTTGTCTGGACGAGTTACAGCATTTAGCTTACGGTAGTCCACACAAAAGCGTATTTCCCCATCTGGTTTGGGAACCAGAACCACTGGAGATGCCCATGCACTGGTAGAAGGGCGGATGATACCCATCTCCAACATGTTGTCAATCTCCTGTTTAATAGCAACTTTGGCATGAGGTGACACCCGGTAGGGTGGGGTCCTAATCGGGTGAGCATTACCTGTGTCAATGGAGTGGCAGGTTTGCTCAGTCCGTCCTGGGTTGGCTGAGAACAAGGGCGCGAAGTGAGTGCACAGCTCCTTGATCTGTTGCCGCTGCAGACGTTGCAGGGTTGTGGAGAGGGTCACCTCTTCCACACCACCATTTCTTTTACCTTCGTAGTAGACACCTTCAGGCCACTCGGTGTCATCTCCTTCCTGAACTGTAAAGTGACAGACCTGTAATTCTCTGGGATAAAAGGGCTTTAGAGAGTTAACATGAAACACTTTAGGCTTTAAAGAGGAATCAGGGACTGTTATGAGGTAGTTAACAGCTCCCAGGCGCTCCTGGACCATGTATGGTCCTTCCCAGGATGCTTCCATCTTATGGGCCTGTTGCGCCTTCAAGACCATGACCTGGTCTCCTACCTTGAAGGACCGCTCCTTGGCATGTCGATCATACCAGACCTTTTGCTCCGCTTGAGCATCTCTTAAGTTCTCTCGAGCAAGGGCCCAAGAGTCTCGGAGGGTGTTTTGAAGGTTGCTTACAAAGTCCAGAATGTTAGTCCCTGGAGGAGGTGTAAACCCCTCCCATTGCTGCTTTACCAGCTGTAATGGCCCCTTAACCTCATGGCCATACACCAGCTCGAATGGTGAGAATCCTAAACTCGGATGTGGAACAGCCCTGTAGGCAAACAGCAACTGTTGTAACACTAGATCCCAATTATTGGAGTGTTCATTGACGAATTTGCGGATCATGGCCCCCAATGTTCCATTAAACCTTTCCACTAGGCCATTAGTTTGGTGGTGGTACGGGGTGGCAACCAAATGATGCACCCCATGAGTTTCCCACAGGTCTTTCATGGTCCCTGAAAGGAAATTTGTTCCCAAATCTGTTAGAACCTCGAAGGGCCAACCCACCCTGGTAAAAATGTCAGTTAAGGCCTGGCACACAGTTTGAGCCCTGGTGTTGCCTAGAGCTACTGCTTCCGGCCATCTGGTAGCAAAGTCCACAAAAGTCAGTATGTACTGCTTTCCTCTGGGGGTCTTTTTTGGGAAAGGACCCATAATATCCACAGCTACTCGCTGAAATGGGACCTCAATTATGGGAAGTGGCTGGAGAGGGGCCTTGACCTGGTCTTGAGGTTTTCCTACCTTTTGGCATACCTCACAAGACCGGACATACTTGGCAACGTCCTTGCTCATCCCCTCCCACTCGAAGGACCTTCCCAACCTGTCTTTGCTTCGGTTCACCCCAGCATGGCCACTGGGATGATCATGGGCTAAGCTTAAGAGCTTTTCCCGGTACTTCGTTGGAACTAGCAACCGTTTTTGAGGATGCCAGCCCTCCTGGTGTCCACCAGAAAGACATTCCTTGTATAAAAGTCCTTGGTCCACAACGAACCGGGATCGGTTAGTGGAGCTGAGAGGCGGTGGGTTGCTGCGTGCCGCCGCCCATGCTTTCTTGAGGCTGTCATCGGCTTCCTGCTCAGTCTGGAACTGTTCCCTTGAGGCGGGAGACACCAGTTCCTCTGGACGTGATGTAGGTGATGAGATTGTTTCTGTTGACTGTGAACCGCTCTCCGCTGGTCCACGAGGTGTTATTTCAGGCTCCGGCTGAGCCTCTAGGGTAGGGTTGTTTGCTGCTTCTGCCAGTTCAGGCCCGTTGGCGCCCTCTGGCGGTGGAGTTGCAAGCGCTGGCGCCAGTGCTGGCGCTGGTTGCTCTTCCAGTTCCGGTTCTGGGACTGGATGTACTATGGCTGCTGTAGGTGTTGGCCTGGGATCCGGTTCCACCACCTCTGTCTGGGTCTCTGGTAACACAGACGGGGTCCCGGTGGATGGCTCAGGAACAGGGATGGGTGCAGCAGCTCGTCTGGTTTGGCTGCGTGTAACCACTCCCTCTGTTTCTGGCGGCTCAACGTGATGGGCCAAGTGGTTGCCCAGTATCATGGGGACAGAATAATTGTCATAGACAGCAAAAGTCCACGTCCCTGACCAGCCCTTGTACTGGACAGGTAACCGCACTGTAGGTAATGTTACAGGTTTTGACATGAAGGGGCGAACTGTCACTTTGGTTTTCGGGTTGATGAATTTGGGGTCCACGAAGGTTCGGTGGATAGCTGACACATGTGCTGCAGTGTCTCTCCATGTGATGACTTCCTTTCCGTCCACTCTCAAAGTTTCCCTAAAGCATACGGGTATTTGAGAGATATCTAATTCCGGGTTTCCTTGGTGTGCAGGTGCAAGGAGTTGGACCTGGTTCAGGTTCTTTGGGCATTTGGCTTTGATATGCCCCAGTTCATTGCATCCAAAACATTGCCCACTTGATGGGTCACGGGGTTGTGTTGGTTTACTGGAAACTGGTGAGGTAGAAGAAGAGGTAGAGTGTGACTGTCCTTGGGTTGTAGGTGTGGGTTTGATTGGCCCTCGATGGTAAGGTTTAGTCTCGGTGGGTACCTTGTGTGATTCGCTCCCTTTGGCAGTAGCTTTCGTGTTGTCTACCGATGCCATCCATCTGGCTCCAATCTCTCCTGCCTCAGTGAGAGTTTTTGGTTTACCATCTTGGATGTAGCATCTAATGTTCTCAGGAACACCATCTAGGAACTGTTCCATCAATATCAGGAGGTGTAGGTCGTCTAGCTCCTTAACCTTGGATCCTGATATCCAGGAGAAATAGTGTTTTTCCAGGTAAGCAGCGTGCTCTGGAAATGACATCTCTGGTTTCCATTTCTGGGCTCTGAAACGCTGACGGGCGTGATCAGGGGTGATGCCCATTCTGAATCTGGCCTTGGTTAGGAACAGTGGAAAGTCGTCCATCTGGTCTCTAGGCATTTCAGCTGCCACCAGGGATAATTGTCCGCTGAGCTGTGACCTCAGCTCCAGCATGTATTGTTCTTTAGGAAGATGGTATCCAATACAGGCCCTCTCAAAGTTTTCTAAAAAGGCCTCAACATCATCCCCTGCCCTGTAGGCGGGAAATTTTCTCCGAGAAGGTTGATCAGTAGGTTGAAGAGGGATTGGATTGGGTGGAGTTTGCTGTTTAGCTTTTTCTAATTCCAGAGCCTGTCTCTGGATTTCCAGTTCTTTGTCTTTCAACTCCAGTTGTCTTTTGAGCTCAGCCTCTTTGGCTTGTATTTTCTCCATTTCTCTCTTGTGCTCAGCCTCTTTGGCCTTTTCTTTCATTTCAATCTCCTTGAGTTTTAATTGTAATTCCATGTCTTGTAATTGCAGTTCTTTTTGTCTTGTTTCCAGTTTAGATGCGGCCTTGGCACTCATTGTGTCTGTGTCCTGGTGCTGGCCACACCCCTCTGCAGTCAGTGAACTGTTTGTGGTGTTTGACAGTCCCTAACCCTGGCTATGATAACTTGAGTAAAGAAAGATAAATCAAGCCTCTGTATAGCAAACTGTGGTTTGTGGACTGTCACTGTTTTGTACTGAGAAAGAGGGAAAGATTAAAAAAAAAAATTTCTCTGTCTCCCTCTCCTTCTGAGCTGCTGACTCAATACCTGTGAGAAAAGCCTGGTCTATTTCCCTCAGGGATCTGTGTTCTCCTGCCTTTTGAGCATTTCAAAAGACCCAGGAGAAAAAAAAACCTGGCTGGAGGGTTATCTCCCCCCCCAAACCTGTTTTTCCAGCTGGATGGGAAACGTACTTTGAGGAGCACTTCCCCCCCCAAACCTGTTTTTCCTGCTGGATGGGAATGTACTTTGGCGAGCACTTCCCCCCACCTTAGGAATCCTGAGTGGTACCTCGTATCACAATGGACGATAGCACCGCTCAGCAGGAGGGCTTTGTAACAGAAAGCCCTGCAAAAAACTGAAAATACTTCTAACCCTGAAACTGCCTCAGAGTGCCTCTGGTAGAAAAGCCTTGCCTCTCTCTCTGGGTCCGAAACACCACTGCCACCATGTCAGAGTCTACCCTCACTTGAAACTGGGCAGTTTCAAAGTGAGGACCCGCATGTATTCCCCCACCCTAAAATCCTAGGGTAGGTCTCCCCTTTTGCTGCCACCACCCGGTCAATTTCGTGGGCCGGGACACCCCTGTTTCCCCCCTGTCTCCCTTCAAAGACACTCCCTGGGAACACAGATCAATTCACAGAGGAGGAACCTTCCCCCTCCCCCCTCTTCCCTCTCTCCAGCCTGCTCCGGAGACAGAGATACCTTGATTCAAACTCCTTGAATCTCACACACACAGGGAAGCAGCCCACTTCCCCCCCCTCCCTCTCTCTCCCAGCCACTCTGGAGAGATATACACTGATTCAACTCTGTGAATCACTGAGAGAGAGTGTCTCGGCCCCTTCCCCGATCCACAGTAGAAGGGATTTAATCAAATCTTTATAGAAAGAATTTATTAAAAGAAAAACAAGAAAATACAGAATCTCTATGAGTCCAAGCTGGACACTCATAGGGTATAACCTTGCTACGTTCTGGAGAGAATCCTCTCTCTTTCTCAGTACAACCAGTACAAGCAGAATTAAGAATAATCAATAACAAACACACAGAATTGCAAACATAGGATTATTAGATAAGGACACAAAGTATCTTTCTAATACTCACTATCTTGACTAGAAGAAATTAGTTCAGAAAGGTGGAAGCTGGTAGACTTGATTAAAACATCTGGACTCTTGTAATTCCAAACGGCCAAAGACAAAGACCCCCCCCAAACAGAGGGAAAAGTTCCCTCCTAGGAGTTTCAAATTCTCTTCCCTGATTGGTCCTCAGGTCAGGTGCCCACCAGGTACTATGCTTTAACCCTTTACTAACTATTCATGACAGGCACTTTAGCCTTGTTTATAACTGGCTGAGGCATCAGCTTTCCCTTTGTCTCTGAGGAAGTGGTTTGATCACTCCCCAGACTTAGAATATGTTTTAGTAACACCACACTGTGGAATCTTATAACTTTACATACAGTGTCACCACACTTCTTTTACCAGGACAATAATGACTAGCAAATTATGAGATTTCTAACAATACCTCATCAGTCAAACTTTACACAAAGATAATTACGATAGTGGACACAAGTATATTCTGTCACAGCAAGTATTTGATTTTTATTCAGCTTTGAAATGTTTTTCTCAATAGCACAACATTACAGAATATATAGCAGTAAAATTAGATAAGTAGTTACAAAGCAAAATAAAAATAATACTTCTTAAAACAATTAAATATATCATCATCAAGCTGGAGCTTTTCTTTGCTCATCTGTTCAGTCAGCCTCAAATTAAACAATTCTAAATTTCCAAAAGTATGTTGCTAACTCTTTCTCATTCAACAAAGTGAAAAGATTATAAAGAAAATCCTTATTTTCCATTTTCACTCATCATGAGAGAGAACACTTTTTAAAAAAAACACTATGAAATGACAGAATTCATTACAACTTCATATCTAGCTAAAACTTGGCATTTAAAATACCAAAGTGCAGAGGTGAAAATGTACTAAGGCTACTAGATGCATTAAACTCTTGCACTTCAGAACAAGGTTACATTTGAGTGAAGTCTTTGACACATTGTATTGTGCATATATTTTGCTACGATATATGTTTTATTATTTTCTTAAGTGTTAGTTAAAACTTTGAATACAAGAGCAAAAATAAAAGTTTTCCTCATACTTCAGCACACCAAAGCTTCTTTTCTTCCTCCTTTGTCTCCCAGGGCAGTGAAAATGTCATTAAATTTTTACTAATGAAGGAACAACTGAGTACCTTCAGAGAGAAATTGTCATTGAGGAAAATATTATTTCCTCTTAGTATAGACTTGCTGTTTGTTAACAGATTGGTTCTAACTTATACAGCACACTGCTGCTATCAGCTAGTAATTAGATGAACATCTTTAACATACTAAATTGGAATTTGTTGGAATATAAACATCTGTGATGGGGCTTACCCCTACCACCTGGAAAGATGAACCCAATTAGTCATACTTTGCACCCGGGGAGATAAGTAGCTAACTGGCTCCCTGCCACAGGTGGCGGAACTAAGCCTTAAGAAGCTCAGTTTGGGGAGAGACTCCAGAAGAGACAGGGGTCTCTGGCTGAGAGAAGCCTAGTGTTAGCATAACAGATTGAGATAATGTAAGGCAGCAGACTACAGGGGGAATGTAGGCTCCCGCAGGGGAAGCCCCAAGATAGGGTTGGTGTAAGTATGAGGAAAGGACTTCAGTAGGCCAAGAGGGCAGGAGAAGTATCCAGATTCATATGGTCTTGTCTGTGATGTCCCAGAAGAGGTTTGAACTTGGTGGCTTGGCTGGAGAACTGAGCTACAGAAGATCTAGAGTGAGAGGCAGGCAGCCTGCAGGAAGCACTGAAGCATTGAAGATGGAGATAGCAGCAACATGAAGCACAAGCAAACACTCCAAGGGCGAGAGAGCCTCACCACAACATCTCCTAATTTAGCATTAACCAACTGCAGAGCTTGTTAAGCAATGTGACCATATAAAGCCAACTTCCCTAACACTATAAATTTGCACAGCTCTATTGAAGACAAATGAGGTCTGCCAATTTCCCACCCATCTGTCCAGCCACTTCCTGTTCCCCCCTCAACTCCGCTCTAGTAAATACCCCATTCCCTTCCCTCATAACCCAAATGCAGTAGGGACCCCCTAAAAGAGCCCCAACCCAATTTTTTTTCCTGCCAACCACATTTGCGGTGAGCACAATGTCACAAACTTGCAAGGCAGCAGCTGCATTTACCAGCTTAAATAAATTTGGTCATTGAAAATCTACAATTTAAAGACCAAACTATGAATCTTCAGCGGAATGTTATTTTCATTTTAACATATGGATGAGAAAGCTGGAAACCCACCAAAGGTATACACAGATATCTAAATACATACAAAAGCAAATGCCTTAGAAAAATACTAGGTATTAAATGGAATATATTTATAACAAATTCCAAGATTCAACAAAGTTCAACAGTCCCTTATCTCTAAAGTTATCCAGAAAAGAAGATGGAAATATTTGGCTCATGTGCTAAGAGTAGCAATCTCCTTTCATAAAAAAGAATGGCTAATGCTAAGTTTTCAAATGGGATTTGCTCTCATAGTATACTCTCATCAGAAAGTCTCTAAAAATGATTTTTTTTATTCATCTGACAGCTTTATTGACAGAAATCTCCTATCTTTTGGGACAGTATACTGATTTTCACTAATCTACTTAAGAATACTGCTACAGAAGAATTTCCGAAGTTGGGCACCTGGAGCGCATGTACACCCACAGTGAATACCCATTGGGACCAGCACTTGAAGAAGAATTCCTTGCTATTGTGGCACTGTATGTCTAAAACAAGAAAAGATTTCAGCATGACTCCAGGACTTCCCACAAAACTTGATGATCTGTTGATGAGCTTCAAGTTTCAGATCATTGGTGAAGTCAGAGCTTTGAAAAGTTCCTCAAAGTTCCCCTTCTTAATTACATGACATCTGTCTTTACTGGGTTATGTTTAAGTCAAATACTCTTAACTTCCATATTAACTGCAAGAACTTTAAAATACCTTAATTTATAAACTAAAAAGAAAATTTTAATAATTATAAAACATATGGATTTTCAAATATTCATTGTACATTTGAGATTTAATGCAGCCTAATGTATTTCGATACAAATCCATTTTATTTTATCGTTTTTAATAACATCAAATACTGGATGTTATTAATAAAATAAAAATAAAATGAGAATTTCCACAGAAATAATTATATGTCAAACAAATGGGCATATATCAAATATTTGATGAATGGTCTCTAAAAATTCATTTCTTAATCATTTAAAAACATTTGAGAGATAATTAAGTGAATTAGTGGGACTGCTTTTGCGTTTTAAAGGGTGGGGGAGGGCAAAGGGTACAAAATGCTATAGACTGTACTTATTCCGTCTCGGTTGGTATCCTTTAGTAAGGTTCACCTATGCCTATTTGGTGCAGACTGGAAGATGAATGATGTGAGTATTACTTCTGTTTTAAGTTAACAAACACTCAGTTTTCAGTGTATTTCTCGAAAGTTTTTCTATCTGAGAGCTCTTTAAATTCAAATGAGGTTTAAGAAGAATCAACATGTAACACTCACTAAATATTAAAAACGGTAAGGCATTCATTCAAACAGGGCCAACAATCCATTGTAATAAGAGCAAAAGCAGAACTGCGATTGTGGTCAGTGCTAACAATTATATGTGCACACCGTGGCATAACAAATGGATTAACGTACAGCTAGCAGTGGCTTTGTATAATGCTATTCAAGCTTAACAGAAAACTGTCAAAATGCACAGCGCCATCTAGAGTCAAATGCACAGAGACATCTGAAGACTTGACATGTTTAGAGGAATCTGCTTTGCTAGTTATTCATTGCTGTGAGTAAAATGCAGGGCCCCCCGGGGTGGGGGGGGGAGGAGCAAGTGGGGCAATTTGCCTCAGGCCCCGGGTCCCACAGGGGCCCCGTGAGCCCTGGCCCGGCAGCAGTCCGGGTCTTTGGCCAGCATTTCGGTGGCGGAGGGCCATTCAGTGCTGCCAAAGATGCAGCGCAACTGAAGGGCCCCCCACCGCCGAAATGCCCCGCGAGCCCTGGCCCAGCGGCAGTCTGGGTCTTAGGCGGCATTTTGGCGGCGGGGGGCCCTTCAGTCGCTCTGGGTCTTCGGCAGCATTTTGGCAGTGGGGGGCCCTTCAGTGCTGCTGAAGTCGTGGAGCAATTGAAGGGCCCCCCGCCGAAGAACCGGACCGCCACTGGGTGAGTACAAGCACCGCAGATCCCCCACTTTGCCCCAGGCCCCCTGAATTTTCTGGGCAACCCTGGTAAAATGTAGGGTGACCAGACGGCAAGTGTGAAAAATCGGGACAGAGGGTGGGGGGGTAATAGGAGCCTATATAAGAAAAAGCCCAAAATATCAGGACTGTCCCTATAAACCGAAAAAGAACCACCATGGCTAAACAACACATTAAAAGAAGCAGCGAGAGGCAAAAAGGCATCCTTTAAAAAGTGCCAGTTAAATCCTAGTGAGGAGAATAGAAAGGAGCATAAATTCTGGCAAGTGAAGTGTAAAAATACAATTAGGAAGGCCAAAAATGAATTTGAACAACAGCTATCCAAAGACTCAAAAGTAATAGCAATTTTTTTTTTAAAAATACATCAGAAGCAGGAAGTCTTCTAAACAACCAGTGGGGCCACCAGACATTGAGACGCTAAAGGAGCACTCAAGGATGATAAGGCCATTGCGGAAAAACTTAATGAATTCTTTGCATTGGTCATCACGGCTGAGGATGAGAGGGAGATTCCCAAACCTGAATCATTCTTTTTAGGTGACAAATCTGAGGAACTGTTCCAGGTTGAGGTGTCATTAGAGGAGGTTTTGGAACAGTAATAAGTCACCAGGGCCAGATGGTATTCACCCAAGAGTTCTGAAGGAACTCAAATGTGAAATTGCAGAACTACTAACTGTGTGGGTTGTAACCTATAAATCAAATCAGTTTCTGTACCAAATGACTGGAGGATAGCTAATATGACACTTTTTTTTTCAATTAAAAAAAGAACCTCGGAATGGGTGAGACAGTATGGATCACTTGATGATTACCTGTTCTGTTCATTCCCTCTGGGGCACCTGGCATTGTCCATTGTTGGAAGACAGGATACTAGACTAGATGGACCATTGGTCTGACCCAGTATGGACGTTCTTATGTTCTCCTACACTCCATGCCTCTTCCAGCAGCATGTAGCATATACACAGAGGTAGCCCTCCTAGCATGGGTTTAAATGGCAGCACACATCCACTAGGTATAACTTAGGCTAGTAAAGACATGCCTGAAGTATGTGGTCATGTATCAGACTACATGCCCTAAATGGCTCTTAACTCACCCATGCAGTGAGTCCCTGTCTACACTGCTATTTTTAGCAACGCAGTATCCCGCTACCTCCCTGTGGCAGGAGCCCTTCCCATTGCAGGGAAAAACTTCAGCAATGAGGAAAGGGCTCCACCAACTCACTGTTGCTAGAGACCTTCCTCGCGTCAGGGAAAACTTGACAGTGGGGAGCTGCTGAAGCCTTTCACTGATGTGTAGCTACACACCACAGTATGGACACAGCTTGCTTTTCACTGTGGTGTGTTGCTACACATACCCTACATGTTGATACCAGTGGTTTATACTGTATTCTATGGCTACATCTACATCCAAGTTATTTACTGAAGAACAAATATGACAGGGCAGTAAAACGTGTTGTCTGGGTTCTGAAAACACCTCTTTTAGCCACGGGAGAAAGGAACACATACATGGTTCCACTAACAGTTCCTATAAGCCTTCAGAGAAAAGACAAGAGTAAGAAATATTTTCCTTACTACAATAATGCTATCTTACAGTCAGTGAAATAAGAGGGTCATCATATGAAACATCACAGAAGGACTTCCCAGATTTTTAATCACTATGAAGAACATTTTTTTGCTTTATTACAAAAATTAACAAATGTATTTACAAGCACTTTCATATAAATCTTCTAAAACAAAATCAGCTTATCTATCCTCTTTTTGCACAGATAAACATTTGGGGCTGCAATCCTCAAACAATTCAAGTTTTGATTTAAAACAGATGTTTGGTTTCAGTCCAAACAAATGCATATTGAACAACTAAACAGTGAAACAGCAGGAGGACTTGCTATCACAAATTATTTCAGTGTCTTCTGTATTTAAGTATGATGGATAAATACCCTGAGAGAACAGAAGGAGCTATTTCAGACTCTGCACCAACCACCTACCTCTAATCAGCATTCACAAATGTTTTGATCTAAATCTACCACTGTTAATTTATATCATAGGGGTCACCTTAACAGACTGTACAAGCACAATTGATTCCATCTGCACTACTACATATTCCAAATTTAAAAAAAACAACCCAACTGTATAGTCTCTAACTTTCCTATACTAATCGCTGAAAAAGGAAGCAGGTTATACAATAAGGAGGTAGAGGGAGGTCTAATACAGAGCAATGATTTTCACTGAAAAAATTGCTACAGAATTGGGTGCACAAGTAAGCATTCTCAGCCAAATGAATAGAGCGTACCTCAACCTGGCAAATTATCTTCCAACTTCCATTCATAATAAAGTTGCATGTCCTGAACTATACAAGCGGAAAATATGTTTAGTCCACATTAAAAAATTCTGGTGACCTTTTGTCTGAACAGCTTTAGCACCTCCATGCTTTTGGGCAGGGACCAGAAATTTGGCAGAGGGGGTGGCTGGTTCTGGGAGGGAGTTTGACTGCTGGAGGGGGTTCCAAGCTGGGGCAGGGGGTTGGGACGCAGGAGGGGGTTTGGGAGGTGGGCTCTTGGTGGTGGTGCTGCTGACCTCAGGCAACTCCCAGAAAGTGACTGGCATGTCTCGCTGGCTCCTAAGCGAAGGGGCAGCCAGGTGGCTCTGTGCACTGCCCCAGTCTGCAGGCGTCACCCCCACAGCTCCCATTGGCTGCGGTTCCCGGCCAATGGGAGCTGTGGACCTGGTGCTCAGGGTGGTGCCTGTGGGTAGTGGCAGCGTGCAGAGCCCCCCTAGCCACCCTTCTGCCTAGGAGCCAGATGGACATGCCGCCGCTTTAGGGAGCCCCGTGGAGCCAGGCATGGAGCCTGCCTGCCCCGCTGAGGCCAACTAGACTTTTAGTGACCCAGTCAGTTGTGCTCACCGGAACCAGCAGCAAATTTTCACCCAGGCATTCCAGTCAAAAACCAGACACCTGGCAACTCTACTAGTGGTGACCAAGGGCTGTGGAGAGCCTGGAGGGGAAGAGAAACTCAGGAATGGTGGGCTGAAGAGACTGGAACTGGGAGCTAAAAGGGGGAGCGGAGGCTGGAACTATCTGGGGATAGGAAGAGAGATCTGACAAGCAGATGAGACGTGATGAGGGGAAGCAGGGAGGCCTGTGGAAATAATAGAATGTGACTATGTAACGAAAGGCTGTATCATAATATATATGCACCGGGGGAAACCAAGGTTGCACAGGCAAGCTTAAATTTCCTAACTTCCAAGTGTTTGACTTTGCAACCTTAATAATGTTCTTTTAATGTAGTTTTTTGCAATTATATTTGTAGATTAAACACTATACATTGTAATTTTAATCTGTTGCCTGTCCAGTTTGAACTCCATTTTCAAATGCTGTCAATCTGTCACCTTTCATAAGCAAATAATCTATTAAATATATTTAAAAAATTTAGCATAAAAAAAACCCCATTTTAATTATCCCCTCACATTTCCTAAAAGACTTTTGCTGTACAGATCTAACCACAGAAAGCACAAGATCAGTTTGGGGTGTTACAGAGAAAAGCGGTCACAGACAGGAAATTATGAAAGTACAAATCTGCCTATTAATATAATTTTTAGCAATATTTACATGATAAATACATTTTTGGCTTAGGTAATGTCAAGTGAACAATTCTCTAGTTTAAATAGTTAAGGAAACAAAGTTCAAAGTTGGGACTAGTTTCTAAATTTCTGTGCACATTAGCAAACCCTTAGGAACAGAAATAAAATTTTGCAGTGTGTTACATATTTCACTTTGTGAAATATATTCAGCATGTCTGTTTATAATGCTGTCAACTTTTATGGATAGAATAGTTCTCGCTTACAAATCTGGCTGTAAACAACAACGTACTAAAAAAAATCCAGCACAGATTCTCTGTAAAGACATTCTTGGCTGTTCAGAAATACCCAAAACACCTTAGTACCATTAAAAATTACAGGTCGGAATAAAACTCTCCATATATCCTTCAACACAATATAAAGTAATTTTCAAAGGACATTTCAAAGAGAAGATAGTTATTTAAATGGAACTATGGCATAGAGCCTAAAACACAAAATTTCCACTCCACAGGGGGGCTATGAATAACCTCAGTGGCAGAGGTTAACGTATATGTAAAACTATAATTAATGAACATGTCCCTCATTTTCAGATATTTAAGTTTGGGTGGCAGAGGGAAGTTATTTCTTAAGGGAAAACTCACACAACAACTAGATCTAAGACTATATCACCAAAAACGTAAGTATCATATTCATATATATATTTGGTGATATAGTCTTTCCTAAATGATTGTTAATTTATTTTATATTTATTTAAATAAATTAATCATTTAGGAAAACACTGTCTTGACACAGAAACAAGGTCATTATTTAAATTCATAAGAAAGTTTACAAAAACTTTTAAAGTCTTTTGCCTACGTTTTATTTATTATATTTTAGGAAACGTTTTGCCTTTTTTCAAAGATTTCTTTGGGATCTAGAGACAAGCACCAATCACTATTACGGAGCTATTGAGTTACTGTCAGTTTTTAATGTACTGTATATATTTTCAGTTAGTCAGTAGCCAACTACTGTTGAAAGTACTATTGTCCTGTGAGCCATATCCATACTTCTGAAACCTGACCAGCGTTCATCTATAGTCTAATGGTACAGCTAACATCAAGCAGGGTTGGGGGAGAGGGACTGCTCTTATAAGAATCAAATTGTTTTCCCATCCCTGACTCTCAAGTCAGCCACTGTTTGGCAGCTCACCAAGAGATGACCGAGAGGGAAAATCATGCAGTGTGAATGGGTACAGATGTGCAGGCTGGAGCAGTTTTACATTTTGAGCGGCCGTGAGGAACCTCCACAGTTTTGGAAGTTAAGATGAATGATTAAGATGAACATCTAAATCTTTGATGCCTTGACAAGCTGAACCAAACTCCCAGCCATTTCAAATTTATTCATCGTTACTATGAACTCATTTCTCCTCCAAAAGTTTTGCTGTAATAGTTGTGTCCACTGCCTATTGTAATGGTAACAAAGAAAGTGTGATGGACAAGTTCCTACTCATACAAACACAATGGGCTTGTCTACACTAAGGGGGCTACTGGGACATAGCTGTAACCACCTTAGTGTAGATGCATCTCATAGTGCTGGAATATGTTTTTCCATTACTATAGGAACCCCACCTCCCTGAGCAGCAGTAGCTACAGCTATGTCTACACTACAAAGTCTATCGTGGCACAATGTAGATGCGTAGTGTAGATGCTATGTTAATGGAAAGAGTTTTTCTATCAACGTAGTTTATCCACTTCTCTCAGAGGTGGGAGCTAGATGGATGGAAAAATTCTTTTATTGACCTAGCTGCATCTACAATGGGGGTTACATAATTAACTAAGGCGCTCAGAGCACAATTTTTTCCTCAGCCCTGAGCGACATAGGTTGATCTAATTTTTAAATGTAGACCAGACCTAGGCCTGAGGAAGCTTTCTTCCATCGACTGAGCTAGGGGTTAGGTTGGCATCGTTAATGCTCTTAGAGCTGTGAATTTTTCACACCCTTGAGTGACATAGCTATGTCTATCTAAATGTTTAGAGTAGACTGGGCCAATACCTTTTGTATCTATTATGGTCTGGACAATGCCCTAGAAGTACTTAATGAATGGCAGAATTCTGGGTTTAAAGAGTGCCAGATCTGTGTAATGTTTTTAATTAATGAGTGAAGACTATTGCATATACCTGGCCTTGCCTACTCCATGGTTCTTTAATCCATTCACTGGTCTCCCTTTAACTGCACTGGTCAACAATAGTGGTGGCGGTGGTGAAGTCTGAAGTTACCTGGTGTTTGTAATATACATTACATTCCAAAAGGATATGCCTTCATTAGGAAACAGTTCAATATAAATATAGGCCACAAGGGTTTCAATATCACTCTACTGATGCCAGTTTGTATGGGACATTTATATTAAATAAACTTTTATTGTGCAAGTATTACCTAGCATTGTTGTCCTAGTTTTAATTAAAAGTAAACCTTACAGTCTATCTGAAGCCAAAATATATTAATGAGCTAATCATTTCAACTTCACATATTCTAAAAGATAAGCATTCAGGAAATGTAAAAAACACCTCTTTAAAAACGAATCTGAAATACTGTTTTAATAACAACCTAGATTAAACTGAGATTATGCCAGCACTGACAAAAGTGATGATGCATTTGCCATTTTTAGAGACGTGCAATCAACACAGAATAAATAACCACAGGATAATATAACACATATGTCATTGTTGAACTCTTCAAATGCAACTATACTGAAGAAAAAACATGTCAAATGATGACAATATAAATCTGTAAAATGAGCTCTCTTGAAAATCTCACCTATGCTACAGAAAACAAGCATCTGTTAGCTCAAGCTGTTTCAAATTTGAAAATAAAAATTTTATAATTATGTAGATTCTTATATTAAAATCACTTACTATTATATTCCACATATACAGTATATGAACACACAGATCTCAATAGACCTGGCATCCAAACAAACAAAATGTAAGTATGCAAATACAACACTACCCAAAATGGAGAGCACTGAAGTCACAGCTAACTCTGCAAGCCATTATGCCAGGAAACACCAAAATAGCATGCTAAGATAAATTATTACACCTTACATTTCACTCTGATGGCAAACATATTTGTGCTCTGGTGAACTGCAAATGGAGCAATATCCCTCGATACCGAAAGCCTGCTGTGCTAAACTCCTGAAACTAAATCTATCCAAGTCTATAGCTAGAAAAATCTGACTTTGGGTTAGAGAAACAGTTTCTCAGGTTGCTGAGTCCCAGACAATCAGGGCTTTAAAGATTATCAGCCACAAATTAATGTATCACTTACTTGCTTTTCAGCTTGTCCATAATCAGGTCCTTGGGTTGGCAAAAAGTAGCAAATATGACCATTGTTTTTTGCTTTCTCTCGAAGAGCCATGGCAGTTCGTACAGTGGAATTTCTAGCATGAACAAACACCATCACCTTAAGATAAAAAGAAAGAGTTGTTGATAAATAACAAAACGCTTAATAAAATAATGAAACTCTCCATGTGGTAATGGAGTTATTTCTGCTGAAATAACTGCATCTCTATTTTACTGAGTAATACAAAAAGATTAGAAATGCTTCATCCCATATACTTCTACAAAACCATTTAAATTTCTACTAACCCTTCTTTGTTAGCCTGCAAAAATATCAAAACAATTTCAAACAGCAACCAAGTGCAATATTTACCTATTTTAAGCAGCATACCTCAAAAACCAGAGAGGAAGGGTTTCTCTGAAAGTTTAAGAGGGAGATGAGAGTTTAGATGCTCAACTCCCATTGACTTCCAATGTAAATTGGGTGCTTAACAGTACTTTATACTTTATACCTCCTCCTCAACTGCTATATGTAGCAAAAAAAAAAAAAAGAAAAATCTAATTTCTGGAGCAAATCCTGATGTCTACTAAAGGCTGCTTTGCATTGGACAAAACAGCCTTACAAGTAGCCTTAACTCGCTACCTGAGCACAGCCTTCGAGTAGTAGAGGAATCCCAAGTGACAAGAGAAGCTTCAAACACTCCTCAACATAGGAAGATCTCTTGTGAGGAAATTGGGTAGCCAAAATGCTGCCTGTACTCCGGGGTCAACTGCTGCCAGAACAGTGCTTTGGAAGCTGTTGCTGCAGTGCCATCACAATTTAGAATATCTTTCAGATCCTAGATCTGTGAAATGCATTGTCTGCATATTTTGTATTAAACTACTAAATAAACTGGTAAATTAATGGCAATTTCTTTACTATAATTTCAAGAGACAGATACACAAACATCTATATTCACATAACAGCAAATTTAAAATTTTAAGCATTCTATCAGGAAATTCTAAATTAAGAGAAATATGGAAACATAATGGGCATACACATTTCATCATCATGCCTAAGGAAAGTGACCTCAATAGGCAGGGAAAAACATATACAACATTATTACAAAAGAACTGAACTATCTTCTATAACTTTAAATATAGGCATGTAAGATTTTGTACAACCATGTGTATGTTGTGTGTTCATGTAATGAAAGATTACCTGTTGTAATGCATATATAAATGGTGACAAATCAAGAAAACTGCTGTGCAATCCTAGATTTTGATTAAAATCTCAATTTTTTCCCCATGAATGTAGCTCTTTTGTATTTTCGCATTTATTCGTAAACTCGAAAACTGGATGGATTTATGAAAAATCTGAAAAAATGGTAATTTCCTAACTTTTGGTCAAAAAATCCAAATGAAAAAGGCACACCTTTGATGGCATCACCAGAAAAATATAGGAGCAGAAGTTCATAGATACAATGCTTCATCCAGGCATATTGAGAATTTAACCAGAAAATAATTTTCAATTACTTTGTAACAACATATAAAGCATGGCATTTCATCAAGACCTCAGCAGAACACTCAACAGCTAAGAAAGGCTGGTATCTAAAATTCAAATCAGCAAATATTTGCTAATTAATGGCTGCAGATGGAACCAACTGTTGTGTGAAAGGTGACAATGAAAAAAAACAGTTTACTGAGGGCATTAAAAATTCTGAAATCACAAGTTAAGGTTCATGTTACTGGGTTTGCTGTTGCTATATTTGGGGTAGAAATGGAGTGGTGAAAAAGAAAGGTTTATATGCTTTGTTATAAAACAAGAGAAAAAGTTACTTTAACACCATCAATCAGGAAGTCATCCAGATCTTGTAGAATCCATAAGAGATGCTAATCCAATATATATATATATATATATATATATATGTTATGGCTACAGTAGGAATAAGATAATACAATTCTGTACATTCTTAACCTTGAATATTAGAAGAGTGGATAACATTGCTAAAAGGCTGAAGACATCAACATATATATCTTTACAAAAACAACTCAGGTAATATATACAAAAGATACATTAGGTAGAAGAGGGGCATTTTAAAATGAAGCAAAATTAGTGTAAGAATATATAATGCTACAAGACAGTTGAGTAACCTTACTTATCAATATGCAAATTCCAAACTTGCAACAACAACTAGAAAGACCTACGTTTCATAGTTTCACAGAGTTTAAGGCCAGAAGGGACCATTCGTTCATCTAGTCTGACCTCCTGTATATCACAGACCATTAAACTCTATACTGAGTTTATACCTTTGAAATCCTCCCCATCAACTGTTATATGTTATCCCCATGAAGGTAGGGAATGAACAGGAGAATTAATAGATTCACAGATTCCAAGGCCAGACGGGGCCACCCTGACCGTCCAGCTGAACCTCCTCATCCGTCACACACACACACACACACACACACAGAGGCTGCAGAAGTTTGCCCAGAGCCTCGATTTAAGTATATATTTTAATGATTTAATCTCATTTTATAGACTCCAAGTGATGGTGAGTCCACCACCATATGCTGTTCCAGTGTTTAGTTACCCTCACAGCTGCAAAACTACGTCGTATTTCAAGGTTGAATTCGTCTAAGTTCAACTTCCAGCCATGAGATCTAGTTATACCTTTGTCAGCAAGGTTGAAACCTCTCCACTGTCAGTTATCTTATGCCTGTGTAAGGACCTATACACAGTGATCAAGTCAACTCGCAATCTTTTGTTCAATAAGCTGAATAAGTTGAGCTCCATAAGCCACCTCACATTGTAAGGCTTGTTTTCCAGCCCCTGAATCAATTTTGTAGCCTTTCTCTGAACCCTAATATTTCCAGGTCCTTCTTGAACTGTGGGCACCAGACCTGGAATCGGTATTTTAGTAGCTCTCTAACCATTGCTGCATATAGAGGCAAGATCAAGTCCCTACTTCTTCTAGATAGTCCACTTTTTATATATTCAAGGATTGCATAACCCTTTTTAACCATGGCATTGCACAGAAAGCTCATGTGACATGATTATTTATGATGATCCCCAACTCCCTGCTTTTCAAGATGGTACGTAATAGTATGAGGAATACTCAATAATGTACCCATCTAGATGGCAAACTCATGGGCTCCAAATGTACAAAATGAACAGATTTGTGAAAATATTCAATTGATGTGATCCAAACATGTTGAAAAAGGTTATATGGGGAAGAGACTAACTCCTTCTGAGTCTTAAACAGATTGTTCTGCAAAAAATCCAAACAACTCCCTCAAATAGCTAAATAACTAAAAATCACATCTCTCCTCTCAAAATACTAGTGAACTGATAGCTAGAGGATAAAATCCAAAGCAAAAATATCTTCATACTACTCAACACAGTATACAATTACTTCTTACAGTTTGAAGTTTATTTTGTGTTATACCCAGTAGATCAAATACTAGAAAAACAGTATTGTACTATGTACTTTTAGACCATTCTCCCTTGACGCTGATGATATTGCTTTCTTTTGCCTACTGTATCACCTCCTTTACTCAGAGGAAGAATGTTTCAATCGCCCTTGAAAATAAGGAGATTAAGTTTAACTTGATTCTTTGAGAACAACTTTCATCCTAATTCTTTAAGATCAAACCTCAAAACATTATTAATGTCTCTGGAAGGAGCATTATTATTAAAGATTTATTCAACACTATATGTGTTGAAATACACAGTCCCTGTCCCAAAGAGTTTACAATCTAAGAATGGACAAGTGAAGTCAGACCATAGGATCGATAAGGGGATGGGATAGCATGCATAACATTTTGGTTGGTCATGCATGCTTCATGATGGCAATTATACATTTATTTTAAGTAAATATTTTGGTTAATTATTTAATGATTACATAATAATCCTTTATAGCATTATGGCTCTTGCAATTATACCCTTTCATTTAACTACAAACATTCTTTGATGTGGTAAATGCCACTGATGGCTGCATACCAATTTTCTGTTGTTTACATGCCACATAATGGCATAATCTTGTTTAAATTTCTCCAAAATCAGAGACATGCAGAGCTGTAAGGGAGAGTAGATCATGACCCTAAATCTTCACTAATCATTTCAGTTTGACTTGTCAATGAATCATTTTATGATTTATTTTCTAGAATAGCCTGGATAAACCTAAGTTAGAAGTTAAAATGATCTCTCTGCACATTAAGCGGTGGGGGCCCTTTTCTGGTTTGTTGGAAAAGGTGTGTGCCATTTTAAAGACTGGAGAGCCAGGGAGTGATCTTCTGCTGCAGCTGCAGACCAGGTCAGCATGGGGATGCTGACCCATTCCCACTTCCAGGTGACTGGAAGAGAGGGAGGACTAGGTAGGTCTATGCCAGGGCAGGAAAAGCCCTCTTTTACCTGGACTAGGCAGAGCAGCATCCATCCTCCTACCCACTGAAGTGGCGAAACAGCAGGTGGGCACTGTGCTAGTTGCTCCTTAATCAGGGGGCTGGAAAGGAGTTTTTCCCTCACTGCCAGATTGGCCAAAGGGAAGTTCCTCCCCCACCCCCCCCCACAGTGGAATTATTTTTGGGGTGTGTGCTTAATTGAGGAGCAGAAAAAGGGTTCTTATGACTGATAAGGCAGGGGCCAAAGGCCCTCCCGCCCCACATTTGAGGGCAGGGGGTGGTGAGGTGCCAGCAGCAGGTTGGCTGGGGACTAGGATAGTTGATGGGGAAGACTCATGGAAGCCCCCCAGGTACATACTGAAATGATTATGAATTACCTTCACTGTACACTTTTACCTGCTCGGTATTCCCAGGCATTCCTTCTGTCCCTCCAGCATAGCTGGACAACAACAATTTCCTTTTATTAAAGGATCCATTTCCTACAACCCCTCACCACTCCCACCACAAACACTAAGCTCTCATATCATAGACTTAAGTGAAGCCTGTCAACACACAAGACACTGCAACATTTTGAACATCTAAAAATGTACTTGATTTGCCTTATTTAAAAGAAGCAATATCAACATTTGAATCTACACAATGAAACAACCCAATTTCATCTGACAAAAATACCTGCAAATAATCTTGATAAGATAGCACTGAAAACTGAGTAGTGCAAGTGAAGTAGGTATAAGGCCTTAATTCAGAACAGGAACTGTAGCTTCAAGCCACGTAATTTTTTTTTCAGGGGGGAGGGGGGTGAGAGGGAAAGCTTTAAAATTAAAAGAAAATAATAGTATTTGACATTTTCATGTTGCTTGCTTAAAAAATGTCACAGATGCTTTAGCTATATTTCTGTTTTATGATTTAACCACCAAATGGGTTTGTTCACTAGTTTTACATATAATTTATCTGTTTCAGATTCAATTTTAATGTTCATTCTTGCAGCAATTTTAGAATGGCCTATTTCTAGCTCAAAACCAAAAAAGGTTGTGTTCCACATGACATTTATATAGCATTAGAATTTATTTATTTGACATGTATTAAAATAAATATTTCTGCATATTTTGGCATGATATTGATAAATACGTGGTTTGTTCTTCTCATCTTTAGTAACTCACAATCCAATAACCAGCAAAGTGTTTTGTGACTTTGTTTTCCCCTCCTCCCTAAAATTGCTGCAAGATTTGTGACACGAAGGCAGGTTTAGAACAAAAATGATTTTGTTGAGGAAAGGGAGAAAGAAAAAGCTCAAGAAAGAAATCTTTAAAGTTTGAAAAAGACATCTCCTGGATAAGAATATCAAAACCAAGCCCTAGTCTGTAAGAAAGTATATGTTTAAATCCAATAGACCCTGTAATTAACCAGGACCTGCCATTTGTGCTAGTTTTAATAAAATAAGAAAAGAGAGGGGTCTTAGGAAGCAAAAAGTACAAAAAACACAACCTTCACACATCAAAGCAACAGCAGGAAATCAAGTTGGATGTAGCCATAAGCCAAACAAATAAGTGAGGGATGATGCAGAACTAGGGGACCTGGTACACCATGCCCTTTGTTGTTTACAAGTTCTTTTAGTATTTAATTATTTAAAAATAGGACACATACACACACACATATATATATATACACACACACACACACACATATTCTTCAGTGTATTTTAAAAAATTGGCATGTTTGCTTAATTTGGGGAAATGATTTATCCTCTTTCCATTATTTTCTTAGTCATTTTATGTTAATGAATAAATAGGTAAGACTTGAAGACTGGTATGATCTTTCCTGTAGCACATATGTTTAAACTAAAGAAAATACTTTGATAAATTATACTCTCTAGCCTCAAGTGAAAGTACAGTTATTGAGTAGGTCAGAGTAGACTGCCCAGTTACTAGCAGGCTTAGTTTTATGAGCAAATCTAAGCATAAAAATTAACCTGAAGCCAAAAAGAGTTAAAATAGGAATGAAAGACACATGACCTCAGTATGTGTTTTAGCTTCATCTACTCTAATTGTACTAAAGTGAAAGTCCCATCCACCCTCAAACTTAAGCGGTGGGTGTAGTGCAAGACTATAGATGGTAAAGTAAGAGTAGACAAAAACTGATCATACAGGCTAATTGATTGAAAACTGAAAATTAGCAAGAGTCAAATTACCACTCATCAGCACCCCCAATATGTTTGAGATCATTTGTAATAAAACATGGTAGCTGGCAGCAATCAAATAAAAATATTTTAAAAAAAACAAAACACACTGCACCATGACCTAAAGTGCAAACAGTTGTCTATTACTGCAATCTCTGCATAAGGTATGAGAGGAAGCTGGAAAAAATACAGCAGTATATGCCAAAAGGAGAAAATTCTCTTATATCCACAAACATTACAATTGGCTTACCCCTTTGTGTGAAAACTGGGACCATCAGTCCAAAACACTGAATGTATCTTGACCTGGTTTATCCCTGGGTAGCTGTGAGACCTGAGGATGAAGAGTGGAGAACCTCTTGCCCAAATGTGGACCCCACCTCAATTACTTTGATAAAGGCAAGAGGGTACAGGAAAACAGGCTGTTAAGCGAGGATTCCTATTTACTGCTGTTATTTATAGAGAACCATAAATGCAGATGGCACTTAACAGGCACTTAAATATACACACCTCAATTCACAGAGTACATGCAAAGTAAAACGATCATTTTTGTTATGGACACTAGAACTATTTACTGTTATACAGTTTGTTGGGTACCAAGGTAAGAGGAACTTTATTAGATTTATTTATTTGATTTCTAGAGTACATGAAATTAGAAGCGACAGATTAAAAATGTTCTGACACAAAGACCTTTTAAACCAAGGAGCTGATTCCCCACTGCATGATTCCAATTTTAAACCAGCAGGACATAAAAAGAATGAAAAAATCTAGACTCTAATCCTCTTCCAGTAATTACTACCTTAATTTCCTATGTACTAAAACAGAAGCCAATCCTGGATTCCCATCAGGTTTAAAGTCTTCCAATTCCTGCCAATGACATTCAGTCTCCAGCACTTCTGGCATCAGGGCAGCAGATGTCATTATTCCCATGAAGTGAGGGGAAGAATTACCCTTGTCTGCCAAACTCTTTTCCTGGCACCATTCTGCCAAGCACAGCATGCATAGCCCCAGTGCAAGGAAGGAAGCTCCACTTCTCTTAACAAGCACTTTAAACAATTTCTTTATGGCTTTCAATTTTATAACAATAATCCTGCTGCTTTATCAGAATATCCTTTTGGATATTAACTACAGTCATTGTGCAATCCATATTTCATTGGGCATCAATTCCCTACCCAACACATCAGACTATGTAACTTTATTTCACCAATTAGACTCTTTTGCAAGGACCTTTGGCAGCCCTATCAAAGTTTATGTCTTACTAGGAAATTTCAGTTTAACTTCTTTAGTGGTATTTCCTGTACTGTTCTAGTTATTTCTGGCTCTCTTTATGGACAGTACAGTACTTTAATACCTATGCTTCATGAGCTCATGTGTATGTTATCCAGAATCTCAGATGAGTTATTATGGAAATGCAAAATTCGGCAAAACAATCCTATTAAAAACAAACATTTACATATCATGACATTGGCTTTTGTTATTCACTTTTCCATTACATTAATTCCTCTTCCACATCTCAAACAAATTCTAACCAGCCTGCGATCCAAAAATGACTCTGAACATTTCTTGCATATGTTTTCATTTTAAGGTTAACTCAAATGATAAATAGTTTAACAGTATGTAAATTGGAAGGAAAATACTGACTACTAACAGGGAAATATTACAAAGTTACACCCCATGCTCACATTGGGAAGATGCAGAAACCAGGATCCATGTATTCCTTACTCTTTTAGTAGCATACAATAGTCTCATGGCCTTGAATCAATTTTTTTAAAAACCTTTTTGCATATACCAGTTCAGATTATTAGAGTTGAACATATTTTTATCTTTACACTAAAAGACATACATACATATAGCTATGGTTAGTAAAATTAATCTAATTTACGCTTTTTGAGTTTAACCCTTATTACAGGTGAGATTGATAGTACTGTATATTTTTAAGGGTACCCGACACTTTGATTATTTGATCCTGTTTTCAGTCGCTTATAACCTCATCAAACTTTAACCACTTGGGCTGAAATTTTCCATGCTGGGTGTCTGCCACGGGCTTAATTTTTTTCAGAACTTCAGCCAAAACTGTTTAGCCATTTCCAAAAACAAAGCTAGGGAAAATATGTTGCTTTGCCTATATTAAAAAACATTTCTGGTGGCATTTTCTCTGTGAAGCTCCAGTGCTACCATTCTTTGGAGCAGGGAACTGAAATTTGGCAGGGTGTGGGCTTTGCATCAGCGATGTGCCTTTTGCCATCACCATGAAAATCCATCCAGATTTGGCCAAGTAATAAAACTGGAAAAATTGTGGTACACATTTTCAGTAGAGACTTACTAGAGCAGTGGTTTTCTACTTTCTTCATTTGTGCACCTCTAACCAATTTCGAATGGAGGTACGGACCCCTCTGGAAATCTCAGACATAGTCTGCGGATTCCCAGGGGTCCACAGACCACAGATTGAAAACCACTGTGCTAGAGCTTCACAGCTAAAACACCAGAAGATTCAATCTGTACTGGGCATGATCCAGTCTGGAGCTAAGCAGGATCTTCCCTGCCACTGCCGCTCTAGGATGCTATAACTGCAGCGATCCTGTCTCTCCTGGACTCTCGGATGATATCCCACCTTCCCCCATTCACTGGGCCTAGGCAGCATGGAAGAAGAGGCTGGTTGATTTGAATACAGAGGAGAGAAAAGCTGGACTGGGGTGACGTGGAGGGGAAGAGGTGTGGAGTAAGATTGGGAAAAGGAACTTGTGGGGGGGAGACTGGAACTTGGGGCTGACAGGGTGGGAAAAGGGAAACTCGGATTGGGAGCTGGAGTGTTTGACTGAGACTGTCTGAGCAAGAAGAGTGGCAGCCAAGGGGATGACAAGATGGTGGTAGGAGGGAAGGGGAGACATCTGATGAGAAGCCAAGTTGGCTGGACAAAGAAACTGGGACAAGAAGTGGAAGACATATCTCCTGAGATGGAACAAAGAGCTGGGGGGGGGAAGGGGTACGGAGGCTGGGGGCAAGAAACCAGATGTATGCAGGACTGGGAGTACAAGCGGAAGTGGGGAATAGGCTAGGATGGAGGGACTAGAGGGGAGATAGTAGGATTTACGGGGCAAGGAGACTGGGATGAGGAGCCAAGGTTGGAAAAGAGGCAGGATTGGGACAGAAACAGGTTTGAGGGGACGGCACAGTAGGGGTCAAGGTTGGAGTTTGACAACTAGAGCACACTCCTCTCCAGAGCCTGGAATGGAAAACCTGATGAATCAGGGTTAAAAAGTTAAGCATTTTCTGTAGGACTTCCACCTCATTTGTTGAGGAACAAGGCAGGGGACTGCAGAGAGAGAAAGTTGACAGTTAAATGTGGCCCTGGAGAACTGGATTCTCACGTGAATCATTTCACAGGATGTTGTAAAAATAAATTAATGTACATTTGTGAAACACTGAGGTACTCTTGTGATGAGCATCATAGAAAACTTCATGAGGAAATTAGTAATTCTGTCTTTAGAACAAGGTTTGAATAGTGTGGAGTAAATAATGTATGGGGCCAAACATTGAACAAGGCAAAAACAAAAGATTCAATAGCTGCTCATTATGTGAGCACTGTCCATCTTGTGCACTGAATGAGGCAAACATACTACATTCATTATCTTGGAAACACAGTTGAAACTATTTTTGTATAGCTGCTGTACAGTTTCTATTGGAAGCAACATTATATGATATATCATATTACAGCAATCATTCACTTAAGAGACCTTGCTGGGTCAAACTATAATTAAAAGAAAAGCAAGTATGTGCACAATTACCTTTTGTTCGGAAATCTTTCTACAGTACTTATCTATTCAGCTGTTAAGAATCAGCTTTTCTGTATGAAATTCACCTCTCATCCATGCTCACCAAATAATTCACATTTGAATTTTCTGATAGCCTATTCTACGACCAGACTTTTAAGCAATTTAAGATGCTTGTGCAATTGCTGAAAGTGAACCTTATATCTCCACATTATTTTTCTGTAGAATGGACATCAAAATTGAGCAATAAAAATAGGACAACTTTATTAGCTAACTACAGGCTCACAGTACTATCATTAATGCTAGAACTGACAACTGCTTACTTTTAATCCTTGTACATTACCAAATGTGATTCTAAAAATCAGCTTTGATTAATGGTCACTATACAGAGACCTCACTAAATATGTGTATTTCTTCAACAAACAGGATAAGCATTTACCAACTATTTTGTGGAAATAGCAACATAGTCCTAGCTATGTCAGAGAATGTTATATTTCAGTGGCTAACCTCTGCGCATTAAATTATGCAAATAAGTTAGGGAAAGTAATTTAGAATAGAGAAGTGGTTCCACAGCTACAAGCTGTGTAATTAAATCTGTACTCTGCAGTACAAAGGTAGCTCTGGTGTCTAGTGCTGAGAGTCCATGTAGCTCTTCTCATGAAACCTAGGTTTTTAATGACAAAATATGCAAAGTAAGCACAAAGCTAATGTCCCTAGGTTAATACTGCAGAATTTTATACTGAGTATGTGAAAAAAACCCACAAACCACTTTTACGGAAGATTGTTTAAACTTCGCAATTATGTATGCTTAAACCTCAAAAACCTTATATTGTACATGCTGTAGTTTCCCTATAACAAGTAGCAGTACTTTACTAAAGTACTGAAAAGTGTGTTATTCACAGTATGTGAGAAACAACACAGTGAACATCATTACTACCACGTGTGGGACTACTCACACGAGCAAGTTTGCAGGATTGGTTACTATATTTCAGTCATTAAACTAAAAATTATACGCATAATAAATGCATTTTATAAATATCTCAAACTATATACCGGTTGATGGTAATGTCAGAAACAAAAAGAACAAGGTGATTGGATACAGTTTCCACAAAATGTTAAAATCCTACACTATATATATTCAAATACTTTATCTAATAAGAAACTTTATTTTCAGCCTTCTATTATTGGACATAACTAGCCGAGCTGAAAAGGGTGGGGCGGGGCTGCAAGTACAGTATACATTCCCACTTCCCTACCCCACAAGTTGACCATGTTTTCAAAGTGAAAAACTGGGAAATGTGGGTGGGGCTATAACAAGGAAGGTTTTGATGAAGGATAAGGGAAGTTGGTGGGAAAGTGGAAAGAAAATGGGGCTCCCTCTTTCCTCTCTTACCCTTACTAAAATTTAGTAACTTATGAAGATCTGATCAGAACTGAAAGATTTATTAAAGGAATAGAAACAAATCACACTCTCATTCCATCTGTGATATGTGCTGAAGCTTTCTCCTTTTGAATTTATTTCTTAATCCTCATTTTCTACTTGACTTTCAGTCTTTTACTTATCAAACTCAATGTCAAATCTTAACCCTTTAAACACAGAAGAACATGGAGGTTGAGAGGAAGTGAAGTAGGCTCTATAACTAACCTAAGCAACAAGAAAATGCCAAAATCCAAATGCATTTTCCAACCATTTTATTAACATTTAAAATACCTCAGGGAATATTTCTTGTAAACTAAATTTGAATTAAGCTCCTATTTTTAAAAGAAATCTAGAAAATTGATGAATTGCCAAGTGAGCATACAAGCTAGAGATAATGGTATATATTCTATACAACTTTCTTGGTCTTTAGAGCATAAAATCTTGGCAAGTTAAAAAGCAAGCTACACTTACTCTTCATGTCCAATTAAAAGATGGAAATATTCTTCCAAATAGTCTTACTGCCTTAAGTTTTTTAGTTTTCTGACCACTCAACAGCTCTCTTTACAGAAATGTGTAAATTAAAGAAAAACTCTCTCCAAGATTTGCTGAAGAAGAACAGAGGTATGTAACAGCAGTCATATTTTAAAGGAAAATATTAGCCATCAATAATAGTAAAGTAATCCAGAATGCCCCATCAGATATGTTATAATCCATTTTTAATTCTTATATATCACCATTCACTGCTGTCTCCCACAAATGTTGACTCAATACTTTTTAAAAATAATAAATCCACTGCTGATCATTCCCGCTTAAACAAAATGAACTTAGATTTCTGAGTGTGCGCCCATCCTCGGGAGAACCCACTGAACACACTTCATAGTTAGCATAATGCATATTTATTTAATCCTATTTCTGTTGATATTTGATATATTTTAAATTTTTCTTTCATTTATAATTCTCCATCAGTTAAAACATCCTTTAGAAAGCGTAGCAACATATCCATTGGGTGGAGCATTTCTAGTTAATATATCCGTACAATAAGAAAAGGGGTAAAGTTATTCTGCATGTACAGCATATAGAATTTTAATAATCTAAATGAAAAATAAAAAAATCTGTTTACATCAGCAACTGAAGTATTAACAAAAAGTTTATGAGATGCTGTAAGCAGTGGAATTCATTTATTTTCATAGGTCTCAGAGTAGCAGCCATGTTAATCTGAATCAGCAAAAAGAACAGGAGTACTTGTGACAGCTTAGAGACTAACAAATTTATTTGAGCATAAGCTTTCGTGGGCTACAGCCCACTTCATCAGATGCATAGAATGGAACATACAGTAAGAAGATATTTATACATACAGAGAACATGAAAAGGTGGAAGTACCCATATCAACTGTAAGAGGCTAATTAATTAAGAGAAGCTATTTTATTATTTATTATTATTTTATTATTTTATTTTCATAGTTACTAATCCAAAGAGAGTTTTTACATTGTCCTGATGTAATTTATATCTGTACATCCCTAAATTTGAAAACTGTGTCCATTAAGATTAATTTACGGTAATTCATAGAGGCCACTTTCAGGATTAGAATTTCATTGTGCTAAGCACTGTACAAAAAACACCTATGAAAAACCGGCGCTGCCCCCAAAGAACTTATGATCCATTTAACTACAGAACACAACACCTGAACAAAAACAAACAAATGGAGGAAGGATGAGGTAACAGTAGAAAAAGCATGTATTAATAAATTAGCATTAGTCCTGACTTGCTATGTGCCTAATACACAGGTTAGCTTTGCCCCAGTGAACAGACAGGAAAATTCATTTCTAAAATACAATAAAATAATGTGAACTCAAATCCAATATCCAAAAACATCCTAGAATTGTTACCACCCCAGGCACCTCTGTATTCACACCCTACACACTACTGCAATAATTTGTATACAAAATATGCATTATGAGGTATCATTTGAAGACCAGTAACACACTGATCAATAATGTATTTTACATGTATCAATGCTGCATGCGAAATTATGGATACTCACTAATTTCATGCTTTAAAATCTGTGACTAAAAGGAATTTAAACCAGGCATCTCAGGGGGAGTTGATAAACAGGGTTTCTCAAGACAAAGAAAGGAGGCTGACACCTCAACCAGGCATGGCTCAAATTCAATGGACTATTTATTTGTATAGGAGATTGCAGCAAGAAGAGAGAATTTGCACAGTAGCAATCACCAGTAGGGGAGGGAACAACAAGGGACACTTATCTTCTAGACTTCATGGCTCCTTTTACTCATCATGAACTAAAGAAGTTTATCTGAGGGAACCCTTCAAAAGAATACATTTCAAATGTTCACTGGACTATAAAAGAGAAGGGGCAAAGAACCCCAAGTTATCTTTCACTTAAGATAACAGAGGAACCAAGCACTTTGGACTTTGCAGGAGGTCAGCCACCTTACTGAAAGGACATGTGGTAAGAAACTTACCTTGACCCAAGACTGCAGTTTTGTTAAGTGTTAGTCACTAGAAAGTGCTGTTCACTTTTCTTTGCTTGTAACCATTTCTGAGTTTACACTTTACACTTGAACTCACTTAAAATCCTCTCCCTTTTTGTTAATAAACATGTTTTACCTTTAATCTAAACCAACCCAGTGCTCTATTTGAAGTCACTGTTAACTCCAGTTAAAGCAACAAACTCCTGTGTTTTTACACCTTTAAAAGAGCAACAGACCTTATGTTCCAGGACATGGCTGGACATTTCAGGGCAGATGGTTTTGGGGAAATTTAGGACTGTAGGTGTGTTGTGGCTACCTGGCTAGTAGTAACCAAGACTGGTGGAGACCAAAGTGGCCATGGCGTAACAAGCAGCATGCTGGAGTAAAAGTTGTTGAATTAGGTATGCTTGTATGCTGGCTGGGATAATCCAGTCGGGGATCTACACCACAGAGCATTTTAAGGCATAAAGGGTGACAGAACAAGCAAGCGGTGACAATCTCTCACTGGTCTGGGTTGCACCACAAAACATGCCAATTATCTAGTTCATTTTTTATCTGGAGAAGTGTTAATATAAACGCAGACTTAGAAGACCTGATGGAGAGGAACCATATTGTACAGACATCACAACAGAGTGATGCTGAATCACTGTCTTTCAAAAACTTAGAAGAAAAATGTAACTTACTGTGTTCTCAGGAACCTAAATGTAAACAGATGCCTAATTCTCTTACTCTGATACTCCAGTTACCAACTCAAAGCTTCAAGGTGGTAAATTTCATACTGAATTCTGAAACAATCATATTTAGTTTCAAACAATACAAAAATCTACCAAAAAGTAAATTACTCTTTGAAAGCAATTCAAAAGCTTAAGAGGAAAAAGCGAAACACTTGGAGTACAAATTGAATCTATAACATTGGTCAAGATTTAAAATTGCCCAAATGCTTTTAGTCAAATGAGATAAAAATGTAATACAGTTTAAATATTTCATAAAATGTGCTTGACTCTTCTGCAATGTAATAGGTCCAGAATATGACGGTCCAGTACTGATTAGAGGAGTATGAGAACAATGGGTTTTGTATCACATATAGTCTTTGATCATGCAACAACACATCAAAGGCTAATTGTTGCTGCTGACAAAAAGTAAGATAGCAGACTCTCTGTCAGTGACAAGCATCTTGATATTACATGATTTATATCCTTGACACCTTCTGGCACCAAACATTTTTAAATGGCTGTTGATTAGAAAATATGGCTGAAATTGCCTGTAACAAACAATTTATATGCCAAATAGAAGCTTGCCCCAATTCACAACTATATGCTATAACTAATATTTTTAAAAAATCTATAACAGTGGTTCTCAACCAGGGGTGTGCATATCCCAGGGGGTACATCAACTCATTTAGATATTTGCCTAGTTTTAAAACAGGCTACATAAAAAGCACTTACGAAGTCAGTACAAACTAAAATTTCATACACACAATCACTTGTTTATACTGCAATAAGTACAATATTTATATTCCAATTTATTTTTTTGTGATTATATGGTAAAAATGAGAAAGTAAGCAATTTTTCAGTAATAGTGTGCTATGACACTTTTTTAATGTCTGATGTTGTAAGCAAGTAATTTTTAAGTGAGGTGTAACTTGGAGGTACGAAGACAAATCAGATTCCTGAGAGGGGTAGGGTAGTCTGGAATGGTTGAGTGACACTTATCTAGAACACTTCACTTCCCTCTCCCAGAGATGCAGATGGGAGATACTCACACTGTCCCCACTTCAATAATGCAAATGCATTTTTGAGAAAAGCTCTTATTTGTTTTGGCAACTGGTGTGCTGCAACTGTTGCTTATCACACTCCCTCCATCTGTTTCTTGTATCCAGCTGTTGTGTCTCACTTTATACTCAGATTGTAAATTCTTTGGAACAGGGACTGTCTTTCAGTTAAGCATGTGTACAGTGCTTTGCACACTGGAGCCTTTATCATGGCTCCTAGGTGCTACTGCAATACAAACAATTTATTGGGACGAAATAGCCAATGGATTGTTAGAGAGACAAGGAGGGTGAGGTAATTTTTCATTAGACCAATTTCTGTTGGTGAAAGAGACAAGCTTTTAAGCTATACGGAGCTCTTCTTCAGGTCTGGGGTCTGCAAGAGCTGGTTTACTATGCTCAGTTACTGAGGGAGCTGAGGTTATTCTCAGAGTCCTACACTTTGGGGGAAACTCTCGGCAGCAGCAGTTCCAAGTCCAGGAACAAGTCAGGCAGAACTTTGTCACTTGGGAGACCCCTGGGTTGAACAGCTGTATTGCAGAGCTCTTGCTTCCTCCAGCCCCTTCTTAGGGGTAGAAAGTAATGTGATCCCTTTTCTTCTCAGGGCTAGATGGTCTCTTGGTCAGAGCTGATGTCCATTCCTTGTCCTGGGGATTCAAGTGACTTAAGAGTTTCCTGAAATGGTGGACCTGACATTTCCAGGGTAGCAGTCACAGGCCTGGATATCTCACCTGAATACAGCTATTTTTGGCTCTTCCCCTCTGGCTGCCACATCCTCAGGGCCACCTGGCTAGATAGTAGACTTCCTCTTTCAGAGCCTGCCCTCCCATTCTGCTAAGGCAGTGGTTCTCACACTTTTTTATTGGTAACCCCTTTCACATAGCAAGCCTCTGAGTGTGACCCCCCATTATAAATTAAATACACGTTTTTATATATTTAACACTATTATAAATGCTGCAGGCAAAGCAAGGTTTGGGGTGGAGGCTGACAGCTCATGACCCCCCCATATAATAGCCTCATAACCCCTGCAATTTGAGAACCCCTGTGTTAAGGGATCCCCTTTTACCTCCTGAGCTTTCTTCTGTGGAAAATGAGGTTTGGCTTTCCCCAGCACATCCTCCAAGGACACTCTAGGGCAGAGGTGGGCAAACTACGGCCTGCGGGCCACATCTGGCTGCGGGACCCTCCTGCACGGCCCCTGAGCTCCTGCCCTGCTGCTCCCTCTCCCCTGCAACCTCAGCTCACTGCGAGGCTGGCACAATGCTCTGGGCAGCGGGGCTGCGAGCTCTGGGGAAGCGCAGCTGCAGAGCTGCAGCCTGACCCAGTACTCTGTGCTGCATGGTGGCGTGGCTGGCTCCAGCCGGGGAGCGTGGCTGCCTGTCCTGGTGCTCTGAGCGGTGTGGCTGTAGTGCTGCCAGCCACTGGTGCTCTAGGCAGCGCGGTAAGGGGGCAGGGAACGGGGAGGTTGGATAGAGGGCAGGGGAGTTTGGGGGGCCGGTCGGGGACCGGGAGTGTGGATAGGGATCAGAGCAGTCAGAGGGCAGGGAACAGGGGGCTTGAATGGTGGCAGGGGTCCCGGGGGGCAGTCAGGAAGGAGGAGGGGGGTTGAATGGGGTGACGGGGGGCAGTCAAGGAACAGGGAGAAGGGGTGGTTGGATGGGGCAGGAGTCCCAGGGGGCAGGAAGGAGAGAGGGGATTGGGTGGGGTGGCAGGGGGCAGTCATGGGACAGGGAGCAGGGGGGATGGATAGGCAGAGGTCAGGGGAGTGCTGTCAGGTGGTGAGAAGCGGGGGGGGTCAGAGAGGGCGGGGGCTGGGCCATGCCTGTCTGTTTGGGGAGGCACAACCTCCCCTAACTGGCCCTCCATACAATTTCTGAAACCCGATGTGGCCCTCAGGCCAAAAAGTTTGCCCACCCCTGCTCTAGGGGTATGAGAGGCACAGAGGACAGGTGCTAGCATATCAAAGCCTTTGGTCTAATACCTGGTAAACAGCAGGAAGAGTTTGGGGGGGAAACAAAAAGAAAAAGAGAAAACAAGCTTTAATAATGTGTGTGGGGAAATTACTCCACCCAAACTTGGTGGAAACTTGAATTTAATTCCTCTGTGCCTCAGTTCCTCATATGTGAAACAGGGATACCACCTGCTCACATCATAGAGGTGTCGTGAAGGAAAATTCAATAATATCTTCAAAGTCACTCAGATACTATAGTGATGAGTACCACAGAAAAGCCCCTGAAAAAATTAGTAAGTCTGTCTTCAGAGCAGGGTCTGAATAGTGTACAGTAAATAAGGCATTTTAGCACTTCTGATAATTAGGTTCTTATATAAAAGTACAATAGCTGAAACATATGTTTTATTTACCACAGTTTCATGCTTTGGACAATAATCTCTCCACAAACAAAGCTTTTCTTTTTTTGACAAGTTTTAAATTCCTTTTTCTTCTTTGCTCATGTCATGTGATTTCATCTGACATTTTACTTCTTTTAGAGACAAACTGCTCTTGCACATTTTACAAGCAAAGCCAGTCAAAGCAACAGTTCTATTGCACCAAGCAACTAACCTAATTTCTGCTCCTTTAAATTCTCATATTCTCTGTCAAGAGAAAATAAAATATTTAACAGTAATAATGCATATTTAAACATACTGGGCTTGACTCGGCCTCATGGAAGCAGTTGCACTCCCGAGTCCTAGTGAGGACTCACCCGTAGCAGGGTGAGTAGATGGTAATTCTACTAGAGGAGGGCAGCTTTCAACTCCAGTCAGATCTGCAGGCTGCCTAGGTTGGGTTGTAAATCACTACATTAACTGACAGCCCAGTCCCTGTCCCTTCCCTGCCCTCTTTGCAGTCTGGGCTGGCTGGCGCATGGTTGCTACCTAGAGGAAGGTTAGTGGTCAACTTATGCCCTGTTCCAGTCAGACCATCTACCACAAGGCACTCTCAGTCAGTGCTTCACTGGTGAAAGCCAGACAATGAATCCTGCTACTGCATCAAAGGCCATTAAAATAACTATTATTATTATTATACTGCAACAGAACAAGCCATAGCCCTTGACAGAACAAACAGAAAGACAAACCTTGGGAAAGATTTTCAAAAGTGGCTAGTAATTTTGAGGGCCTCAGTTTCTGAGTGCTCAACTTGAGACAACTTAAAGATGTCTGATTTTCAGACAATGCTGAGCATGCATCTTTTGAAAATTAGGCCCCATTAAATTGTGTCAAGTTAAACACATATAATTGAGGCATTGAAAAAACAGTAGTCACTTTTGAAAATATTGGCCAAAGCCCTTGCCCTAAAAATCTTATCTTGTTTTAGGCATTACATGCTGAGCAGGGGTAAAACATTAAAGAGGAGATGAAGTAAAGAAGGATAAATAAGAATACACAATTACTCAGGTTAGGTATATGAATTACCATCAAGATTTAAAAAAAAAAATTATTTGTGCACTTTCAATTGTTACAAAGAAAGTGCCTAGTAACGGACCCTGTAGATCAGTGGTTCCCAAACTTGTTCCACTGCTTGTGCAGGGAAAGCCCCTGGTGGGCCGGGCCGGTTTGTGTACCTGCCATGTCCGCAGGTTCGGCTGATCGTGGCTCCCAGTGGCTGCGGTTCGCTGCTCCAGGGCAACGGGAGCTGCTGGAAGTGGCGTGGGCCGAGGGATGTACTGGCCGCTGCTTCCAGCGGCTCCCATTGGCCTGGAGCAGCTTTCCCTGCACAAGCGGCGGAACAAGTTTGGGAACCACTGCTGTAGATCAAGAAATTTGGTGGTGGGAAAAACAGAGAGGAAATGAATTCCAAAGGAATTCAGGGAATTCCTTCCCTGAAAATAATGTCATCAGCCTTCTCCCAAACCAAAGTGGTTCCAATTCAGATTCCTTCACTGATTACAAATGCAGAAGTATGACTTATGAAGAGGTGATATTCACAAAGATAGGTCACACATAATTTATGATGTTACAGGTTAAAACCAATACCACAGATTCCACGAGAAAACCAAAAGGAAGCTAATGCAGACTGTTTAGCTCTCGTATAATATTCTCTTGACATAACTAACATGATCAATATGTGAAAGAAAGAGCCTCAGCCTTCCAACCAGACACAAAGGGGAAAAAGTCCTGGTCACACACTATAAGCAGTTGTGCATCTAATAAAATGTAGTTTATGGACTTCAGTGAAAAATGAGAGTCACATTCCCAGACTCAAGTAGTGGATATAATTTGTGCCATATTTTCATGCTCTTTCCTCCAATCTAACAGCAACACCTCAGTCCTATCTGCAGGGCCCTACCAAAATTTCACAGCCAGGGGTTTTAAAATTGGTCATTTCAGGATGTTGTAACCGTTGGGGTTCCAAACCAAAATGGGAATGGGGGGGTGGGATGGGGAGTCCCACGATTGCCACCCTCACTGCAAGCTTCCTGCAGTTAGAGGAAGTTGGTGGAAGTGGCTAAGATCTCCTCTATGCTGCTGTCGGGGGCTCCTAACTGCTAGTCCAGGCCAGTGACAGATTAAGGAAAAATTGGGGGCCCCAGCCCCAGAAGCCACCCCAGGGTGGAAGCCCAGACTGAGTCACCAGAGCCCCGGAAGAAGCCCTGGGGGAAAAAGCCTCGAGCCTGGACTGCCGCAAGCCCTGGCTTAGGGGCAAGCCCTGAGCCAAGGCTGTCCCGGCTAGGGAGGCAGAAGCCCCAAACCAGGGCTGCCCCAAACCCCAGCTAGAGCAGCGGGGAGCAGAAGTCCAGAACCTGGGATGCCTTGCCTGGGAGGAAGGCCGGAAGCCCCAAGCGCGGGCTGCCTCGAGCCCCGGCTGGAGTGGAGGGAAGGGCGGAAGCCCCGAGCCCTAGCAGGAGCCACTGGAGGAGGAAGCCCCAAACTTGGTGCCTGGAGCTGCGGCAGGAGCTGCAAGGTAGGGGGCAGAAGCCTGGAACTGAGGCTGCCCCGGGTGCAGCTGCTGGGAGCAGAAGCCCCTAGCCTGGCAGGAGTTGCTGGGGGAAACTAGCCCTGAGCTCGGCACCCAGAGCCGAGGGGGAAAGGGGGATTGGAAGCCCGGAGCCCAGCTCCTGGACTGCTGCAGTGCAGAAGTGAGTGTGTACCACGCTCATTTCTGCACTGCCTCTGGAGGTGGGTCTGACCTCCCCACCAAGAGTGGCCATGCAGGGGAAGGACAACTCCTGTCTCTCCCCAGTGTGTCTGGACTATCAGCTAGGAGCCATGGGGAGATCAAATTTTATGGGGAAAGGCTGATTTCACGGTCCGTGATTTTTTTCATGGACTGTGAAATTGGTAGGGCTCTACCTATCTGTATTGAGCCTCAGCTAGCTGATTCACAATCCATGACTGTCTCCAATAGACATCAGGTCAAACTGTACACTAAAACTAATCCTGTTTTAACCCCTCCACCTCTCACATACAAGATGTACATACACAGATTTTGTTGATCAGGAAGCATCTTACACTTGAGATGAAGTGCAAAGAGCATAGCTTTGCTGGAAGTTTATTTTCTTACTTCTCTTTTCTTACAGTACTTCCTGTGGAGGAAGCAAGCCATAAGGAAGGATCTCCAGACAATGTCATATTCTGGTAAACTTTAAATGTGATCAGAACAGGCTTTTACTCTGTCACTTTTGTCAGTGTCTTCTTTATCTTAATATACATTCTCAAAAAAATAAAATAAAATAAAATAAAATAAAAATACCATGTTTTAAGAAGTACAGAAATATTACTTTTGTAGCCATTGACTTCATAAATAGATAAAACCGTATTACAGGCATATTGCATTTACTGTAAGTGAAAAATTACATAAGTACATAAAATAAAGGAAAATACATTTTTAGAACCCAGAGAGCTTGTGGTGAAATCCTGGCCCACTAAAGTGAGTAACAAAACTCCTTTTGAGTTCAATAGAGCCAAGATTTCTCTCACAATCGCTATGAAGTGTTGAACACCTTCAACTGTGAGGGTGAACCACAGCTTCCAGAAAGTGCTCAGTCCCTCAGGATTGGGCCCCAAGATAGCATCTCAGGATCTTTCTACACTGTAATTGGACATCAACAGCTGGCCTGTGTCAGGCTAAGGAGCTGTTTAATTGTGATGTAGACATTTGGATTTTGGCTGGAGCCCGAGCTTTGGGACTCTTACCCCTTGCAAGATCCCAGAGTTTGGGCTTCAGCCCAAGCATCTACACCACAATTAAACAGCCCCTTAGCCCAAGTGAACTGACACAGGCCAGCTGCGGGTGTCTAATTACAGTGCAGACATACCCTAAATTTCCACAGATAAAACAATTTTACTAAATGTGAAATTTTTGTTTGTAAGAATGCAGAACTACTATTATACAGCTTGAGCCTACAAACCCTTACTCAGGAGTATAGTCCATATCCACCTAGGTAGTTGCAATAAAATCAATAGGAGGTCTAAAATGACTAATTATTATTTATGTATGTAAAATTTTCAATGATTAGCCCCATAACTTCTCCTTTATAACTGTATAATAGAAACAATTAACATACTTTTTACTAATCATTTGTTGACTGGCTTACGTGATAACATTTATGCCATCTAGTTCTAATTGGTATTAAAATAATTCATGTTTACAATAATTTACGCCTATTTTCTTGTTTTATTTTAATTTAAATAACCCCAACAGGGAAACTGTATGAATTTTAAAATAAACTAATGCATGAGTGTGGGATATGGGTACTCTAAGTATCTATGGAGCAGAACCTGGGTCTGGAGAGCCTGATGTTCCCACAGTGCCACCAGGAGGCCATGCAGAGCCACAACCAGGGAGCACTGTGGAGAATAGGTACTGCAGGAAGTACCACCCAAGGGGGGGTAGAGTGACAGGACCCTGCAGCCCTCTTTTTAGCCAAGCACCCTATTTTACCCTGGAGGTTGCCCTGGGGACATTGTCTAGGCAACCACACAGACTTTGGCCTGCTGCCACTCAGGACTTTGCCTTGTCTCCCGATCACCAGCCTGATTCTGCCCCTGACTGTTGCCTCCAGACTTAACTCTGCTATTATTCTCCAGTTTCCGACCCCGGCCTGACTTCAACTCTTGCTTACTGAACCTGGCTCTTTGCGATTCCTCCAACTCCCATTCAGTGACTACCATCCCTGATGTACAGACCCCAGCCCATCTATGACTTGTAGGCCAGACTGCTTACCCTTACTCCCTTACAGTTATTCCTCTGTGCACCTGTAACTATAATGGAGTTATTTCTTAAGTAAAGGGTAAGCAGATATATGCTATTTTCAATTTGAAGCATTGGCAAGCCACATTTAAATTGTAAACAAATTCATATAAAATTCAAATCCTATTTCCATGCTGAGTTATAGTTTTTGACATCTTGTTGTAACTATATTAGATGTACATGATCATTGATTTCACCCCTAAAAAGGACATAAGCAGAACATGAGATATTATATATATTCCTGATGAAACTAGATAAGAGGGAAATGTCAGAGCATTAATTATAGATTAAGAAAACTGCACGAGGGAAAAAAAACACAAAAGAACCCACCAAAGGTGGTTATTACAAGGTACTAATCTAAAATAACGTGAGGTGCCGTCCTCATTGAACTGAACGGTAGTATAAACAGAATGAAGGTCAACAAGGAAGGCAGCTTCTTTACTAGGATGAACACAAATACTTAACTGACTCCTAGAGGTAGTAGAAATTACTCTGAATTGTTATTGACAGCACAGAAATAATGGCGTCTGTTCTTGTACAGCAAATTACGCAAGAGCAGCTACTCTATTACTATGCAAATATAAGTCATTAGACAACTAACAATTGCATCTCTGCAGATGCCAACGGACTTGAAGGACAGTTAGTATTCAACATTATAAGAAGCTGTGGACTGAATCTAATTTCTGCAAAACGAGAACATGCAAGAATTTGTTTCAAGTGTTTCTTTTCTTCTGACATTAGCCATTCTGACTAAATACAGTAAAATCACCATGCATTTCTATGTTTTCATAAATTATGTATTTGACAGTCTTCATTCTAGAGTGAGGATTCTAAAAATGGGTGCAGCCCCACGCTGTGGTCCCCAAGGTCCCCTGGCTCAGTTCTAGGGAACTTGTAAACATAGGTACTGGTTTGCTGTGCCATGTAGGCTGGCCCCAAATACACTATCACCTTCACCTCATTGGAAAGGGAAAGGAAAAGGGAAGGGGTCGGACCGGGAGCCATCCTGATACCATTTCCCTCCTCTCCCCGTTAGCTTCCAATGAGCAGAAAAAGGAATCACAGTTGTGGGGCCAGCCCCTCTTCATGAGCACAGGGAGTCAATCTTAAGTTACTATACAAATAATTAGTAAAAGATCAGTTTTTAGTGTATTTCTTGTCTCATCTTTACTACATTTTCCATTAAAAAAAACCCTGACAAACCCAAGACTCCAGCAGGTATACAAGACTCCGTTCCTTTAACTCCAGACTACCTTCCCAAGCTGGAAAGTTGCAAACATGTATGCATTCTATGGAAGTCATATCACCACACTGACTATATAAAATGATTATATAGTGAGGCACTTGGCCACTGAAAGTGATGAACATTAGGAAGATTTCAGCAGCTGATAATCAGCGATCAATTGCTCGTCCTAGTTACTGAGAGGACTGTCAGAAATTTGTGGCAGGGAGGTTTCCTCAACTAAATGTGGAGGAAGTCTGAATTTTATAGGATGAAAGCATGCCCCATCTGAGCAGTGGACAACTCACCCTATAATCATAGAAAAGGAGATAAATAGGGGATGACTGCTTCCTACAATACCCACTCCAGAAAAGAGGCTGTCTACCTATCCTAGATGCACGTTCATGGTAAAATGCACATATCCTAATACACATATGAAGCTGGAACTGCCTCTAATGGGCACAGAGTGTGGTCTGCTTCTACACAAATAGATGCTTAGACTGCCTGCAGATACAAAGGCATTATTCAGTTTAGTGGTCTTTAGCCATGCAAAATAATGTGCTAAGGTCCTCCTTGACACATTCTTGCATCCCAAAAGGGATCTCTTATTCCCCAGTCTCACTGGCTTCTCCAGACAGACTCTGCTGTTTTTACAAAATTCTGTCAACTCGTATAGTTTTCAATTCAAAACCATCATTGTATCTGGATCCTTTGATTATATTTGAGGATAGGATTTTGGAAGACACCACCATCTGTTCCTTCAAAATGGAAGGTTGACTATTTTTAAAAGTTTGCATGAGGTTTGATAATGGTCCTACAAGCTTATCTGCTGATGCACATTCACCAATATCTAAATGAACAATTTCATAAATACCCGTATATACTCGATCATAAGCCAGTTCGTTTATAAGCCGACCCCCCAAGATGCATAAGTAAAAATGGAATTTTTTTATGACCCGTTCATAAGCTGACCCTATAATTCAGGAGCCAGCAAACTGTGGCTCCCGGGCCATCAGGATAAGCCGCTGGTGGGCCGAGATGGATTGTTTACCTCGAGCGTCCGCAGGCACGGAGGCAAACCTAAGGAAGCAAAGTGTTCTGGCGCGCCAGCTGTTTACCCTGATGGGCCAGGACAGCAACTGGTGGGGATTTTGGGGGGGGGGGGGAAGCTGGAGGTCAGGAGAGTAACCCCTGTGACCACCCCCCAAATGACCCCAACCTTAGCCTGGGACCGCCCCACTCTCTGCATCCCGTCCCTTCCCATCTTATCTGGGGATCTCTCTGGCTTGGCTGGAGCTGCTCCAGCAGCCTGGGCAGCGCAGCTGCAGCCTACTGCGGCAGGCCAGACCGGGTGGCGCGACTGCAGCATGTTCCAGTGGGCTGGGCTGGGCGGCACGGCCACAGCCTGCTCTGGGGGGTGGGGCCGAGCGGCACTGTTGGTGTCACTAGGCATCACCCTAGGTAACTCGGGGGGGGTAAAAGACCATGAGCGTGGATAAAGCCCTCCTGCTCTAGGCCTAAGTAAACCAAAGCTCCTCCATGTTGAACTTTAAACGACCTAACATGCCTGCAGCTATCAGTTGCAACACAGCTCAAACCGGTGTAAAGCGGTAGTGATAAGGGAAAGGGCCTACCTGCTTCTAGCTAAAAAACAAAATAACTGCAAAAAAAATATTACTAACAAGCTACCATTACAGCAGCCAAGGTTGTTTCATGTAATTGCTACCAAAAAAGGGGGGGGGGGAGGAAGAAGGGAGGGGAACTAAAATAAAAAAAACTGCTTGTATCAGTGTGCTTAATTTGAGACGTGCCAGTCTCCTTGCACCGCTTTAAAATCTCAAATAAAACTTTGCTTGCTTCTCCACCCTGGTGTGTCCATCGGCGCGACGCACCCCCCCCTCGGGCCCTCTTTGCCGGCAACAGCACAGCTGCAGCCTGCCAGCCCCGGAGCTGCAGGGGAGAGCAGCGTGGCCAGAAGCAGAAAGACTCTGGCCCCGCCTCTTCCCTTCTGGCTCTGCTGGCTGTGCTGCCTCTGTTGGGGAGCAAGGAGAATAAAGAATAAAGAAATTATTGCATACCTAAATAAGACCATAGGAACACCACCCCAATACATTATTTTAATGTTTAAAATTGATAGTCCTGGTATTTATTAAGTTCAGAATGAACTCAGGGTTCCCCTGTTCCTTTCCACCAACATGCTACAACTTTGTATTTAAGAAAACAAAACCACATCTCAGATAGTAATAACTCTCAGCAGAGGTGATACGCAGGGTCACATGCCCCCACCACTCCAGATTTGCTGCTTGGCTTGTACTGAGCATGCTCATACAGACTGAGCATGCTCAATAACACTACTGAAGCAGGCTGCCCTTATTCCACATGCCCACTATCAGCAGGCATGAATTGTCCCTGACTTTCAGTCAGCATGAACTTGTACTAGATTTGAACAGGAGAGCTAGTGAAAAATAGTATTTGTATATCATTACCCCTCCCCTGTAGCTTCTTTGAATTATTAATATATATTAAATATAGTTTTTGAATGATATTGACTACACAGCTGATATATTGGTATAGATTTTTTTTCTTAAGTTACAATAAATATTTCTTCTGAGGCTTGGTCTACACTATGGAGTTAGGTCAAATTTAGCTACGTTAGGTCGATTTAAAAATGACTGCATCCACACAACGAACCCTGTTCTGTCGACCTAAAGGGCTCTTAAAATCGACTTCTGTACTCTTCCCCAATGAGGGGACTAACGCTAAAATTGACTTTGCTGGGTCAAATTTGGGATAGTGGGGATGCAAATCGACAAGAGCTATCCCAGAGTGCTCCATTGTGACCACTCTGGACAGCACTTTGAACTCCAATGCACTAGCCAGGTACACAGGAAAAGCCCCGGGAACTTTTGAACTTCATTTCCTGTTTGGTCAGTGTGGCAAACTCAGCAGCACAGGTGACCATGCAGTCCCCCCAGAATCGTAGAGTGTAGAATGTTTCTAGGTTCCCCCTACCATCTCCGTCCCTGAGGTTATCGCAGATTAGTAGACAAAAAAAAAAAACGCACTCAGAATGACATGTTTTCCGAGTTCACGCAGTCCTCCCGCACTGATAGGGCACAGCTTAATGCATGGAGGCATTCAGTGGCAGAAGCCAGGAAAGAATTAAGTGAGCATGAAGAGTGGAGGCAGGATGTGATGCTGAGGCTAATGGGGGAGCAAACGGACATGATGAAGCGTCTGTTGGAGCTGCAGGAAAACCAACAAGAGCACAGACTCCTGCTGCATCCACTGTATAACCGCCTCGCCTCCCCTCCTCCCCATGTTCCATAGCCTCCTCATCCCGATGCCCAAGAACGCAGGCTGGGGGAGGCTCCGGGCACCCAGCCACTCCGCTGCAGAGGATGGCCCAAGCAACAGAAGGCTGTCATTCAAACAGTTTGATTTCTAGTGTGTCTACAATAAGCAATGTGGCCTTGTCCTTCCCTCCTCCCCCACTCCACCAGGCTACCTTGTCCGTTATCTCTCTCTCTTTTTTTTTTTTAAATAAAGAAAGAAAGAATGCCTGGTTTCAAAACAATGGTTACTTTATTTCAAAGCGGGAAGTGTAGTTGGCTTACAGGGAATTAAAATCAACAAAGGGAGTGGGTTTGCATCAAGGAGAAACACACACAACTGTCACATCGAAGCCTGGCCAGTCATGAAACTGGTTTTCAAAGCCTCTCTGATGTGCAGTGTGCCTTGCTGTGCTCTTCTAATCACCCTGGTGTCTTGCTGCTCAAAATCGGACGCCTAGTGATTTGCCTCAACCTCCCACCCCACCATAAACGTCTCCCCCTTACTCTCACAGATATTATGGAGCATGCAGCAATAACAGTGGGAATGTTGGTTGCGCTGAGGACTGACTAATGGCGCCAGCGAGCTTTTAAACATCCAAAGGCACATTCTACCACCATTCTGCACTTGCTCAGCCTATAGTTGAACTGCTCCTTACTACTGTCCAGGCTTCATGAACAGATCCACTGAGCAGGAGAGCAGAGTTGCAGCGGAAGTGGTGGATGAGGACGGTTAGCAGTCTTACTGCACCGTCTGCTGCCAGCAGCACCCAGGAAGACCAAAACGGATCCCCCGAGCTTGTCACTGGAGAGCAGAGTTGCAGGAGACCAGAGTTGCAGCGGAAGCGGTGGAGCTGTACACCATGCCCTGGAGATCGCTAGGAGCTGGGCAGTGAAGACATCCCAGGATCCCCAGCCAAGCTACATGTCCGATAAGGACGGTTAGCACCGTCTGCTGCGAAGGCAAGGAGCTGATGCTGTGTAGCAATGCTATCTGCTGCAGATGCTTCTGTGTCGAATGCTTGGAGGTCCAGGTAGGGCAAGGTAGCTTGGCCAAGGCAAAGAGCAAGAGCCCTGTTACATGTGTCAACCACAGAAGTGCTATGGGGTGTTACAGCGCCGACCGGACTGGAATGTACGGCTGCAAGACTTCATCAGTGATAAAGGAGAGGAATATGATGCACCTAAAATCTAAAAAGGCCCGCACATTTCCCAGAGTCACTACCCTTGATAACAGAACGTCAATGATTGATTGCATTCGCTACTTGGATCACAGGAGCCCCCACAGTAGACTTTCCCACAACAGCAGTGGTGAGGGTGAACTGAGCGGCCTCCATGCTTGCTGTGGTATGGTGTCTGCACAAGTAGCCAGGAAAAAAGGTGTGAAATGATTGTCCGCCATTGCTTTCACGGAGGGAGAGGGCAACTGATGACATGTACCCAAAACCACCCGCGACAATGTTTTTGCCCCATCAGGCATTGGGAGCTTAACCCAGAATTCCAACGGGTGACGGAGAGTGTGGGAACTGTGGGATAGCAGTGCACTGCTCCGTGAGTTGATGCAAGCCATGGCAGTGAGGATGTACTTCGCCGACTTAATGTACTTAGTGTGGATATACGCAATCTACTATATAAAATCGATTTCTAAAAATCAACTTCTATAAAATCAACCTAATTTCGTAGTGTAGACATACCTAAGGCAGATACAAACTTTGGGTTATTTTAGACAGAAAATTCTGTTACCTACCATAAATATATTTAAAATTGTATCAAGAATCTATTATGGATAATGGACAATTAGGAACCATATATCATAATTAGATAATATTGTCTAGGATTTGGTGAGAATACCATGTTTAAAAATTGAAATAAAAATGTGGGTCTGAAACTAACCACTTAATTTCTCTAAAAATTATTGAAAATAGCAAAACTTACCAACAGCAGTTCCTAGTAAGTACAGCTGTAATTAGCCAGCAGGCACTGCAATGCCATTCAGGAGATATGGCCTGCCCTTCACTATAACCTAGTTCTGGCTACCAGCTGCTTTTTCTCAGTTTTGTATTTTTACTTCTAAACTGCAATATAATACTACGATCCTAAGAGCACCCCAAGGCCAGATGGACCATTGTTGTCATTATATTTACCCAAGACGTGGCATGTAATCTATAACTGGAAAACTAGTAACTCACTGATTATAAATATTCTTGTGCAATGTATGTACAGTTAAGCCAGAAAGAATTTTACAGATATGCTGGAAATATGTGACAAATGTGTTTAAACCAGGCACAGTAGGGAGAGTTGATCTACCGGTTTTCTCCAGACAATGGAAAGAAGCCGACACCTCAAACATAAGAACATCAGAATGGCCACGCTAGGTCAGACCAATGGTCCATAACCAGTCTTCTAACAGCGGCCAATGTCAGATGTTTCAGAGGGAATGAACTGAATAGGGCAATTAAAGAGTGAAACATCCCATCATCAAGTTGCAGCTTCTGGCAGTCAGAGGTTTAGGGACAATTGACACACACAGGGTTGTCCCTCTGACCATCTCGGCTAACAGCCATTGATGGACCTATCTTCCATGAACGTATCTAGCTCTTTTTTAAACCCAGTTATACGTTTGGTCTTCACAACATCCCCAGGCAATGAGTTCCACAGGCTGACTGAGCACTGTGTGAAGAAGTACTTCCTTATATTTGTTTTAAACCTGCTGCCTATTAATGTCATTGGGTGACCCCTGATTCTTGTGTTATGTGAAGGGGGTGAAAAACACTTCCCTATTCACTTTCTACACACCATTCATGATTTTATAGACCCCATCATATTCCTCCCTTAATCGTCTCTTTTCTAAGCTGAATAGTCCCAGTCATTTTAATTTCTCCTTGTATGAAAACTGTTCCATACCCTTCATCATTTTGGTTGTCCTCCTTGGTACCTTTTCCAATTTTAATATAAGTCTTTTTTGAGATGGGGATACCAGAACTGCACCCAGTATACAAGGTGTTGGCGTACCATGGATTTATGTAGTGGCATTCTGATATTTTTTCGTCTTTTTATCTATCCCTTTCCTAATGGTTCCTAACATAGTTAACCTTTCTGACTGCCACTGCACATTGAGCAGATGTTTTCAGAGAACTATCCACAATGACTTAAAGATCTCTTTCTTGAATTGAAACAGTTAATTTAGACCCCTTCATTTTGTACATATAGTTGGGGTTATTTTTTCCCCAACATGAATTACTTTGCACTTAACAATGAATTTCATGTCATTTTGTTGCCCAGTCATCCAGTTTTGTGAAATCCCTTTATAACTCGTTGCAGTCACTTTTGGACTTAACTGTACTGAGTAATTTAATATTGTCTTCAAACTTTACCACCCCCTTTTCAAATTCTTTATGAATAAGTTGAACAGCATAGGTCTCAGGGTGTTACAAGAAAACTGGACTTGACATAGCCTCAGCCATTTTGTGTACCCAGCCACCATTAGCTGAAAGCGAGAACACCACATAGTCAGGAATAATTATGCCTTTGCTTTAGCTGACAAAATAGCTGAACAGCTACAATGTTGCTAATAAAAAGAAATAACATATTAATAAAAATCAAAGAAAGTGTGGAAATCTGGGTGTCTATGATGAAGAGTTCTTTTGGTTAGGAGTTGCTTTTCTAAGTAAAATTATTTCCTATCTTTTAACCAGTTACTTATCCATTAGAGGACCTTCCCACTTATCCCATGACTGCATACTTTGCTTTAGACCCTTTGGCTTCCTGAAAGTCCAAGTAAACTGTATCAACTGGATTACCCTTGTCCACGTGTTTTGTTGACACTCTCTGAGAATTCTAATAGATTGGTGAGGCATGATATCCCTTTACAAAAGCCAGGTTGACTGTTCCCTGACATATCGTGTTCATCTGTTCTCACACTTCTGTTATTTACTTCAGTTTCAAACAATTTGCCTGGTACTGAAGTTAGGCTTACTGGCCTGTAATTGCCAGGATCACCTCTGAAGCTTTTTTTAAAATTCATTTTATTTTTTTTAAATCACTGTTACATTAGCTACCCTCCAGACATCTGGTACAAAGGCTGATATAAGCAATGGGTTACATATCATGGTTACTAGTTCTGCAATTTCATTTCTGAGTTCTTTCAAAAATCTTGGGTGAATACCATCTGGTCCTGGTGACTCACTGCTGTTTAGTTTATCAATTCGTTCCAAACCCCTCTTCTATTAACACCTCTATCTGGGACAGTTCCTCAGATTTGTCACCAAAAAATAATGGCTCATGGGTGCGTATCTCACTCACATCATTTGCAGTGAAGACTGATGCAAAGAGTTTATTTACTAGCTCTGCAACGGCCTTATCTTGAGTGCTCCTTACGTGCCTTGATCATCCCCTGGCCCTATCTAGTTTGTTAAGTTAGATTGAAGTCTTAGGACCATATTCTTACTTGTTTGTTTATAACTATTTCTATCTTTATTTCCTTATAGTTGATATAACTTAAACCTATGTCCTTTCATTAATAAAATTATTTTACTTTTACTAGAAACCAGTTCCGTGCTTTGATTGAAACAGAGTGTCCAGTTAAGGCAATAAGCTGCTGTGTGCTGTCTCCAGGAGCAAATGGGGTTCAACTGATTGTACCTGCTAGGCAAGAGTCCTGAAGAGATTGCTGGCAAGGCAGACAAGCTGATGTGTCAGGGAGTTAACACATAGCTTAGCAGCAGCTCCCACTTGTTGATGCTGAGAGGGATAACACAGTAACCCAATTCTGGTAACCCCAGCAGAGTGTCACAAATTATTTGCACAATAAAATGAAACTGAAGCACAAATTGATATGAGCCCTCTAGCTATGGTTATGGAATGAGAGTCTTGATAAAAACTCCCACACAGAAAATATAAATTTGAATAATCAGGTAATCTTTCAGTATTATTAAGTAGCCACAAGTGTGAGTATAAAGTAGAGTACTCTTCCCTGAAAGAAGCCTTAAGTAAATTTAATCCTCAAGGCACCAAATTCTACAGAGACCTCGTAGGAAAATATTGTTTACTAAATCTTATCGAATGACACAGCTATAAAAATGTTGTCAACAGTTGCTTGTGGTAACTAAGCTTATTAAACTTCTATCTTCCCATGGCTTCTGAGACAAAATAACAGCTGGAAACCAGATAATAAAGAAATATAATCCATCATTCTTACAGAGGAAATTAATATCTGTCAAATTCACTTCTGACAATTTAATATAATGGGTTTAAAATAGCTGCTTAGATTTCTTTTTCTGGTCTAAGGTAGCTGTTGTAAGAAAAACAAGAAGTAATTTCTAAGTACTGCTAAGTTCAAGTTAATTATCGTAAACAGAAAACTATTACAGGCATTAAGTTAATCCAAGTTGTACAATATATGTAACACAAACAGCAGCTTTGTATATTTGAATTAAAAATATAACCTTTTATGATAAATCAGCCTGGTCTGTGACACTGATAACCCCAGGACTGAGGACAGAATAAAGGACTAAAATCAGTGCCAGATGATAATTTAAATAAATCCTCAGCTTCTTCAAATGCATTATTAAACTAATTTGTATCATTTCAATATAAAGTCTGCATGCAGAACAGGAGCATAGAAATGTAGCAAATTGTAATTAAGTATGTAAATTCTGATGAAATAATCCAGCAGAGCCAATCTCAGCAAGCAAACTGCATACTGTCGACTCAATGTAGAAAATAACTGAAAAAGACAGTAAGTATAAATGCATTTAAAAAATCATAACTTCAGAAGTTACCCTGGGGGGAGGCATGCATGCTGCACCAATCTAAAGACAGCACAGTGGTGATTATCATACTCTGCTTTTGGAGGCCTTGTGCTTTACTGAGGGCTTGTCTATACAGTGCAGTAATTCACTAGGGAACTTTCAGTGTATGCCAGCATGGTCTATACAGTTCAGTTAATGTGCAACATGTCAGTGCACTTTAGAATTCACATGCCACTGTCACGCAGTTCCACACTGTCTAGATAAGCCCTGAGACACAACGTCTTCAGGAGTTCCAACTGTACTGGGACAGTTTAATCTTTAGAATGGTATTAACACTGAGAAGGACCAAGCATGGGAATCAATAGCTCCCCACTGCTGGGGAGCCTTTCCCTGCTTCAGTGAAAGACTCCAGCAGCGGGGAAAGGTTCTGGCAGGGGGAGGCAGTGTTACCCAGGGTTCTTTCAACCCAAAGCTATTGGTAACTTTTACTCTGTGCGAGGAGGTGTCAGGAAATAAATCAGGGGAGGCACGGCCGTCCGACCGACAGATGGCTGACGCAAACAGGACAACACAAGAGTGCTTTCACTTAAAGCTAAACTTTACTAGTCTCAAGCACTTACACACGTCTGCAACAAGATTAAAACACCCCCAACCCTGGATAATTACCAAAGCTGTGTGGCTTTCAAGTGACATAGCGGCAGGCTTCCGGTGGCCAAACCTTCCGTCTGCCGGTGGGGACCGCAAGATGTATCCAGAGGGAGAGTCCAAAGAGAGTCCAAAAGAGTCCCCAAACGAGTCCAACTATCTCAAGCTTTCCCCCCTTATTTATATGTTAGTAATAGAATGACATGTCCCTTAAAGAAACCTTGTTAAGTAACCAATTTCAATGATCCAGCAAGAGGTTCCTTCTGATTATTGATTAACCAGGTGTGGGTTTTTCTAGAGTCTGCAGCCTTGAGACCCCAATAGACATTCCTGAGGGTACATCCTGCTCTTTTAAAATTCATGTATCAGCAACTTCAACACAATTCTTATCAGGAAGGACGCGGGGTCAAGTTGCCCTTTCTGTGGCAACCCAAACCCCCTCCCCTCCTGCCTTGGTCAAGCTGAGATTGCTGAATGGCCAATTTACAGCTTGCTGACTAGGCCACCTTTCACAATAAGCCATAGTGGTTTTAGGCACCTTACTGGTTTGCCAAAGTCTCCCCGTACAGCAGCAGGGAAAGTCTTTGGCAGTTCCCTACCTCCAGAGCCTTTTCCTGCAGTCTCTCCCCTCCCATCCCATAGCCTTTCACTGATGCGTGTAGCTACACACACCAGGCTGTGGACACAGCCTGCTTTTCACTGCAGCGTGTAGCTATACATGCCCTACACACTACCATCAGTCATGTGCAGTGTAGATGTTGCCAAAGACTAAGTCCATTGGAGACCACAAAGTATTACTTTTTTTTGTTCCTATTTGAATAAATTAGTATTATAAAATATTTGACCATTTTTATTATTATTTGACAATATTTGACTGGTCAACTGACCAATTATTTTTGGACTGGTCAAATACCTCACAATCTAGCAACATTGACTGGTGAGTCTTCTTCTCAATGGATATCACTCTTGAAAGAAGAGAGAGTCATATGGCACACAAGTGCACTAAGGGGTAGAAAATATAGTCTTGATACTGTAAGGATGAAGCTTAAATTTGAATTTGCTGCCATTTGCACCAGGCACACTAAAATACACACATTAAAACCGATTAGATAAATACTGCATACAAAAATGTGCATTTTTGTCTGGGCATCATTTTAGAGCTCTTCTACATCAAACTTTAGAACAAATCTTAACTCCACACCAGAGGTGGGCAAACTACAGCCCACAGGACCGTCCTGCCTGGCCCCCGAGCTCCTGGCCCAGGAGGCTAGCCCTCCCATGCTATCTCCCCTCCCCTGCGGACTCAGTTAGCTCGCTCCGCTGCCAGTGCAATGCTCTGGATAGCGGGGCTGTGAGCTCCTGGGGCAGCGCAACTGCAGAGCTGGGCCTGACCCGGTCTCTGTGCTGCATGGTGGTGGCGGTGGTGTGGCCCGGCTTTAGCACCGCCAGCCGCCGGTGCTCCAGGTAGTACAGTAAGGGGGCAGGGAGTCGGGGGGTTGGCTACAGGGCAGGGGAGTTCACGGTGGAGGTCAGGGGGCGGGGGTGTGGATAGGGGTCGGGGTGGTTGGGGGACGACGACAGGGGGTTGAATGGGGGAAGAGGTCCTGGGGGACAGTCAGGAAGTTGGGGGGGTTGGATAGGGTGGCAAGGGGTAGTCGGGGACAGGGAGAAGGGGTGGTTAGATGGGGTAGGGGTCCCGGGGGGGTGGCATCAGGAATGAGAGGAGGGGTTCGATGGGGCAGCGGGGGGGTCCAGGGGTGGTCAGGGGACAGGGAACGGGGTGTGTGTGGATGGGGCAGGGGGGATTAGATGGGGCAGGAGTCCGGGTGGGGGCAGATAGGAGGTGGGGGCTCGGCCATGGCCCTCCATACAATTTACAAAACCCGATGCAGCCCTCAGGCCAAAAAGTACACACCCCTGCTCTACATTTAACTCTTGTTTGTACATATGAAACTTTCAAACTGCACCTTCATGTATTTACTTACTGTTTCCTTTTATGTTAACTCTGCTTACATATTTTTTGTTCATTATAGTTGTGTTTATGCAGAAACTGATGTATTTTAGAAGCATCTCTGCTGTTACTTTAAGGGGTCACTGGTGTCAATTTGTTTTAAATGATTTAAAATAATGCCTCATTTCTTCCAGTTAATCTCATTTCAAGATCTTGCACAGTTTTGCTAGAGATTCAGTGATGACTGAAGATACCACAGTGACCTTTCAGGTCATAACACCATGAGCCAATATAGTCATTGGAATAATTGGCTCTGCAGTTAAATGCGTTCATAATGCTGCACTCCTTCTGATAGGGAAAGGTGTCTCCTGGGTGGAGTCTCAAGATATTTTAGACCCAAGAATGTTGAGTTTCATATTGTATGTGAAAGACTGACACAAACCATTATTAAATAGCTACCAATGGCAGAAAAGAGGATATTCCACTGCTGTTAGATACATAGGGCAAGATTTAAAAAGGTATTTAGGCATATTAAAACATAGATAGGTGTCTAGTGGGATTTACAAATGGACCAAAGCCCCATTGACATCTACTTTTCCAAGAGAGCTAACCTCTGTGAAATTTATAAAGTTAGGTTTCAGTGCTCTAGCCTCCAGCTCTGCTATAAAAATCTCAATTTTTTGTATTAAGTAACCCAAATATGGATTACTTTTATAAAAACAATAATCTGGAAACAATGTCAGAATCAAAGTGCAATCCCTACATATTAAATAAAAATAAGTTTGTAAGCATCTTCTAGTCTTGTGAAATGCAGGGTGAGCTATCCATACATTTTTATCACTAGAAGTCAAAAATGGTGAAAAATGAAGTAATGTATGTCTGATGAGCTCTTCAGTGGTTGCAACTGTTGATGAGAGTTTTCAGACTCCTTATTTTGCAGACATTGACAGTAAAAATGGGATCCAAGAAAGCCTAAAACAATCTTATCTACTGCAAAAGGAGATTCTTACTCCATTTTCTGATCCCCTCCCTGGTGCCTCATCTCACTTTTAGATCATTCTCATCTCTTTGAATGATGACTAGTCAGCAATATAAAATAGAAGGTAGAAATATTACCCCATTAATTGTTACCAATAAAGATGAAAGACAATGATAGAAGTTATTTGTTTTTGGTAGTTATCAATATTTCTGTACCCTTCAAAATTAATGTCAATGTAATGTTTAACAAGCAGGAGACCACATGCATAACAGTGCAAAAGAAGTCTAACGCTAAACTAGCAAATGAAAAGCTTTGCTAGATATTTAATTGCACTCAGTTTCACAACCAACCCACAAATATACTTCTCTAATATTAGTGTTCTCATGATACATGCATCCAAACAAAAATGTGAGTAACATGAACAGATAACCAACCTCTCTCCTTCAATTCCATGTGCCAGAACCCAACTATTCATCCTTATCTTCTGCACTTGAAATTCCAAATCAATAATTTAAAAAGGCTATGTTTGCCAATGTGCCTTCAATCATTTCAAAACCTGTTCTCTCTATCCCCTTCCAGTTATTCAATTGCACTTGACCCTCCACACAGTGTTATCAGTGTCGGTAGGAAAGATAGAAAATGTGGCAAAAGACCACCTTCGCTTAACCACGAGATCTTGCATGATCTAAAAAATAAAAAGGAGTCATATAAAAATGGAAACTAGGACAGATTACAAAGGATGAATATAGGCAAACAACACAGGAATGCAGGGCAAGATTAGAAAGGCAAAGACACAAAATGAGCTCAACCTAGCTATGGGAATAAAGGGAAACAAGACGACTTTTTATCAATACATTAGAAGCAAGAGGAAGACCAAGGACAGGGTAGGCCCACTGCTCAGTGAGGAGGGAGAAACAGTAACAGGAAACTTGGAAATGGCAGAGATGCTTAATGACTTCTTTGTTTCGGTCTTCACCGAGAAGTCTGAAGGGGATAACATAGTGAATGTTAATGGGAAGGGGATAGATTTAGAAGATAAAATTAAAAAAGAACAAGTTAAAAATCACTTAGAAAAGTTAGATGCCTGCAAGTCACCAGGGCCTGATGAAATGCATCCTAGAATACTCAAGGAGCTAATAGAGGAGGTATCTGAGCCTCTAGCTATTATCTTTGGAAAATCACGGGAGACGGGAGAGTTTCCAGAAGACTGGAAAAGTGCAAATATAGTGCCCATCTATAAAAAGGGAAATAAAAACAACCCAGGAAACTACAGACCAGTTAGTTTAACTTCTGTGCCAGGGAAGATAATGGAGCAAGTAATTAAGGAAATCATCTGCAAACACTTGGAAGGTGGTAAGGTGACAGGGAATAGCCAGCATGGATTTGTAAAGAACAAATCGTGTCAAACCAATCTGATAGCTTTCTTTGATAGGATAACAAGTCTCGTGGATAAGGGAGAAGCGGTGAATGTGGTATACCTAGACTTTAGTAAGGCATTTGATACGGTCTCGCATTATATTCTTATTGATAAACTAGGCAAATACAATTTAGATGGGGCTACTATAAGGTGGGTGCATAACTGGCTGGATAACTGTACTCAGAGTAGTTATTAATGGTTCCCAATCCTGCTGGAAAGGTATAACAAGTGGGGTTCCGCAGGGGTCTGTTTTGGGACCGGCTCTGTTCAATATCTTCATCAACGACTTAGATATTGGCATAGAAAGTATGCTTATTAAGTTTGCAGATGATACCAAACTGGGAGGGATTGCAACTGCTTTGGAGGACAGGGTCATAATTCAAAATGATCTGGACAAATTGGAGAAATGGTCTGAGGTAAACAGGATGAAGTTTAACAAAGACAAATGCAAAGTGCTCCACTTAGGAAGGAAAAAATCATTTTCACACATATAAAATGGGAAGAGACTGTCTAGGAAGGAGTACGGAAGAAAGGGATCTAGGGGTTATAGTGGACCACAAGCTAAATACGAGTCAACAGTGTGATGCTGTTGTACAAAAAAGCAAACGTGATTCTGGGATGCATTAACAGGTGTGTTGTGAGCAAGACACGAGAAGTCATTCTTCCGCTCTACTCTGCGCTGGTTAGACCTCAACTGGAGTATTGTGTCCAGTTTTGAGCACCGCATTTCAAGAAAGATGTGGAGAAATTGGAGAGGGTCCAGAGAAGAGCAACAAGAATGATTAAAGGTCTTGAGAACATGACCTATGAAGGAAGGCTGAAAGAATTGGGTTTGTTTAGTTTGGAGAAGAGAAGACTGAGAGGGGACATGATAGCAGTTTTAAGGTATCTAAAAGGGTGTCATAAGGAAGAGGGAGAAAACTTGTTCACCTTAGCCTGTAAGGATAGAACAAGAAGCAATGGGCTTAAACTGCAGCAAGGAAGGTTTAGGTTGGACATTAGGAAAAAGTTCCAACTGTCAGGGTGGTTAAACACTGGAATAAATTGCCTAGGGAGGTTGTGGAAGCTCCATCTCTGGAGATATTTAAGAGTAGGATAGATAAATGTCTATCAGGGATGGTCTCGACAGTATTTGGTCCTGCCATGAGGGCAGGGGATTGGACTTGATGACTTCTCGATGTCCCTTCCAGTCCTAGAATCTATCAGTCACAAATAAATAAAAATCTTTGCCAAAGTCTTTTTCAACCATCAACCTGCTCCGTTCACCCTACATCCTCAGCAGATATACAATCTTACAATGATCACCATGATCAAGACATTTAAGTTTTCCCTTCTGTTCCCATTTGCTCCCTCATCCTGTTTTTAATATACAATAAACATTGTCTTCTATTTTTACTTTCTTACTTCAGTTATTTAATACTGCCTTTCTATTTGCAGCAATAAAAGTGAGTATGGTGGTCATGCTGCTGCTCTGTAATAATTCATGCATATTGTTACGGTGACCAAATTATTGGAATATTTATTGTACAAATATAAGGCTTCTATATTTCAGAGTTTATTAATTTCAGTTTGTGAGGTTTATTTCTAGCAATTTTTGAGTTTTATCTAATATCCAAAAATCAGGGGGGATTGAGCCTCTTTGTATACATGGTAAACAGTAATCTCTTTGTAATGTTCCCTAGTGCCCTTTAACATAGTACTGTTTCAATCATCACCGTATTAAAGCACACTAGAAAACCTTTAGTTTGCATCAGCAGTGTGTACTGGGACCAAATAATGTGCAACACGTTAGTGCACTTTAGAAATTACGTTCCCATAGTTGGCTTTACTGCTCCGTGTAGACAAGATACAAATAACCATTCCTGCTGTTTTTCCTTCTTTTTACTGGATAAACAGTTTGTTTTTAATTGAGGTGTTTTTAATTTGTGGTTGGTTTGTTTTTTTGGAGGGAGGGTTAAATTAAAAAACTCAGTAGTCCTAGAATATATTGGTTTAGTTTGATAGAAGGCTATAAGTAAAAGTAAGGAGGAGAGAAATAAATGCTTAAGATAAGTCATCCCATGGTAAACTTTGAAGGGTGTTATAGCAAAATGACTGAGCCATTGGTTCTGAAGAGTCTGCCTCAATCTCCTACAGAACCTACCAAAATGGTTTGGACAAGCACGGCCAAAGCACAGAAACTGACAAGAACAAAGGAACTTTGGCTGGATTTAAAGGAATTCTCTCTCTCAAGAGGGAGGTAGTTGTTGAGGCACTCACACCCACTGGAGTGTCCAAAGAATTTAGGCCTACCCAGAGTACCATCAGGGGATGGTAAGCCTTTGGATAAGATAGGCTTCCTAGTGGATTATTGTTTTAAAAACCTCTCTCTAAATGTTTTGTTTCTGCTGGTGACACGGGTTGGATCACTTGATGATTACCTGTTGTATTCATTGCCTCTGAAGTACCTGGCATTGGCCACTGTCAGAGGACAGGATACTGGCTAGATGGACCTTTGGTCTGACCCAGTATGGCCATTCTTATATACTGTAACAATTAAACAATACTTGGATTTCAGAAGATTGTCTAGTCACTATATTCACCATAGTTCACAGATTCCCAGAAGGTGGGGAAGAAAGGCAGGTGCCAAATCCAGCTGGACCTGCTGAGTAAGCCCTGTAGGTACTCAAGGTGCTGTAGACCAGGATCCAGTCAAAGAGTGGGATAAGTGTGGAATTCCATCGCAGGATAGGTTAAGGCAGGATCATGATCTCAGATTTCTTGGGTGAAGAGGGTGAATTCTGGTACTGAAGGTAAGGAATTATTTTAATAATTTACTGGAAATGTTTGAAACCAGTCAGAGGGGAAAAAAATGCTGAAAAAGTACAGAGGAGACAGGAAAAAGACAGTGAAGATTACTAGACCGAGTGAACAGTGAAAACAATTAGAGAAACAGCCTTTGAATGGCGCTAAGAAAGCAAAATGGAAGGCTCAAATAACAGTAGAGAAGACATGATTGCAACTGCCAGGATGAGAGAATTTATGAAGCACCAGAGGGCACTACAGACAGCATATTTCCCAGTTGACACACATGTTGAGGCGGCCACCTGCTAACACACAGAAGGCTGTTAAAAACATGCAAACAAGTCATCTGGTTTCAGTCAGTTGAAAAGCATACTTAAGCCTTCAGATGTGCTGAGCAGGAAATGCTTTGAGGCTCCTTCTCATATGATCACAAGTTTTTCAACTTGAACAGGTGAGTCATAAAAGCAATAGGATCACTGGGTGAAGGTGAAAGAGGAGGGGGTTTAAAAGTCCAAGCTCTTGCTGATTTTAACTGGGTGACTCCAAATATGCAGTACTAGGATCAAGTGGCTGTTTAGTGGTGTATTAAATGGAATTAGGATTGCATAAATATATATATATATATATATATATATAGAAAAACCTAAAGCCTGAAGATTGAACGCACCAGATCTTAGAAATGCACATGTATGAAATTACCTAAGCTGTAGCAGCAAAAAACTAAAAAGTTATCAGTAGTAGAGGAGACAGAGCTGCAATGCCATCTATTTCTGTGTGAAGTAGCACTCAGTGTGCAGAGTGATCCATTGCTGGATGTGGCAATGGTGAGCTTTCTCCTGAACATGCACAATTGCTTGAGCACTACTGCAAGCCCTGTAGGATATAGCCATGAGTTGTTAGAAGAATACCAAGTGCCTGCAGCATCAAAATTCTCCAGTGAAGACCAAACTGTGTATGAATCCTAGGATGCAAACAAATGAAGAAAACCCAACTTCCTTGTTTATTAAAAATGCTAATTTATGCATTATATGGACCCACAAGAAGGAGGCCCTTGAAGAATTCCACCTGGATTTCAACAATTTCCACCCCACCATCAACCTCAGCCTGGACGAGTCCACACAAGACATCCACTTCCTGGACACTACGGTGTAAATAAGTGATGGTCACATAACCACCACCCTATACCGGAAACCTACTGACCACTGTACTTACCTACATGCCTCCAGCTTCTATCCAGGACACATCACATAATCCATTGTCTACAGCCAAGCCCTAAGATACAACCGCATTTGCTCCAATCCCTCAGACAGAGACCAATACCTACAAGATCTTTATCAAGCATTCTTAAAACTACAATACTCACCTGGGAAGTGAGGAAACAGATTGACAGAGTGAGACTGGTACACAGAAGTCACCTACTATAGGATAGGCCGAACAAGGAAAATAACAGACCACCACTGGCCATCACATGCAGCCCCCAGCTAAAACCTCTCAAGCACATCATCAATGATCTACAACCTATCTTGGAAAATGATCCCTCACTCTCACAGATCTTGGGAGGCAGGCCAGTTCTTGCTTACAGACAGCCCCCCAACCTGAAGCAAATACTCACCAACAACTACACACCACAGAAACACTAACCCAGGAACCAATCCCTGTAACAAACGCCATTGCCTACTCTGTTCCCATATCTACTCTAGCAACCCAAAGGACCTAATTACATCAGCCACACCATCAGGGGCTCATTCACTTGCATATCTACTAATGTGATATATGCCATCATGTGCCAGCAATGCCCCTCTGCCATGTACATTAGCCAACCCGGACAGTCTCTACGTAAAAGGATAAATGGACACAAATCAGACATTGGGACTGGTAACACCCAAAAGCTAATAGGAGAACACTTCAATCTCCTTGGACATTCAACAACAGATTTAAAAGTAGCCATCATTCAACAACAAAAAACCTTCAAAAACAGACTTCAAAGAGAAACTACAAAGCTACAATTCATTTGCAAACTTAACACCATTAATTTGGGCTTGAAAAGAGACTGGGAGTGGCTGGCTCACTACAAAAGCAATTTTCCCTCTCTTGGTATTGACACCTCCTCATCCATTATTGGGAGTCGATCACATCCACCCTGACTAAATTGGCCTTGTCAACACTGGTTCTCCACTTTCTTCTCTTCACGTGCCAGTATATTTATGCCTGTTTCTGTAACTTTCACTCCATGCATCTGAAGAAGCTGGATTTTTTTACCCACGAAAGGTTATGCCCAAATACATCTGTTCATCTTTAAGGTGCCACCAGACTCCTCGTAATTTATGCAGTTCACATTTAAAACAAATGTTGGTACAGCAACTCTCCAACTAGGAATTGATACTCCTTTTTGCGGGCCTATGTTGTGAACTGTGGGATGGTACCCATAATATACCAGTACTGTAACCTTGACAGTGGGTGCTAAGTATAGATATCCTGTGTAATTTTATACGAGCCAAAGTTAGTGAGAACAAACTGCATTATCAGAAATTACAGCACTTCAGTAGAATTGTAAGTGCAATTCTATACTGTAGGAAAAGCCAGTGGTGCCCGTGGGTAGCAGAGCTTGGGGGAGAAAAGTTGTAATACAAAAGAGCAGACTCAGCAACTTCAGAGCTGCATGAAAAACATTCACAAGGTCGTGGGAAGGAACTGGGGCAAGATGTTTCTTAAAAGTTTTTCAAAAGCAAGGAAGGACTTGAGAAAAGAAGAGAGCACCTAAGGCAGAATTTCAGATAGCCCAGGTTGGGACTTCTGAAACAGTCAAAATGGCAAAGGATTAAACAGTGGTGGCAAAGGAACAGAAAAGCTAGCAACAGAATCCCTATGGTTGGGAAGTAATAGAAAACATTACAAAGTTCAGTAAGAGTCAGAAAACAGTAGAGGGGGTATAAAAGTATAATGCAGAGAAGTAGATATCAGAGGCCTGTTGAAACAGCATAGGAAGCATGGGGAACAGAGGACTTGTTTTGAAGGCTTAAGTAACATAAGAGAAAGTGTCACCTGTGCAACAAAAAGGGCTGCAGGAACAGAGGGGGCCTTCAAGCTGTCAGGGGAACTTCAGAAAAAAGCTAGAAAGGGTCACAAGTGCAGCTTGGGGAAAGCATTATTTTCTCAAAAGGCCTTGATAAAAAACATCAATGATGCCATTATTTCATATTTTATAAACTATTTATAGGTAATGTTTTGGTGCAGGAAACTTAAATTTTCTGTTAGTTTTTTGTATACAATTTTTACAAAGGAAGTCCTGTCAGTCACAAAACACCTATGTATTTAAGTGACAATAAGATTGAAATTCTCAGCAGCAAGCCTTTTCAGAGCTGATGGGGAAAATCTGAGATCAGCTCTTGCTCAGTACAGAGACAATGAGGTAAAATAGCAAGAGGCCAACAATGGCATGAGACAGAAAAGAAGACCACACCAAAAATAAATGGGATCTGAGTGGAAAGGAGTTGGGGACGAAGTTACTTAGACATCTGAACCTGATCAGAGTGCAAGAACACATTTTTCCAGGCAAAAGAACTTAATTTGGTGTTATGGTTGCAAATATGTACTAATTGCCTAAAGGAAAGAGACTTTTAAAACCATGTTATCTTTAAAACCCAAATCAATAAAACTCTGCAAGCTAAGAAATTCATTACATTTACAAAAATAAATAAAAATACAGAAATGCAAAGTTAATCAGCACTATTTCTGCCATAGTATCTTCACACTACCCTGGAAATAGAGAACTCCAATGCATTGGCAAATGTTTTCACAGTGTGGTCCACAATTTAATCCAGAGATTGTTTCATGTCCCACCTGCCCTCCCATTCGTTATTCACTTCCCTCTCCCTGCTTATAGTTGCTTACAAATAATATTAGCCAAGTATTTAGTGGGCTTTACTTTATCTTTAAATTTAATTTGGCCAACACAGTAAGACCAGCCAGCTCTCCACAGACTGTAAGTGTCCATATATTCCATGCCCAGATATGCCACGCATTCTCTCATCGTCGTCCAGTGCAACCCAGAGATCGAGCTGGTCAGAAAGTGGTTTTTTTTGGCAGAAACTTTCAACTTTTCATTGAAAACCTGAAAATCGATCCCACCGCACCCAGTTTTGGCAAGTGAAAATTGACAACAGAAAAAAAAAATCAAACAAAAAAATCTAAGATTCTTTAGGAAAGCAAACACTTTTCCCAAAAGATTTTGTTTAGTTGAATATCCAATCTACTGTCTAAAAGACTGATGAAATTTTTTTGACCAACTTGAATAGATAGGCTTAAGGGAACCACACTTTGTTGTGCCACCTACAGGAAAGAGGACAGCAAAAAGCGAAGTGCAAAGCATCTGGCAGAAGCCCAAGTTCTCTTGAAGCAGGAGAGTCAGGCCACAGATGGGGATGTAACTGGGATTATTGCAGGCAAATTACATATAACTACTTGTACATTGCCTTTTCTGCAACTTAGTTTAAATCTTTACTGAAACAGAGACAAGAAAGAAAGCATTATACAGAATCAAACCAAAGGCTACCATATTTAAAACCCTGAATTTAGTTCTTAACACCTCTCAGTCACATTCAGAGAAAAAAAGTCACACAATTGCCTAGTATGAAAATATTTACATTTAATACAAACAACAGTATTTGAAATATTCTGAAAGACCTTTAAGACAGGTCAGTAGCTAGCAGTACTCGCTCCTCTGTTAATTTACGTTCTCTCCTTAGTTTGGGTCAGAAACTATCTTTGCATCCAAACTGTTACAGGTTTTAAGACATTAGCATACAAAATAATCCATCCCTCCAATTCTTATAAGGCTCTCACTTAATAACATACTATCCTTCCCAATAAACTCAACAATATCAGATAAGGGATTTACAACTCCTCATCTCATTCAGCTCTGCCTCTTCTTTTCCTTACTAATCAGGACAGCATTCCTATTTAAAGTAGCAAGCTAACAGACAAATGTGGCTTCCACCACAACCTCATGAAGTGACAAAAATTTCCCTTCCAGTGCTCCTTCTGGATCTTTAAAACACATTTCAGACCATGCATTTTTTTAATTAAGCACTTTGTTGGCAGATAAAGACTGGAATAACATTCTAGACGATATGTTACTGGTTTTGAGAACCATCATTGACAGCAATCATATATTCTGGCCTTGTATTGTCATTCTTAAGCTGAGTTCACTGGGAACTTCCAGTAACTTTTATATATACACATATGCACACCTATAAACATTTCTAATACCATTCCTTTAACTCAGGGTTTCTCAAATGGGGGTCGCCGCTTGTGTAGGGAAAGCCCCTAGCAGGCCGGGCCGGTGTGTTTACCTGTCCCACCCGTAGGTCCAGCTGATCACGGCTCCCACTGGCCATGGATCACTGCTTTGGGCAAACAGGAGCTGCTGGAAGCAGCGTGGGATGAGGGACTTACTGGCCGCCACTTCCAGCAGCTCCCATTGGCCCGGGGCAGCGATCCGCGGCCAGTGGGAGCCACGATCATCCGGACCTGCGGACAGGGCAGGTAAACACACCGGCCCGGCCCGCCAGGGGCTTTCCCTATGCAAGCGGCGACCCCTGTTTGAGAAACCCTGCTTTAACTCATGACAAAAATTAGTTGTTCCAAAAGTTGATTTAAACCTAATTTTTCTTTTCCCTATCCTTCACAAATGGTTTACCTTGTTTAATTCAAATTTGACCAAGAAGTCTCCTTTGATCTACACATATAACACTTGAAGCAGAAATGACCTTTTCCGAGTATTTAGAGGGAGGAAAATCTCAGGACTATAAAGGAGAACTGGTTACAGCCTTATCTACAGATTGGCTACAAACTCTCTATAATATGTATTTCTGTGTGTTTTACATATTTATTTTTGTACACCGGTCAGTTTGTGAGAGAGAGCTCACTTATATCTGTAGTAAAATACGCGTGTAAGATTCAGATTGACAAAAATTAGATAAGCAAAGAACTGAAGAGTTAAGGTGCCCCAAACAACTTTAACTCTGCAACTGTTGCATTATAAACATGTGGACTGTCTATGCTCTATGACAGCAGTTGCCAAACTGTGGCTCATGAGTGCATATAGCTCTTTTACAATTAAAGTGCAGCTCGCAGAGCCTTTCCCTGCCTCTACCCTCACTCTTTGCCTAGCAGATTGGGGGCAGAGGAGAAGCTCAGGGCTTTTACCATGTGGCAGGGTTAGGGGCTCTCAAACTTCTGAAAATTGTTGTATGTGGTTTGGAGAGTCGGTAAGTTTGGCCACCCCTGCTCTATGAGGATTCTTTATGTGAAAGGACAGAGAAAATAATATCCTTATTAAACAATCTAATGAAGTGTGTTAGACTGAGCATCTCTTCATACAGATGTGTTTAGGGTAACTGCACCTGTATATCCCCTCTGTGGTCCACTCCCAAAGTGCCCAGTCAGGTCTCCAACAGTCATCTGTCTCTGGGCAGTGACTGTTGTCCCATTCTCTTCTGCTTTCTCTTCAAGAACTATGAACAGTATATTACATTGCCAGCAGTTACAAGGTACCATGCAGCTCCTTCTAAGCAAGCACATTTATTCTTAAGGTAAAAGCATTCCAATATACACGTGTTAAAAGCTTACCAGAGGTCTCCCATCAATCTTATGAGGCCCTGATAGACCAAAGTCTTTCTGACCCATGTAGAAGGGTTGGGCTTTATGCTAAAAGCCTTTCTTTTTCAATTGTCTCTGGAAAACTCACTTTGAATCAGTATATTCAAGCCTTCCAAAAGGTGCTCTCTCTCTGGAGGTAGCTACAACCTGAGTGATTCACCTCAATCACCCCCTAGCCTCAGTTTTTAGTTCCTAGAGGAGCTGTGGCAACCATCCCTCTCTGGAGTTGCATGTACTCCCTGGCCCATTAAAAGCATTTATAAACTTAATACAGTATGTTCTTCCAAAGATACTGCATGGAGTTGCAACATCTGTCACAGTCTTAAGGATGTCATACAGCCTGATATGACACTCAGCCTGTTTTCATATAGCTTGTGTAACTTCACAAAAACTGTTCTATTCATTGTATCTTGTAAATATATCATGGATGAAATTGATTTAAAAAGATCATTTGTAGGAGAACGGAGATGGAGCAGAATACCTTCATTAAAACAAAACCCATGTAATAATGACAGAGAGATTGACATTTGTCCAAAATACGTAAAAAATGTAAGGATATGGTGCAAGAAGTCCTCCTCATTTTTTTTTATTTGGTTCTGTTTAGTATGCAACTATTCACTGCTTGTGAAGTTATGAAACAGAAAATGTAGTTATGGTGAAAAATTATGACTACAAAGAGAACGAAGAAAAAAGAAATGTGAAAGCAACCTTCTTGTCCATCCAATTGGTAACACATTAAATAATCTATAACAGCAGCACTGAAATGGCTTCCTATGATATTAAGCAGGGACTTCAGAAATGATCAGCTCTTCGGCACAGGAAGGGCGATGGGAAGGAGGGAAGGTATGGCAAAACACCGATTTGATTGCTTGAGCAGCTGAGAGATTTCTGCAAAGGCAGATGATTGATAGTGTGTGGGATTTCTTCTAGAAGATGTAAGTAACAGCATGTGTAAAGCAACTAGAAGCTTTCAGATGAAACACAGAAACATAACACTTGTTTTGAAATAGAAAGATTTGCTAAGTTGCAAAGATAAGAAAAGCAGAGTTTGTTTTGTTAGATGTAAACTAGAAAAAACAAATGTACGTGGTTTCTCACTTCAGTTGTAATACATATTAAGACTAACATCACTGTACTTGAATTCAATTACTTCATCCAATTTTAGGATCATTTGTGCCTGGTTTACATTTTGGGAACAAAGCAACCGCATGCCATTCTCATGAAATCCCACCAACACTGGCTGAGAAGGTAATCACTGTTAGTAGGTCTGCTGTTTCCCTCTCTGATGCTACAGCCTATTCTCTATTTCCATCTGTGTATCATCAAATGGTTTTTCTTAAAAGAATCAATCATTTATTAAAAACAAAGAAAATCTGCCAGGAAGATCTAACGAACAGGTGGGTATGGGAAGAACAATACAAAAATGAGAACAGACTAAGTTTGGTGTGTTCATGGGTAACAAAGATACAACAGCTGATGCTAAGCATATATCAATGTTTTCAGAAAATCTTTATGATATTTCAATTTTAATGGCTTCAAGAGTTGTCACTTGAAGTCGTAAGGGGAGTATTTTGATAAAAAAAATCTTGTGATGAAATCTACATTTTTCGCCAACTACAGAAAGAGCAGTTTAACTTAAAAAGCACATGGCAACTTTTGAGCCATTCTCTAATCTCTATTTTCTTAGTAGTTGTAAGAAAGTTTACGTAACAGGAACAAAACATGGTAGGCCTAAGTCATCCATTATTATCCTTTCCCACAATTACATGGGGGAGGGAGGGTGTCACTCAGAGGAATTATATAGCTCAACTTGCATTTGGTAATTCAAAGTGAAGCCCACAAATGAGATGTCTCATTAGTTTGAGCAGATGGATCAAAATTAAAGGCTGAATCACCAACTTTTAATTTCCCAGTAGCCAGGAAGAGCTTGAAGTCTTGCAGAGTATGACTGTTGAAAAATCAACATGAAAAGATTTTCTCCATCTGTCATAACACATGCCTATGTAGAATACAACTCTCTCCTACTGTGCTTACTCTTTAAAAATGAAAATGCACATTGCATCCATTAAACACAGGAACATACAACTTCAGATGAATATCACACTGCAAACCGTAGTATAATAATGTGATTCGGACAAACCAGCATGACTTCAGTTTGAGTAAATAAAACAAGTAAACACAGTGCAGTGTAGCCACTGTGGTAAGTGGATCTAACTACGTTGACTTCAGTTGTGTTAGTCACATAACTGAAGTTGCGTAAGTTAGATAGACTTACCGCGGTAGTGTAGACCAGCCCTAAGACTTTCCAACTAGCAACATTTTTGGTAAAGACTCTCACAAGACCATACTGAAGAAACTTGATAACCACAGAAGAGAAGTACTAATTCCTGTTCTGTATTTTAAAAAAGGATAGTTATTTCCCTCTAATTCTGCTTCTGTCACACAGGATTCTCACTATTGCGTCTTGTGTTCCAGTGTGAGACAGAGCATACAGCTTTTTGGTCATCTGAGGTAGTGATAGTAGAGACTAACATGAGATATCCCTCTTCTGACAGTCGTACTTACCACCTGAGCACCTAGAACCTTCCAGCTAGTTACTAAATTCCACACAGATAGCCTAAAGGATGTAAAGAAAAATTCCAAAAAGCAAGACCCTCAGCTAGGTGAAATAATCCTCTAAAATATCTTACAAGGAAGCAGATTTACATGTAAAGGAGAGGAAACAATTTGCAGATTTGATGTGCACATAATTCACACACTCAGGAAGTAAGTAGCTTGAGGCATATCTAAAAATATAGAATGGCAAAACATAATAGGTAATATTAAAGAAACAGGCTCATGCCCAACCTGGATGCAAAAGCATTTATAAAACAAGGAGTAAAACATTGTCACTCAATGAGAATTCTAGAAAAACAAATGCTACTCTCAAAGGATTAAAAAATTCCTTCCAGGGGTGCTATCTCTCCTCCCACCTGGGAGCAGAGGATTCAGAGACACATTAATGTCTACATTTTTACTACACATTTTTATATAATGTTTGAAAGCAAAAGTGACTAATTTGCACAACATGGTTCATATTAATCTACAGCACTCATTGCTGCAGGGTAGTATGACAGCAAATGGATTAGAATAAAAAAAGACTACATATTCAGAGAAAGACTCTGCAGTTACACTAGGCTAGGATAAAAAGAAAGAACACACTAATCACCTGCTAGAGTTGTTAAAAAAAAAAATTCCTTCTTTAAGCTATAATACTCTATCGCAATGTCATGTGGATTATGGGCAGGTTTATGCTTCTTTTGAAGCATTCTGCATTGTCGGGGCAAGATGACAGCTACACAATCAGCCTGTTCCAGGATGGTAAATCCTATGTTTCTTTAGTACTTAATATAGAAACAAGCATATTTTAAAACTTCAAATTAAAAAGAAAAATGAAAATGTGTTGGTAATTTCAATATGCATTTTACCATTTTCTGTAAGATTGTTTTCTCAATTACATCTGTTTTTTGAGATATCCCTGAAGCTACTTACATCTGATACACTGCAGGCATCACTGAGTTAAAATACAATAAACTGACTTGTAATTTTACATGCATGCAGTGTTTAAATTTCTCTTCCGGATATTCAACATACTGACAAGAAAACACATCTGCAAATGTTTTGAAGTAGAAAATGTCAAGCAACCATATTTATCCTGAAATTTTAAGGCCAGTAAGCTAAACAACTCTGTGCATTAAAAAGCATTTTTGTCACAGACTGGTTAAAACCATTATATAACATCCATACGTTAAAGTTTTAAACTAGTAAGTGCTCAAACATATAGTGTCTTTAAAAAGTTACTATCAACGGCAATCTGGATCTCTTGATGTGGAACCAAATTGAGATTTAAATAGCAAAGAAAACAATAATTCTGCTGAAAGTGAAAATGTACTGTTTATTGAGCTGTTAGTTTGTAATATAATATTCAAAAATTGAGTTCAGTGATTGTGTCAGCTATTGAAATTGTTACATTAAGACTGTAACTTCATTTGACCTCTCTCAGCCATAGCGTAGACCTCAAAATAAAATGCAAACCCACAGTCATATTGTTATTTGTACTGAACCTCAAAACTATTTTCAAGTAAAGCTATACAAACAAACAAAAAAATCTCCCAAGGAAATTACATGCCCTACAAAGTTTTATTTGAATTTTCTCTATAATAATATAAGGTTATTGTAGTTTGTAGGATGATGGAATCAAGAAAGCAATTGGTCCTTTAGCCAAGAAGACTGCTCCACTCAAATCTCCTAATGGAGATATCACTGACAGATTCAAACAGATACAATGCTGGGTGGACACTATCACAAATTTTACTCACGTGAAACCACTATTTCTGAAGCGTCACTAAATGGGTTCCCCAGGCTCCAGATTATCGAAGAGTTTAATTTAGAACCATCTATAAGTGAGTTTGAAAAGGTGATCACCTCCCTAGCATCAGAAAGCCCTCAGGAAAAGATGGAATTCTAGCTAAAATTCTGAAAGTAGGAGGACAGATTGTGCTTAAATATCTGTACAATAACCTTGCTTGTTGGAGGGAAGGAGTGAAAGCACAAGACAAAGGATGACAACAACATAATGTTGTATAAAATAAAGGATACTGAAGTGATTACAACAGCTACAGAGGAATCGTTCTCTATACTGTTGCTGACAGGACATTTGCATGGGTCACTTTCAACAGACTGCAAGTTCTTGCTGACCATTAAGAGCATCAATGTGGCTTCTGTGCCAGTAGATCAGCCTGAAGGTTACAATCCCATATGATGGTGATCAGTATGACAGCTTTGAAATTAGCAGTGATCTAAAACAAAGATGTGATCTGGCAGCAACACTCATCAATACATTTTTCTCTCTAGTGGTTCATCATACTTTCTCATCTACCAAGGGTATACAACTCCATACAACATCAGTTGGAAAATTCTTCAACATTGCACATATGAGAACAAAACATAAGGTTAAAGATGTGGTGATGAGAGAACTTCTTTTCACCAATGACGCAGTGCTCATCACAGATAGTGAACAGGAACTCCATAAATTTTACAATAGCTTTATGTTAGCTTGTCATTAATTTGGACTAACCATCATTCTAAAGATGATAATGATTACAGCACAAGATGTATTGACAGCACAAGAAATTTTAGTAGCTGACATTACGCTAGAAGTTATGCACAAGTACTGTGTGGATCAACTACACTGGATAATCTCTCTCTGGATTACAGGCTTAATTCTCACATCAGAAAGGCAGCCATCACATTCAGCCAACTGACTGAATGCATGTGGGGTTAGAGGAAGCTAACATTGTGCCAGACACATGTTCTGAGTATGCAGATATGAGAGAAATCTAAACATGTTCCACACCCACTTACTTTAATATCAAGTCAGAAACCAAAGTTCCTGATACTGAAATACTTGAAAATAGAAAATTGCCAAACAATCACTATTCTTAAACATAAATGTGTTTGTTGGCTCAGTCATCTGCATGATGATGGACATTCCAAATGACCTCTTTATGGAGAACTTGTGGATTCTCCATGGCCACTGGACTGACCTAGGCTCAGGTTCAAGAGTGATCGCAAGCGGGATTTGAAAAGTTTCAACACTGACACTGAAAGCTTGGAAAAGGCTACTAATGATAGGCTACATTGGAGGGCTGTGCAGCACCATGGAGTCAAAGAAGCTGAAGAGAGGTTGTTGAGAAAAAGAGAGCAAAGAGGAAAACACAGCAGGCCTGAAGTGCCAATCGTGTGCCATTTCATCTTTACACCTGCACTATCTGTGGCAAGGATTGCCACTTGAGAAGTGGACTTTTTAGCCACTTGTGATGCTGTATGACCAAACTGGATTCCTTTGGCGCTTACACCATTGTCTTTGGAGATGGATTATTGCCATCTATTGTAGACTACTATAATCACAAAATTGAGATTTTTTAAAATTATGTTGTTAAAAAAATATATTTTTCTGTGGCAATACCAGAAATTGTACATATTTAAATCTTATGGATTTAAAGAGATTGCTACCATTAGGTCTATGTATAGACCGAGACAATACTAGCAAACCAGGAGAGAAGTGAAAAATGATAAATAAAACTCTCCTAAGTGCTAGGGCTTATTTTTTATTTACAAATGGTACTGAGAGAAGAATCAGATAAATCCACCTTGCTTGTAACAACAAAATGGACTATCTCACCTATACTTTAACTTTGATGAGATCAGAGATTCTGTGTGCATTATTTGTGACTGAAAGTCATTTCTCTAATGGTGCCATTTCTTGAGAACACATCATCAGGAGGAGGAGAATAGGAGGTTGAGACTGACTCATTATGGGACCTTGAAGATTGAGGACCTTTGAGGTAATTTCTCTCATTTTCAACATCCACTTCCTCTAGTCCTGACCAAATATTTCTTCTGACAAACAGACCATACTTTTAAATCCCTCCCGAAGTGTTTATTCTTAGATGTTTTTGGGAAGGGAACTGAAATTTCTTTTAGCTCTAGATCTTTTACTGGAGTTACTATGGAGGGATTGAGCATGTGCTAGCATTTGTTGCTGCACTGGCCATGCACCATAAGGACCACGGCCACTTGTCCTAGATGCACCAAGGAGAAGATGACGCTCTATAAGCTCCTGATCCAGAAGCAGGAAATAAAACAGTGATAAACAAATCAGACATATGGAGAATAACCACACTACACGCCACACTGTTTCTTGACTGGACATCAGTCTGAAACCTAAAAACGCTCTTTAGAAACCTCCATTGCAGACTGAACTGGAGAACTAATTGTGATTTTTAGATGGGACACTTCAAAGAGCAAGAGATAGGAGATGCTCTGCTAAACATGTAAAAAACAATGGAAATCTTTGCCTGTGATGTACGTATTAATCTCAGATAGTACACCTCTTAAAAATGTAGGTGGGATTAGGAAGTAGGCCAGAGGCTGAAATAAATTTTGATCACTAAAGTTACATTTAGCTACATTTAAAACTATACTTTCGAATAGTTTCTCTCTTTCCTGAGTGACAATTTACAGCAAACTTTGAACAGCATCATCGAGAGATGAATGGTTTAATGACTTCCTATGTAAGTGGAAAGGAAGAAATGAAATCTGTTAAAGAGATGGACTTCTCAGTAATGAACTGTATTACTACCATTATAAGAGCAAATATATTTACACATCCCCCAATTGTCTATGGTTGATTTATTAATACATCAAACCCTGATAAAAGCAGGTTGTTCAGCTGGTATGGGGAATGTCTTCAGAAACAATTTCATGATGAGTTCTATAACTTCTATTTTATTTTTATTATAAAATGTAGCAAGTCTAAAATCCAGACCTGCCACGCATTATGATTCAAAACTAATTATAATCACTTGATATAATAATAACAACAGTTGTTTTAAAGTGCTATACCAAAATACTAGATATTTTCAGCCTTATGCTTCTTAGTTAAAAGTTATCATTTAGTCTGTAAGTTTTCAAGCATGGTAATATTTCTCATTAAAATACTTTTACTGCTTCGAAGAACTCAGAAATTAAGCCTCTGAGTTTAATTGTCTTAGAACACAGAAGAGGAAAATAAAGCATTTATTTAAAATACAGACTAGATATTCTTGTTCAGATTTTTTTTCCCAAGAAACAGATTCTGAATTAAAAAAAACAATAAAAAATAAATATACCTGGTGTCCAGCTGTTATTTGCTTCAAAACATTTTCATAACATACTTCGTCCATATTATTCATCTGCTGCACCTGGATAGTAATAAGTGACACATTACCAACTGAAAGTAAAAGTCAGTCTTTCATTCTAGTTGAAACATACTTTATAGTAAATCAGTTAAAAGGAATCCACCCAAATACTTACTAGAAACAAACATTAACATCTAATAAAAAATACAATATAAAAACACTTATTTTTTTTTCCTGTCATACCAAAGTCCTACTAGCATATGAACATAGCATAGTGAGTCTATCAAAATCAAATACAAGCGTCTGAATATCAACCACATCTAAGAATTGGTTAATAAAGCAAAATTTATTTGCTATCCATATAGCAACATCCACAGATATAAGATCAGCTTTCTAAGTCATTGTTCATTTCCCCCACATAAATTCAGATAATTCCAGCTAGTATTAAAAGGATTCTCTATAGGTGTACATAATGTCATGGGAAGTGGAAACAATTTTGCAGAGTAGAAGACCCTTTTTACACAGCGTTCTATTAATCCATCACATTATTTATCAGTAATTCCATACTAAGAACTTAGTATCAAAATTTTTGACATGATGCAAGTGAGAGAAGACAGTGCTGTGCAAAGATGTAAAGAGTAATATTAAAATAAGATTATCCAGGGACTCTCAATCACTAAATGTGGCTTTAGTTAAATTGTTTCTGAAGACATTCCCCATAACATTTAAGGTATTATGCCAGTAACTTTGTCCATATCTTATTAGCTCTCATAGGAGAGTATTACAATCTATTGGGGATGAGTACTTCATTTGAATATAACCACTGCAAATTGAAGATCTATGAAATTTAGATAAACATGCAAATATTTGTGTGACTCAATATCACTGCTTACATTCAAACAAAGGTTATACAACATTAAGGTAATAATAATAATAAAGGGAGATATACCAATCTCCTAGAACTGGAAGGGACCTTGGAAGGTCATCTAGTCCAGCCCCCTACCTTCACTAGCAGGACCAATTTTTGCCCCAGATCCCTAAGTGGCCTCCTCAAGGATTGAACTCACAACCCTGGGTTTAGCAGGCCAATGCTCAAACCACCGAGCTATCCCTCCTCCTTAAGGTTGTGATGAAATGAAACAAGGAAATTTAAAGTCAGAACTGACACTCAGTCTATAGCTCATTTTGTTCATTTAATGGGGAGTGAGAGGAGACATTTGATAAATGAGTTGAATCTTCCAGCAGCCATCAAGCAATAGTGGGAAAACATGCAATATTCAGAAAATGGAAATTTAACCTCTCTCTGGTATATTCAGAATGGTTGAAAGAATTGTTAAACACGGCTTTAATGGAAAAAAAATAACTTTATATGGGTGAAATAAACATATCCAAATATGGTGTCACATGAATGCCATGAGAATAAGAATGCAACATGTGTCTTTCAAACATGGCGTTATTACTAAGAGCAACATTTTATAGATTACATTTCATATCCTATAGACTAATTTCATGATACAGTGCTAGGTCTTTCCTATCTGAACGAAAACTTTCTAAAAGATAAAATGGAATTAAAAGCATAAAGTACAGTATGGCATTCAAATCCTTTATAAGCAGAACATCACACATTTACCTGGCCCACCCTCCTCTTTTCCATTCAAATTGTCATAGCTAGTGAGAAGTTCCATTGTACTGTCCCAATTTAACTTTTAAATACTACTTAATAAAAAGGAAAAGGAAAAACTTTTTGAAGGGGGTTATGATACTAAGAAAGGAAAGGAAATAAAAGTGAAATGAACAAATTGTGGGAAGTACTGGTAGATCAAAAAGATAAAATAAGAAAGGATAAGTGAATACTAATAGCAATGCTGATCTTAGATAATGCCGACCTACCTAGGATTAGGAGAAATTAAATTATTTACTTTTCTTATAGTTTCATAAACATACATGGGTGCTTTATAAAACACACACAAAAATATGGCCACTCTGGTAGGTAGTATCTGAATTCGTCTGTCCAAGCTGAAGGAAGGTGCATGTAAAAGGTTCCATTCTCAGTATCGACAGAACAGATTCTGTTTAAGTTATACGCTCCTTGGGATAGAGACCACCCCTTACTTGGTGTTTTGAGCACACTGTTGCTGCTTAGCATCACTACTTAGAAAGGGAAGTGCTTACCATTAGAAAAATAAGAACAAATACAAATAAAAGGAAAATAATTTTTGTCTGGTGATGCTGGAAGAAAGGCAGGAGGCCATGGATGTGCTTTAATTAGGCCACAACTTTATTCACTTAAAATATCTGGAAGTACCCAGCAACAAATTATACAGTACAGGGTCAGCCTCATTTCCTTATTCATGTCCACAATCCCCAGCCATCCCAGACCTGGGATCCTGCCACCCTTTCCTCATATGAGCTGAAAGGGGTGATAAAGGAGGTGGGGGGGAGATCAGCTCCCTACTGTTCCAGAAATAGGAGCCCCAAACCCCCTTCCTCAGATCCCTTAAGGTATTTGCTTCTCTCCTTGTGGGTTCCAGCTGCTCCAAGAAACAGTCATTATGGTGACAAGAAATTCTCTCTGCATCCTGTCCTGAGGTGACATGTTCCCAGTCAATATGGGGACAGCTGAAATCTGTTGAGTTTTCTATTTTTATAGTCTCCCTAATCTCCAGAGCATTTCACAATCACTATCATCATCCTGCTCAGGTTGCTGATAGTATATCCCTACTGCTATATTCTTATTATTCAATTATGGAATTTCTATCCATAGAGTTCTATGGTATTGTTTGATTCATTTATGATTTGTCCTCTATTTGACTCTATGGTTTCTTTCACATATACTGTCCCTCTCCCATCAGCCTACTCTGTCACTGCTATATATAGTAGAACCTCATAGTTAAGAACACCAGAATTACGAACTGACAGGTCAACCACACATCTCATTTGGAACCAGAAGTATGCAATCAGGCAGCAGCAGAAACAAAAAAAGCAAATACAGTACAGTACCGTGTTAAACGTAAACTACAAAAAAAGAGAGGAAAGTTTAAAAAAGATTTGACAAGGTAAGGAAACAGTTTCTGTGCTTGTTTCATTTAAATTAAGATGGATAACATTTTTCTTCTACATAGTAAAGTTTCAAAGATGCATTGTGCATTAAGTCAAGGTTCAGTAGTAAACTTTTGAAAGAACCATTATAACATTTTATTCAGTTATGAACATTCCTGAGATATTCTTAACTCTGAGGTTCTACTGTATTTTGTAATCTAGTATCACCGTGTGCCATTAATTATTATTTTTCCACCAAGTTTCTGTGGTGCCTATTATATCAATATCCTCATTTAATACCAAGCATTCAAGTTCACCAGTCTTAGTACACTTCTACCTTGATATAACACTGTCCTCGGGAGCCAGACTAACACGGCTACCCCTCTGATACTTTCTTTCATTTGAGAATTTCTCCTCAGTTCTTACCTGTACTTTACCAACTTCTATACTCTCCTCTTTACAAGGATATACAGAATCCCTAAAAGGGATGTCTCTGTCCAAACAGGGTGCTCTTCGTACTGCCATCTTTCCCACAGCCCTTAGTTTAAAAAATCCCCTACCACCTTTTTAATTGTACATGTCAGCAATCTGGTTCCATTTTGGTTTAGGTGGAGCCATCCTTCCTGTATAGGCTCCCCCTTTCCCAATGGTTTCCCCAGTTCCTAATAAACCTAAACCCCTCCTCCCTACACCATCATCTCATCCACACATTGAGACCCTGCAATTCTGCCTGTTTAACTGGCCCTGCACATAGAACTGAAAGCATTTCACAGATGGTATCATGGAGGTCCTAGACTTCAATCTCTTATCTAATAGACTAAATTTGGCCTCCAGGACCTGTCTTCTTCCTTTCCCTATGTCACTGGTACTTACATGTACCACGGCCATTGGCTCCTCCCCAGCACTGCACATAAATCTATCTAGATGCCTTGACAGGCCCACAACCTTTACACCAGCAGGCAATTCACAATGCAGTTCTCCTGGTCATCACAAACTCAGTTACCTGTACCATGCAGGTACTCTGTAGGGAAGGGATACAGAGATCAGATAAATGGTTTGATAAAGGATTAAAAGGAGGTGTTTGTTAAAGGAGTGGAAATGGGAGGGAGAAGGTTCGGGGCTCCTAGGACTGGCATAGCAGGGAGCCAAGCCCCTCATAGAATATCAGGGTTGGAAGGGACCTCAGGAAGTCATCTAGTCCAACCCCCTGCTCAAAGCAGGACCAATCCCCAACTAAATCATCCCAGACAGGGCTTTGTCAAGCCTGACCTTAAAAACCTCTAAGGAAAGAGATTCCACCACCTCCCTAGGTAACCCATTCCAGTGCTTCACCACCCTCCTACTGAAAAAGTTTTTCCTAATACCCAATCTAAACCTCCCCCACTGCAACTTGAGACCATTACTCCTTGTTCTGTCATCTGGTACCACTGAGAACAGCCTAGATCCATCCTCTTTGGAACCCCTTTTCAGGAAGTTGAAAGCAGCTATCAAATCCCCCCTCATTCTTCTCTTCCCCTCTTTTATCGCCCACCTTTACCCTCATTCAAGAGGTGAGGGAAGGGGATGGTAAGATCCCAACAGCGGGTTGGCTGGGGACCAGGATGAAAATGAAGGGAGGGCTGACGGAAGTCCCTCTGCCACCCAGGCAGATATTGAAATGATTACATAATTACCTACACTGTGCATTTTTATCTATCAGATACTCCTAGAGAGCTAATAATAAAGATGCAGCCAAATTTAACCACATTCAGTTCTACTTCTGGTATAGCTGGACAATTTCCACATCTCCAGCAACTCTTTCAATTTTACACATTCATTTTAGACATGTCTCAATTATTCCAGTACATAAAATAGATTCAACTGTAGTTTTAAACAACCAGCATTTCAACCCACACTAATTCCTATTATGTGCATTCAATACCTTATCCTTCCTATATCCTCCGTCCTTCCAATCCTCTTTTTCAATATTATTTCCATGATTTCCATCAGGTAGTCATAAATGCTGATGGCCTATGCCTTTTAGGTTTTTAATAAATCTTGTAATTCTGAGGCAGCAATGTCATCAGGTTATTCAACATATGCTTTAGTTGGGGACTTCATAAAAATTGCTTTAAGTAAGCAAGCATTTTGTTGACAGTCATTTATTAAATATAATGTATATTCCCTAATCAGTATATTCAAATTAGCAGTTTTCCATCTATTACAGTTTCCTTAAAAGATAAAAATCTTCATGCAACAGTTGGTGACATTTTAAATGTGCTGCTAATCTCAACCAAGCCTTCCTAGCAGCATCAATTACAGATTTGTCTCATGGGTACTTAAATACATCAAACATAAACAACAAACTTGGGAAAGACTGAAAGAGTTCCCTTACTATGTGTAGCCAAGCTGGAGAACTCTATTATTTCTTGGTGACACAGTAAAGCTTGTAAAAGTAACAAACAAAAACAAGAAAAATCTAAGTACAATTTAGGGGTTGGGAAGGAAATCCTCATTTATTGATCGAAAAATTGTTAGTGCACACCATTATCTTCTCTCTAAAGAAATGTTTTAAACATACTATCAGTAAAAAGAAAAGGAAAGAAACTGGTGGCATGTATAAGGCTAGCGAACTCAAACCATACTGTAAATTCACAGCATCCAATTGATCTTATTATTTTTACCTCAAATTTGTCGAAGAGTCATTTGTTCACATAAACTGATTTTATTATGGTCTCAATCTTTCTTTTAACCATATACTACATTTAAAGTCCTATCAAGCAAAATTGTGCTTCAGGCCATGTTAGGAGATCGAAAATATCTCTGACTGGAATTTCTGCCTAATTGATGTTCAGCACTGGTATGGAACCAAACGTGTATACAAATGTCAGTCAGTTTTGAAACTGTGTGTTCTCTTTTCACTTAAACAGAAGGGCATCATTTGGAGAGAGAATTATTTTGTACTTTCTTTGGCCAATTTTAATTTTGTGCAGGCCAAGTTGTACACGATGGCTAGTGGTTCTCTAACCATATCAAATAAAACAGAGGGAAAAAAGCACTGTCATTATCTAGTGTCTGAACTTAACAGCAGCAAAAAAACAAATATGCATTAACTCATGTACCTAAGAGTTTTATCCACCTTCTACACTAAGGACACAAAACCAGTTTGTTTTATGTTGCAAATGAGAAAACCCCATCCCAGTCTTTCAAACTTTCAGCGCCTAATTAAAATGACTAATAGCGGATCGAGACATTCCTGGCACTGGATATTACTCTTTCATATAAGCTGATGCATGTTTCCTATTCCATAGCTCTTTTGCACAAATCCTACTTAACTGAGATAATGTTAAGTGAAAAACAATTCCAGCCAACAAGGAAGTACTTTAGCTAAGCTTTTCCAATCCAACTATTAGGTGTTGTTTTTTTTTTCAGGGGGGGGGGGGGCAGGGGGAAGCGTGAGGGAGAACCGTCCGATTTGGGCTGAGATGTATCTGCCCTTTTGAACAGAACAATAACTAGAGGGGGACTAATGCAAAGGTCTTTTCTGTTTAAATTTTGGCATTTATTACTCACGGAGGTAGGAGAGGTGTTTGAAAAACATCAGAGCAATGCCTTAGACCAGTGGCTCTCAAACTTTTTTACTGGTGACCCCTTTTACATAGCAATCCTCTGAGTGTGACCCCCACACACATAAATTAAAAAAAATCCACTTTTTTATATATTTAACACCATTATAAATGCTGGAGGCAAAGTGGGGTTTGGGATGAAGGTTGACAGCTTGCGACCCCCCATGTAATAACCTTGTGACCCCCCTGAGGGATCCCGACCCCCAGTTTGAGAACCCCTGCCTTAGACAAATGTGCCTCCTAGCTGCTGAAAGTATGTGGGGAAATGATAGGGCCCCTTAAGGTTAGTTATTATGGCTGCGTCTACTAAAGAGAGGAGGATGCTGTCTGTTCTGAAGGGGCCTTGTGAGCAGTCTATGCACACAATCTGGAAACAGATTGCTAATTGGTCAATCTTCACTTTTTCAGATAAGGTTACTGAGACGGTTGTGGCAAGGCAACTCTCACAGTATCTAGCTGCCTCATAGCTCCTTGATATTTGCCAGACCAGCTATCAACACTGCATATATTGTGTTGGCTGATGATCTCCTCCTAACAAGGAATAACAATTAAGAGTCCATGCTAATATTAGACCTAACAGCTGCTTTAGTGGGTTGCGTCAAGAGTTGCTTGTTGGCCCCACAAACACATTTGTGCTGTCTCTTTGGTCATGGGAGGGTTGGGAGAGTGTAGACAGAGACCTGATTCTGCAAGGTCTCACACTCTGTTTGGGTCAGTTCAGTTCCTATATTGTCCTGGAAGAAATCTTCTGACATGGAGATTCAATACTTTGCATTCTTCATTGAAGATGCCAGCTGCTGTAAGGCACATTCAATTGACTCCACAATGTTTTTTCTATCTCAAATTTCTGATGACATTCTTCTTAGCAAAATGAGGACTTTTTCTTGGCCTGTGGTATTAATGGAAGCATCTCAGCTGTCTATTTTCACCTGAGGAGGGGTAATTCATTGATAATTTCACTTCCTTGTTAGCAATTTTTTTTTGGTGGGGGGGCAGAAAGGGAGGGAGGGGAATTAGTTATTTCATGGTCATTTCAACAATACTTTGTGACGTACTTGACATAGTTGTCTCCTTTCATTTAAAAATTATAAAGCTTATTCCAAAGTTGCTACTAGGAAACTACATCTTTGCCTTTTTCTAACAATACAGTATGAATAAACTAAACATTCAAATGAAGTATTAAGAAATGATTCAAGAAAGGCAACAGCAAATATTATTGAAGGTACTTGAAACAATTAATGAAGGTTAAAATATGCACATCATAATAAGTACCATATGGTAAACTTATCCCTGTGTGCACAGACGTGAAACGGCTCCCCTATGGTTTTAAGACACCTTTCTTTTCTGCATTGCGGATGGAGTGAATTATTTAAAGAACCTAATGAGAAAGTAATTTTTCACTGTTTTAAAAACATACCATATTATTGATGGAGCTCTGAAACTAATTTTTGGTTGAAAACGTAATTTAAAAAAAATAGGCAACCTACAGTCTAGTAGGATATTCTAAGGTAGTATGACAAGTTGGGCTACAAAATATAATTTCTTATCTTACTTTGTTTTAGCAATCAGAGTAAACTGGCTGGGCCAGTTTGTTTACCTGCCGCGTCGGCAGGTTAGGCCAATCACAGCTCCCACTGGCCGCGGTTCACCAATGGGGGCAGCGGAAAGCGGTGCGGGCGAAGGAGGTGCTGGCCGCAGCTTCCTGCCACCCCCATTGGCCTGGGATGGCGAACCGTGGCCAGTGGGAGCTGCGATTGGCAGAACCTGCCGACACGGCAAATAAAGAAACTGGCCTGGCCCGCCAGGATACTTATCCTGGCGAGCCGTGTGCCAGAGGTTGTCGACCCCTGATGTATATTTAACTTGTATTTAACTGAAGAATTAATATTTGTTTTAAGTGTCAAGTACATTTATCTCAGACTGATTTAATATGCAGTAATGGATTCTAATACAAATATAGTTACCTTTACATGATGTGTATACCTTGGTTATATTTTCTCTCTATTTCTCATTTTGGAAAAGAATATAAAAGACTGGGTTAAAGACTACTTTCATGTCTCCAGCTATCAAAACTGCATGTATCAAAGCTGATAGCTTGTCCTATGACAGGTTTTGATCATAATTACTCTTATGGCATTCAATACATCAAATAGGGTGACCAGATGTCCCAATTTTATAAGGACAGTCCCGATTTTTGTGTCTTTTTCTTATATAGGCTCTTATTACTCCCCACCCCCCCGTCCCAAGTTTTCACACTTGCTGTCTGGTCACCCTAACATCAAATCATACTTTTAACGTTTATGTCCAAACTGCTTGACTACTTTCCACCGAGTTGAGTGCTGTTACTTCTCATGTATTCTAACAGTAAAACAAACCTAATTCCATAATTTCCACCAAAGATACGGACTGAAATGAGAGAACTGGACAGAACAATCTGCTTTGAAAACACAGTTCAAAACAAGACTTTGGTAAGGAAACTCACCAACTGATGACAATCATTGCTGTTTAATCAGGACAGAGCTTTATCATCAAACACTCTGCTTAATGTGGAGAGTACAAAGGAGATAAAATGGTGTTTAACCACAGTGAAAATTCTAAGTTCCAGTCTAAATTATGCAAGATGGTATTATTCTGAAAATTTGAAAGTAACTTCTAAGCGTATGTGGTTGTGAAGAGATCTACTTACGATGCAGGAGGCTCCTGCACTAAAGAATAATACAATCTGGAGTATCCAACCACTGTCCAGATAGGTAGGAAGACATTTATAAACCCACAGGCTGGAATCCATAACTGTGTATAAATGTCCAAAAAACATTTTCCAGATTTTCCATAGTCATTTACCTTATTTGTTGTCTTAATTCCTATAAACGTCTGCCCAAGTGGTACAGGTCGAAAACGGCCATCAAAATAGAATAGTCCAATGTAGGGATTAACATGTAGAAATGTGGCAACATCAAGGTAATTGGGTAATGTAGCCGAAAGGCCCAAAATCCTGATCATGCTCTGTGTAGATTCAACCTATCAACAAATTAAAAAAATGACTTAGATATGAGTAAATAATCTGAGTTTTATCAATCAAATACAGAAAAGGATTAAAACATACTTTATAAAATAAAAGCAAGACAATAGTGTGATACAAACAGTTAATAGTTTAAAGAGAACACAGACTGGTGGTTCCTGTCTATTCTTCACTCATCTCCATTAAAACATTCTAATACCTCTTCTCATTAAAACATTTTACTTCACCCAATAAAATTAATAGTTTTGTACTGCCATAAAAAAAGTTGAATCTGTAATAACAGACACATTTAAAAGGTCAATTACAGGGTCTAGTTAAGGAAGAGATAATTAGGCTCCCTCACTCTAATTCAGACCACAAATATGAGGTTTATGAAGCTGAAGACAATACCAAGATAGCTGTTTAAATGGTATAATTAGGTTAATTCATTTTTAACATTGCCGTCTGCCCTCTGTACTGATATTCAGGCTCTATTGGAAAAAAAGTCTACTTATGACTATAACACAATAACTTTTTAATGTAATGACATTATTTATGAAATGTCTTGATCAGATACACCCAGATAAGCTTTTGTTGCATGAGATATTTCTTTTCACGTATGAGTTTGTATGTTACCTGTACTTGTAGATAGAAACCATTTTCAAATGTATTTTTTCTTACTATTCTAGTTTAGTTTGTATAAACCTTAAAGCAATCTTTAGATTACCAAACCATTGTAAAATAATCACTTTTTAATGGTGTAATTTGTATCATCTCCTTTGCATTATGATTTCTTTTTGATACATAAATTGATTTTCTTCCCTGTGCACAGTGGAGATTTTATGATTTTTGTAAGAAGAGTAAAATTGGTGCAGAAAAATACAATTACATGCATTATTCTGTTGAGGAAATCCAAGCTAAGGAGAAATCTCTAATTCTACCTTCCATGGCAAATTGAGACAAAATTGCCAGAGATTCAACGCAGCAGACACATGACAACTTCCATTTTTCAAAGAAAAGGTACATTAAAGTTCCTCTCATGAGAGTGTGCATTCGAGAAAACAAGGCCTTTGAGAAACCAGAGTGGGAGAGAATTTTCAGCATTCTCCATCATCTTCCTCTCCTCATCTCTCCTACCTCCTCACCTTTCCCCTTCATCTTTTCACATTCATGCTGTCACATTCCAGCTAGTCTCCTTTACCCTCCAGTTGCTCCATAATAAAAAAAGATATTTAAGAAATTAACCTGATTTTTTAAAAAAATAGTACATTAATAAATAGAAAGAAGACAACTAAGACTGGAACATGATAAAAGTGTATAAAATAAAGAATGAGACGGAAAAGGTTGACACGAAGAATGGAAGTTCCCATTTTTTTAAACACAAGAATAAAGGAACATTCAATGAAATTAGAAGTTGGGAAATTCAAAACCAATAAAAGGAAATACTTTCCCACACAACACGTGATTAAAATGAAGACCTTGTTGCCATAGGAAGTCACTGAAGACAAGAACTTAACAGGATTCAAACCGGGGTCGGATATTTATATGGATATCAAGAATATCCAGGAGTTAATAATAATATAATTCATGACAAAATTCTGTGTTTCGGGGCATAGGTCAATCTCTAACTACTACAGTCAAGAATGAGACCTATATAGAGGGCAGATTATCCCACGTATCCATACTGCTGGGTTCTTGCATCTTCCTCTGAAGTATCTGGTTCTGGAATTATCAGAAACATAATATATTGGTATAAATGGACCTGGGGCCTGATTAAGTACGGTAATTCCTGTGTTCCTAAATATAGATATGCACTTGGCAAACATAATGCTAATAGCATCTTCTCATTCCAACTTGTTTGTTATCAGTCATCATATTACATGTTGTAATTAAACATAACACAAACCCTTCAAAATATGCTACTTGTCATTTGCATGTCTCTAAAGCATACAGCACACTTTTGGGGAGTTAAATTATAGTTAAATAGTAATAATACCTCTCCACTTCCAATCTTTCATCTGAATGTACCCCACTGTCACCTCTTTTTGGATGTCCAGTCTCCATTTGAAATGCTCGCTCTTCAAAATTGAACTTCACACCTTTCCTATCTTTTGTCAACTCTGCTATTTATTCTGACAGAATCTGATCCTTTTCGGATGTCACTTAGGGCATGAAAAAGGCTCTGTCATAGATGTCTACCTTAGGCCACTCTTTGCCTGTCCTCGGTGTTGTAAGTCTCAAAACCTTTCCTCCTCTATGGCCTGGTCTACACCTAAAAAATTAGATCAACCTAGCTACATGCCTCAGGGTGAGGAAAATTTTCACATCCTGTGCAACCTAGTTAGGTTGGCCTAACACCACTGTAGACAGAGGTCAACAGAAGAATTCTTCCATTGACCTAGCTACCGCTTCTTGGAGAGGTGGACTAAATACACTGATGGAAAAAACCCTTCGGTTGACGTAGGAAGCATCGACCTTATAGTGGCACAGCGGCAGTGCCATAGCTGTGCTGCTATAGCCACTGTAGTGTACGCATACCCTAAGTACCATTTCATGGAGGTTTCAGAGCAGCAGCCAGGTTAGTCTGTATCTGCAAAAAGAACAGGAGTACTTGTGGCACCTTAGAGACTAACAAATGTATTTGAACATAAGCTTTCGTGGGCTACAGCCCTTTTTTAGGATGCATAGAATGGAACATATAGTGAGGAGATATATATATACACATACCGAGAGCATGAAAAGGTGGGAGTTGTCTTACCAACTCTGAGAGGCCAATTAAGTAAGAAAAAAAACTTTTGAAGTGATAATCAAGATAGCCCAGTACAGACAGTTTGATAAGAAGTGTGAGAATACTTACATGGGGAGATAGATTCAATGTTTGTAATGGCTCAGCCAGTCCCAGTCTCTATTCCAGCCTAAGTTGATTGTATTTAATTTGCATATCAATTTGAGTTCAGCAGTTTCTCGTTGGAGTCTGTTTTTGAAGCTTTTCTGTTGCAAAATTGCCACCCTCAGGTCTGTTATTGAGTGACCGGACAGGTAAAAGTGTTCTCCTACTGGTTTTTTAATGTTATGATTCGTGATGTCAGATTTGTGTCCATTTATTCTTTTGCGTAGAGACTGTCGGTTTGGCCAATGTACATGGCAGAGGGGCATTGCTGGCACATGATGGCATATATCACACTGGTAGATGTGCAGGTGAATGAGGCCCTGATGGCATGGCTGATGTGATTAGGTCCTATGATGATGTCACTTGAATAGATGTGGACAGAGTTGGCATCGGGCTTTATTGCAAGGATAGGTTCCTGGGTCAGTGTTTTTGTTCAGTGGTGTGTGGTTGCTGGTGAGTATTTGCTTCAGGCTGGGGGGTTGTCTGTAAGCAAAGACAGGTCTGTCCCCCAAGACCTGAGAGAGTGAGGGATCATCTTTCAGGAAAGGTTGTAGGGGCTGAAGGTGACAGCTAGTGGTGTTCTGTTATTTTCTTTGTTGGGCCTGTCTTGTAGGAGGTGACTTCTGGGTATTTGTCTGGCTCGGTCAATCTGTTTTTTCACTTCAGCAGGTAGGTATTGTAGTTTTAAGAATGCTTGATAGAGATCTTGTAGGTGCTTGTCACGGTCTGAGGGATTGGAGCAAATGCGGTTGTATCTTAGAGCTTGGCTGTAGACAATGGATCGTGTAGTGTGTCCTGGATGGAAGCTGGAGGCATGTAGGTAAGTATAGCGGTCAGTAGGTTTCCGGTACAGTGTGGTATTTATGTGACCATCACTTATTAGCACAGTAGTGTCCAGGAAATGAACCGTTTGTGTGGATTGATCTAGGCTGAGGTTGATGGTAGGATGGTTTGTAAAAGTCTGGTTTGTAAAAGTCTACACCTTCTTTTAAGATGAAGTCAGTGGGAATGCCAAACAGGAAAGAATGCACCCTTGTTTGACACCAGTGTTTATGTTAAACCATTTGCTCAAGTCTGCATTTACTTGAACTGCGTATGCCGCATTTTGATTTAAAGCCTAGATGACAATTATTGTTATTGGTACACTATAACATTTCAAGATATTCCAGAGTGAATTGTGATGGAGGCCATCAAATGCTTTCTGAATGCCTCTGAAGTTTACAATAAATGTTTTTTGTTATTCGATGCTCTTCAGTGACTAGTCAGAGTGAAAATCTGATCTACACAATTTTTTTCATTCTAAACTCAGCCTGTTCTTCTCTTAGCTTTGCTACAACTACTTCGTTTATTCTACAGAAGATGATACTGCAGAAGACTTTGTCTATCACTGAAAGGAATGTAACACCTTTCCATTTAATATAATTACTTAGGTCACCTTTCTTTTGGTATTTTGATCACAGTGCCATTTTTCCATTGTTCTGGAGGCTTTTCTTGGTCCCATACTTTATTGAAAAGTTCAATAATTTTAATCAGTGGTCTCATCATCACAAGCTTTCAACATGTTCTAGGTGACTGTCTTCATCTGCACCCATCCCAGGTTTTAATTTAAACTCTGCTCCGACCCTCAGGACCACAATCTGTTAAGCTGGCAGACGCTCTATCCAGTGCTTTGCCAAGTTTTCATTTTGTTCTTTTATCATTTTTTACTACTTCCTAGTGAAAGTAACCATTATGCATTCCTACCTCCTCTATTCTTCCTTCTCTAGCCTCACTACCAGCTCTCTTCACTTCTCTATGCCACCAGTCTCATGCTTCCCCCATAAACACATAATATGCAGTACAATTAACTTGGGATATGTCAAACCAGACTATTTGATGATGTAGCTCAGGCTGCACTCAGAGTTTTGTATTATAGTATGAAGGAGATTAACGTGTTGGGTGTAGCTTGTTTCCTTATTTGCTGGAGGAAGAAGAAAGTTATTTGTGCAAATGTGAGGAGTCTGTCACTGACAGTGAAAATATACTGTGTGATCATTAAGAGTCAGTGAAAAGATGTCCCAAAATTTGGTATTTCCTTGCTTTTTAGAGTTTGCATGGGAGAAATGTCACATAGACAACCTTAAATTCTTTTGAATAAAGTTGTTTATGGAAAATGTATACACACAAATACTTTACATGTGTGTGTGTATATATATGTGTGTGTACATACACACATTGGTATATATATGCATACACACACCTCCCATAAATAACATTAGACGTGTACATACACGTGTGTATCTATACACACAATATGCATGTATATGTACACACATATACACAAAATGATTGTTTATGTAAAATTACACACACACACACACACACACACACACAGGACCTGTCCCCTACATAATCTAAATCCCTCATACTTCAGGGCATAATACAATCACTAAAATGCCTGGGGTTAAGAAGAAAATGTCTTATATCCAGATTGTTCTTTCATTGTCCATGCACACACAAAAATCCTGGACATTAGCCACAGTCAGGGACATCACACAGCAAGTGATGGATCCCTGGGTTTACCTCAAATTCCGATGTTACAAACTACTTTGGGCCCCTTATGAAAACTAGACTTTTGTCCAGGCGTTCTCAGACTTTTGTACTGGTGACCCTTTTCACGTACCAAGCCTCTGAGTGTGACACCCTCTCCCCTTATACAGTAAAAACACTTTTTAATATATTTAACACCATTATAAATGCTGGTGGCAAAGCAGGCTTTGGGGTGGAGGCTGACAGCTCACGAGCCCCCCATGTAATGACCATGTGACCCCCTGAGGGGTCCCGACCCCCAGTTTGAGAACCCGTGCTTTTGTCTCTAATGAGCCAACTTGGTCCTGTTGCTTATGCCTTAAATGGGATCATACCTGTTCATTACATCAAATGCATTGGTCTAGAGATGATGACAGTGTCAGAAAAAAGAACTGTATATCCAGACAGGGACTAATTAGTAGAAACAGATGAAATGACAAGTACCACAGTCTGGTTTCTAGTAAAAAAAACCAAGAGACTAAACGAGAAATAATATACAGGCAAGACTGCCTTTAAGCAAGACATTTTTTCAGCTTCCCAGGAAATGAGTCCTCTTTTATTAACACAATCATCGTGCAAATATGTGGAAGCAAAATTTGTTAAAAATAATATGAAAAGTATGCTAAAAGCAAATAATGAACAAAGAACATATTAAAAACAATTATTTGTGTAGAGTAAGATGCTTTCATTGCACTTTAATTTATTCCTCCAAAACGGCCTCTATTGCCCATTTAGTCTATTTTAGACGGCTTATTTTGTATGTTTACAGAATGTATACTTTATAATTCATTTTGTGTGCATTTAAGTCAAAGAAAGAACATTACTCCTGCAGCATATTGTTTTCACTCATTAATAACTTATTTCTCAAACCAATTTGTTTCTTGAAGTCTTTGTATTATGCCAAGTGTGGTATCTTAACTGAAACTATATTTTTAAGTTATCTGACCACCGTATAAATGTTCAACTGCCGAAGAAATTTTGTTTTGATCCCCGGCCCATCAACTGAAAAACACTCCCTACCGCATAACAACTCACTAGGTTTCCTTTAAATTCCCAGCACACACACCCCCAAACCCAGTACTTGGGACCTGGAAATATGAGAGATTTCATCCCAAAATGTTTTCATTTTAAAAAGTTGTAAACCACTGATAACAAGATCATTGTGGTCTGAATCATAACTACTTTGCTAGTGTGGCTTTAATTCCAAATAACTGACATAGATTTAATCTAAGGATATTGGTGCAGTAGAGTGGAAGTCTCACACTAGATACCTAATTAGTCTCTCTGAAATGCATGAAGGATGAACAAAGCGCCTGATTTTCTGCCTGATTATGTCCTATTCAAAGGAGCATCAAATGTCTTGAATATCAGGAGAGCAAAGGACTCAATCATAGGGTGCTTTACATAAAGACAAAGCAAAGAAAGTGTGATGTCTTGATTAATGTGGAAGATTTAAATGTTCTTGAGAAAAAAAGAGAGGACAAGATTCTCAGGGGCCATGAGGAGGAACTATTCCTGATGCACAGAGAACCCAAACTTGAAAACCTGTGTGCAAAGACCGTTACAACAAGCACAGTAACTGATCATCAAAAATACAAACATGCATAAGGAGAAACAGCTGTCAGGTGGTCAAAGTATACTTATAAAGTGGTGTGGTAATGCGAGTCCAGTGTTCGCAACTTGAATGATTAGGCAGTGGATGTGATCCACTCAATAGCATAGGAATACAGTAACATTAGCTAACTGATTGGTTCTCATAGAACACAATAAAGCACGAAGAACAGAGACTCACAGATGTGCACAGGGAGAATTCACACTTAGCCCTTTATTAGAGGTCACACAAAACATCTCCGGAATAAGTGCTTAGTGATTCAGGCCTATAGCAGCATTGCCCACCCACTGCCTCGGGTTCCCGTTCTTAAGCACCTCAATAACTTTGACATAGACTTTCATGTGTTGAGTAACACCTCTCCTTGGGGGTCTAGGTTTATTAACAAAGTTTAAAAGGAAACACAAGAACTCCCACCCAGCCTTCCAAGCCGGTTCACAACCCTTTATACAGGGTTCTTAGTCCCATCCCTGCTGCTTTCTTCTAGCAGATTTACTCTCCACACTACAGTCTTCCTAGCTGGCTCCTGCTCCCTGCAGACTTGCATCCCCGGCCCTCTGTCTAAGAGCCAGAAAGAGTCATTCTGTAGAATATCTCATACAGTCCTCCTGCACCCTGAAGTCTCTCAACTTCCAGGACATTGTACCCAGAGATTCCCTCTCTCCCCTTTGACTGTACAGGCTTATCTCTTATCTACACTCCATGCCTGATTTAGCCGCACATTTGCCTGTTATGTGACACTTCTTATTTTCTGCACCTGAGGAGTAGAGCTAATTGTGTCACACCTGAGGCTGGACTCATTTCCTCCTCAAGGACCATTCACCTTGTGAAAAGGGAGATTTTACATTCAAAAGTCTTGCAACAAGAGAGACCTGGGAGAGGAGACCCTGAGCAAGCAGGGTAAAAACTGTATAGGAGGGGATGTTATCCTCAATAGAGCTTCCCCCCACCCTTGCAGGAAAAGATATGTGAAAGGGTGTACCAGGCCCTTTGAGGCCCCCTGCTTGAGGTCCCATGACCCTACTGCAGCGAAGGTGGGTCCTCCATGCCTTTCAAGAGAGGCTTCATAAGAAGCAGCCAATAAGAGCCCAGCAGTCTCAGTTAAAAGAGCTGCAGGAGCATAAAGTAGTTCAGTTCCTGGCTGGGACTGGAGCAGTAAGGAAGGGTGCTCCACTCTGGCCACAGAAGCTCAAGAGAACCAGAAATGGAGTTCTGGTTGCATTTTGCTTTCTGCAAAGATAGAGTAGATTTGAGAACTGTAACCCCAAGAGAATGGGTGACAGGGCAGAGATCCGGTGGGAAGAAGACCAAGAAAAATAGTACTGGGTAATGGAAGGAGTTAAAGGGAGCTGTATATGACTGCTGTTTATAGGGTCCCTGGGTTGGGACCTGGAGTAGGCTCAAGAGTACTGAGAAGGGGACAAGGCTCATTTAGAAGTCCAAACAAAGGGCTGGAATTTAAAGGACTCAGGGACAGGACTGAAGACCCTGGTAACAGCAGCTAGATAGTCTTGAGAAATGACCTAGCTGGAGAGCTGAGGCAGTGAGAACCAGTGAAGACAAGAGTCTCCAGGGAGAAAGTCCTAGGGGCAGTATTCTATAACAGAACAGTAAAGGACCTAAAGTTAGCCCAGAAGAGGCTGAGAACTGAGCCCAGAGACAGGAATGAAGACACTAACAAGGGCACAGTGACAGTCCTTGTTGATCCTTTTTTTATCCAAGAAGGGGTTTATTCATGCATATTAACTGTGTGTAGCTTGGCTGGACATCTGAGCCACTGAAGACCTGACTAGTGAGATCAGCAGCCGACAGGAGGTGCCAGACCCAAGAAAGATTGCAGCCTTGCCTCTAGCTGACAGAAGGCGGTCACGAGAGGTGAATGCCCCATCGCAGGGAACAAATTACAGTTTAAAAACCTGTGCTGGCTATGCCTGCCTCTAATAACTCCTCAGAAGCATAAAATGTGAACTGATTTCAAATCAATTCCATTTTTCTCTATTTAAACAACTCTTTTGGTCTTGAAACGTTACGACCAGTAGGCATTTGCTGATATACTAGTTCTGCTGCTTGTTCACAGGCACCAGCAAGGTGACATCATCATGTTAATCTGGAAGTCTACTTGCATTCTTTTCTTCTAATCCATAAAGAAACTGAGATTTAGACAAGTTAATACTATCTATTAATTTTCTATGGCCTTTAAAGTAAAAAAATATTAGCTTCAAAATGCAGTTGTGGATTCCTTTAATTCAACACACAGTAAAACTACACCAAGCATTTAAGCATTTAACAAAAACGCTTCATGTTAAGTCTGGAACAATGTACTGTCTTGCACATCAAATATAGCTATGTGCTATATAGACCAGTAAACCCATGTCTTCAGACTATGCCATTTTAGCTTGAAAAACCAGCTGTAATTTGCAAGGCTTCACTGGTGACACCACTGTAAATTCAACATTTCAGTTAAAATTTATTCATCTGGCAAATGAGATAGTTTGATCTCTAATTAGAAGATAAGAAAAAAATCTGTCCTGAATTCTAACTCCATATGAAACTAAAATGGGAGGGTTAACATTGATGCAAGCATAACTCAAAGTATCAAACATCAGTAATGGATTTTCCTTTTCTACATAAAAGAATGCTTAAAATATCTGTAAGTTAAAGTTATTAGCACCATGATTCTTCTGTTTCATGTACATTAACCCATACAAATATTTGAAAGTTCTTAAATAAATCCACAGGTTTTGGGGGTTGTTTTGTTTAAATATAAAGATATAAACAAAACAATCATTGAAATATTGTTAATAATCTAGTTTAAAGCCACAAGTGACAGAATATTCAACATCAAATCTGATGCTTTTTAAAATCATCCCTCAGTACGTCAGCGTTCTCCAATACCATGCATCACATTATGTTCAATCAGATTTCTCTGATTTTTTCTGTATTGTCAACAGTATTTAAAGCAGACACATTAGAATAGGAGCCTCAACTAGGAATTTCATTGGCTTCATGGATTTTGTTAGGTCATCAAGATTATTTTTCAGGGTTGGGCTGGGTAAATTCACATCTTTGTTATTGGCTATGATGTGGTATATTGTATGGACTGCTACATTAAAGCTAATCACTATTGGGAATCCCCAAGAGAAAGTAACCTAAATCCTGATCTAAAAGAAGGAAAATAGGTAAGAGAGAACTGTTTAAGCACTGGGTCCAATAAAAACCCAACCACCCCCAAAACAAAACACACACCACACCAGACTCTTCCCCAAAGAGTATTCTCAGCACTCAAAATTAGGACCAGAACTAGGGGTGCTTTTAAAAATAAAAGGGGAGGAGGGTACAAAACATACTTATCTCAAAAAAAAAATCTTGGCAGATTAACATCAAATTTACACAAAACATTCCCATGTGCAAAGAGGTCATAATGTGAGCTCTTCAACAGAAACGTACCCTTCCTCTACCAAAATAAATTTAGAGATTATCAATATAAGGCTTATTAATTAAACATACCTTAACTATGGAACCTGTTGCTCTACAGTATAGTAAAAGTAATTAGAAAAGTTAGTATTTGCCAGCCATAGGAAACTCAGAAAACACTGGGTGGCAACTGATGGAAAATGTTGACTTTTTAATAACTGCCACTGTACCAAAACTTTGATATCAAATCAGCAATACTATAAAATATGACTCATTGTTTCCTTTCTTCTACTCCTGTCCCTATAATTAAAACTGTGCCCTGGAATCCTTCTTTGATCACGTACCGAGATTCTTTGCTCACCTCCAACTCTTTCCTAAAAGCTCACTTTGGTCCACTTGCCTTCCACCACTCTGCCCTTCTATTCCTTTAAAATATTACAAACTTTTTTTTTAATAATTAAAGAACCAGGGAACAACAACCTAAACAAGCCAAATTGCTTGACAGTCATCGCTCTTCTTTCTCAACTACTTTGTGCTTGTATATGTAATTTGAATTGAAGGCTATTTGGGTCATAGGCTATTGGTAAAGTCTCATGCATGCTTATAGTTCTGTATAAATAAAATACACTACTATTACCCAGGAGATACAGTGTGGCCAAGCTAATGCTGATGTGGTCATCTTAAAGGGCCAGAGAAAGAGAGTTAACTGTATATCCTTTTCTCCTCCCATTCTTTCTGCTGTACTTATAGTTTTATCCTTTCAGTGATTTATATCCAGATGTGAACTTTATTTTTTTCTATCGATTTAGACAGATTTTTAGAATGTGGGAATCAAAACCGCATTTGTCTTTATTGAATTTCATCTTATTTTCTTCAGAACATTTCTCCAGTTTGTCCAGATCATTTTGAATTTTAATCCTAACCTCCAAAGCACTTGCAACCCCTCCCAGCTTGTATTGTCCACAAAGTTTATAAGTGTACTCTTGATGCCATTATCTAAATCACTGATGAAGATGTTAAACAGAACTGGACCCAGAACTGATCCCTGCGGGACCCCATTCTTGAGGGTGCCCTTTCAGCTTGACTGTTAACCACTGATAACTACTCTCTGGGAATGGTTTTCCAACCAGTTATGCACACACTTCATAGTAACTCCACCTGGGTTATATTTCCCTTGTTTGTTTATGAGACGGTCATGTGAGACAGTATCAAAAGCCAAGATATACCAAATATACTGTTTCCCCACTATCCATAAGGTTTCTTACCCTGTCAAAGAAAGCTATTATGGTGGTTTGACATGATTTGTTCTTGACAAATCCATGCTGACTTTTCTGCTTATATGGCAGTAGGGAGGAAATGTCTCAATCTTGATTAGTCAAACATGTTAGGAGATGGCATTAGGGCCACAATTAAATCCTGCAAACAACGTGCTATTAAGACACACCTGAGGCACCGTGGTACTGGGCTGAAGACCTTTGTCTATGCCTTCTTGGAAAAAAATCCAGAATGGTTGGACCGTCTGGATTTTCATTGTGCTCTTGGCATCAGCTGTTGAATCTGGAGCAGATGAGACATATGTTTTCAATACTGATACTCACCTACACAAAAGCAATGTCTTAATGACATGGAGGATAGACTGAAACCTTCTAGTGTTTTCTCTCAATGGCCAGGCTGTTAGTTGAATCTGTTTTAGGTCTGGATGAAGAAGAGGACCTTTGTGAGGGGGTGTCCGGTCTTCACAGAAGCTGGAATGGTGGCTCCAGTGTCAGCTCTATCAGGTCTGAGAACCAACGCAGGGTGACTAGATGGGATGAAGAAAATATTGGGACACATGGGGTGGGAGGGCGCACAAAAAATAAAAAAGCGGAGTCCTGCCAGCACAGAAAAAAAAAAAAAAGTCGCGGAGGCCTGGAGTCCCGCCGGCAGAACAAAACAAAAAAACAGGAATGCGAAATATTGGGACAAATTGTATCCCGACCGAACATCAATCGGGACGCGGGACAAACGCCTAAAAATCGGGACATCTGGTCACCTTAGGCAAAGGATTGCCTATCTTCCTCTGGTTTGTGCATTGCACTGAGGCTTAGGAGTCTAGCTGCCTGACATGGGACTGCAGTGCAGAGGCTTAGAGGTAGAAACAGGCACTTAGGGAACTTTTGCTGCAAAAATTTTTGCATTGGCCAGGTTTAGGCACCTTGGGGTTTGGGGGTCGATGAACAGCAGCTTTCTGAATCCCAGTGGGGATTCTGGGATGTAGGCAGCTAAATCCTTTTGTGAATCTAGCCCATCTAGTTATCACTTGTTTAATGATTCTGTGATTATCTTTCTGATTTAAATTCTTTATTTGGGGATTTTGATTTAAAGTTTATTTCTCTAGCATAAAAATTATCTTTGCAGACATCATTTTACTTATCAATTATTTTTTCCAGACATGTTTTAAGTTATAAATTGAAGCACAATGTAAGAATGTTTTACCACAATGTGCATCACAACAGTACTTTTAAACCATTATAGGCCAGATGCAAATTTTTCTTAGAAGCAAATTTCAAACTAAAATTTTGCAGAGTTCAGTTTTTGATTCTACAGGTTAAAAAAAATGCTGAACATGAAAGGTTTAATACATGTGACATGACACCAGTTGGCATGACCTACTACACAACAGTGTATTGAGTAATGATCATTTTTATCCATGTATGAATAAATGAAACTCCATCTCATGAGAGGCATGTTGGCATATCAGTAAATTCCAAATGTAGCAGAGGCATGGAGAAATTACTGACCTGTTATCATTCTGATGGGACTCAGTCCTAGGAGTCAGCTCCCTGGCATGAAAACAGTGAGAACTCCACGTGCTTTTGAAAATGTATACCCAAAAAGGTGGCAGCAGCAGAATGGAATGCAAGCCTGACCCTCCCCCTATTACCAATCATATGCTATCTGCTCAAGTTAACTGCTGGACTTCCAGTTAAATATGGATTGCACAGAAGGCAAACATTCCAAAAGTAATAAGTAATTTAAATTTAAATTATTTAAAATATGCCAAAAAATCATGTGCCAAAAATCAAACAAACATCACAAAAAGTAATATCCAGACACTGAAAGGAGGTTTGGATGAGTGTCTTAAGTTCTTCAAAGCAACAGAATTTCAGACCATTCAATCATGTGCAGTGTCACCTTTAAGTCAGTGGCTGATGTGAAAGTCCACTTATGAAGAGGACTGTCTCCCTTTGTGGAAAGGGTCCAAGTAATGACAAACTGGCACAGGAGAACTCAGCATGGATTTAACCTTTCGTAATGGAGCCTTCACCTGCTTCCCAAACAAGATGTTTCTAGTGTAAGGAAGCTCTAAGCTCTCTCTGGATCTGACAGCAGAACAAGGAAGGCTGCAACCAAGCAGACCTATGGGAGCCTAATCCCAAGGCACTAGTTTTTGCTGCTGTATCATCTGCATCAAAACATATATATCTGATACCAGACCAGACCTACACCTTTGTCCACCAAGTTTCTAAGTTCCTGGCATTTTTTTTTTTATAGAGATTTGACCAAGGTAGGTGTTCTTTAAGATCATTTAATCCCCTTGGCCATGAAATTAATTATCTATTATTAAAGGTGGCAGTTGCAGATTGATAACACAATGCACCAAAGAAACCCAACACTACAGATCATTACCATGTGAGCAGCAACTGTTCCTTCTAGCCATTGTTGCCTCTACCACCACTATCTAGTTTCTGTGCCAAAAAACCTCCAACCACTCTTCATTCAGAGTTAGATGAATGCTTCAAATTTAGCACTGACGACTTAATGGAAGCCTCAGAGAGAACACAATGGGATGAGCAGGTAGCCTAGTATATATACTGGAATAACTGCCTTCATCTCTGCTGCAAAAACATGGAACACAGAAGGGAGAAATCTGGGACTTTTATAACTAAACTGTCTGGAGTGGAGGGCTGCGACAATGAGTTGCTGGCTCTCTTTCAATGGCTCAACACTTTCTGCAGAGATTCTGTCTCACCAAATAAGCCAGCATTCAGCACAACAGATTTGAAGCACTGCGATTCCAAGTGTGTCAAGGAGTAGATACTTGACAGAGCCCTTCATTGTAAAGGTAGCAGAGTAGGAGATGAATTTGTGCCTACGTAAGTGGAAACAACACTGCCTCAGAGTTCACTCTCCTCAGCTGACTCTAAGGATAAACCCTTGAAGCAGAAGCATGAAACAGTACAGGCCACTCTCTCATCTGAGCAGAGGAGTCTCTTTGGGACGCCTGAAGGATGACGTGAGAGCCATTCCCATTGAGTCCTGAGTGACATCTGCAAGTAACTTTAGCCTCCCTTGAGTTTTCAGCCAACTCCCCGGCAAATGATGCAACAGAGATGGTTGTCTACCACCAACATAAACCAGCCACAAGGACATGGTTTGTAAGTTACAGAACACTTCTGCACCCTTCTTAGGTTTTGATCAGCTTGGCATCCTATAAACACAAAATGCTGAGGTGAATCATCAGAACTGCTGCAGACACAGGCCTCAAGATACAAGCAGAGGTCGCAGATGAAAAAAAAAAAGAAAGGTCAAAACAATCTGGTTTTTGAGTACCAGAAATATTGACATAGGCCCAATGAAACCCTCACTGAATGCCAAGAAACACAGGAACCGAACCAGGGGTTAAAGTAATAACAGCGTTCTCTCTGCAGCCAACACCAGCAGTGTAGAAGCACAGGTCATTAAACACCAACTCCGCTGGGTTGGTCACTGTAATAGGCAGTATTTCTGTACTTTCCGATACAGTGACTGCACTACACATGTTTCTCCTTTTCCACATCTTCCTGGTTATTGGCTATTTACATTGGTTTATACTATTCACATGTTAATCTCTTTTCTGTTCATGTTTATTACCAACATTAGTGCTCTCTCAGTCAGTCTTTATCATTCTACTTTTGTCACCAGGTAATAGCATCAATCCTAATTCATGAACTCTCACATTTACCTTTTACTGGAGGTGTCTGTGTGGGGCGGGGGACGACTTCTAAGGAATTTAGAATCTTCACAGACCAAGCCTAAAGTTTGTAATTCTGCATGACCTACCTAGATGAAGACCTACTCCTCAAAGACCTATCAATGGTTATTGACTATGGAATTCAAAACTCCCAATTAATCACCGTAACTTGCAAAAATATTTTTAATTATTTCTCATTGAGAAAATCATTTTTGGAGTTTTTAAGACCAAGTTGCTTCCCCCCCACCCCCTCTCTGTGATATTACAGAAAAGGGTGGGAATTTTTCAAATAATAATTTAACTTTTCCCCCCTAATTCTTGTCTCAGAGCATATCTAATTAACATCAAATCTCTTATTTAAAAAATTCCCTTGAAACCTAGTTTAAGAATAGGTTTTTTTTGTTAGTTGCTTTGTTTTTGTTTGGTTTTAAAGCTGGGTGGGGAGGAGATCAACAGTAGGTTTATAATGGAAACTTTAAAAAAAAAACTTAACTGTTGAATCATGAAAATCTTTTAGGAGTGATTTTTAACAAAACACCCCAAGCCATACATTAAAAGAGTTTTAAGAGTTTCAGTACAAAGCTTCCATTTTTTTAGCAACAGTTTCCTTTTCACCATTACTAAACAATAAGAAATAATACATATTATGGTTCCATTAAAGGTTAGTAAAATTACAATGAATCAGTCTATGTATATAATTTCTTGTCTTTAATAAATGTAAATGGGAGAGCAAAAAGAAAATGTTACAACTACAAAATCAAAAAGCATATTACTATAAAAACTTTGTTTAAAAGATCAGTCTTATAGGTAAGGTAATAATTGGAGATATACCAATCTCCTAGACCTGGAAGGGACCTTGAAAGGTCATTGAGTCCAGCCCCCTGCCTTCACTAGCAGGACCAATTTTTGCCCCAGATCCCTAAGTGGCCTCCTCAAGGATTGAACTCACAACCCTGGGTTTAGCAGGCCAATGCTCAAACCACTGAGCTATCCCTCCCCCCTACTGAGCTATCCCTCCCCCTCTGTAGGATTCAGAATAAAAATCTATGCCCCTTAAGTATTCAGAACAGAATGCATTTGTTACTAGGCAACCACCTGGTTGAGTAATTTTATAAATGAGTTTAATTCTGCCACTGCTGACTCCAAGGGCTTAAAATACTCTGATCTCACCATTCTCCACTTACAGCACTTTTCCAAAAATCAAGAATTATGCTGGAAAAGAAAAAAAAGAACAATGTTTTCATACTATCCAACCATGGTTTAGGGGCCATGATCATTTTCCCTCAGCCAGCATGCTAAGTATATGTTATGTTGCCTCTCAAAGGCTTAAATCTTGAATATTAATTAGAGAAGTATCATAGTCCTATGCAACCCCATGTTAATACTCCCAAATGACAAAGTTGCAAAACACATGGTAAGTCTACTGTTCCTTATTATTTAACATGTTTATGATGGAAGTGCCTATGGACCGACCAAAGTGAGGGCCCCATTATGCTAGGCATTGTTCACATAGTAGTCTACGGTTCCCATCCCAAAGAGATTACAATCTAAATAGACATGACAAACGCAAGATGGGGAAGAGGTATAACACACACAGAACAATGTGATGGCAGCAAATGTCACTTTAGTTCCACATTGTTTTGGTTTTTGGATGGGTTTACTTAGGAGGGTATCAGTTAATGGAAAGAAAAGGGAAGAGGATTGGGGGAGAGAGTGGAGAAGAGGGTCAGGTGTGGAGTGAAGTTAAGGTGAAGAGACTGTGGGCTTGTCTACACAAACAGTTAGTTTGTGGCAAGCTACAGTGTAAATCTACCCAGCACTAACCTGCCATGCACTTGGATTCTGCTGACAAACATTAACAGTTCCCTAGTGCAGCAGTTCTGTGGGACGAGCCTTCCATGGGAGGCACGGGAATGTGTCAAGCTGTGTGCTTCTTTTTAAGAGCTCAGGTGGCTGCGACTCCTGCAGAAGGGCTGTGCACATCCAGGAGGTGGGGAAAAAGGAGACAACTGGAGCCTCACCGACCGGGAAGTGACAGCTGGAGCACCGTCATCTGGGTTCTCCTCCTCCTACTCCAATCCCTCACCAGAAGGCAGCCTGGGCTTGGGTTCTCCTTCCCCCACCCCCAATCCCTCACTTGGTGGTGGCAGGGCTCCAGCAGTTAACCATATGGTGGCAGCAGCAGCGGAGAAGTAAGGGTGGCAATAGGGCACTAAGTGTGGCGCAGCATGGCCTTCAGAGCTGGGTGGCAGTCTTTGTACTTGGGAAGGCAGGATTAAATGACTACAGGCACAAAGAAGGGGTACCAGATTAAATACATTTGATAACCACCACCCTAGTGCATTTAGATTAACTCCTGTTTTCAAAGTGGGGTAGATCAAACACATTACGGAACTGTTGGGGCACATCAGCAGGATCCACACGGACACTTAGCGTGCAGCAGGCTAGTGAGGGGTAGATTTATACCGCAGCTTGCTGCAAACTAAATGTTCATGTAAAGAGGCCCAGTCAAGTAGAGGGAGCAGGAGGTTTGGAGCCCTCACCAGGACCAGAGGAGAGAGAATGTCTAGTCAAACTGTGGAAAATTCTCTACATTTCCAAAAATACTTTCCTTTGCTGCTTCTGCCCCTACTGGCTCCAGTTTCTGGGCTTGTCTTCATGGTAAGGTAATATGCTCTCAGAGGTGTGATTTCTGAAGTGCACTTACAGGCTGTACATGAATTGATCTATGTAAATCTTGCTGGTGCACATTAAAGGGTTCCCTAGTGTGCTTTAACATAGCTCAGACCAATTAACATGCAGCATACTAATGCACTTAGAAATCATACCCCCGTAGAGAGCATTGATTAGACCACCATGTAGGTAAGACCTGTGTCTGGTTCCTCTCTGGCTACCAACTGATCCTAGTACCCTGAGCGTTGAGGGTCTCTCTTCTGCAAAATTCTGGGTCTGAGTGGTGCTGGAAAGGGGGAGGGGAGGGGAGGGCTTCCCACTACAGCAGTTCCTATTTTAGCTGCTTCTTCCCCTACCAGACGGAGTATGTTCCTTAACTTGTGAACAAAAAGGAAAGATGGACTCAGTAATGCAATGCAATTCCAGTATGTCTCAGACTCATTTTTATAAGTAGCAAAATACTGTCTAATATATTGGTCTTCTCAAAAAGCACATAACCTAATCAGGATCTGGATTTTAATTTTTAATACATCTTAGAATCACAGGAATGTAGGGCTGAAAGAGACCTTGAGAGGTCATAAAGTCCATCCACCTGCACTGAGCAGAATCAAGTTTACCTAGACAATCCCTGACAGGTGTTTTTCTAACCTGTTCTTAAAAACTTCCAAGGACAGGGATTCCACAATCTCTCTTGGAAGCCTGTTTCAGAGCTTAACTGTCCTTATAGTTGGAAAGATTTTCCTGTCACCTGCCTGTTGCAGATTAAGCCCACCTTCAATGGACTTGGAGAACAGCTGATCATTTTATAACATCCCTTAACATATCTGAAGACTATATACAGGTACCCACTCAGTCTTCTTTTCTCAAAACTACACATGCTGAGTAGTTTTTTTTTTAACTACATCTTTCTTAAAATGTGGAATCCAGAACTGGACACAGTACTCCAGCTGAAGCCCCCCAATGCCAACTAGAATGGGACAATTACCTCCAGTGACTTACTTACCTAAGAGTGATATTAGCCTTTTTTTTTTCTTTGCAAGTGCATCATATTGTTGGCAAATATTCAATTTGTGATCCACTAATTGTAGTACTTCTCACTTGTCTTTATTGAATTTCATCTTGCTGATTTCAGACCAATTCTCCAGTTTCTCAAGGTCATTTTGAATTCTAATCCTGTCTTGCAAACAGCTAGCAACCCCTCCCACCTTGGTGTCATCCACAAATTTTATAAGCATGCTTTCCTACACCATTATTCAAGTCATTAATGAAAATATTGACTGCTAACAGACCCAGGACAGACTCCACAGGACCCCACTAGATACATCTCCCCAGTTTAACAGTGAACTAGTGATAACTATTCTGAGTATGTTTTTTCATCCAGTAGTGCACCCACATTACAGTAATTTTATCTAGGCCACATTTCCCTGGTTTGTTTATGAGAATGTCACATGCGACTGTGTCAACAGCCTTACTAAAATAAAGATAAATCATATCTATAGATTGCCCCCTTCCATTAAGCTTGTACCCTGTGAAAGAGGGAAATTAGATTGGTTTTGCATAATTTGCTCTTGACAAATCTATGTTAGCTATTCCTTAATACCCTAATATTCTCTAGATGCTTACAAACTGACTGTTTAATCATATGTTCCAGTATGTTTCCTGGTATCAAAGTTGGGCTGACTGGTCCATGATTCCCTGAATCCTCTTTGTTCCCCTTTTTAAAGGCAGGTGTCATGTTTGCCCTTCTTCAGTCCTCTGCAACTTCACTTGTCCTCCATGAGTTCTCAAAGATAATTGCTAATGTTTCCATGATTGCTTCAGCTAGCTCCTTAAGTACCCTATGGTGAATTTCAGTAGGCCCCGCTGACTTGAATACCTCTAATTTATCTAAACATTCTTTAATCTGTTCTTTCTCTATTCTAGCTTGTGTTCCTTCTTTTCTTAGAATAGCAAGAATATTCCAGAAGACTGGAAGATTGCTAATGGAGCAATATTCAAAAAGGGTGTCATAAATAAACAGATCAGGGTTAAGGTCTCTTTTACCTGGAAAGGGTTAACAAGCTCAGTAACCTGAGAAACACCTGACCAGAGGACCAATCAAGGGACAGGATAATTTCAAATCTCTGTGGAGGGAAGCCTTTGTCTGTGTTCCTTGTTTGCTCTGTTCTCTCTTTGGATCTAAGAGAGGCCAGACATGTCTCCAAGTTCTCCTGGAGTAGTTCCTACTATCCAATAGTGAGTATTAATTAGAAAGGCGGATTAGTCTTATAATTTGATTTCTACATTTGCAATTGTGTGTTTGCTGAAGGAAATTCTTTATTTCTGTTGCTGTTATTGCTTTTACTGAGAAAGAAAGGAGGGGGATTCTCTCCAGAGATTGATAAGTTTAGACCCTGTGTATTGTTCCATCTTGGTATTACAGAGATAGTTTACTTTTTTTATTCTTTAATAAATCTTTTCTGTTAAGGACTAGGTTGATCTTTCCTTGGGTGAATTCTCAGGGAAAGGGGAGGAGGGAGGAGGAAGGCATCCCTCTGTAGTTGAATCCCGGTATCTCTCCTAGGAAAAGGGAGGGGGGAGGAAGAAGGGGGGAATGGTTTATTTCTCCTAGGTGTAAGAACTCCAGGGATTTGGGGCTCTTGGGATCCCCAAGGATTTTGGGGAAGGTCTGTGTCCCAATACACGTACATTATTGGGTGGTGGCAACTTTTACCAGATCTAAACTAGGATTTTAGTTTAGAGGAGTCCATGCAGGTCCCCATATTGGAACCCAACAGCTCTAAGTGGGGGTGAGACCTATGACAAAGGGAAAGGAGGATTTCCCAGGCTGGGTGGTCTTATATTAATTGTAGGCAAAGAGACTGGGTTTGAGATGAAAAAATGGCATGGGGAGAAGGGGTAACTGGGATAAGGTAAGCTAGTGGTGGAGGAGAGAGACTGGGACAAGGACAGGTTGGAGAGGATGGGGCAGAATGGGTCAAACTTATGGGATACACGCAGAAAGGTCTGTGACCACTATAACACACTCCCCTCCAGAACCAGAGATTGCTGTGTATCACCATTCTTCTACTCTCAGTAAATATTAGTGAAACCCCTGGGCAATGTGTCTCATCCTACTCTAACAATGGTCCACACAAACATAATTTACTACTGCTATCATTACTTCATTAACTCAAATAGCAGTGTTCTAAGTGGTGAATCTCAAGGTTTCAGCCTTGCTGATAGCCCATGTGGGTATAAATATGATACCACAATAGAATTTTGGGTGTGTGTGTGGGGCGGGGGGGAGGGTGTTCAGCTGGCTTTATTAAAACCAAGGAAATTTATGTTTTAAGGATATGCTCACTCTGCAGGATTTAGGAATCTTATTTCCCTTTTTTCTGTGGGGAAAAAACACGGCAAGTACTACCTAACATCTAAAAATCACAGGTGCTCCTGAGAGTCAAGGGAGTCAAATAGGGAGCCTGCCTGCCTGTTAGAGAATCACAGAATATCAGGGTTGGAAGGGATATCAGGAGGTCATCTAGTCCAACCCCCTGCTCAAAGCAGGACCAATCCCCAACTAAAATCATCCCGCCCAGGGCTTTGTCAAGCCTGACCTTAAAAACCTCTAAGGAAGGAGATTCCACCACCTTCCTCGGTAACCCATTCCAGTGCTTCATCACTCACCCAGTGAAAATGTTTTTCCTAATATCCAACCTAAACCTCCCCTACTGCACCTTGAGACCATTACTCTTTGTTCCACCATCTGCTACCACTGAGAACAGTCTAGATCCATCCTCTTTGGAGCCCCCTTTCAGGTAGTTCAAGGGTTCTCAAACTGGGGGTCGAGACCCCTCGGGGGTCATGAGCTGTCAGCCTCCACCCCAAAGCCCGCTTTGCCTCCAGCATTTATAATGGTGTTAAATATATAAAAGAGTGTTTTTAATGTCTATGGGGGGGGGTCGCACTCTGAGCCTTGGTATGTGAAAGGGGTCACCAGTACAAAAGTCTGAGAACCCATGAGGTAGTTGAAAGCAGCTATCAAATCCCCCCTATTCTTCTCTTCTGCAGACTAAACAATCCCAGTTCCCTCAGCCTCTCCTCAAAAGTTATGTCCTCCAGCCCCCTAATCATTTTTGTTGCCCTCCGCTGGACTCTTTCCAATTTTTCCACATCCTTCTTGTAGTGTGGGGCCCAAAACTGGACACAGTACTCCAAATGAGGCCTCACCAGTGCTGAGTAGAGGGGAATGATCACATCCCTCGATCTGCTGGAAATGCCCCTACTTATACAACCCAAAATGCCATTAGCCTTCTTGGCAACAAGGGCACACTGTTGACTCATATTCAGCTTTTCATCCACCGTAACCCCTAGCTCCTCTTCTGCAGAACTGCTGCCTTGCCATTCGGTCCCTAGTCTGTAGCAGTGCATGGGATTCTTCCGTCCTAAGTGCAGGAATCTGCACTTGTCCTTGTTGAACCTCATCAGGTTTCTTTTGGCCCAATCCTCTAATTTGTCTAGGTCCCTCTGTATCCTATCCCTACCCTCCAGCATATCCACCAGTCCTCCTAGTTTAGTGTCATCTGCAAACTTGCTGAGGGTGCAGTCCACGCCATCCACCAGATCATTAATGAAGATATTGAATAAAACTGGCCCCAGGACCAACTCCTAATAAACTCCTAATAAATGTTAGAATATAAATTTTCCAAATGTTATTAATACAATACAGATGTGATATCAGAGGTAGAATAATGTTCACCCAAAAGCATCATCTTTGACATTTTCCTTTACTATGACTAAAATCACAAATACTGTCTATTCCAGTTGTCTGAACCGATGATTGTGACCTAATAGTTGTAAATAGAGTAAACTGCCTAAAGAGATTTGTATTTGTCTTCCATTGTATTAAAGCTGGCTGAAAATTTTCTCAACTTCATTTTTTTGGGGGGGGGGGGAGAGAAGAGGTGTCAAAAAAGGGGACAAGTTTCTTTCACAAAACTGTTTTGACCAATTCTAGGTACTTTGTGTTCAGTTTTATTAAATTATTGACAATTTTATAGTTTATTTAATTTTAGTTGTTTAATTTGTGATTCATTGGGGGAAGGAGGGAGAATCACAAAAACTCAAATGCTATTCTCACTGTTCAGCTAAGAACTAGTGTAATATCCAGTATGTCTTTTGTGAGGGAGCTACCTCCCTAAGTAGCAAAAGTGTCAAGAAGCCATCAACATCTCTGGATAATGATGACCAGGTACTTCAGAATATGCATCACTAATTCAGAAAACAGTTCAACTGGTCTTTTAAACCAATATGCTAAACAGATATTACAGAGCTGTAGAAATTTTGATTAAAAAGGTTTAAACATTTTGATTTTACATCTGTGTTATGCTCAAGACTACATAACTTTAAACATCAAAGCTACAAATTAGTTTCAAAGAACTCTTTTGATGTTATATCCACAGTATATCAGCAGAGCTCAAAGCAATTTTTCCACTAAAAAAACTTTAGTAAAGTCAATTTAAATCACTTGCAAAAACATTCTTCAAAAATTGAAAAGTGCAAAATGTGCATTAATGAGCTGTTCACTCTACTAGAGCTAAGATTATGTCAGCAATTTTATTATACCTATCTTTTTTCAGGTGTTTCAATGTCACAGGTTTGGTACCCAACGCACCTGGTAAGGAGTAAGGAGGGGCCCCCAAACATGGCCACAAGCCTCTTCTACACCCTCTCTAGCCTTAGGGGTAACTTAGGGCACAGCTGTAACTCTCCAGTGTACCCCACCTGGGGATTCCCCCACACCAACACCATATTTCAATAGCCTGGCAAGTCAGCTTTGCAGATGTTCTACGCTGATGGACTGGCACAAAGTAGCTGTAGCAGGGAAAAGGATTTGGCCTAAAACTTCTAAAGAAAAATCCATTACCTATTTCTAAATTACAATTAACATCCCTTCCCCTCCTCTTTCTACCTCTACACACATTAGGGTCCAAATTTTCAAGTGCCCTCTACTTTTGTTCACACCTCAATCCCCAATTCCTGGGTACCCAACTTCAGACAATAAGTACTTAATCACTTACATTTCCAAGTTAAGTCAATGGAAGCTGCCTCTGAACCTTAGGTCCAAGTTGTTTCAAGTTTGGCAACAATCAGTGAACACTTTTGACAACTTCTTCCTTGATATCTATGCACTGAGAATGTCTTGCTGCCTCCCGTGTGTGCCTCTCCCCGCAAAACCCACACCTATTTTTGAAACTTGGTTATAGCTACAAAAATAGTATGTAAAATAGGTAATACATATGATAGTAAGACTAGAATTTCATGCCTAGAATACACATTTTCTTCCTTAAGACCTCAGAGTAAAATCATGAAGGAAAAATATATATAACCATATTATTAAATATTTTAAAACAGGTTTCAATAGGAATTGGTAAATAGTAATCAGTATTCTAATTTATTAACCCAATATACAGGGCTATTTATCTGCAAGAGTTTCCTTATTTTCTAGGAAGCTATATGTGATTTGTTCCATGAGTAGTTATTGTTTCAACTATAGGGATAGCAGATGTTTTTTTATCTGCATGTGTAAAATGAATGTATTTTAGTAACAGTGTTGAACTTTCCATTCTTATCGCGTGTGTGTAGCACTGCTATTAATCCCTCAAAACACTGGTGCATGATTAGATATGATTATGAATGCTATGTTTGTAGAGATTACATTGTTTAAACAGTCTAAGATGAAAAGAAATATCCATTCCAGAATTAGTTTGAGAAGGGCTGGAATGGAACTCGATCTTTATATATCTGGATCCCTAAATACATTACTCAAATTAAAACGTTTTAAGGTACCTTTCAATTCCTTAGAGTTAGCTGAGGAAGAAATGGTCTGTCTACCCATTTACTTACTAATTAAACTCACCAGCAGCCATCATATAGCTATGCTTCATAGTTCTTTTGATACCCATTAAGGGCATAAATGTTACCTATTGCTGATTTTCATGTATGCCTGATGCTTTTTTGTTGAAAATAAATATTGCAAATAATGGGGTCATGTTTCTTACAAAATTATATGAATATTTCTCCTCTGTCATTTCTTTCACCAAGAATTAGGTCTCTCAGCAAAATTTATTCCAACAGTAAAGAAGGTGAAATGGAGTTTGGTAGAGAAGGAGGCTCCATGTTCGTTCTTCTCACTCGTGTTTGATGAAATGCAAGTTTGCTTTGTCTCCTGCCATCTCCTCTCTCTGCTGTCTTGAGGACCCTGTTTATTGCTTATATGTAAATTGAGGTAAACACAGATTTCTTCATTCAGGACACTTCTGCCTGGGCAGGGCTGTATGGTTCTGAACATGTCATCAGATCGTCATACAAGGGGATTTAATAACTTTACATATAATGTTGCTACATACATTTCACCATGATATTATTGACCAGTGAGTTCTTAATTTTCAAATGATACCTTACAAGGCATATTTTGTACAAGGATTAGTACAATAGTGTCTAGGGTGTGAATACAGGGGTGTTTTCAGTCACAGTTCGTCTAGACTATATTTCTCCAATATGCTGTGTGGGCATGGGCCCAGAGCATCACATCGCATGCTGAGGCGGCATTAATCATCTGTCACACAGCACATGGCTCCTGTCATCTCATCTCTCTTACTTCCTGCGTGAAGGAAAGTAGGGCTGGTACTCTGGGTCCCAGGTCTGGAGGTGTAGAGGAGGCACTGCCCTCATATCATCCACAAGTTTGTAGAACCTTGGGCCATTAGTGCCCTGCACTGGAATGGCCCTGCCGGTAATGAGAGAGAGACAGAGACAGAGTCTATGTGTTTGTGCATGTGTTGTGGGGAGGAGAAAAGTCCCTGTTAGTTAATAAAGTTGTAGGTTCCATATTGGCATTCTTGTCTCATTGTTTTCAAGTCCACATCAGTCTCTCTTTCTTAAAAAGACAGTCTTTTTTACGTTTGTTTTAAATAAAACAGAGTTTTGGCATAAGAGATATAGGATTGTCTTGAGACAACTATTCCATAATTTTTAGGGTGAAATCCTAACCAAAAGGAAGGCAATGGCAGTAACCTGCTTTAATCTGTCTAAAGCAAAATATAAATGGAAACAATAGGCATTTCTTCCTTTGTAGCTCCTTGTGCAGCAATGAACTCTTTAATTTTATAAAAAGCAGATTGCAAACTCAAATTTTTGCTTCCATTTTAAGAATATTAGGCAGCTTTTGTTCAAAACAGATGCAGCTTGTTTGTCCTTCACCTCTGGAGGGCTCATTATTCTTAAATGTTTTGATCTTTTTTTGTTTCTATCGCTTACCTTCCAATCTTTTTTAAATAGTTCTGTTTACACAGTTTTGTTTTCTCTCTGTTGATTATCCTTCTTTTCTGGAATGTGTCTATCATAGTGAGGTTTCCTTCTAGCTCAATATTTTGATATTCATTTTTCTTCCCTTCCCCACAATTTTGCAAATTCTGTTATAAAGATTTGCAGTCCTCTCCATTTTTTCCTTCTTCTTGCCATTATGAAAGCAAATGGCAATTCATGAGGGCTCAATTTCTGCTGAACTATGGTTGTTGGTGGTGTTTTCTTCTTCTGTTTGTTTTTGGTTTAAGATTTTTCCTGTTTGTTTGTTTGTTTTTTTTGGGTGGGGGGAGGGTTATTTAATTGCATATTTACTGGATACAAAATGAGCTGAAGTCCAACAGTGATTTGAGTTCAGTTTTGATTGTCTTAAAATTCCAGTGATATTAATGTGAAACAAAATATCTTTGTGCTATGAAAAAATGATGCTGCAAGTCTCATAGGAACAAAAAAAAGTATGTAGATGCTGATCTTCTACACTAGAAATAGAGAAATCAATACTAGAATATCAGGTCCTTTTCATAAGAGATCTGGGATAACAAACAATACCTCCCCCAAAAGAAAAAAAAACTAAGCAAAATTGCACAGAACTGATCAAAAATCCACTGATTTGGAAGGTTAAAGCTATATTAAGACAAGGGATCTTAGCACAAAGTAGAGTTTTCCAACATTTTGTAGCAGCAGTAGCAATGGTAATAATTATATTGCATTTACACAGGGACATCAGTATTACCATATTAGAGCTAACCAGTGGTCCATTTTGTCCAGTATCCTGGTCCTCAGTGACCAGAAACAGATATTTCAGAAGAACATGCAAGCAACCTTCAGTTGGCTCTTATGGAATAACCTGCCTATAAGGAAGTTTCTTTTTAGCCCCTGCTGGTTAATGGTTGGCTTCAGCCACGAAGCGTGAGAGTTTATAAGTCCTTCTAAAACAGTTGTCCTATACAGTGTACTTGTGGATGCGCTAATTGTTCAAAGAAATGTCTAATCCTTTTTGACCCCACAGATCAATGTGTTGAGCACAACAATATTTCCTTTTATCTATTTTAATTGTTTTGCCAGATAATTTCATTGTAGGTTACCTTTGTTCTTGTATTATAAAAAAGATAAATAGGAACTCCATTTTATCTTCATTATATCATTCATTACTTTATCATGTCCTTCTTATTCACTTCCTCTCTAAATTGAACAGTCCTAAATTTCAAATTTCTCTTCATATGGAATCCTATCCCATGGCTCTAATCATATTCATTGTCCATCTCTGAATCTATTTGTACTGGATCACGAGAATCTGGTATTTTTCTATGCTCTCCATTCCCCCCTCTGGTATTTAGAAAATACCAGTCAGAGTATCACATATTATGCTTCTACTACTCCTTTACATAATGCTTTTCTAGCAGTACTATACATCTTCTTAGTTTCAATCTACTACTCTGCATTCATGCTTTGCCACAAACAGTATCATATCAGCAGATTTCACTTTGTATTGAAAAATCCCAGTAAAATGTAAGTTCCCATTCATAGTTCTGGCTAAGCTAAGACACTAATAATTCATTATTGAAGCATTAATTCTAAAAATGTTATTCACATATAATATTTATTTAATTATGAAAAACACTCTGATTTTCCCAATAGACTGGTAGCCAAAAGTAGTACAAATAATATTTACGTGACATAATTTGACATCCCTTCCCAATCATTTAATTTGATACAATAAGGGAAGTCAGATTGCTAGACAAAAATGAAATATACATCTGCTTCCTTGGTACTGTAGCATTTATTACAACTAAAAGAATTACATGCTGCCAAAGTACCATGAGGTAATATTTTAAAATGCTTTATTTCTTACCTCTGAATTCTCTTTATTCTTGAATTATTTCTGAAAGTCAATGTGAAGATTCTTACTCTTACCTGACGTAAGGTGCGTGCCACTAAACTCTCTAGCACTGGTCCTCTGTCTTCATGCAAGAGATGTACTTCATCAAGAATCAGGAGCTTTACAAGCTGAGAGAGTGCTACATCCCCAACACTCTTTCTTGTCACTACATCCCATTTCTCTGGAGTGGTCACGAGCATCTGTCAAACAGTAAAAAGAATCCTAAGCATCCACAAAGGAAAATCCGTGCCAACTACATCCAAAACCAACAATTCTATCAATCTAACACCACGGGTGAAATTTTCAAAAGCATTTAAGTGACTTAGGAGACTAAGAGTATGCATACACTGCAATTAAAACCCCAGGACTGGCCTGTGCCAGCTGACTCAGGTTTGCAGGGTTTGGGCTAACAGGCTGTTTAATTGAGGTGCGGATGTTCAGGCTCGGGCTGAAGCCTGACCTCTAAGACCCTCCCCTTTCATAGGGTCCCTGAGCCCAGTCTCCAGTCCCAGCCTGAATATCTATACTGCAATTAACCAGCCCTTTAGCCTGAGCCATGCAAGCCCAAGTCAGCTGGCATGGACATCTAACTGCACTGTAGACATACACTAAGTCTCACTGAATGATACAAGTGATAAATAAAATAATAGCATGCTTCCAATTTTCACCACCTGTCACAGTTACAGGGCACTTCAGAGCCCTTTGCAGCCCCTCTTGAGGGTACTCCTCAGGTGATAGGATTTTCTTCCTTTACCTCTCTCCAATGTAGAACCCCACTGTTCAACCACTCAGATCTGGATTTCTGGGTTGCAGCTCCCCTATTCACCAACTATGGCTCCTCTAACAGATCCAGTTGGGCTTGGCCCCTGCACGAGATTTTCCTTCAGGAGCTGTGACCAGTGGCTAAAGACAGTTTTTCCAAAACCAGCTTATTGTTTATTTATTACATAACAAGCAAAAAAAGTTTTAAAAAATTAAAAAATAAAATAATGAAAGTGTAGTGCGTGTGTCTCTCTCATCACACATATCCTCCCCCATCTCCTCCATCTTACCTAAACGTTATCCTTTCCTTGCAAGTTTTGGTGATTTCTACTTAGCCTAGACACTTCAATCTTTGGTATGGGAGAGAGACAGCCCTGCAGCATTCTCTCTACCTCTTACTGTGTGTCTGCCAATATCCTGTTTCTCTCTCCATCCTCACCTCCTGAGCAGCTGCTGACCCACCCACCCTATCTTTCACCAAGGGGATACTTTTAATGGTTTATAGTTATTTCGATCTCTAGGCTCTGGCCAAGGCTGAGTAACTTTGCTGGTGCCTGGAAACAGCATCTTCCAAATTAATGGCCCAGCTACTGTTATCTTCACGGTCTTGAAGTTGTTTACCCCAGATGTCTTACGTCTACCATTGTTTTGTTTACTTCTTGCACTTCCTAACTGCCCCTTTTAATTCAATATATGTAGCCAGACAGAATATCATCAAGCAGGTAAGCCGATGTATATAGAATAAGCATAAAAATCAGTAAAGATATCTTCGCCGCTCTGCACACCATCTGATAACCCTGTCAGACACCAGGGGTTACAGCTTTATGCCATAACTATAAGAAGCAACATCTTTAAATTGCAAATTGCAGATACAGCGGCCACCATTAAAGATATTTTCCAACAATATTATAGCTATTCTCTGCTTTAAGTATGGAGCAAATGGATGTCTCATATACCCCTCAACAGTGAATACTGGCAAACAATGGTAACTTTTTGGGTGTTTACTGCCAGGCATTTATGGCTGTGAGTTAGGATTGCCAACTTTCTAACCGCACAAAACCAAACACCCTAGCCCCGCCCCTTCCCCGAGGCCCCACCCCTTCTCTGAAGCCACACCCCTTCTCAGTACATTCCCCCTCCCTCAGTGGCTCACTCTCCCCCACCCTCACTCACTTTCACTGGGCTGGGGTAGGGGAGGGGGTGAGGGCTCCGGCTTTGGGATCTGGGGATGAAGGGTTTGGGGTGCAGGAAGGGGCTCCAGGCTGGAGGGTGGGGCTGTCAGATTCGGAATGTGGGAGGGGGCTGTGGGATGAGGCAGTGGGTTGGGGTGTGGGAAGGGGTACAGGCTCTGAGCTGAGGGTACAGGCTCTGGTGAGAAGCCAGGAATGACAGATTTGGGGTGCAGGAGGCGGCTCCAAGTTCAGGGGGATTCAGAAAGTGGGAGGGGGCTGTGGGTTGAGCTGGCCAATGGGAGTGTGGAGCTGGTGCTCGGGGTGGGGGCAGCGCATGGAGCTTCCTGCCCCATTCCCCCACCTGGGACCCGGACCTGCTGGTCGCTTCTGGAGTGCAGTGCGGTGCCCCAGGACACGTAGGGACTAGCATGCCTTAGCCCAGCAGTACCACCAACCGGACTTTTAATGGCTCAGTCAGCGGTGCTGACTGGAGCCACCTAGGTCCCTTTTTGACCAAGTGTTTCGGTCAAAAAAACGGACACCTGGTCACCTTACTGTGAGTTAAGGACGGTCATTTGTTGTTTATTTTTGATTTTGATAAATCATTGCCCTGATAGTCATAAATCTCAGACTTCAAGGACATGTAGAAACCTTACCTGCCTCTCTTTCCTTAGGTTCAATAGAAAAGCAATTTTTAACTATTGAAATAAAGCTTACAGTAATACCATTATATTTGAAAAGCAACTTGTAAACTAAAGAGAATAATTACAGTTCATGCCTAGATATTTCACTGAGACTGTATTACAAGAGTTAAGCAACTAGAAAGTTGTTCTCTATAAATCATATGAATAAAGTTAAGACTGCTCTTCTTGTTTTTGTGAACAATGGGGCATAAGGATTCTTTGATTAACTTGACAATGTTAACACAGGCTCAGGATTTTTTTTTTTAATTAGTGATTGTACTGCTATTTAGTGAAAGAAAATGAACAGAAGTGACTATTTTTCTATCTTGCCCGTGACCAGGAAGGATTCTCTCAAATAGATAATTCAGTCTGCAGAGTATTTGAAAATTTGCTCCCTTTCCTATGACCGTAATAAGATTGTCAATTTGTGATGGGGTTTTAGTAACGTATACACTTGTCCTCTAAGACGCCACTAATTATTTTATATATGCCACTGAGTAGTTGGGGATTGCTTTCGCTTACTATTGCTGTGGGCCAGATTTCCGCCAGTGATCTAGAAGGTAAGATCCATACCCCCTTGCCAGTCTCAACCTACCCAGAATTTGCATAATAGGGTTGCCATAAAAATGGGTATCCTATATTATGAATATATCATATGTTTGTGAAACATTTATCTACAAGTTACAAAATTCAATCTATGATTAAAAGCTAAATCCTCTTTGAATACATGGTTTTCTCAAAAAGATATGTTTGGAGAGTGGATACCGAGTCAGTCTAGTTTGAGTTTTGATATAAAATGTAGCTATAGTAAAAACAGAAGACGAACTTTTAAGGACACATTCATTCATTTACATCTAAAAGAAAAAAAATCAGTACATATAGCAAAACAATCCTTCTCAACTTTGAACTGGGGGGAAAAAAAGCCACATTCACTTTAGTGTTTTGTGTTTAAAGAATCAGTGCTTTACACCAGACATTAGAATTAACCCTAAGGTCTTGCAAGAAAAAAAAAAACCAACATTCTGCAATTTCCTTACAGGTTCTTGTAAAAAAAACAAAAAAACCCAAAATTAAAAAAACTACTTTTCAAAACTGGATGCAGTTTTGAATCTCAGCTTTTCAGAAGCTCAGAACTGAAACATCATGAAGAATAAATTGACAATCATCTCTGCAGATGACAGTGTCTGCAGAGTGAATGTAAGAATAGCAAAAGTCTCTAGAAAAGCTCACGTAGCAGCTACTTGCATCCTATAAAATTTTGATGTAATCTAAGAAAAGATTTTACAGTAAGACTCCTAGCAATCCATTTTTGCAAGATTTTTCCTAAATTCTGTGACAGAATGCCAGATTCAGTCTTGTCCACTTTTATAATAATTGAAATACCCTACAGTAACGGAAGAAATAGCCTGCTTGCTATTATTAAAAATTAGTACTTCACTTCCTAGATACAAACAAGGAAGATATACCAAATGTTCTCATTACTCTCTAATGTTTCTTTTTTCAGCGAGATTTGTAAGGGTAGATTAAGATTAAGTTGGGCTGGGATCCACAATAATTTTGCTCCCTCTTCCCAAAATGTTGAGGCCTGCTTCAGAGATTGTTCCTCCCAATTTCCCCTCACCTCTTTCTTCCACAGCTTCTTGAACATCTTTCCCTAGCTCTCATAATAAATTCTTCCTTTCAACCTCTCTACTCAGCTAGGAAAGCTACAAAAATTATTGAGTACTTGTGGAACCTTAGAGACTAACAAATTTATTTAAGCATAAACTTTTGTGGGCTAAAACCCACTTCATCAGATCTAATTTGGATCCAGTTCTATTTGATATTCTCATGGATTATGAGACAGAGAATACACTTATGAAAAAATGGGCGTTGCCATACCAACTATAAAAAGAGTAATCAATTAAGGTGGAGCTACGTAAAAGGATAATGGACACAAATCAGATATTAGGAATGGCAATACACAAAAACCTGTAGGAGAACACTTCAATCTCCCTGGACACACAATAGCAGATTTAAAGGTAGCCATCCTGCAGCAAAAAAACTTCAGGACCAGACTTCAAAGAGAAACTGCTGAGCTTCAGTTCATCTGCAAATTTGACACCATCAGCTCAGGATTAAACAAAGACTGTGAATGGCTTGCCAACTACAAAAGCAGTTTCTCCTCCCTTGGTGTTCACACCTCAGCTGATAGAAGAGGGCCTCATCCTCCCTGATTGAACTAACCTCGTTATCTCTAGTCTGATTCTTGCTTGCATATTTATACCTGCCTCTGGAAATTTCCACTATATGCATCCGACGAAGTGGGTATTCACCCACGAAAGCTCATGCTCCAATACGTCCGTTAGTCTATAAGGTGCCACAGGACTCTTTGCTGCTTTTACAGATCCAGACTAACACGGCTACCCCTCTGACAATTAAGGTGGGCTATTATCAGCAGGAGAAAAACTTTTGTAGTGATAATCAGGATGGCCCATTTCCAACAGTTGACAAGAAGGCGTGAGCAACAGTAGGGGAAACAAATTAGCATGGGAAAATAGTTTTTACTTTGTGTAATGACCCATCCACTCAGTCTTTATTCAAGTCTAATTTAATGGTGTCCAGTTTGCAAATTAATTCCAATTCTGCAGTTTCTCGTTGGAGTCTGTTTTTTCACCTATTTTTTCATGTTCTCTGTGTATATACATCTTCCTACTGTATTTTCCAGAGCATGCATCCGATGAAGTGGGATTTAGCCCATGAAAGCTTATGCTCAAATAAATTTGTTAGTCTCTAAGGTGTCACAAGTACTCCTGGTTCTTTTTGCTGATACAGACTAACATGGCTACCACTCAAACAAAAATTATTGATTTTTCACCAATTCACTCTTGTAGGCCTTCTCAGATCACTAGACTCGGATTCCAAGGATCTTCACGAACCACAAAATATCTTCACAAATAATTAACTCAGGAATCTGAGCTAGATCAACAATATTGCTGGAAGAACATGCGATTACAGGAAGTGGAGTTCGCTTTGTTAAAGAGACTGGTCTTTGTTAAATGAGTTCTAATAAAAAGTCAGCTTCCAACAGTTAACAGATAATGGTAACTGAGATATTGAGTTATTTCCCTAAACTTAAAATGTGAACAGTCATTCCTCTTGGTGACAGGTCTGAGTTTGCTAGTGAGTTTTAAGTGATCGTCTTCTGAATTCTAAAGCATATACTGTATTCTTATTTAGTGTGCATTGTATTTTCCTTCACAATAACACCATTAAAAAGTCAACATTTATCCACAATATCAAATTACAGTATCTGGGACACTATTTCTGCAGAGCTAGTCAACGTGAAAGTTCAATTCTCCCCGAATGTGAGCCACGATGCTGGGCAAATGTACCTTGTAAAGGATGTAGAGCTTCTCCCTGAAGCAAAGAGTGATAACCTAAAAGTATATGTAGCTTCAGTGCCCTTGTCATATTCTGACTGAATTGGTGTAACAGAGATGACAGATTCATAGCTTTTAAGACTAGAAAGGACCATTATAATCATCTAGTCTGATCTCCTGTATAACCACAGGCCATTCTCAACTGTTGCACATCCTAGCTGTGGTGCTGACAGCTAACCAGCTCAGATCACAACCCCAAGGAAGTGTTAAGTTTACCAATTCATTTGTTAGAATAGAACAAAAAGCAATGTTATCACATTATCTGTATATGGCATGTGCCCGGTAATTACATTTGCTTTAAATGCATGACAGCTAGTTACATGATAAGGTTATTGTCTTCACCTATCTGTTTCCTGTGATTAATCTCTTTCTACTTTATTGACCCTAGGTCAAAGGATGTTTAGGGTTTAGATGTGAATTTATTTGATGTGTAAACTGCATATTAGCTAATGAAGTATTGTTCCTCGCTGTCACATTGTTCATGGAAACTAAATTGTCTTGATGTCTGTAACTAAATGTACTATGTATGTCTCTAACTAGATGGCCCATCAGGACTGAAGCCTTAGAACTTCAGATGAGAAGGTTAACTTCAAAGCATGGTTTATTATGTAGATCCATAGATATGGGAGATCCACAAACTTTGAGTCAACAAAGCAAGAGCCCATGGATTGCTAGGAATGCATTTCTATTATTAAATTTCATCTCATTTCTATTTTTCCAGTCCTCGAGGTCATCCAGTTCGTCCTGGTTATACTCTGATTCTTCTTTGTATTGATGATGCCCCCCAACTTTGAGTCATTAGCATATTTCATTAACACACACCTTCTTTTATGTGCCAAGATTGTTAATGAAAATATTAAATATCATCAGTCCCAAGGCTGATCATTGAGGAAGTCCATTAGTAACCTTCCTCCAACTCAATTTTCCTTTTGGCACAACCCATTGTCTCCACATTATTCAGTTCCTTATCCACTTTACAATTCCTATTGTGATGGGGCAAGGCCAGATGGCTACAGTAAAGTAGTAAGGAACAGGTATGTTAGCCCCAGGCTAACCAAATCCCTAGTACCATGGTAACCAAATGGCAGTTGCTCCAAGTTAATCAAGACACCTGGGGCCAATTAAGATCTTTCTAGAAGGCAGTGGAGATAGCTACATTGATTGGGCCACCTGAAGCCAATCAAGGGCTGGCTGGAACTAGTTAAAAGCCTCCCAGTTAGTCAGTGAGATTCGCGTGTGAGGAGCTGGGAGCAAGATGTGCAAGGAGCTGAGAGTGAGAGGGTGTGCTGCTGGAGGATTGAGGAGTACAAGCATTATCAGACAGCAGGAGGAAGGTCCTGTGGTGAGGATAAAGAAGGTGTTTGGAGGAGGCCATGGGGAAGTAGCCCAGGGAGTTGTAGCTGTCATGCAGCTGTTACAGGAAGCACTATAGACAGCTGCGATCCACAGGGCCCTGGGCTGGAATCCGGAGTAGAGGGCGGGCCCAGGTTCCCCCCCAAACCTCCCAACTCCTGATCAGACACAGGAGGAGTTGACCCAGACTGTGGGTTCCACCAGAGGGGAAGATCACTGAGGTGAGCAAATCCGCCAATAAGCGCAGGATCCACTAAGGTAGAGGAGGAATTTTGTCATACTATACTAATCCTATTCTTCTCCAGTTTACCTAATAATTTCCCACATAGTATTATATCAAATGCTTTACTAAAGTTCAGATAGAATAGATCTACTCCATGTCCCTCGGCTAAAAAAAACCAGTTATCTTATCAAAGAAAGATATCAGGTTAGTTTTGCACAATCTGTTTTTGGGAAACCCACATTGCATTTTATCCTGTTTTCCAATTAGCTCCATTTCCTTAGCTATTCTTTCCTTCAGAATTTGTTCTAAAGCTTTGCATACTATTCAGGTCATACTAATGGGTCTGTAGTTTCCTGGATCCTTTCCCCCCACCTTTATTAAATATAAGTACTATGTTTACTATTCACCAATCATACAGTACCATCAACATTTTGTTAAATATATTAAAAATCCTTTCTACCAGATTTGCAATTTCATGCACCAGTTCTTTCAGTATTCTGGGATGGAGATTATCTGGTATCCCCAATTTGAGCACATTAAGGTCTGAGTTTCACTTCCATGACAGATGTAGTCATTTCCATTTTTATACACTCATTCTGATACACTCCTATTTTTACCCCCCATGTTTGACATTAGCATCCTTAACTGAGGAAAGTATTTCTTTACTTTCTGAGCCATACCCAGATTATCCTAAATCTCTAACCCATCCTTGCTGCTTAGCATCCTCACTTTTCATCGTGTTCTCTCTTTCTTTTTTTTTTTAATATCCTTTGTAAGATGCAACTCAGCTTGACTTTTGGCAATACTCACTTATCCCAAAAATTTCTGGTCTCCAAGATATAGCTTTCTTTGCAGATAAATACCTTCTTCCATTTTTTGTGGGCCCTCTGTTTACTCCTAATATCCTTTTTGAAGTATCAAGTATCAGAGGGGTAGCCGTGTTAGTCTGGATCTGTAAAAGCAGCAAAGAGTCCTGTGGCACCTTATAGACTAACATACATATTGGAGCATGAGCTTTCGTGGGTGAATACCCACTTCGTCGGATGCATGCGACGAAGTGGGTATTCACCCACAAAAGCTCATGCTCCAATATGTGTGTTAGTCTATAAGGTGCCACAGGACTCTTTGCTGCTTTTTTAAGTGGTTATTCTTCCAGTTAGAAGGAGCCCTTCCCTACATGTTTTTCCCTCCTTCCTTGGGATGCAAAATATGGATAGTCCTTGCATCTTTAACTTAAAGAAATTCCAAGCCTCCTCCACATTTAAGTCAATCCAGATGATCTCAATGCCTACTTCCTTAAATTTTCAAAGTCTGCTCTTTTGAAAATCTTGGTTACTGACCTGTTCTTGATTATCCTTCCATTAAATTTAAATAAAATCAACAAAACATCTAGAAGATAATAAGGTGATAAGTAACAGTCAGCATGGATTTGTCAAAAACAAATCACGTCAAACCAACTTGATAGCTTTCTCTGACAGGGTAACAAGCCTTGTGGATTGGGGGAAGTGGTAGACGTGGTATATGTTGACTTTAGTAAAGCTTTTGATACTGTCTCACATGACCTTCTCATGAACAAATTAGGGAAATATAGTGATTCCTCACTTAATGTTGTAGTTATGTTCCTGAAAAATGCAATCTTAAGTAAAACAATGTTAAACGAATCCAATTCTCCCATAAGATTTAATGTAAATGTGGGGGGTTAGGTTCCAAGGAAATTTGGGAGGGAGGGCAGACAAAAGGCATTATACACAGTATAGTACTGTATTGTACTGTGGTTGGGAAGTGCCCCTGGCTTACCTCACACAGGCACAGCCTGCTGCAGGCAAGGACGCTAGGAAATACCTTCGCAGCAGCAGCAGCAGCAGCTTCCCCGGAGAAGAACAGGCTCCGACTCTGCCGGGGGCTGCTCCAGGCCCGTCTCTTCCAGTCCTCGCTCCACTCCAGGCCCACCTCATCCCACCCCCACTCCACCTTCTCTCCGGAGCACGCTGCATCCCCGCTTCGGCCCCCTGCGAAAATCCTAAGTGCTGCCAAACACCTGTTTGGCGATGGGGGAAGCGCTGAGAGGGAGGTGGAGGAAGCAGAGAAGAGGAACTTGTGCAATGCTCCCTTGTAAAGTCGCTGCTCTTCCACAGAATCTTACAAGCAGTGGACAGAGCAGGCAACCAAACAACGTTATAAGGGAGCATTCCACAACTTTAAAAGAGCATGTTCCCTAATGCAGTAGCCATGTAACTCTGACACAACATTAAGTGGGAGGACGTTAAGTGAGGAGTTACTGTACAACCTAGATGGACCTACTATAAGGTGGGTGCAAAACTGGTTGGAAATCCGTTCCCAGAGAGTAGTTATCAGTGGTTCAGAGTCATTCTGGAAGGGCACAACGAGTGGGGTCCTGCAAGGATCAGTTATGGGTCTGGTTCTGTTTAATATCTTCATCAATGATTTAGATAATGGCACAGAGTACATTTATAAAGTTTGCGGACAATACTAAGCTGGGAGAGGTTGCAAGTGCTTTGGAGGATAGGATTAAAATTCAAAATGCTCTGGACAAATTGGAGAAATGGTCTAAAGTAAATAGGATGAAATTCAATAAGGACAAATGCAAAAGTATTCCGCTTAGGAAGGAACAATCAGTTGCACATACACAAACTGCCTAAGAAGGAGTACTGCGGAAAGGGATCTGGAGGTCATAGTGGACCAAAAGCTAAATATGAGTCAACAGTGTAATGCTGTTGAAGGAGTGTTGTAAGCAAGACATGAAAAGTAATTGTTTCGCACTATTCCACTGCTGTACTATGTCCAGTTCTGCACACCACATTTCAGGAAGGATGTGGACAAATTGGAGAGAGTCCAGAGAAGAGCAACAAAAATGATGAAAGGTCTAGAAAACATGACCTATAACGGAAGATTGGAAAAAACTGGGGTTCTTTAGTTCAGAGAAGAGAAGACTAGAGAGGTACATGATAACAATTTTCAAGTGCATAAAAGGTTGTTATAAGGAGGAGGGAGAACAATTATTGTTCTTAATCTCTGAGGACAGGACAAGAAGCAATGGGCTTAAACTGCAGCAAGGGCGGGTTAGGTTGGACATTAGGAAAAACTTCCTAACTGTCAGAGTGGTTGTGGAATCTCCATCATTGGGGATTTTTAAGAGCAGGTTGGACAAACACCTGTCAGGAATGGTCTAGATAATACTTAGTCCTGCCTTGAGTCCAGGGGACTGGACTAGATGACCTTTCAAGGTCACTTCCAGTTCTATGATTCTATGATAAACTGAGGCAACAAAAATCACTAGTTTTTGCAAACTGATTGCTTAATTATTTGCTCCATTATCCTTCCAGGTACAGAAGTTAAACTGACTGGTCCGTAGTTTCCTGGGTTGTCCTTATTTCTCTTTTTATAGATGGGCACTATATTTGCCCTTCTCCAGTCTTCTGGAATGTCTCCTGTCTTCCATGACTTTTCAAAGATAGTTGCTAATGGCTCAGATATCTCCTCAGTCAGCTCCTTGAGTATTCTAGGATGCATTTCATCAGGCCCTAGTGATTTGAAGACATCTAATTTGTCTAAGTAATTTTTGACTCGTTCTTTTCCTATTTTAGACTCTGATCCTACCTCATTTTCACAGGCATTCACTATGTTAGACGTCCATTCGCAACCAACCTTCTTGGTGAAAACCGAAACAAAGAAATCATTAAGCACCTCTGCCATGACTGCTTAACCTGAGCCATTGTAAAGTGGACTGGGTTTCCAGAGGGAAAGGACTCGGCATCTCTGAAAAATCAGGCCCCTTTAAGATTTCTCAAGCTAGACACCACAAAATTAAGGCACCCAAAATCACTAGCCGCTTTTGAAAATCTTCACTCTTCCCCTCACTATCTCCTGATACTACTTCAGGGATTGGCAACCTTTGGCACGCGGCTCACGAGGGTGCTTACCCTGGCGGGCCAGGCCGGTTTGTTTACCTGCCATGTCCGCAGGTTCGGCCGATTGCGGCTCCCACTATTAGTGGTTCGCCGCTCCAGGCCAATGGGGGCTGCAGGAAGCGGTGGCCAGCACATCTCTCAGCCTGTGCCACTTTCCACAGCCCCCATTGGCCTGGGACGGCAAACCGTGGAGAGCAGGAGCAGCGATCGGCCAAACCTGAGGATGTGGCAGGTAAACAAACTGGCCCAGCCAGCTAGGGTGCTTACCCTGGTGAGCCGTGTGCCAAAGGCTGCCAATACCCGTACCACTTAGTCATGTTTCCCAGAGACAATTATCCCTAGAGCACCTCCAGATATTGTTCCGGTGCAATGTTATTTGCCTCTGGAGTACACTAGGTTTTATCAATTGCTAGTACTTCTAAAACTGATTCTGAAGAGTCATATGCCACAAGAAAGTCTGTGCTATCTCAACATTTACCATGCAGTAATATCTAAGCATAGATATTATGTTTAGAATTATTTATTTATTAATTATTCAGATACTACTTTGTGCTAGCAGTTGGTAAATGTGGACTTTAAGGACCTCCGCGGTAATTCAAGGTGGAGAAATGTACAACTATAATTTATTAACTAAATTGTGACACTACTTCAGATGCAGCTGTTATCCCTTTGAAATGAGCCATGTCAACCACAAAAATTAGCAGCTGTATTTCCATATAACATTAATTAGCAAACTGTGATGAAATATATTTAGCAATGCATATTAAAAATTTAAGGTGTGAAATACTACAAATGCAAGCTACTTAACTAATTTGCTAAAGCTAAATTCGTACTGTTGAGATCATACTAATTTTTAAGCCATAGTCTTGCTATCAGAAATTTTAATTATAAACAGATGTCTATTCTTTCTTTTCCTGTTTTTGAAATATGTCTAAATATTCACCATGCACTACAATGCTCTTTTATGTCTTTGAATCTTATTTTAAAATAATGGCTAAATGATGACCCAAACATAAAAAACTACATAACAGGAATCATAACATTAAAAAACCAGTGGGAGAACACTTCAACCTCTCTAACCACTCAGTGACAGACTTGAAGGTGGCAATTTTGCAACAAAAAAACTTCAAAAACAGACTCCTGAAAGAGAAACTGCTGAACTTGAATTAATATGCAAACTAGATACTATTAACTGTGGTCTAAACAAAGACTGGGAATGGTTGGGTCATTACACCAATTGAATCTATTTCCCTATGTTAAGTTCTCCTCACACCTTCTATGGGCCATCTTAATTATCACTTCAAAAAGTTTTTTTTCCTCCTGCTAACGATAGCTCATCTCAATTGATTAGACTCTGCCTGTTGGTATGCATACTTCCACCTTTTCATGTTCTCTGTATGTATAAATATCTCCTGTCTGTGTGTTCCATTCTATGCATCCGAAGAAGTGAGCTTTAGCTCACGAAAGCTCATGCTAAAATAAATTTGTTAGTCTTTAAGGTGCCACAAGTACTCCTGGTTTTTTTGCGGATACAGACTAACACGGCTGCTACTCTGAAACCTACATAAGATATAGTCATACTTGAGGAAGCTGGAGACTGCTGGCAAATGTCTTGCCAACAATTGTGATTATTTCTTAGATTTATTTTGAAAGTAGCAAGCACAGTTATGAAAAAAATTCCTCTGGAAAAACAAACTTCTGTGGCCTGCTTCTGAAACAGTAAGTCTACTAAACTTTAAATTAAATTAAAAAATATAAAACGCTAATTAAAAATACAAACGGAAATAAAAAAGTTGACTACTAGCAAATGTTAAAACTACAGATTACTCTTTTCAATTAAAATAATAAACAAGCACTCTTACTATTCATAATTAGTTTTAAATGCTGCACTGGCATTTCTCTTATAATTAACTTTCAGGGACAATGACATGTTTCATCCATTAAATTATAAACTCTAAATTTTGAGTCATCAGAAACCTGCGCTACTTATCCTTTGCAAAAATTCAAACTGAATCTTCAAATGTCTTTCTTGTGCATTCTCTGATATCCTTTGACTTCAGTTATCAGCACAATGAGAAGTGCATTCATTTATATCACTATTTCACCACTTCATTTCTCTCAGCACTGAAATGGCGAGAAAATAAAGTGTCACATTTGCTTAATGAATTAGAACTCATGCAAGACATTTCAATCTGGCTTTCGTATTAGGGCATAGCTGAATAGAAATGGGTTAACTGTCAATATTTTTACTGTCAACTTACATTTCTCTCTGCCCATGTAATTTTTTTTTCCAGCAGTGTTCCAATTATTATTAGGAACCGTTCCAGATTGAACTTGTCCATTGGGAAACGTACAAAGCAGATACACATGGAGATCAGAATTATGCAAAAGGTCTTGGTAAGCAAGTTTAAGAGCGTGTGGCAATTTGATATTAATACAAATGACCATAAAATGGAAATGTTTTAAAACTTTCAGTTAAATTTAGTTCAGGAGCAAAGCTGAAACATGAAATACTCAGAACCAAAATCAGCCTTTTGTCTCTTGATAAACAAGATGATGGAGCTCAGCGTTCATAGATATAATATGCTCATGGCTCCAGGACAGCACAACTGCTCAGAACAGTAATATCCTGATAGTCAATCCACAAACTGTAGTCTCTTGGCAGGCATCTATCTTTCAACTGCTTTCCTAACCAGAGAAACAACCTCAGAAATTTGGCAGACTAGGGCTAATAAAACTCCTGGAGGAAAAAATGGTCGCAGCCTAGTGTTAGATGGCCTCCATACCAAATAATCAATCTTCATGCTGGACCCTCTTCAGACTAATACCTAACATTCAGCCCACCTCTGAATCCTCTCACCCTTCCCGTATGACAGAGAATGAGGAATATGAAAGGTACTTCAGTTTGCAAAAACGTAAGGACTCTCCTTCTTCCTCCAGGCTAGTAGGGTCAATCAGTTATCCTTCTGAGTTCCATGTCAAAGGGGCCAGCTCCCAGAGGTAGACATCAGTCACACAGGGTGTCAGTAAACAGCTTGGTCACAACCTCCACCTCAGTAGCTAATTTCTGCCTCCCATCAATCCCATCTCTAAGGTCTTCCAACCACGTATCAGTTCCCATGTCTGACAAATGTGCTCATCTTTCATGTAAATCTCAGGAACATCATCCCAGATTTTCATGTATGTGATCACCACACCGTCAGTGTCCAAGATGACTCTGATGACATTTCAGTTCACAACCTTCCAGGCCTGATCCACGCAAGCAAGACCTTATGATCATTTTAGACCAAAGCACACTTGGTACCCAGCCACTACAGTAATCCAACATACATTCCTGCTAAATTCTGACTCTCAAATTCACTCCAGCACAAACTCTAAGATTGCTCTCCCCTAAAAGAATAACATACATGTATGTGATTCACCCATCAGGTAGCCCAGAAGCAGCCTGAACTGGTCCCACAAGATGCCCTCCTCCCAAACCACTGAGATGGACAACTTCAGCCCCGAAGCCGAGTGGCGACACACTTGCTGTTCTCCTACTCTTTTGTGGGCTTGGTGGACTCTAATGCCTGTAAACCCAGATATCCACACTGTTTCTGAGATTTCCAGAAAACTGTAAGCATAAAAGATTTAGCTCATATTCTCACCCTGTCCTGCTAGTCTGCATTACAGGGTGGGCATAAGAAATAACATTCCTATAGCCAGAGCCCTGAAGCTTGAACCCCTCTGAGAATCAAATGCCTCCAAAGCTGCAATGTAACCACACCAACACACCTGAATACTGTGTAACATTTGCTGGACTGCACCCCAGGCAGGCTGACATGTTCCTCAATACTGCAGCAAATGGATACCTGCTGAGGTAACTACCATGCCAAAGTATAATAAAAAGTCTGGCTCTTGAAAGTAGTGATAAATACAACAGTGCATTTTTATGTACAAAATTATTCACCACACAGAGATGTATTTCCTTGTTCGGGGCAGGAGGCAAAGCTTCCAGCTTTAAGCTTGTATGGAAATTGCACACAGAAAGATTGTTCAACACTGTTTGACTATAAGTTCATAGTCTCAGGTTTGGCACCACGTAAACAAACCTCTAAAATCCAAACAAAGGGAACCATTTTGGTTTATAATAAAATAATGTCTTTCCAGCCACAACAACAAAAAGAAGGAAATATTCCTTTTTGTAGGTTGTGAATCATTAGAACAGTAGGAAAACAATGATTATCCTGAAAAATGAAATTTCAAACTATAATCTACTTGGATTTAGAATGAGGACTAATCACTCTCTTCACATTCAGCTCAGGCCTTTCTGGAACAATGGGTATATAAGCTAGTTAGCCAAAACATATAACTAAGCCCTGGTCTACACTATGAGGTTAGGTCAAATTTAGCCGCATTAGGTCGATTTTATAAGCAGTGTGGCTACACAACCAACCCCATTCCATTGACATAAAGGGCTCTTAAAATCGACTGCTGTACTCCTCCCCGGTGAGGAGAGTAGTGCTAAAAATCGACCTTCTTGGTCGATTGTGCAATTCGATGGCATTGGCCTCCGGGAGCTATCCCAGAATGCTCCAATGTGACCAGTTTGGACAGCACTTTCAACTCCGATGCACTAGCCAGGTACCCAGGAAAAGCCCCAGGAACTTTTGAATTTAATTTCCTGTTTGGTCAGCGTGGCAAGCTCAGCACTACTATGAGCAGAGGATATTAGGGAGCCACCAATTCAATGTCAAAGCAGCTATGAGATCATAAGTCCACCCAGAAGAGCTGCAATTCACACATGCAGACTGAAAATGCCCAAGAAAATAAGCCTAGATGATTACATTGAGAGCCTGGATAAAAGTTCTGGCTAGAAAAGGAACAGTTTAGCAAAGCAGTATGTACACCACAAGTATTGAAAATTCCAAAGGATTGAAACAAGATGAAAATTCAGAGGAACCCATTTTGGAGATCCACCTGAACATAAACAAATGGCATAGCTACTCATCATCTGTTCATGTTGATGTCAATGCTCATCTCCAATGTTTTTTCTGTAACTGTGAACTCTCAATACAAGATATGAAAAGTAGTTCTTTACATTATATTTTCCCCAGCCTCTTGGTAACTTGGGAATATTTGGCAACAAGTCTTCTTAATGAATCAGTTGCAAAATTCATAGTTTGCATCTTTTATTGATTGGGGTCAAAGGCATCACATTCCTTCTTTTCTTTTTTCAAGGAAATTATGGTGTAAGTGGCTCAGATATGGTCACTCTAAAGTGAATTAGAAAAGCCATGATATATGTATATTCCCTAAGATATTTTTGCTTGACGCTGCAGAAAATAAAATTACCAACTTGTGCTCTTCAGTATAAGTCAAGATGCTAAAGTTCTATCTGTTCAGGCAAATACAGATTTTAGCCCTGCCAATGCATTATTCTTCTAAGGATACTGATAAATTTGGGAAGCATTTTGCTACTAAAACAATGTTATTGCTGACTTATTCCTCAGAGTGTCAGGAACACATCGGTGATATGTCAGCCCCAAACATCTTTCCTAGCAGCTTCATATAGATGTTGAACAGAATTTGTGACAGATGGAAGCTTGTGTGACTATGTACAATCCCTCATGAAGGATAAGCCAAAACACTGCTGTCTGGGACCTCTCACAAAGGAAGTGGGGGAAAGAACAATAGAAGGATCATTGTATTAGTCCTACTGGAGGTTAATAATCTTTTATTAAATCAAAAGGTACAAAAATTAATAAATTTATTAAAATCAACAACATCAACATCTTATTCTGCTCCGCTACCTGGAGGAAATCACTATTAATAGTAACTGACTTAGTCCATACCCAGGTCTGAAACCAGATGAAAGAGGACTTTAGAAATATATAGCCTCCAAGTTTTTATGGAGCAACTTTACCACATCTTTCGTGACAAACTCCTCTAGAAAGGGTACGTTTAAAACAAATCAGTAACCTGAAAGACTATTAACATCCTGTTTTATTGTACTGCACTGTATATAGGTTTTATATCACACTCATCATTATAGTATCTGAGCACCTTCCAACAGTGCATAAAGCAACATAACTAACATTGGTCATGTGTTTGTTTTCTCATTCTTTTCCCAAGGGTAGATGTGTGTGCAGTAGAATGTTTTTTATTTTATAACAAAAAAACCCTAATACATACTTTTCCATATGTTTATATTAGAGAAGGCAAGGTTGAAGAAATGTGCCTTGAACTTAGAATGGAAGGTGGTTTTCCCCCCTGAGTATCAAGCCCAACTACCACTTTTAGAGGGCAGCTAGCATTTTGTCATCTTGTGAGGGTGAAATTTAACAATCCCTATCAAAGAGCAGCCCAAATGTCTCTGTTAACCTTAACTAGCTGTAGAACATATTGTTCCATCTCCAAGATCATTAAAGAGTGCATGCACCTGACTTGCACATCAGTTGTGTAAACGCACACAAATATGCATGTACAAAAATATCTTAAGTTTGGGGTGCATGCAAGAGCACATATGAACTTTTGAACATTAAGGCCTAATTATTGTATTTACACTACCAAAAGACTTCAGTTATTTGCCATAGAGCTAGTGGGGAAACTAGAATAAGGGTGGGATTAACTTCAATGGGGGCAGAATTAGGCCAACAATGAGCAATTATGAAAATCCTACCACCGTAGTCCAGCACTACATTAGTAACTACAACATAAAAATATGCATCTTGTAGCTCCACTACTTATGCTGCTTTTACAACAGTAAGGCAAACTGTGTACCTATTTAACCAAACAGAATGAAAATAAATAAAATGTCAGGGAAAATAGGACCATCTCTTTTATTTAGGCAACTAGCTTCACACTGCACTATTTCAACAGTAGCCCTCCACCAAATGGACCAAGCAATCTAATGAAGCCTACTAATAAGCAAGAGATAAACAGGGGGGCCATGACTCTGACCATTACATACCCCACCTGACATTGCCAAAAAGATATCGTCCTTGCGGGATCTCTCTATGCAACTTCCACTCCAGCACTAGAGGTTCTGACCCATGGCTGACCTCCATGAATGCCTTCCTGGTCATAAGTCTTATCTACAATGTGGGCAGGGATCCTGTATATAGCATATCTATACATAGGTGTATGAAAAATCTTGTATCCTACTCATTATGGAATAATTTGAATACCTGGTAACAAAACAAAAAGTATTCTTTTTGTAATTTGTTTTTTATACATAAAGCTCACATTATTGCTAATAATTTGCAAAACCACATGTACTAAATCAACAGAAAGATATTTTCCACAGCATGTTACTCCTTTTCTTTCCCTTTGTTTCCTTCAACTATCTCTATTAATTGCTATTGCTTTTTCCATTCTGTATCACTACTTGTTTGTTCCTTTCTCTTTTCCATTAATTAATTGCCTTCACTCGTCTCGTCTTTCTTGAGAATGCAGAGAATTTGTGTTTTAAACAGTTTTAGAAGCACCTCATGTTTAATACTATATATGTGCTCACGTGCTCTCCTGCTGCCTCTGCCCTTTAAATGCTAACCCAGCGTGCTCCTCCTGTGCAATGATTGATGATGCTGTGGCCGTTCATATTGCTGATAAAGGAAAAAAGTTGTGACTGAACATACTGAAGCTGAAACTAAATGTGTGTCTGTGGTGGTAATAATGCCAACAGCTGAAACAGAGGTCAGAAACAAATAAAATCCAGTTGCCCTAGTGCAAAATACACAAGCTTTTTAGAAAGTAGACATTTAACAAACAAAATCTTGGTCAGATAAGATAATTGGAAACTATTTCATCACTTGTTAAGAAAATTAATATTAAAATACATTTTACTTGAATGAAATTATCTGGAATACTGTAAAATAACATATCAAAATTACAGTGCAAAAGGTTTAAGAGTGCCAAAGAGATTTACTAGCTTATGTCCCTTTGACTTTCAGCGAGACTTAGGGCTGGTGTACACTGCACAGTTAGGTCAACGCAAGGCAGCTTATGTCAACCTAATTGTGCACGTTTACACCCCAACTGGTCTCCCACCTTTCTAAGCACCCTCTATGCCAACAAAAAAGTAACCACCAACTCCCTGAGTGGCATAGATAAACGGCCAATGTACTTAGGTCAACGCAATGCGAGTGTAGATACTGCATCAATTATGTTTAAAGATAGGATTTAGTCACCAAGATCACAGAAGTCACGGAATCCGTGACTTTACCATGACTTCTTCGGCTTCAGTTGTCAGCAGCTGCAGCCGGGACTGTGTCTCCCCCAATCCTCTTGTGACTGTGGGGCTCCAGCTGTCAGTCTCCCCCGCCCCACACACACCGCTCAGCCCTCCCTCCAGTTACTTTTATTCAGACAGGTCATGGGCTCCCATGAGTTTTTGTTTATTGTCTGTGACCTGTCCAGGACTTTTATTAAAAATAACCATGACAGAATCTTAACCTTAGTTATGTTGACCCTACCTGTCCTCTAGCAGCTGTCCCATAATGCCACATACTGATCGCTATGGTCACCACTGTGAACTTCACTGCCCAGAGGTCACGGAGCCTGGAAGCCACCCCTGCCCTTTAAAGCCACACAAATTTTTGAAATCTCTTTTCCTGATTACCCAGCTTGACGAGCACACCAAGCTGCTCTGCATTGTTGAGTGCACCTGCCCAGCTGACCATGCCCGCAACATGCTCCAAACACACACCTGCCAGGACTAGACAGCAGATATTGGATCTCCTGGGCTGCCGGTGACAAGAAGCTGTGCAGGCACAACTCTGAACCAGCTATAAAAACATCCTCATCTATGAGCTGACTGCTCGGGGGAAAGGGTACTACAGGGACCAGCGCCAGCACCACATGAAAGCCAACAAGCGGTGGCAGGCATACCAGAAGAACAGGGAAGCCCAAAAGTGATCCTGTGCAAAGCAGCAGACATGTTGCTTTTACAAAGCGCTGCATGCCATCCTCAGCAGAGACCTCACCACCATCGCCAAGAGCACTGAGGAGCCCAAATAACAAGCCCCTGCCATGAACAGCAAGGAGCAGAAGATGGTGGATGAGGAAGGAGAAGGAGAAGTACAGGGGACAGGTGACCAAAGGATCCAACTGCGCAGAGAGTCAGGACCTGTTTTTGACTCTACCACAGTCCAGCCAGTTAAGCATGGACGCAGTAGAAGCAACTGGGGTAATTGTGTAGATAGATTTTCTATTACAGAGATGCCCCCAAAGTAGCAGGACACAATCTTTTGACTTCTAATACAAGTAAATGAATGAGAAGAGGTAGCGGTGCAAGCATAAGAGGTAGAGTATCTATCTGCTTTTCATTGCCCTTTTTAGTTGGCAAATGAATATCTTGACTTTAGTAAGGCTTTTAATATGGTCTTGCATGACCTTCTCATAAATAAACTAGGGAAATACAATCTAGATGGAGATACTTTAAAGTCGGTGAAAGACTGATTGGAAAATCATTCCCAGAGAGTAATCATCAGTGGTTCACAGTCATGCTGGAAGGGCATAATGAGTGGGTTCCCCAGGGATCGGTTCTGTTCAATATCTTCATCAGTGATTTACACAATGGCATCAAGAGTACACTTAAAATTTGCAGACAATACCAAGCTGGGAAAGGTTGCAAGTGCTTTGGAGGACAGGATTAAAATTCAAAATGATCTGGACAAACTGGAGAAATGGTCTGAAGTAACTAGGATGAAATTCAATAAGGACAAATGCAAAGTACGCCACTTAGGAAGGAACAATCAGTTGCACAAATACAAAATGGGAAATGACTGCCTAGGAAGGAGTACTGTGGAAAGGGATCTGGGGGCCATAGTGGATCACAAGGTAAATATGAGTCAAAAGTGTAACACTGTTGCAAAAAAAGCAAACATCATTCTGGGAATTATTAGCAGGAGTATTGTAAGTAAGACACGAGAAGTAATTCATCCGCTCTAATCCGCACTCATCAGGCCTCAACTGGAGTATTGTGTCTTATTCTGGGAGCCACATTTCAGGAAAGATGTGGATAAATTGGAGAGAGTCCAGAGAAGAGCAACAAAAATGATTAAAGGTCTAGAAAACATGACCTATGAAGGAAGATTGAAAAAATTGGGTTTGTTTAGTCTGTAGAAGAGATGACTGAGAGGGGACATGATAACAGTTTTCAAGTACATAAAGGGTTGTTACAAGGAAGAGGGAGAAAAATTATTGTTCTTAACCTCCGAGGATAGGACAAGAAGCAATGGGCTAAATTTTCAGCAAGGGTGGGTTAGGTTGGACATTAGGGAAAACTTCCTAACTGTCAGAGTGGTTAAGCACTGGAATAAATTGCCGAGGGAGGTTGTGGAACCTCCATCATTGGGGATTTTTAAGAGCAGGTTAGACAAACACCTGTCAGGGATGGTCTAGATAATACTTAGTCATGCCTTGAGTGTAGGGGACTGGACTAGATGACCTCTCGAGGTCCCTTCCAGTTCTATGATTCTATGAAGCAATTTGTTATGTACAAAGGAGGTCCCTTGAATCCTCCTGAGAGATCTCGATGAAACCTTCATAGATGTACTTTGCAGTCCCCTGACTAAGTTTTCTAGGGAGGGCTGCCTTATTTCTTCCTCCACAGTGGGACACTTTCCCATGCCACTCAGCAATAACTTCAGAAGGCACCACTGCAGTCCTCAGGCTAGCAGCATACAGGCCTGGGTGACTTTGGGATACCAACAGCAGCTGTGCTTTCTCTGCCTTTGTTACTCTCAGGAGTGAGATACCAGCTAAAAATCACCACCACCTGTGGAAAACGATGTCAGTATTCTGTGTCACTACCCTGTACTACTAGAATCATGCAACCAAGCAATTCTCTCATTTCTCCTACCCCCTGCAGGCCATACTCAACAAGGCTGATGCAGTGGCTGGTGCTGTGCACAAGCAATCCCAAGCAAAACTGACAGTGTGGTGCTTAAAACGTCTGGGGAGTGAATTCAGCATCTTAAGTTTCACTTTCTGTCGTGAATGTGCTGACAAATGGTACCTCTGGGTGTTTTATCTTCAGCTGCTATCACTGCAGCCTTCAGGGTCTCCCTGCTCCAAACCCGTGCAATACCTGAGCCAGAAAAGGAGGAGAAAGAAAAGGACTTGGAATGACATGGTCCAGGAGCATCTGCAAGCCAGTGCTACAGTGGACCATGAGCACAGGGCCTGGAGGATGAATACTGCAGATGGGCCTGTGAGAGTACAGGGCCTGGAGGATGAAAAGTGCAGGCCCACACACTACTCTGGCTCACTGTTAAAATGGTCTTCAAAGTCTCCCTGAGCCACGTAGCTCTGCACATTGAGCTCTTCTAATAGCCCTTGTCTCTCGCTGTACATATTCAGTAGACGTCTGCTTCACCTCTGACCCCCTGTGGAAACTTCCTCCCTGTACTTCACATGTATTATGCAGGACACAGCAGGCAGCTATAACCATTGGGATATTTTTCTCACTGAAGTCCAATCTTGTGAGTAAACAATGCCTGTGACCCTTCAAATGACATAAAGCTCATTCAACTGTCATTCTGCATCAGCTTATTCAGTAGTTGAATTGTTCCTTGGTGCTATTGATGTGGCCAGTGTACGGGGTCCTAGTACAGTGCTTTGGATGGAGCGTGAGAGCCCAAGTCTCACTGCAATTCAGCTCCAAGCCTTGTCATTTTGCAGTGTGGACACACGTCAAGCTGCAGATCTTAGTCAAAAGGTCTGCATAGTGCACTACGGACACGTTAGCATGGTTGTGAAACCGAGGTCTGGCAACTGTAAACCCAGGCATACAATGCAGTGTGGACACTTGTCATAAGTAGTTAGTTAAGGGTTAAGTTCTACCTGTAAAGGGTTAACCCAGACCTGGTGAAACACCTGACCAAAGGACCAATCAGGGAAGAGAATTTGAAAATCCCAGAGAGTGGGAACTTGGGTCTCTGTGTTCTTTGTCCTGGGATCTCACCCCCACTTTGAGCTTGTGGGTTCAAAGATGGGGACCCGCAGGTATTCTGCCACCACCCTAACCCTTAGGGTAGGGTTCCTTCAAGCAGAGAAAGCAGGGAAGGGAGAGGGAAGGAAACGAATCTTCCTCCCTCTGTGCTTTGATCTGTGCTTCCCCAGGAAAGTCTCTGGAAGGAGGAGAGGGAGGGGGGAAGTGGGCTGCTTCCCTGTGTGTAGAGATTCAAGGAGTTGGAATCAAGGTATCTCTCTCTCCGGAGCAGGCTGGAGAGAGGGAAGAGAAGGGAGGGGGAAGGTTCCTCCTCTGTGAGTGGATCTGTGTTCCCAGGGAGTGTCTTTGAAGGGAGACAGGGGGGGGACAGAGGGGTGTCTCGATTCACCGAAATAATCGAGTGGTGGCAGCGAGAAGGAACCCTACCCTAAGGGTTAGGGTGGTGGCAGAATACCTGCGGGTCCCCATCTTTGAACTCACAAGCTCAAAGTGGGGGTGAGATCCCAGGACAAAGAACACAGAGACCCAAGTTCCCGCTCTCTGGGATTTTCAAATTCTCTTCCCTGATTGGTACTTTGGTCAGGTGTTTCACCAGGTCTGGGTTAACCTTTTACAGGTAGAACTTAACCCTTAACTAACTACTTATGACAACACTCAAGCCCAGATTTGGAAACACCAAGTACACATGCCCAGGTTCCACAAACCCAGGCATAGTGTACAGTGTAGATATACCCACAAAGTCATTCCAACAATCTGATTTAAATTCTTTTGAAAATTTTACCCAAGTTGTATAGGAGTTACCTGCAAACCATATTTAGAGATGGTATAAACCAGGGGTAGGCAACCTATGGCACGCATGCCAAAGGCGGCATGTGAGCTGATTTTCAGTAGCACTCATACTGCCCGGGTCCTGGCCACTGGTCAGCCCTGGCCACCGGGGGGGCTCTCCATTTTAATTTAATTTTAAATGACACTTCTTAAACATTTTAAAAACCTTTTTTACTTTGTATACAACACTAGTTTAGTTATAGACGTATAGAAAGAGACCACCTAAAAACATTAAAATGTATTACCGGCATGCGAAACCTTAAATTAGAGTGAATAAATGAAGATGCGGCGCACCACTTCCGAAAGGCTGACGACAGCTGGTATAAACCATTAAGAATAGGAAGGGTGGAGGAAAGGAAAACAGCTGATTCCTTCATCTAAAATATTAGAATACCCTGGAAAGATAGCAACAAAAAAGTCTGTACAGAGCTGAGTTCAATGAAAAAAATCACAGTCAGAAAGGACAATATGATATACAAAGTCTATAAATGAAAAGGGAGAAATGTAAAAAATTAACTAGCCAAAAAATATATTTTGCAGGCTTATTGCCCTAATGAGGCCAATGGAAAGGCCAGAATGAACAGGAAGGTTCACCACATGTAGGCAAATAGCCTAACAGAAGTCAAGTGCAAGCTACAACCATGCAGCTAGATAAAAATTCACAGAAAGAGCCAATAGGCTAATGAGAAACCTGATGGCCACTGAACACATGAAGCTATAATAGCAGCTGTAGAGCAGTCCCACTAGTGCTTCACAGTTGGGAGTGGAAGAACCACCCCTTCGACACTAAACCTTGCTAGTGCAGTTTGGTACAGAGGGTAGGATTTCCTATTAACATGAATGTATAGAGAAGGTGTTTGATATCAGAAAAACTCCATAGTCCTGGCTATAAAATTATTCTATTTGACTGAAATAAGTTGTAGTTCTGTACAAGCCATGTGTAAAAAATTCCATGGTGTCTAGATTACATATATGTAACACGATCAATTCAAAATACTGAATCAACAGATTTTTAAAATTTAGATAATTATCTTTTATGTTAATTGTATGTTTAACATTTCAGACACTTGTACGTTAAAAACAACCTAGGTATGACTTACAAAGTACAGCACAAAGTACAGGAGGATTCACAAGTTCATATTGATAACAGACAGATAAAATGGATTACAAAATTCCCCTGGAAATACTAGGTATTCCATTTAAAACTTAATTTAGTGGACTGTGACAATCATAATAAACTGGAATTAAATCAAATGCAGACAATCAGGTGGATAATTCCTTTTCTCACGTGCAGTGAAAGCATTAAAGCTGTGCTTCTTAACAGAAGAACGTAATGTTGTATATACAACCTAGTTACATGAACTCTAAGGAGAAACTATGGAGAGCAATAGGCATTAGGGCCATACTTTCTGTAGTGAAAAGTCATAGCATAAGCACACCTGCTCCATATATTTTTCTGGGGTAAAAACAATCTGTTTGGAGTCAGTACAAATTGCATGTTAACAGCCAGGGCTACAGAAGAAAGAACAGCTTGCATGCTTTGTTAAGTTCAGTTGTTATATTATAACATATATCACAACCTGTAAGTTTAAATAAATATTTAAATGTTTTAAACAGGAGCTTCAATTCCAAATGCTACCCGACTTTTTTTTTTCTTTTTGCTGTCAATTGCTTCACTAATTATGGTTATACTAACCTCAGATATACCACTGTCAGCTCTGATTGATGCCAATCGCCCCTTTAATCAGATCTGACAACTTACAGCTAGTGTCTGTCTCTTGGGGCACAACCAACCAACCTGTTCACTTTAATGTCTTCCCTATGCTCCTTTTTTCTCCATTTTGCTGCCCCCTCTTCTACAGAATAAATGCATTATATTGCAATAGCAATAAAATTCAAATACATAAATAAGTATGAATGTACATAATTATGCACTTTGAAGCATGATCATGATTGTATTTGGTTCAAGAATGACAACTTCCATTTACTGGATAAGAATTTACTATTAACAGGAAAGATTTCAAGTACAAGAGTATTTGCTGGGAAAATCTACTGGCATTTATGAGAAACTTCTAAAATGACCATTTGTCCTTTATCTCAGACCATGTTAAAAAAGTTGTTTCAGAGTAACTTTTCCTTTCCTACAGTTATCTTTCCTATACATTCAATAATAAGGGGCTGTTTTAACTAGCAATAATGCAAAAGAGAAAAAGCGTTATGAAAATGTCTTTTTCCTTAATCAACTATAAGTGGAATGGCAATTTTTGTACCTTTTGAGACAATAGGGACTGTCTCAAAAAGTACAAAATGGCCAACAATGACTTCTAATACAGTTATTCAACAGTGTAATTTAAAATACAAGCAAAAATCCCACTTGTTTGCTTCGTAATTTTAAATATTTGTTTATGGGCATCTCTTCAGGGCTCATCACAATATCATCTGGGAGTATGTCTACACTGCATCTGGGAACGAGCCTCTCAGCCCAAGCAGACAGACTCAAGCTAGCAGGGCTCGAGCTAGCGCATTAAAAGTACCAGTGTGCAGAGACTGGGGCTACCCATATGATCTCAGACCCAGAAGGTTGCGAGGACTTGGGAGTTTGAGCTCCAACGTCCATACTGCTATTTTTAGTATGTTAGCTCGAGTCCAGCTAGTGTGAGTCTGTCTATTTAGGCTGGGAGACTTATTCCCAGCTGAAGTATAGAAATACTCTGTGTTCCTGAGTATCTATAATTAGCCATTAATGTTAAGTTCTGAGCATCCTTAATTAGTTGCCATTTTTTTTTAATTTATGCCAGAAAGAAATGTGGGTTCAGTCCCAGCAAGTTGGTACTAAAACAAGTTTAAAATCTCTTTCTCAAATTGCTTCAGGATATCATTACACTGCACTGCCAGCCCGAAATATAGTGGGATCCCATTCTCTGGAATATAAGTATCCATCTTTTTCCTCAATTATCCAGGAATTGCTCTTAGAGTGCAGGGCTTTTTTTTGGTTAGCTGTTCCTCTTGTGTCCTGCCCTGGAAACCATATTCCTGGGATAGGGTCCTGCAACGTTGGCTTTTCTGAGTTAGTGTCACAATACGATTACTTTGGAATGCCACAGTGTAATCATAACTAAGGAGGGCTGACGTTTTCCCATAGGTTGAACAGGGGTGGAGTGAAGGGGAAGAACAGACATTACAATGATTAGGGTTCTTAATGTACTTCTTCACAAAACAACAATACCAGAACTAAATATTTTACTTCCATATATTAATCTGCACTCTAGAGAAAGTTACGTATTCAAATGATCAGTTAAAGGGAAATAGTGAACCTACAGTACAGTACAACTCATAACTGGTAGAATATAAGCCTAAATGTTACTAGAAAGTATCCTGACACCAACACGGCTACACCACCACTGCATAAAAGAAAATTAGTAATTTGCATTCCTGCAGGATTTGCTACCTGGCCATAGCAAACATTTATTATTCAACCTTAAATTGCAATTTAACTGCAGTATTCACAATTCAGACCACCAATTAATTAAACATTTAATCGACAAGTGATCACAAATTATTGTTTGGTTGGGTTAAAATCTCTCTGGAAATATGGTACTATTTTTAATAACTTCTCAAACTTTAATTCTAGGCACACTTATTTCAGTCACAAACATGAAATAAATTAACATTAATGCATGATTATATTTTACATAGATATAATTACTGAACTAGCCTGTAAATATTGTGATTTCTATAAATGATCCTTAAGGACTTTCACTGTGATGGAGTTGTGGAATCAGAATACACTTTGTATCTATAATCTACAAAATGTACAGACATTTATCTGTAGTCTTATTTAAGGTAAAGTTATTCCTTTTCCATAAATAATCATATTAAATGCTAAAGAAAAAATATACTAATTGTGGAAAAAGGAAAACTAACTTAGGGTACGTCTATACTTACCGTCCGGGTCGGCGGCTAGCGTTCGACTTCTCGGAGTTTGATATATCGCGTCTAATCTAGACGCGATATATCGAACTCCGAACGCGCTCCCGTCAACTCCGGAACTCCACCACCGTGAACGGTGGTGGTGGAGTCAACGGGGGAGCCGCGGACTTCGATCCCGCGGCGTCTGGACGGGTGAGTACTTCGAACTAAGGTAGTTCGAGTTCAGCTACGCTATTCGCGTAGCTGAACTTGCGTACCTTAGTTCGACCCCCCGCCCTTAGTGTAGACCAGGCCTTAGAGAATATAACCTATAAACTGCTTTAATGTTATTTTTTAATTTAAGTCTATGAGAGATGACCACACACATAACAGGCCAGAAAATGTTAAATACATCTGGTAAAGAGCCAGAAAAAGCAACTACTACCAGAACTTGTTTCCTCTCCACCCCCTCCACTCCATTCAAATAAGCCATCTTTCTTCAGAGGAATATTCACTCAGCAGGCACAGATGTTATTCTGCAATTTTTACAGCTAAATCAAAGATAATTGGACTTGTGAGTACCTTTAAATTGTACTCTGGGAAAAGGGTCTAGCTTAATGCATCATTTGCATTAACTATAAAGACTGCTTTTTTATCCTTTAAAATTTATAGTGCTTTTTTTGTATGTGAGGAAGCACAAAACAGTTATACTGTAGTTTTATAGACATTTGTGGATTACTTTGCACAGAACGTTTAAGTTATTTTATGAGAGACCATTAAATCTTGCAAAAGTAAAAAATAATCAATAACCAACACCAGGGAATCTACAGTTCTACAACTATTTTTTAACTAAGCTATCAATAAAAGTAATGAGACATTCTTCAAAAGGGGACTCTCATTAGTTTTCTTAATAGTACGCCTTCTATGCAGACAAATGGCTTTCTTTGGCAACATTATTAAAATATTTGTGTTATATTTGGTGCTTTAAATAAGTTGCTTGATCTCATTAACTATATGCCTATGAGCAACATCATTTCATAACACTAGTTATTTAAGCCTCAATCTATTAGCATTTTATATAAGAATTCTAAATCTTTTTAGATAATCTTCTTTTGAGAAGTTCAGGAACTACTTATTAACTTTTCTTACTGTGGCTTTCTGTTTAATGTTTAAACAAGTTAACATTAGGATTTCCAGCCTTGATCTTAAATTAGAAAATACAAAATCACAGCTGTATTTTCCCCCACACTCTCTCTACTATCACTGGTGTTGGCTAGAATTTTCAATGCATTTCATAAAGTGTCTTTTGCAAACACAAAACAGACCCCAAATTAAAGGAACTTCTTCACATGCAGGACCGTGTCTAAATTAATTTGTATTGTTCATCGTTTATTGCTACAACAGTCAACACCTCATGCAAATCAACTAGGGAAGGCAAAAATCTAAAACTGGAAACACGGGTATAAATATTAACAATAATAGTTGACAGAATTGTTGGGTTTTCTTGAAACCCAAAAGCTTTGATGTTTTCCATCTAGATTTTAAATAAATCTAATACTGAAGTGGCTTATTTAACTGTAATTGAATTGATTAGCATTACATCATCGTCCCTTGATTTATGAAGCAATATGGCAGCACTGTAGTGAGGTGTATAACTGTATTTTATACTAGTTGCCCTAAGTAATGCATTCCTGAATCACAAATCTGACCACGCAGATTTTCACAAAATGCAGAAATGTAAAATATATTCTTCCATATGGATATCATAGAATCATAGAATCTCAGGGTTGGAAGGGACCTCAGGAGGTCATCTAGTCCAACCCCCTGCTCAAAGCAGGACCAAACCCAACTAAATCATCCCAGACAGGGCTTTGTCAAGCCTGACCTTAAAAACCTCTAAGGAAGGAGATTCCACTACCTCCCTAGGTAACCCATTCCAGTTCTTCACCACCCTACTAGTGAAAAAGTTTTTCCTAATATCCAACCTAAACCTCCCCCTCTGCAACTTGAGACCATTACTCCTTGTTCTGTCATCTTCTACCACTGAGAACAGTCTAGATCCATCCTCTTTGGAACCCCCTTTCAGGTAGTTGAAAGCAGCTATCAAATCCCCCCTCATTCTTCTCTTCTGCAGACTAAACAATCCCAGTTCCCTCAGCCTCTCCTCATAAGTCATGTGCTCCAGCCCCTAATCATTTTTGTTGCCCTCCTGGACTCTCTCCAATTTATCCACATCCTTCTTGTAGTGTGGGGCCCAAAACTGGACACAGTACTCCAAATGAGGCCTCACCAGTGCTGAGTAGAGGGGGATGATCACATCCCTTGATCTGCTGGAAATGCCCCTACTTATACAACCCAAAATGCCATTAGCCTTCTTGGCAACAAGGGCACACTGTTGACTCATATTCAGCTTTTCGTCCACCGTAACCCCTAGGTCCTTTTCTGCAGAACTGCTACCCAGCCATTCGGTCCCTAGTCTGTAGCAGTGCATGGGATTCTTCCGTCCTAAGTGCAGGACTCTGCACTTGTCCTTGTTGAACCTCATCATATTTCTTTTGGCCCAATCCTCTAATTTGTCTAGGTCCCTCTGTATCCTATCCCTACCCTCCAGCGTATCAACCACTCCTCCCAGTTTAGTGTCATCTGCAAACTTGCTAAGGGTGCAGTCCACACCATCCTCCAGATCGTTAATGAAGATATTGAACAAAACCGGCCCCAGCACCGACCCTTGGGGCACTCCACTTGATACCGGCTGCCATCTAGACATGGAACCATTGATCACTACCCGTTGAGCCCGACCATCTAGCCAGTTTTCTATCCACCTTACCGTCCATTCATCCAGCCCAGACTTCTTTAACTTGCTGGCAAGAATACTGTGGGAGACTGTATCAAAAGCTTTGCTAAAATCCAGAAATAGTACATCCACTGCTTTCCCCTCATCCACAGAGCCGGTTATCTCGTCATAGAAGGCAATTAGGTTAGTCAGGCATGACTTGCCCTTGGTGAATCCATGCTGACTGTTCCTGATCACTTTCCCCTCCTTTAAGTGGTTCAGGATTGATTCCTTGAGGACCTGTTCCATGATTTTTCCAGGGACTGAGGTGAGACTGACTGGCCTGTAGTTCCCTGGATCTTCCTTCTTCCCTTTTTTAAAGATGGGCACTACATTAGCTTTTTTCCAGTCATCCGGGACCTCCCCCGATCGCCATGATTTTTCAAAGATAATGGCCAATGGCTCTGCAATCTCATCGGCCAACTCCTTTAGCACCCTCGGATGCAGCGCATCCGGCCCCATGGACTTGTGCTCGTCTAGCTTTCCTAAATAGCCCCGAACTACTTCTTTCTCCACAGAGAGCTGGTCACCTCCTCCCCATACCGTGCTGCAGAGTGCAGCTGTCTGGGAGCTGACCTTGTCTGTGAAGACAGAGGCAAAAAAAGCATTGAGTACACTAGCTTTCTCCACATCCTCGGTCACTAGGTTCCCTCCCTCATTCAGCAAGGGGCCCACACTTTCCTTGACTTTCTTCCTGTTGCTAACATACCTAAAGAAACCCTTCTTGTTACTCCTAACATCTCCGGCTAGCTGCAACTCCAAGTGTGATTTGGCCTTCCTGATTTCACACCTGCATGCCTGAACAATACTTTTATACTCCTCCCTGGTTATTTGTCCAATCTTCCACTTCTTGTAAGATATTTCTTGTGTGCCATTCTTTAGAATACATTTGGCTTAAAATGATATGTAACTTGCTTAATTTCCAATGAGAGAGAGCACTATTGGCCACTAAATTGCAGATTATTCACATGGAAGCTATAAAGACATAAATTTATAAAGCATAAATGTCATTTCCTGAAGCAAAGTAAGTGGCAAGTAAGACATTCCCAATGTCTGAACAAAATAGTGTAGCACGAGCTATTCTTTTAACAATCATTCTACATACATAAAAGGAATATATTAAGGAAGCTACCAGCAGAAACTTTTAAATATACACTGTAGTATCACAGGTGTAATATCAGGACGATGGTATTCATGTTTAGGTACACGGTTACGTGGCAATTTTCTATTACTTTCTAATAAACAAAGTAGTGAAAGTCGCTCAGACAGACCTAATGCTAAGGCCTTTAATAAAAATTCAACAGCCATTTATTGAAACTACTACAAAGCAATAAGGTTAAAAGAATTGTTAATATTATGTTAGAAGCCATAACATGATAAAGATTTATTTTTAAATGTTCTTCCCTTGAGAGGGTTCGATCTCTTTTTTTTGTGTGGGTGGGCTTTTTGTTTGTTTTTTGTGTTTCCCCAATGATATTCACCTTGGGCAACATAGCTAGGAAATATATGTAAAGAAGTGTAAAGCCAAACAACAATAGACTGTTCAAGGGCATGTTTCACATTGAAATACTTGATCAAGAAAGTAGCAAGAGCAGCAAAGCAGTGATGCATTTATCATCAATACAGCTTCAATATAAGGAGATAAAGTTCAATTTGGGGAGGTGGGGGGGTAATCAATTTGGGGAGGGCAGAGGAGGGATAGGTCAGTGGTTTGAGCATTGGCCTGCTAAACCCAGGGTTGTGAGTTCAATCCTTGAGGAGGCCACTTAGGGATCTGGGGCAAAAAATTGGTCTTGCTAGTGAAGGCAGGGGGCTGGACTCGATGACCTTTCAAGGTCCCTTCCAGTTCTAGGAGATTGGTATATCTCCAATTATTACCTATTATCTTTTATCTAAAATGCATCTCTTCTTGAATAGCAGATATGCAGAAAACAGCAGCACTAAGTAAGTCCAGGTCTACCCTTAAGAAGTTATGTCAACCCCACTATGTTGCTCAGGGGTGTGAAAAATCCACGCCACCCGAATGATGTGGTTAAGCCAACCTAACCCTTGGTGTAGACAGCACTAGATTGATGGAACCTGGCTACCATCTCTCGGGGAGGTTGATTAAGTACATCAATGGGAAAATCTCTCCTGTTGCTGTAGTAAGCGTATATACTGAAGTGCTGCTGCTGTACTGTTACAATGTTTCTAATGAAGACATAGCCTAAGTTAGCAGACTCTGGGAAGGCTCAAAAATATGTTGAATGGGCTATTCAGCTTTGTATCTACAGGTAAGACGCTAAAGTACAATACAGGTCAGTAATGATCTAAAGTAATTTAAAACTTATTCATTAGCTATATGAAATGAGTTGATTGCCTCAGTTTGACTCACTATGGACAGATATTTTTCTCATGAAAGCCACCACCATGCTAGGAATCACTTTGCGTCCTACAGTTTTAAATGAAAGTACAAAGATAATAATGTTGGTCATAGGCATTTAACTATCCCTCCTTCTACCTCAGCTTCATGATCCCTCTAGATAAGTGTGGGGGCACATTGGGAGGGCAATATGAGGGAGCTGATTAGTCTGTCACTATTTCATGTGGACTATTCAGTCTTCAAGTCCTCTCAATAAAGCATTACACTTTTTAAAGAACTTATAATCTCCTTTAGAAACACTATATAAAACACAGACCAGACCAGTACTCTAATAGCAGAACAACAGATCACTGCTCATTAAGCAGATGAGGTGCTTTGAATGTTATTTATCTCACTGGTCACCCTTGTGATATCCTCTGTTTGCTGTATCCACCTGTTATCTCATCTTACAGTTAGATTGTAAGCTCTTCAGGGCAGGGACAGTCTCTGCATTATATGTCTGCACAGTGCAGTTGGAGTCTCTAGTTTCTACTACAATATAAAAAAAATAATAAATGGATGTAAATTCTGAATTCAGGATTGAACCATGTGTGGCCACACTTGGCCAAATAGACAGTCGTGAAAGACCCCTGAGCGATGTAGCTGGGTCGAACTAACTTCTTAAGTGTGAACCTGGCCTTGGTTTGTGCTGCTTTTTACTACATTCCTGCCTTTCAAGAAGAGAAGAATTTTAGATGATTACACCCCCTAAAAATTAAACTTTATCTCTTTATACTGAAGCCGTATTAATGATAAATGCATCATTACTTTGCTGATCTTGCTACTTCCTTGATCAAGTATTCCTGTCTTAAACATGCCCTTGGACAGTCTATTATTGTTTAAGCCTTATGCTTTCCTATATATATTTCCTAGCTACAATCCCCAAGGCGAATACCTTTGGAAAGAAAAAATAAAAAAATAAAATAAAAAATCCCACAACACATTTAAAAAAGTGTTTTGTGATGTAGGTAAAATCTGAAAATAGGGAAGGAAAGTCCTTTAAGGATTGAGAGAATCTCCAAAGATAACCAACCCCCCTTTCTCACCAAAAACATAATTCTAACCCTAACATTAAGGATTTAGAGTATAAGCCAAAATGCAATCATAGTACACCATGTCATATTATAATTGCAGATTTACTAAGCTAATACCAATATATTTTTACAATCTTACAATGAAAAGGGGCCTTCATTACATATTATAACTTCTCAAACGAAATACACCACATTGTAGTTACTAACACTTAAAGTCAAACTAGGTTTATTCCTAAAATCTTACAATGAACATTAGTTTTCATCCAAATGCAAGCTGTCCCAGTTTTTATTGAAATAAATCTTTCTAAGCCTTTTTTTTTTCCTGTAAGTAAAGTTGATTCTCCAAGATATTTCTATAATTGGGAGAATACTGAAAAAAAAAATTGCGTGAATATTAATCTGAATTTCAACACAAATTCAACACACTTTCACGGTGTGCATTCCATTTTTATTTGCTTTCTGCACATATCCTAGCATGAATTTATTAACAGAGTATTCACTAAAAATGAATTTTAAAGAAATATTGCAGAATATTAATAGAAAAATGCATTCTCACCAGACACTGGATTCTAACAGTCAAGCTCATTGAATATTCAAATGAACTCTTTGCAAGTGAAATAATAAATTGTTTAAAAAAAAAATATTTCACAGTTTTTAATAGCAAATTAATTTGAGAAAATTACAATCTGTTCGCAGTTGACACTAAGAATAAAAGGTAAGAATCATTAAAAATATTCATTATAAAACTATTCACTGATTTTCAATAAATACTTTAACTTGTATATCTAAGATTTCCCATCTGAAGGATTAAGAAAGCTCTTTGTTTCACCTGCAGGTGACACTGTTGGGCTTATCCGCACAACCAAAAAGCCACAAGCAGTAAATATTTTCTCTCAATATATTCAACTGCAGTCTGGATCGATCATGTATCCAAAACACAATTATTTCCCTTATATTTGTACATTAGTTCTTTAAAGTTTCACTGTAATATCCAGCCTCTGCAGAGACAGTGACTAATACAAGTGCTTCAAGTTCAGATATATTAAAAACTGAATTTATTCAGAGAAAGTTTAAAATAAATGAAAAAAGGTGCACACTGAAGAAAAACACAAATATTTACAGAGCAAGGGTTATTTACCCAAACTGAATTTAGGCATAGTTGGATTTTAGTGTTGAAATACAATACATGACAGATTATAGACATTTATTAATAAAAATGAGATTGAGACTTTACATCCAGACAGGTTTAGAAAAACTTTCAGGAAACGAGAGTAGTCAGGTGTGAACAAATTTACTTCCAATAAACCAGAATGCACAACAAAGTATGTAATTAAAAAGAATCCTATATAATTTAACTACAGAAATCGAGTGGAAGAAGTTGTTGCTGTACAAAATTACTATAATTCTACTTGGCATCATTTCAACAGAATTTTTCTTCAGAAACAAAGCAATAAATTAACTCCCTCCTCCCCTTCCTGGACAAATTGAGAAAATCCAGATAGAAAGATTTCCATAGATCAAACACAGAATGTTAAATACCAATTGAATAGTGTATTTTCTCAGAGTATGCACCTCTATTATTAAAGGCAAAGCAGATAACTTGTGTACTGTATATGAATGTTCCATGAAGTCTTAGGCAAAACTGCACATACTGTAATATTAATAAACCATGACCTGTTTGAAAGAGAAATCAGTTTACCTATAAAATTCAAACATGTGTTTAGTAGCAGTTAGTAAACAAGGGAGCTACTTGTACTGGATTTGATTCATGCTTGTATAAAGTTAGAGATTAATACAGGCCACAAAAAAAAAGTATCTCCAATTCCTAATGTGGGGACTAGCACTTCTGATTCAAATTGTTACCTTTTGATTTTGCATCAGTACAGTAAAAGCTGTTTTATCTGTCACTTCACCAACCAGAAATCTCTATAAACCGGCATATCTGATCTTCATTGAAATTCTGGTTTATGGTCTGGCTGGCGCAGGGCCAGCAGGGGGTTGGGCATGGGAGGGGGTACGGGGTTGGGGCACAGGATCTGGGAGGATGTTTGGGTGCGCGAGGGCACTTGAGGCAGCAGGTTGGGGCATGGGAGGGGGTGCAGGGTGCCGGACCTGGGGGGCGCTCACCTCAGGCGGCTCCCTGCAAGCAGCGACCTGTGCTGGCTGCTCCTAGGCGGAGGCGCAGCAGGTGGCTCTGTGCGCTGCCTTCGCAGCTCGCATTGGCTGAAGTTCCCAGCCAGTGGGAGCTGCGGAGCTAGTGCTCAGGGTGGGGGCAGCACAAAGAGCCACCTGCTGCGCCTCCACCTAGGAGCAGCCGGGACAGGTCGCTGCTTGCAGGGAGCCGCCTGAGGTGAGCGCCCCCTGGATCCGGCACCCTGCACCCCCTCCCATGCCGCAACCTGCTGCCCTGAGTCCTTCCTGCACCCAAACTCCCTCCCAGAGCCCGTGCCCCAACCCCTAGCCCCGCACCCCCTCCAGCACCCAAACGCCTTCCCTCTTAGTTAACCGGCATTTTTCACTTACCGGCATCCCCATGCCTCCAAAATGCCAGATAAAACAGCTTTTAGTGCACTTTGGTTTTGCAAATGCTTAGCAGTAACAGTCACTACTTTGATAGAATTGGGGAACGCAGAAGGGGAGTTCGGTGATCTGAACACAGTATATTTAAGAAAACAGTGTATTCACAACATTTTTGGGCACCAGGCCTCAAATGGTAAGTACAACAATGAATGGACAGACCCAGGACACCATAGTGGCAAAGCAGTGCCATTTCCCTCATTTTTCAGAAGGAGAAAATAAAATTAACAGTTGTGAGTGTTACTGGTCATTGTGTCACTAAACCTGGTGGGCATGCACCACTTACTGATGAAAAGACTAGCCAGTTTAGAACTCTGGAAAACAGGGTGTTCTGAAGCTGGGGTTGCTAATTTTAGTTGGTCATATTCCTGGAGACTCCAGGAGGGTTGGCAACCCTATTGAACCTAACCGTGCACTGAGACACAGGTCCAGAAATACTGATTTATTGCGTTATTAACCCTGTAGTCCATTAAAGTCTTTTACAGAAATTGCAACCTATACATGGATAGGCTTTTGTGCGTATACTTATATTTTATAGATTAGAATTCTTTGTTGCTATTGTACTCCATCATGTGATTAGATAGATAGATAGATAGATACCTTATGAGATTTCTTATTTAAAAAGGCTCCTAATATCTGATCTGAAGACTGACCAAGCGGTCTCCTTATCTTTTTATAGAAAAGATGCTTTAATAAGTAAGGAGGCAAAGGAATTTGATACAAAGTCTGTAGATTTTTAAGTCTTACCTGTCTCAAAAGATATGCTAGATGGGGTGCTTTTCTAATACATAGTTCTGCCCTAAAGGCAGAATGAACAATGAAGAGGGAAGTAAGTTTTTGTTCTGTGGAGTGTAAATCCATCTGATACAAAGCAAAATCCATAAGAAAATGACACAGCATGAGATGGGGAAGACTTTGGATTACAGAAACGATATGGTATAAAGAGATTTTGATCTCTCTAAAGAAAGCGATACATTTTAGAAAGTATCTCACAGCTCTGAACACCACATCAATCTTTTGGAACATTGTGTCTCATATGAAAGATAGAAGTTTTTAGTACTTCATTTAAAAGGAGGAAAAAAATCTGGTTTTAAATAGATCATATCTTTTAATATTGAGAATAAAGGAAGTTTTCTTTCAGCATTATTATGCCACTGAGAAATGTTGTGGGAGAAGAAAAAATTCTTACTACTTTTATTAGCATTAGACTGTGATGCCCTTTGGTAAAGTTACATCTCCCAGTCCAAATGTTGATCAAAAGAGGATATTCTGCTTCTGGAGCTCTGTGGCTGTGCAGTGCATTCACTTTAGTCACAATGGAAGAAATATTAGAAGTGTTAACTCGGTTTAACTCTTCTTTTCAAATGCAAAGATGTGGAAGGGTAGCCACTGTGTGGTTCTCACCTGTGCCCCAAGAACCATTTCTGGTAGTCTGCAGAGAGCTGGTGGATCAGCTCATGATTGTCTTCCTAGCTTCAGCTGCTTCTACTCATGTTGAAAGTTTTCACTGTAGAGAGCCCAGTAACTGTAAAGCATGGGAAATAAGGAAGAGGAGCCTGTCTAATTGTCTCCTTTAGGGGATGCTGTAACATAAGGAGGAAGAAAGGGGAAAAGGGAGTCAATCTGAGGGTATGTCTACATTGTAATTAAACGCTCATGGCTGTCCCATGTCAGCTGTCTCAAGCTCATGGGGCTTGGGATGTGGAACTGTAAAATTCTGTCATCAGAGTCGTCTTTAAGCCGATTCCCCCAAATCAGGCCCCGCACTTAAGGCATCTTTTTAATTTTTTTTTTTAAACTCACCCAGCCAGGGAGTGGGAGGGGTCTGCTCCAGGGCTTCAGCAGTATTTTGGCGGCTGGAGGTTCTTCGGTGCCGCGGAAGACCCGGAGTGGACCCCCTCACCGTCAAAGTGCCGCCGAAGCCCTGGACTGCCGCCGGGTATTCGAATCTGGACCTGCCGTTCATAAAGCTGGCCCTGTGTGTCATAGATGGTTGGGCTGAAGCCCAGGGTCTGGGACCTTGTAAGGGGTGGGGTACAGGACTTCTACACTGTAATTTTACAGCCCCACAGCCCAACTCGAGTCAGTTGACACGAGCCAGAAGCAGCTGTTGAATTGAAAGGTAGACATACCTTTAGAGTCTGGTGTCAGCAGCAAGACTGGTGCTTTCAACAAACCCTGAGACTTACCAGTTGGAAAATAAAGGAGTCACCATCAAGAAATGAATGTCCATTGGAGAAGGTGAACACCAGGGACTCTGACACTACAGAGATGAGGGCTAGATAAGCACCTAACAATCAGACAGCAAAAGTAGGGAAGAAACGGACTAGGCAGCAATGGAGCATACAGAGAACGGAAGTGTACAACACAATATATTAAAGAGCCAACAGAACAACCAATGACATCTTACCTAATATTTTTTCAATGTATACAATTGCTGTAGTTGCCAAAACGATATCGGGTACAAAGCTTCCACCAGCCATTACAGTCAGTGAGGGAACATGGACAAGACAGATCCTGAATACAATTTGATAAATAAATTATTCTGATTCTCTCCTTTCTATTCCTAACCCGGAGAAAAGAATTGTGTATCAAGTATTCTCAGACATAGAATCATATCAGAGATGGAAATTCATTAGCAAGGAAATGACTGATCTTATGTCTATTTAATAATCTGAGTTCTATAATATGGATGTTCTCCTACTGGCCAACAGGAAGTAGAATTTCACACTCACTGACCTCATCGAGGACACCTACAAAATGGGATTACTTAGTACTGTGGTATACAGCAACTCTGAAAACCTGTGCATTCATCCTCATTTTTGCTGCTTGATTCCTATTCCAAAGGAAACCTCCACATGCTTCATGCTATGACCAAAGCTCCGATATGATCTATAAAAGGATGGCGCTGATATACAAAAGGCAAGCAAACCCTTTCTCAGAATAGAAGTATCACTCTCCAAGCTATTATTTTTGTACGGTATCCAAATTAGTATATATTGGAAGCACTGCACTATTTAACTACTCCACCTTAACCCCAAATAATCCACATCACTCATGTAGTTTTTCTAGAATAATCATACATTTTGAGTACCGTAGCTTAGTACATCTTCCTGAGGTTAAGGAAAATAATGTATTACTAATGCACACTATCATTTTCAAACCTCTAGAAATTACTTAAAAACAAGTTAGTCAAGCAAACAGAGACACTGGTCCTCAACCCAAACTACATGTGTAGTTACACAGTTGAGTAAGTCCAGAGGTAGATCAATGAATGGGTATCCATGTATTGAATGGCTTAGTAACAATTCTGTCACTAATTTTTGCCACCTCTGAAGTTTAATAAAATATATATATTTTTTAAAGCTATACTTGAAATTCAAATAATTCCTGAAGTCTGGATTTTTTAATTTTTTTTGTGGGTTGAATTTAAGCATGAAGAATCTGAATGCAACGGTTAATGTTTGGAGAAATTTATATGACAAAAAATAATCAGAAAGTGCAATTTCCATTTCAACTACTGTAGAGTCACTACCTCATCAATATACTACACACACACAACTTTCAGTAGTAAGTCCATTCATGTAGTTAATAGAATGTGTGTTCAACACAGTACACTGCCAGCATAACTCAGTGCAGAAACAAATGTGCAGTCTCCATTTTCCATCTCTTACACAGAGAAAAATACAATAGGATTCAAATTTACTAAATCTGTTTTATTAAAATCATGAGACATGTACGTGATATGTAAAACACTGCAGATCACAGACAAAAGAGACTGACACTTATAGCTCTCTCTGTTACTTCAAGTAGTTTTGGAGCTGATTAGTTTTATTTAGCAGGCAAGAGCTTAACAAAAAAAACGTTATTCCATTGTATTAGAATCAGATTTCAAAGGGGAATAAAGCCTTCATGACTCAATATTAGAGTCCATCAGCTGACAAAACCCATCAGGATAATCATCCATATTTCTCAAAGATTCTGATGCCATTTGCCATCCTCAACCACTCACCCTATCAGCTTTTATAGTCTCTGCTTCACTTCTCACTTCTGTTTTGTCATCACAAGTACAATTAATCAACTAATCTTTAAGATGTCAGACTCTATTCAGTCCTCTAAGCTATTTCCTCTGCTCAAGAAAAATCATCTCTGCACTAACAACAAGACAAGTACCTTTGCCACTAAAAACCACACTTACATAAATTCTGCTTTTATTTTTCAGAAGTGGCTTTTTGAAAAAAAAATTGTTTATATCAGTATTGTATTACCTATGCTCTTCTGATGAGATCAATGTTTTCTCTTTTCTAATTTTCAAGAAGAATCTCCCTTCCACTTCAGACTACACAATATTGATCTTTGTGGCATAAGTTGCCAGTAACAATTGTTTTCATATATGGTTTTAATATGGCAATTATTCAAATCATGTGTGTGTGTGTTTGGCTATTTTACAGTTGCACAACAAAATATATTTCTCTTTCCATAAAAACTTTGAAAGCAAAGTGCTAGACCAAAAATGTCTTATCCTTTTAAAACTAACTTCAACATAAACCTAATATTTACCTACTCAGCTTTTCTACTATTTTGAGAAAAATAAAGCAGTATACGCTGTATGTAAGCATTGCAATGACACAGCTGTATCTGTTCTGAGGAAAGTAGATTTCAGTTTTCTCCAGTCAAAAAAAAATATTGAAGAAAAAGCTTTTCTTTAAAATGATATGTATTGCCATTTTCAAGATCCACACTGCTCAAAGTTATAAAAAAATGATGTTTACAAAAATTCATATAGACAAGATGGCAAACTGTATGCTGCAATTTCAAACTACCCAAGTCAAAGTTTCAGTGAAAATGATAACTTTAACTACCAGCACTGTTATGGCATCCATATTATAATTCCTCTGGAGCACAGCACATAAAAAAAAAAGATTCTTAAATGTCATAAGTCTTTGACACTTTACCTTAAGGTGTTAGTCACAAGGGACGCTTCTTAAACACAGAGCTACAAAAAATGCTTTGGCAGAGTATGCTCAGAAACTACATGACTTTATATTGTTGAATTCTTGGGGGTTTTGTCCGTTTGTTTTATTTTATAACAGACAGTTGCAAAGCAGTAGAAGTTTTTAAATCCTTTAATGTTTCCTACCCTTGCATTTCCTGATGATCAGCTCTGTTTCAGCAATAAAACCACTGAGGATAATATCTTCACAAAGAAAAATTTACAATATAACTCTAGGAAATTTAAGAAATCAGCTCAAAGTATCATCATCATTATTTAGTTTTGGCAAGCAAGCAGAGAACAAATATGATAGTCAGTTGTCTTTGTGTGCTAGTCAACAATGAAAGTGATTAAAATGACATTTTTGCAGCGGGCTGCACTGAAACAAAATACGCAGGAGCATAAAACCAAAGAATTTCCCTATAACAGCAGGCTGCTGCAAAACAAAAAACATTTAAGTTGATTGTATTGAAATATCTTGGGATTTTTCAGAGTAAGGGATCCTTAAAATTATTTGTATCATATCAAGCATGAAAATATTTATGACATTTGATGTTGCCCTGTTAAATTTGCCAATACACTCCATAAAAATGGCATTTTTATATTGTTGGGGAGGGAAGAGAGGAAATTATGTCGGTACTGTTCTATTCCTGGGATGGGACAGCACAAGGAAAGAACTGAGACTCCCAGGAAAGAATTAATCTGCTACTCAATCCATGCCAGTAGTGAATTATTGCCACCTCTATGCCAGGAAAGCTCTGCTGATTGGTACATTGGGAGGTTTCCCACTCAACACTGTCCCTTCCCATTCTACCCATGCAACAAGAGCCTATCAGTCACTATGGAGGCTGTGATCTCCAGTTTTTTCCCCCCCTTAAGCAATTAGTCCTACAATGAAACACATAAAGCTGTTGGTTTCTAAGTACTGAGAAGTTCAAGTGTTGGACACTGAAGAGAACTGTAAAACAGATCATTTGAAATAAAAAAATCTTACATCTTATAAGCTTTGTTTGTTGATCAAGAGACAATGAAAATATCATACATTAAAAAACGACATTAAAAGAAATTTAAGGTTGCAAAGTCAAGTACTCAAAGTTAGAAAATGGAAGAATTATGCAACACAAATTTGTCCCCCTTGTGTATATGCATTATGATAGAGTCATAAATTCCAAGGCCAGAAGGGACCCTTGTGATCATTTAGTCAGATCTCCTGTATATTACACAGGCCACCAACTCACACCCCGCATTGTGCTTTATCTGCTAGGACACTGATCCATAAATATTCAAGATCATTTTCTTCTGAATTACCATTGACTTGGAAATAGGTAATATCTTTTTCATTTGACAGAGTGCCACTCCCCCATCCTAAATAGGTTATAACTATTGATTTTAATATTCCAAATATGTTGAGCAACCCACCAGGTTTCAATAATACCAACTACATTGAATTTATGCCCATAAGTGAGCCATTCCAATTCCTCTTGCTTGTTGTTACCCAGGCTCCTATCATTGGCATATAGGCAATTAAAGAATGTCTTGTGTTCATGTTCTTTGGTTCCTTGATTAATTTTGTCTCAGGATCTTGATTTTGTGCTGGGTGCTCATATCTTCCCTCTTTTTACCCTCCCTTTCTGCTATTAGTTTAACCTCTTCCTGATAATATGTGATCATGGAATTAAAGACTCCCCCCTCCCACAAGAACACAGCATGTGCAAACTGACATTTTACAAAAGGTACAGCAAAAGGCTCATTCCTGACACCAGGGCAACCCACTCTGACAAATTTCGAATCCCTGCTTCAACGCATGCTCAATGAAACAGAGTTAAGAATATATATATTTTTTTAACATGAACAAAAATGTATTTTTCCATAATTAGTCTTAGAAAATTGCTGAACTACTTTTGCTGAAACTAAACCTAAACTAAATTAAGCCAAGCCTAATCTGTTGCATAGAAAACTTCACCCCTGTTAACGTTTGGTACACTTACAAGCAACTGAAACACTGCTTGCTCAGTCACATCAAGATATTTAAATTCCCTCTTTTCTGACCATTTTCACGTCACTTGCAAATTTTTAAGGAAAAATGACTGGCATTTATAGATGTAGAAGGGTGAAGTGGAAGGTCAAGGCAAATACCATTCCAAATTCCCACACCCTAGAATAATAATAATAACAACAACAAAAAAAGAATACATAGAGAAATATTGATGATTTAGGCCCTTGGGAAATATGTAATCTCATTCCACAAATCATGCTTTTCCACCAGTAGCAACAGCACAAATCCAGTTGTACCACAGTCTTATCCTTTTGAGGAGGTAAAACCCCTTTCTTGGGATTAAAATGAAATTAGGAAATTTATGGGTATGAGAACTCTATGATTTAAAGCACAGAAGACCATATGTGGAGCTAATAAACACTTTTTACAGACCTTAATGACATTTAAGAGTGTTCTAATTTCTCAGATTAAATGTGAATAAAAAGTAATGGCATACAAGAGGCTAAGTAGCCAAACAGCTCCTTAGTTTTGAGGAACCTTGCTAGCTTATCTCATCTGAGACAATATTTTGGGGAAATTCTCCTATAAATCCAGGCCACAAATGGATATTGGTCAATCACCATCAGATTGGTTAAATCCGAAACTAGGACGCAAGGTTTAAGCTTTCTGCTATCACTTTGTCCCCGCTTTCTCTCCTTCCTATCCTTATTGTCTTCTGGCTAAACAATTTCAAGCTTGACCAGATTCTGTATTAGTTGAACTGTATGATTTTACCAACAAAACAAGCACAGGCAGCCTTCCTCCAGCATGAAACAGTACCTGTGCGGGAAGGACATGAGACAATGCCCGCTAGATTTCATCCCAGAAAGTGCAAGCACCATGGGTTCAAGCAGCTGACTTGAATCTGTGCTAGTCTGAACTATGTGTCCCATATTGTGCCTACAGCACTTGAATGAAGCAAGAATGAGCCAGGTAGAAGTTTTCCTTTCTTTTTATTATTTCATTCTCCCTCTTGTATATGTTTGTCATATGTGTCTAAGAAGCAAGAAATGTCTTAACAATAACTGAAGTTGAAATCCAATAGCAAAATGATTTCTTCCAAGAGAAACTTTTGCTTCCAGTAAGACATTTTAAATAAAAAGGGGAAATTTCTCAAAATTAATTATTTCATCCCACTTTTGAGTCCCAAATGTTTTACTTTGCTGTTTTGTTTTTGTTATGTTTAAAATAAGTTCTATAAATATGGCTGTGATAACCAAGCAAAAGTTCCTTTCCTCAGAACTCTCAAACTACAATTAACACTTTAATTCAGCAGCCATAAAAAGATGACTGCAACAACTCAGACTGATAAACCATTATCTAACAAGCCTTTTTCTGCAACAACCACCACTACTACCACAGATATGCATCACCAAATCTGTCAGCAAACAAATACACGGGAAAGGCAGCAGAGGCATGTGCATTTTGGTGAATACACTACTTGCACCTCCTTTGGCAAATATGGCCTTCACACTTAAAATAGCAAATGACTTGATGGTTCTTGAGAAGTAAAGAAATTCCATGTTTCTACTGTGTGAACATGAAGCCATCTTACATGTGTTTTCCTGTTATTACAATGTCATAGATCTCCCTACTCATCTTTAAACAGCCAGCTCCTTTGCATATACAGCAATAAACATCCTTAATAAAAGCACAATTCAGCATAAATGCAATTAAAGTGGAAGCCACACATGCATCAAATCATATTATTCAAAGCTATCTCCCTCTAGGCATTAATATGCTTGGGGGCCAGGAAGCCATTTCTGGGATTCTCTAAAGGTTACAGCTGTCTACCACAGGCTAAGACATCATGCTAACAGAGCCATCTGTTTATAATACAAAATGCCAGCGTCACAAAAACATGTTGTCTCCTAGCCTAGTGATTTACAAACAAATCTGTAGTCGTTCAAACCCATTTGTGTTCTCCATGGTCCAAGGGGTTTCAAAGATATTTGTAATTGTTTACTGTAAGATATTGGGTAGAACTATAAAAGGATAGTTTTCCTCGGGGTTTTTTGGTAAACCGTGTTCAAAGCTATAGCATACATTCTTGTTGATTACATAAAACAAAAGCATTTTGAAGCTATTGTAAAGACCAACTGAACAACCATTCAGAAAGTCACCAGTTATCTGACAAAAAGACAACACCCCATGATAGCCGATATCCCAATACCATCATTACATAGATAGTCTGTAATATAAACATTAAGCAGCATGTACACATTAAAAAATCCTATTACACTGCCATTTCTCCCTGGACAGAGGATGAGGAAACAACAAATCACATGTAGCAGACGTTAGTTATGTCACTTAATGCACTGCTGGTAGGCACTAAGATACTATGGTGATAAAGGTGGTAAAAGAACCTGTAAAGAATAGAATAGACTCAAAGGCACAGTCAGTCAACTGTACACAAGAATGGAACTTGTACTCCATAGCAATCTGGACTTAAATTCTGTAGCAAGGTCCCTAAATTCTGCACTCTGGAGAAGCAAAATGGAAAAATAGTGAAGCTCTATTTAAACTAAAACCCCTGATTTTTAAAATTGAAATAATTACAAAAATGAGCAATAGAATGAGTACAGTAGTTTGTAATTATTTATTTTTCCACAGTCATCACATTCAGTTTTCAATGTGGCAAAGATTTCTGCACTGACAGTATACAACTGCATTGTAGAAGTTATACTGTGGAGGAGGGAGACCAGACGTTTTGCAGGTGGATTGGAGCCAGCTGGAGTTTTGGGGGGGATGAGGATAAAGTCCTTGAATGTGAAGACTTTGTACCAAGTTCCTTTAGCAATCTTTACATTAAGTGTAAGGAAAGGGCATCTGTAGAAACTAGGATGTTCAGACTCCCAGAATTCTTGAATTTGATACTTTCTCTTTGTAACCTTTTCCATGGTTTGGAGGACGCTAGTGAGGTGGATCTTTTGCTAGAAGCAAACAGAATTTGGATCATCCCCTAAAAATAGACTGCTTCAATTAACTCTCTTACAAGATCCAAGCAGCAAAGCTGTAGCCGTATTAGTCCCAAAATCTGAGAGAGAGAAGGCAGGGGAGGTAATATCTTTTATTGGAGCAACTTCTGTTGATGAGAGAGACAAGCTTTCAAGCCACACAGAGCTCTTCTTCAGGTCAGGGAAAGAAACTCCCAGTGTCACAGCAAAATGCAAGGTGGAACAGATGGTTTAGCACAAGTACTTAAAACATTTATTAAAGTAAATGTTTAAAATTAAATATACACAAGTTAAGAGGGAAGGTACTGTACATCTGGGGTCAGGATTGAGTTATGAGGGATTACAGGTATTGGTTACAAGGATCACGAGATAGTACAGATTGTAAGGGACTATTCAAGGTAGAAAGAACAGGAGTACTTTTGGCACCTTAGAGACTAACCAATTTATTTGAGCATAAGCTTTCGTGGGCATATTCAAGGTAGAGTGGCCTGTTAACACCTCTGCAGTAATAGGACAAAAAAGGAGAAATAGTGGGTTATAGATTGTAGTAATAAATTATAAATCCTGGTTTCATATTTACTGGGTCAGACAATCACTCTGTTCTCCAATGAGCTCACACAGGAAAATGATAAAAGAAAAGAACACCCTATCACCTGTGTGTGATCAACTACCCCAACAACTATATGGGTGGTGAAACTAGGATTTATGGCTTTTTACAACAAACTAACTCACTAACCCCCTCTTTTTGTCCTATGACAGCAAAGGTATTAGCGGGCCATTCTGCCTTGAATGGTCCCTTAGAATACATGCTAACATCCTTTCCCAGACCTAAAGAAGAGCTGTGTGTGGCTTGAAAGCGAATCTCTTCCACCACAGAAGTTGGTCTAAGAAAAGATATTTCCTCGCCTACTTTGTCTGTCTAAGGCAGTGGTTCTCAAACTTTTGTACTGGTGACCCCTTCCACACAGCAAGTCTCAGAGTACGCCCCCACCCCCCTTATAAATTAAAAACACTTTTTTTATATTTAACACTACTATAAATGCTGGAGGTGAAGCAGGGTTTGGGATGGAGGCTGACCGCTCGCAACCCCCCATGTAATAACCTCATGACCCGCTGAGGGGTCCCAATCCCCCGTTTGAGAACCCCGGTCTAAGGGCACGCCTTCACTGGCAACGTTAAAGCGCTGCCCGAGGGATGTAGCTCCCAGCACTGGTGCACTGTCTATACTGGCACATTACAGCACTGAAACTTGCAGCTCTCACGGGTGTGTTTTTTCACACCCCCAAGTGAGAAAGTTGCAGCGCTGTGAAGTGCCAATGTAGACAAGCTCTTAGATCCAAGCAATCAGATTCAGGTATGTGTGATGGGTTCGGTCACAGAGACCTCCTTGGGACTGTCACCTGATGTGCTGAAAAAGACTGTTACCTCTTCCGTAACTGGTGTTCTTAAAGGTGTGTTACTCATGTCTATTCCACAATAGGTGCATGCTCGCCACGTGCACCCGTGTCAGAAGTTTTTCCCCTAGCAGTACCCGTAGGGGAGCATTCCTAGCGACTCCTGCAGTGGCGCCTCCATGGCATGGTATAAGGGGTGCAGCGCGCTCCCCCCTCTCCTCAGTTCCTTCTTGTCAGACAACTCCGACAAAGGGGAAGCAGGGTGGGACGTGGAATGGACAGGAGCAACACATCGCGAAGAACACCAGTTACGGAAAAGGTAACTAACTGTTTTTTTCTTCTTCAAGTGATTGCTCATGTGTATTTCGCAATAGGTGATTCCACGCTATATCTGTGGGTAGGAGTTCACAAACTCTCGGGGTGGAGCAGAGCCCTGCCAAACCCAGCGTCCTCCCCGGTCTGGGAGATGATCACATAATGTGAGGTGAAAGTGTGAACTGAAGACCATGTGGCAGCCCTGCAAATGTCCTGAATGGGGACATGGGCTAAAAAGGCAGCCAACAAGGCCTGCACCCTCACAATTGACAGTGGAGGAATTCCCGCCAGGTCATAATAGGTACGGATACACAAGGTGATCCAGCTGGAGAGCAGCTGAGTGGAGATTGGCCGACCCCTCGTGCGTTCAGCCGAGGCGATGAACAGTTGTGAAGACCTCCTGAACGGCTTATTCTGCTCCAGATAAAAAGCCAGAGCCCGTCTCACATCCAGCGTTTGGAGGCGGCGCTCCCCACTGGACGCATGGGGCTTGGGGCAGAGGACTGGCAGGAAAATGTCCTGACCCATGTGGTAGACGGAGACCACCTTCAGGAGGAACAATGGATGTGGGCAGAGCTGGACCTTATCCTTATGGAACACTGTGTATGGGGGCTCGGCGGTCAGGGCCCTGAGTTCCGAGACCAGCCTAGCCGATGTGATTGCTAACAGGAAGGCAACCTTCCATGAGAGATGCGAGCAGGAGCGCGTCGCTAGCGGCTCAAACGGGGGACCTATCAGCTGGGCCAGCACCAAGTTCATGTCCCACTGCGAGACTGGGGGCCTAACATACGGGAAGAGACGATCCAATCCCTTAAGGAATCGGCTAGTCATAGCATGGGAGAATACCGTGTGCCCCTGCACCGGCAGATGGAAAGCCGATATGGCTGCCAAGTTCACCTTGATGGACGAGGGCACCAGGCCCTGGACTCTAAAGGTGAAGGAGGTAGTCCAAAATTAGCTGGATCAGGGCAGCCATGGGGGAAACACCCTGCTCAGCCGCCCATCAGGAAAACCGATACCACTTTGCCAAGTAAGCTCAGCATGTGGAGGGTCGCCTGCTTTCCAAAAGGATGCCCTGAACCCCTTCCGAGCACGTCCTTTCCTCCTGGCCTAACCATCTTGCCTGTTAATGTAAAACATTGAGGCCGTGTTGTCCGTGAGAACTCTGACCACCCTGCCCCCCAGGTGGGAGTAAAAGGCCACGCACACCAGCTGGACTGCCTGAGCTTCTTGACGTTTATATGGAGGGCCAGGTCCTGTGCAGACCACAGACCTCAAGTCTGAACGTCTCGGACATGGGTTCCCCACCCCAGGTCTGATGCGTCGGGCACCAGTTCCATCAATGGGGGCCTGCCTCTGAATGGGACCCTGTGGAGCATGTTCCCCGGGAGGGAGTGTAGGGAGGTGATCACCAGTTCAGGCACAGTGAGGACCCTGTCCATCCTGTCTCTGGCCTGGAAGAACACCGAGACCAACCAGAGCTGGAGGGGCTTCATCCTGAGTCTGACATGGCAAACCACATATGTGCACGCCAGCATGTGACCCAAGAGCTGGAGACACGCTCTGGCTGTTGTCACTGGAAACCTTGTGACTGTGTCAATGAGCCCTTTCAGGGTCTCAAACCTGTCCGGTGGGAGGGAGGCTCTGGCCAACATGGAGTCTAGGACTGCCCTGATAAACTCTATGCATTGTACCGGGACTAAAGTGGACTTGGGTGTCGTTTACCAACAGGCCCAGAGTAGCGCACGTGGACAGAAGGAGCACCACATGATCCTGCACCTACGACCGGGAGCTGCCCTTGACCAGCCACTCGTCTAGATAGGAGAAGATCTGGACCCCATGGCGCCTGAGGTAGGCCGCCACCACAGACGTACACTTTGTAAATACCCTAGGGGAAGTGGACAGGCCAAATGGGAAGACCGTAAATTGGTAGTGTTCCTGTCCCACCATGAAATGGAGGAAGCACCTGTGCCCCTCAAACATATGGATGTGGAAGTACACATCCTGCAGATCGAGGGCAGCGTACCAGTCCCTGGGATCCAGAGAAGGAATGGAAGCCAGGGAGACCATGTGGAACTTGAGCTTCACCATGTACTGGTTCAGGCCTCGCAGGTCCACGATGGGCCTGCGCCTCCCTTTGGGCTTCGGGATAAGGAAATAGCGGGAGTAGTACCCCTTGCGTTTGAACTCCGCTGGCACCACTTCCACCGCTCCTAGGCCAAGGAGACGCCCCACCTCCTGCACGAGCAGGGCCTCGTGAGAGGAGTCCCCCAGGACAGATGGGGGCGGAGGATGGCTGGGCGGGGTAGAGGTAAACTGGATGGTGTAGCCCCAGGAGATAATGCTGAGGACCCATCAGTCCGAGTCAGCCACAACCACTCTGGGAGAAAAGCACATAACCGGCTGGAGAAGGGAAGCTTTATTGTGGGTGGATCCCTGATGTGAACTGGTAGGTCACCCCCAGGCATCCCATCAAAACTGCCATTTCTCTGCCTGTTTGCCCTTGGAGGACCCAGGCTGGGGGGCAGACCAAGACTGTCTCTGTGGGCGTTTCTTATAGTCCCGCCACTTTTTGATAAGGGGGTTCATATTGAGAGTTGATGGCCTGGGAGGGATCCTGCTGCGGTTTAAACTTCGTTCTAGCCAGAGCCGGAACATAAAGGCCAAGAGTCTTAAGCGTAGTGCGGGAGTCTTTAAGGCCATGCAGTTTTAAGTCCGTCTGTTCTGCAAGCAGAGCCTTGCCATCAAACGGGAGGTCCTGCAAAGAGTTCTGTGCCTCACCGGACAGCCCAGACCGGAGAAGCCACGACACTCTTCTCATGGACACCGCGGAGGCCATGGACCATGCAGCCGTGTCCGCCACATCTGATGCTGCCTGCAGGGTTGCCCTGGCAGCTGCTGTACCCTCCTCCACCAGAGCTTTGAACTCCTTCCTGTCACGGTCCTGGAGGGAGTCCTCGAACTTGGACAGACAGCATCACAGATTGAACTCATACAGGCCCAGGAGAGCCTGATGGTTCGCCACCTGTAACTGGAAGCTCGAGGACAAATGAATTTTTCTCCCAAATGAATCCAGCCTCCTTGAATCTTTATTTTTCGGAGTGGGGGCTGGTTGGCCCTGCTCCTCCCTGTGGTTAACCAACTCAACCATCAGGGAGTTAGGAAGGGTGTATAGGTATTCATGTCCCTTTGTGGTCACAAAATACTTGCGTTCCGCTCTCTCAGAGATGGGGGGCAATGAGGCTGGGGTTTGCCACAAGGCATTTGAAATTTCTGCCACCCCTTTGTGGAGTGGCAAGGCCACTTTTCCCAGCATCAAGGCGAACAGGACATTAAAAAGGGAGTCCAAGGCTCCTCCACCTCCTCTGCATGAAGGTTGAGGTTTGACCCCACCCTTTTCAATAGATCCTGGTGGGCTTAAGAGTCCTCCTGTGGGATGGAGGGAGGAGGGGTCGTAATCACCTCATCAGGGGAGGGTGAGGAGGCAGGAGCGGTACTTTGCATGTCCACCAGCACCAGAGGTTCCAACCCTGGTCGCTCTCCGGGCACGGCACCGAAGATGCACGTCCCACCGACTCCTTCCATGGAGACCGGGAGAGGGAGGCCAATGGCCGTTCCGAGGCTCCGGCCACCGAGCAAGTCCCCACTGGAGGCTGCATCAGAGGCCACGGTGCCCAATGGTACCATTGTTCCAGCCACAGGGCCCGGTGCCACTGCATCTGCTGTGGCACCGGCGGAGCAGGTTATTCAGTCTGGCTGGCCTGACCCATCGATGGACGACTATGAAGGGAGGCCGGGCTGATGTACAACCTGCCACTGTCCCTGGACCAGGTGGAGCAGCGGCGCTGGGAATGGTGCCGACCACAAGACAGTGATCCTGGCATGGAGGAATGGTACTGCTGGTAGCAGCTTCTCCGTGATCAGCTTCGGCAGGCGGATCCATGATGGCAAGGCACCAGCAATCGATGCCCGGGGCTGCAAAAGCGGTACCGTGGCAGGGTCCTGGAGCGAGATGATAACCAGGAATGGCGTTGACATTCTTGTCACGACTGGCTACGATAGCCCCTCTGAGACGAGGACCTTCGGCGTCTTCTGCCTCAGTCCCATTGGTGTCCGTTCCTCGAGGCAGAGTGGTGCCTGGAGTCTCTGTCAGTCGGAACCCAGCCAGACATCCTCATGGGGGTTGACGGCAACCTGCGAGGACTACGCACAGGACGGTCGCTGAGTGGCGAACAGTATAGGAAAATTCCCTCGACCGTGACCAGTACTGAGTCAGGGACAACTGCAGAGATCCCAGTGATGGCTTGCCTCTGGACCACAGGGCCAACATTAGCGATGCTCCTGGTACAAATAAATGGCTCAACATGTGACAAATAATATACAGCCCATAAAATTGAAGTAGAGAGAGATACACGCTGAACCTCAGCAAAATAACCTCAACTCTGACCAGGTGAATTGGAAGATTTTTTTATTTCAGTTTCTGTACTGAAATATTTTGCTTTCATGGGTGGTAAGTTGAAACTACCAGTTAATAAAAGTTCTAAAGTACTTACCTGCTGTTTCTTTAGAGTAATGTTGTATATGTAGATTAATAGGAAAAGTGCCTAACATTGATTTATATTTAAATTAGTGTACTTGTATTTCATGCCGATCAAAATGTGCCTTCCAAAAATGTGGTTTTGTATATTATGCCACAAGTGTATACATTGTTTGCCACTTATTAATATTTTTTGGTTTGGAATTTCTTATGATTGCTCTTTTTAATTACAATCTATTTCTTCAAAAGTATATAGTGTAAAGATGTTTCAGGACCATCAACCAGACCCACATGTTACTTTACAAATGCAGCAAAGCAGACAACCTCTGCTTGCTGTAGCAGACAAAACCACTTCTAACTCAGAGTTCAAATCCAAGGAACAGGTTTATTTCAAAGGGTACAGACTGCCACACCCAGTGATCAACTGCAGTGTAACAGACCTATGGTTTGGCTATATTTATATTGATAAATGCAAAGCTTAAGTTTCAGTACAGTTTTTATACCCAAGATGACACACTGCTTTTATCAACACCCCCTCCCTCCTTTGCCTCATTATCTAAAACTAATTAATATCTATCAGGGCTGTCAAATGATTAAAAAAAAATAATTGTTAGATTAACAAAAATAATCACAATTATTTGCGCTTTCAATTGCACTGTTAGATAATAACAGAATATCATTTATTTAAATATTTTGCATGTTTTCTACATTTTCAAATATATTGATTTTAATTATAACAGAATACAAACTGTACAGTGCTCACTTTATTTTTATTACAAATATTTACACTGGGAAAAAAAGAAAAAAGAAATTGTATTTTTCAATTCACCACAATACAAGTACTGTAGTGCAATCTCTTTATCATGAAAGTGTAACTTACAAGTGTACAGAGACCTTGTCTTTATGGAAAGCATTAAAAGGGGGGTTAGTCATTGGCAAAAACACGTGGCAAGCTCTGAGCACGACCCTGAGTTCCAAAATATTTATGTGCATCCTGGTCTCTGGTGGTGTCCAAGTGCCTTGTGTCATGCAGTCTCTCATGTGGGTGCCCCAGCCCATGAGAGATGAGTCCATTACGATTGTCAGAGTGGGAGAGGATCAGAGGAAGGTCATCCCCAAGCAAACTCGCTGACGGTATAGCCACCATTGTAGTTTAGAGATTACTTCTGGTGGGATGCTGAGCCGGGTGTGCATAGGGTTGTGCACAGGAGTGTGCATGGGGAAGTAGACTCTTTGTAACCATAGTTGTAGACAGAGCAAGTTCAGTTGAGGAAAGGGTGCCATGTATGTGCAGGCCACCATGTGCCCCAAGAGAAAAAGGCAGATCTTGTCCAAAATCAAATGGTTGGAAAGTCACTGAAGTGATCAGCTCTCACATTGTCTGGAATCTGTCCCATGGCAGATAAATTCAGGCAGATGTAGTCGTGTATATGTGAGCTCCAATGAACTCCAGGGATTGTGTAGGGCAAAAAGTCAATTTTTCAAACACTGATGTTGAGTTCCAGGGGAAAAGGCATAGAAGGAGCTGGGACGTTGAGTCCCGGGCCTCTTCTTTGGACCTTGCTGCTATCAGCCAGTTGTCTAGATATGGAAAAATGAGGCTCCTCCGACATCAGAGATGCGCTGACGCCACAAAGAAAACTTTTGTGAACACTTGTGGGGCAGTGGTAAGTCTGAATGGGAGAACCCAGTATTGAAGATGTTGAGGTCCGACCTTGAACCTCAGGAACCTTCTGAGAGTCGGGTGTATATAGATATGGAAGTAGGCATCTTGCATATCAAAAGCCATAAACCACATTCCTTTTTCTATAGAGGGAATGATTGCTCCAAGTGTGATCATAGAATCATAGAATATCAGGGTTGGAAGGGACTTCAGGAGGTCATTTAGTCCATCCCCCTGCTCAAAGCAGGACCGATCTCTAACTAAATCCCCAAATCCCTAAATGGACCCCTCAAGGATAGAACTCACAACCTTGGGTTTAGCAGGCCAATTCTCAAACCACTGAGCTCTCTCTCCCCCTGGAATCTTGGTTTGGAAATTGAACAGTTGAAGCATGAGAGATCCAAGCTCAGTTTCCATCCTCCATTCTTTTTCGGGTACTAGGAAGCAGCTCAAATAGAACCCTGTGCCCTGCAATGGTTCCAGGATAGGCACCATAGCTCCCCTCCACAAAAGCGAGTCCATCTCTAGTTGGAGGATGTCATTGTGTAAGTGCTCCATGTGTGGACCGCAGTGGAGTGTATGATGGGGGCATCGCTGTAAATTCTATGAGGTAGCTGCTGTGGATAACATCTAGGACTTACTTGTCCATTGTTAAGGCTTTCCATGCTGGCAGAAAGAATTTGAGGCAGCCCCCAAAGGGGGCAGCCAGTAGGAGCACTGATATACAGAATGGTTGATGGCTCTCTAATGACAATCAGACACCATTTATGTGACGATTGTGTGCGTTGCATGAATGACTAAGCAGTCGATGTAGGCAGGCAGGTTCTGTGGACCTTAGGGCATCTTTGAGGATGTTCATAGGTACATTGGTAGCATAGCTGTGAGGCCTTGTAATGTTGTTATTGGAGCAGGCGGTAAAACTTTCTCTTAGGTGCTGGTATGTAGATGCCCAGAGAGCTTAATGTGTCTCTAGAATCCTTTAAGGAGTGTAAGAATCATCTATGTTCTGGTTGAAAAGGTGTGATTTTTCGAATGGAAGGTCATCTATAGTGTTTTGCACCTCCCTGGGGAAGTCTGAGGAGTGTAACCAGGATTCCCTCTTAAGGACAATCCCAATTGCCAACACATGGGCTGATGGATCTGCTGAATCCACTATGACCCGTAGCATGGACCTGACGAGTTATTTGACTTCCTGCAAAACCACCTGGAATTGGTTGCAATCTTGCGGAAGTAGTTTGTCAGTGATCTCAGTCCTTCATCCATAGTTGATAAAGTCATATCTGGCCATCAGGGCTAAGTAGTTGGAAATACAGAATTGGAGTCCTGCCAAGGAGAAGACCTTCCTACCCATTAAGTCTAGTCTTTTGCCCTCTGGGGTGGAGCAGAGGTGTTGTTGCTTGGATCACTCTGATGCTGCCTAGATGACCTGTGAGTTGGATGAAGAATGAGAGAATAAAAATGACTCCTTGCGGAGACATAGTGCCTCTTTTCAACCCCTTTCAGAGTGTGTGCACATGTGGCCAGGGTGTGCCATACCATGCGTGCCAGTTGGAGGATGGCATAGTTGATCAAGAGGAACAGAGTCCTGTGGCACCCACGAAAGCTTATGTTAGTTTATAAGGTGCCACAGGACTCTTTGCTGCTTTTACAGATCCAGACCAACACGGCTACCCCTCTGATACTTGATCAATAGGGCCACTCTCACAAGTACTGATGTGTGCAAGATGTGAGGTAGCTGGAGTTGACTGGTGGGGAATTGTCTCAGTGCCACTGGAACCTTGCGATAGTCATGCTTCTGGAACGGGAGCAGTGGACTGCGTCAGACATTCGTATAATCCAGTACCCAGATCTGGGTACTGGGGAGGATGGGGGAGAGGAGGGACCATGAAGAAGCGAGAAAGAACTGGAGACACCAGCAGCCTGCTGCGCTCTTTATCACCTTGGGCAAAACCATGAGGTAATATAATTAATGCCAGTCAACACGGGTTTATGGAAAACAGATCTTGTCGTGCAAACTTGTTTTTTTTAACAATACAAGTTTGGTTGATAAAGGTAGTAGTATTGATTTAATATACTTAGGCTTCTATACAACACGTCACTTGGTACCACAAAATATTTTGATTAAGAAACTAGACTGATATAAAATCAACATGGTGCACATTAACTGGATTAAATGCTGGCTAACTGATAGCTCTCAAAGTGTAATTGTAAATAGGGAATCATCATCAAGCTGGTGTGTTTGTAAAGGGATCTGGTGGGAATCGGCCTATGCTATTTAACATTTTTGTCAATAACTTGGAAGAAAACAAAAATTACTTATCAAGCTTGCAGATGACAAAGAGTGGGGTGTAGTAAATAATTAAGAGGACAGGACATTGATAGAGCCATCTGGATCACTTAGTAAGCTGGACGCAAGAAAACATGTTTCACTACGGTCAAAGTAAGGTCATATATCTAAGAATCACATATGTGGTCCATTCGTACAGCATGGTGGGGCTCTAAGCTGAGAAGCAGTGATTCTGAAAAACACTTTGTGGCCATTGTTGATAATCAGCTGAACATGAGCTCCCAATGTGATGTTATAGCCAAAAGGGTTAATGCAATCTGTGGATGTATAAACAGGGAATATCTAGGGGGAGCTGACAAGTTATATTACCTCTGTACGTGGCAATAGTGTGAGCGCTACTGGAATAGTGTGTCAAGTTCTGGTGTCCACAATTCAAGGATGCCGAAAATTTGAAGAAAAGATCCACAAGAATGAAAAAAGGATTGGAAAACATGCCATATAGTTAAGGCTATGGGTATTTTTTAGTAAAAGTCATGGACAGGTCACCAGCAACAAACAAAAACTCATGGCCCGTGACCTGTCCATGATTTATATATAAATACCCCTGACTAAATCGGGGGTGGGGGAGGGCACGCCACAAAGGGCTGCTGCTGGAGGCGGGTGGGGGGGGAAACAGGGGTCCACTGTGTGGAAGCAGTGGCGGGTCCAGTGGCAGTGGTTGCTCCAGATACCCCAGGACCACTCGAGCAGCAGCTGGTGTAGCTGGCCCCGGGGCCACCCCAGCAGCTGGCCCCGAAGCCCTGGGCAGCCCAGGATTAAGCCACACTGGCCACTACAGAAGTCACAGAGGTTGTGGAAAGTCACGGAATCCGTGATGTTCCGTGACCTCTGTAACAGACACTGAGCTCTACATATAGTGAAAGGCTCTAGGAGCTCAATCTGTTTAGAACAAAGAAAAGATTAAGGGGTGACTTAATCACAGTCTGCAATGAAAATGGGGAATAAAAGTTTGATGAGAAGGCTCTTCAGTCTAGCAAAGGTATAACAAGAGCTTATTGCTAGAGCTTGAAGCTTGACAAACTAAAAATAAGGTGTATATTTTTAACAATGACAATAATCATTGGAACAACATACCTGGGCTTTGGTGGAACCTCCATCATGCAAAATTATCAAATCAAGACTGGATGATTTTTAAAAAACATCTTGTTCAAACAGGAATTAATTCAGGGAAATCCCATAGTCTGTGTTATGCAGGAGGTCAGGATAGATTATCACAATAGTCCCCTCTGGATTCATAATCCATACATTTATATTTTCTTTTTAACATAGGAAAAGAAATCTCCAGTGTAATAATGGAGATTTAAAGCATACCAAAATTAAGAAAAAAGTAAATCTCAATTGAATCAGTGTTAATTACTACAGGATTAATGACACAAGTGTTCATAATACATAAATAAATACAGCCAAAGCTTATTCGGATTCATGAAATTAGGAGACAAAAGGGTAACAACAAGGAGTTTAAGCATAAAAATACCCACACTTTTTCGTGTTGTGGAAAAGTGTTACATCACTGGCTGAAAGACTGTCCAAAACATATACCTGATAAAAGCCTCTTTTCTAAACAAATAAGGCAATATGGGAATAGTCATATCTGCTAACAAAAAAATCTGCATGCTGCGCAACACTGTACACGAAGTCAGGTATGTAAAATTCAGTTATTAAAATGTCTAGTATTTCTTAAGAGGCAAAAGAACATCATTAATTATAACTGATACTTTTCATCACTTAAATGCTCTATCAGAGGAAATATACTGAGATTAGTCATCAGCAGAATCTTCAATTTTATTAACCCTTTAAAAAGATGATTAACAAGGTGGGTGAGGTAATATATTTTATTGGACCAACTTCCAATAAGAGACATGACCTCACCCACCTTGTCTTTCTAATATCCTGGGACCAACACAGCTACACCACCACTGTATACTTTAAAAAGAGGTCTGACAAAATATTCATTTACACAACAACAATGTTGTAGTAATATTTCAAACTTCTTCTGCATTTTCCATCTGAGGACCTGACCCTACTTGACTTTTGGGTGGGGGGGGGGTGTTGGGGGGGTATTTTTTGGAGAGGGGTGTTGAGGGAAGCTGGGGAGATTTTTTTTTTAAAACTAATACCTAGTACCACAATCCCTGACACAATCATTAAAAGGTAGGAACAATAATCCATTAAAAGGCTGGAACCCAGAATAAGGGATCTGGTTCTACTAATGATTATAAGCAATGAAGAGACCATGGGTCTACCCAGGGACCTAATAAAACCAGGAAATGATAGGAAGGTTGTGGGTGTATTATAGGGTTGTAGATGGAACCTCAAATTTCAGTGAAAAAAATAGATCAGTTTAGGTTTGTTTTTCAGATCTATCTGAAAGTTTTCTCCATAGTGAAGGTGTTCCAAACTTTGGTCACATTTTAAACATAGACAGTATAATTAATACCACAATGTTACATTCCAACTACTACAACTTTTGACAATGACGTTTTTTAAACAAATTAAAGTGTACACACATGCCTGCACACAGGCACTATTCATCTGAAACAAAACATACCTGTGTTCGAAGAATTTCACCTTTTGACAACTGCATATCACCGGTCAGCTCTTTCACAGTGATGCCTAGTGGCTCCAGACGCTTGCTGAAGTAATTTGTCATTTCAGCTGCCAAAGCCTTCATAGGAGCAACATACACAATCTGCACCAAAAGGACACTAGCTTGATAAATGAGCAAACTGCACAATGTAATTTGTTTCATGGCAACCAATACAAATCACAATTTATTGTGAAATATGATTCTAGGCACTTACAGTGAAAAATCTTAATAGTGATATATGAAAAGTAGTTATCTTTGTTAGATAAGTGTGCCACTGTTTAGAGGACAATGGATTATGTTTATACAGCCTCATTACTTTGAGAATTGGCTCTGCATCAAAGCTAAATGTATTTTCATAGTTTTTCACATGGGTAATAAGATTTTCAGAACACAAATAGGAATTGGTTTAATGGTAATGAAGTAAATCACCAGCATTTTCTATGAGACCTGGAGAAGTATAACACCCTTGAAAACTTCTTGATTTCATATAATGTGTATAACTGTATAATGGGTTTTATCTTATGAGTTAAAAAAGCTGGTTTTGGCTCATTGAATTCCTACCTTAAACTCATCCTTTTTGATAACTCCTTGCTGAACATGCTGGCGAATTTCATGCAGGACAGTTAGCATGGCAATGTTAGTTTTCCCAGCTCCAGTGGGTGCACAGATCAGCATGTTCTCATTTGTACTGTAGGCAGTCTCAAAAACTATTGATTGGATTCGGTTTAGTTTTTTCATGCCTTTAAATACAAGTTGCCCAATCTGAAAGAAAACAAAAGTATTGCAATGAAAATACAAGGACAGTAAAATTAAAGGGATAATTTTTGGATCCTCTTAGAAATTAGTCACAAGCCTTTGATCCCAAAAGGCTACGTCTACCATACTGGAAACTTCACATTTCTTACGTATTCCAAGTAGGATAACTTTTAAGATATTAACGTAAGTTACTCTTAACTATACCACTGTTATGTTTTTCACTTTAAATAAAAACACACTGACCAAACTTCATTAATAGTTAATGAATATTAGCATAAAAACAGTATTAATAGATTATATGACTTACGTATTTTAAACATAATGACATAATTATTAGTGAGAAAATGTACACCTTTATAGTGCTTTATACATTAGGAAAGATGTACTAAGTTGAAATTCTAAAGCCATCCTAAGGCATAAAAAGGAAACAATACCCTCCCCTCCTCTCTGATGCGGGGGGGGAGGGGGGGAGACCACCTTTAGGGCATTGTCAGGCCACCACCTATGTGTAGCATAGCTAAACGAAAAGTCCAAAAAGTATAGACTAACATATTTCATTAAAAAACAATATTAAGAGAACATTAAGGTTACAAAGTCAATCACACAAAAATTAGGAAATGCCAGAATTAAGGTTATCTTACTGCCTTATGTTTGGCCCCTTTAGCGTATGCAATATGATTAGGGCCCTTCATTTTTGGTTTTTATTTTATTTAATTTTTCCCAGGAATGTATTGGTGTTTATTACTACAACCACAAAAGCAAGTGAAAATCGGTGGAAAAAACTATTATTTTTTCTGGGTCAGTAATCAGGGTTTATTTTGTTGGACAGAAGGACAAAGGAAAAAAGTATTCAGTAGATTTATGCTTTGATGAATGGGATTCTATGTGGTTTGCTCCAGAACTAAAAACAAAATGCCACTCTGAGTTTAACAAAACAATCTCTCTCTAATCCCCAAATAAAACTTTTCATTTGAATAAAAACAGTTTGCCGTTTAGACTTAGCCTATAAATATTTACATTTAATAACTAGGCCACACCATTTATAGCACATACACTCAACTTCATCCTTTTCTCCTGTTTTGTTTTTTTAAAAGCTTTTGAATACATCCTTGTGTTCTGAAAAGTATTCTGATAGATTTTTGTTTTTTCCATTGTGTCAGATATTTAAACCATTCTCTGCTAACAACTTGAAATATGTACGTTGTGGGAGTGAGATTCGTCAGTACATTAAGATGTGCATGGACTTCAGAGCTTGCATGTGAGCTTGTTTGTTTCTTGTATCTTCTAGACTAACACATGGCTTTACTTCAACAGACAGCTCTGTGTATACACCCAGACTAATGTATTATCACAGTACATATCTCATACTTTCCTAATAAAACAATTTTTTATATATTGAATGATACAAAAGTAGGGTAAACATCAGAAAAATATGAATAATGTTTTTTATAAAATCTGGGTGTTTGGGGGTTTGTTTTTTTTTCTGGTTTGGTTTTTTGTTTTTGGTAAAAAATCAGACAGTACTACTACTTTTCCCACAGGACCTTTGTGTTATTCAGTGCACAACAGTCAGGGTCATGCAGTGGAGACTATTATCTGTGGGTATATATACACTGCACACTAAACTCAGGCTCTGACTCAGGTTTGAGCCCAAGACACCTTTCTGTTCACATACAAATCAGTTTGACTTGGGTGAGCAAGCTCAGGTCCCAGGACCCTGCTGTGACTCTGGTCCAAGCCCTGTCAGTTTTGCAGTCTGGATGCAGCTCAAGCCACAGATCTGAGTCAGAAAGTCTGTAGTCACTATGGACATGTAAGCACGGCTATGAGACCCAGGTCCAGCAACTGCAAGCTCAGGTTTATGATGCAGTGTGGATGTTTAAATAATGATTTGGAAATACTGAGTCCACAAGCCCAGGTCCCTACAGATGCAGGTTTCACGTGCAATATAGACATACTCTGTAGGACCCCCTGCTTCGTATATGGCAGAAGTTGGAGGGTGCCTAGTCAATGATGCAGAGGATTGCAGGAAGAGAAAAGGATGATATCCTAAGAATGGCCACACTGGGTCACACCGATGATCCATCTAGCCCAGTAGCCTGTCTTCCAACAGTGGGCAATGCCAGGTGCTTAAGAGGAAATGAACAGAACAAGTAATCATCAACTGATCCATCCCCCGTCGCCCATTCCCAATTTCTGGCAAACAGAGGTTTGGGACACTTCAGAGCATGGTTTTGCATCCCTGTCCATCCTGGCTAATAGCCATTAATGGACTTATCCTCCATTAATTTATCTAGTTCTTTTTTGAACTGTTATAGTCTTGGACTTCACAATATCCTCTGGCAAGAGTTCCAGAGGTTGACTGGGCATTGTGTGAAGAAATACTTCCTTTTGTTTGTTTTAAACCTGCTGCCTATTAATTTCATTTGGTGACCCCTCGTTCTTGTGTATGAGAAGGAGCAAATAATACTTCCTTGTTTACTTTCTCCACACCAGTCATGATTTTATAGATTTCTATCGTATCCCCCTTTAGTTGTCTCTTTGCCAAGCTGAAAAGTCCCAATCTTATTAATCTCTCCTCATACTGAAGCTGTTCTATACGCCTAAATCATTTTTTCTAGTCCCTTTCGGTACCTTTTCCAATTCCAATACATCCTTTTTGAGATGGGACAACCAGATCTGCAGGCAGTATTCAGGATGTGGGCATGTCCGGGATTTATATAGAGACAATATGATATTTTCCCTCTTATTACCTAGAACCATAGAATCATAGACTTTAAGGTCAGAAGGGACCATTATGATCATCTAGTCTGACCTCCTGCACAATGCAGGCCATAGAATCTCATCCACCCACTCCTGTATCAAACCTGTGTCTGAGCCATTGAAGTCCTCAAATCATGGTTTAAAGACTTCAAGGTGCAGAGAATCTTCCAGCAAGTGACCCGTGCCCCACGCTGCAGAGGAAGGCAAAAAACCACCAGAGCTTCTGACAATCTGCCCATTGGGCATATTTACTGCTAGTGCTCAAAGACAGCCTAATTTTGGCAATTATTTTATCCCATTATACCATCCCCTCCATAAACTTATCAAGCTTAGTCTTTTGCCCCCACTACTTCCCTTGGAAGGCTATTCCAGGACTTCACTCCTCTGATGGTTAAAAACCTTTGTCTAACTTCAAGTCTAACCTTCCTGATATCCGGTTTATTTCCATTTGTTCTTGTGTCCACATTGGTACTGATCTTAAATAATTCCTCTCCCTCCCTGGTATTTATTCCTCTGATATATTTATAGAGAGCAATCATATCTCCCCTCAGCCTTCTTTTGGTTAGGCTAAACAAACCAAGCTCTTTGAGTCTCCTTTCATTAGACAGGTTTTCCATTCTTCGTATCATCCTAGTAGCCCTTCTCTGAACCTGTTCCAGTTTGAATTCATCCTTCTTAAACATGGGAGACCAGAACTGCACACAGTATTCCAGAGGAGGTTTCACCAGTGCCTTGTATAACAGTAATAACATCTCCTTATCTCTACTGGAAATATCTCTCCTGATGCATCCCAAGACCAACCTATCCCTTTCTTAATGATACCCAACATTCTGATAACCTTTTTGACTGCCGCTGAACATTGAGTAGAGCAGTTCCCCGGCTGAGTGGGGAAGTAGGCTCGACTGTGGCCATGCCCCAATCAGGGCTCAGCTGGCCCTTATAAGAACGCAGTGGGCCAGGAGCAAAAACAGACACTCTTTCTAGCCTGTTGAGGGGGAGGGACCTGGCTACTGGGAGCGTACCAAGATACATGAGCTGGAGCAGGGCTGGGGGAAGGCCCAGGGAGCTGGGGAGCTCTGGTCTGGAAACCCCCAGACTGCAGCCTAGTGGAAGGCCAAATAGATACTAGAGTTGCAGGGGGCAGCCCAAAGGGGTAGGCAGGTCCAAACCCCCTTGCCTGTGATGAATGGCATTTGTACTGAAGTCTGCCCCAGTGAATGGGGGCTAGATGGAGACTGGGCAGTAGCCAAAGACTAAGGCGATGTGGGGATAGTGGGTGGGGATTCCCTGGGAAGAGGAGACCCAGAGACTGAAGGGTGTACTGCCAGGGGACTGCACCCCGGCATGCAAGGGGCACCGGGTCCGAGAGGGACTTGGGGGCCAGGAAAAGCAGGACACCGGCCTGCAGAAGGCGCTCCGACGGCTGGAGAGCTAATTCCCCAGGAGGCCAGCAGGAGGTGCCGCAGGTGTGAGTCCTGCACGGTTACACCACCTCACTGTTTACCCCTTTTTCCAGATCATTTATGAATATGTTGAACAGTACTGGTCCTAGTATAGATCTAAGTTCCCTCTAAGCTCCACAGCCATGCAGCAGGCTATCTAGAGCCACGCAAGCAGGGAGAGTGCCTCTCCCCTGGTCCCAGCCTCGGAGCTGTCGCAGCAAGAGAGGGCTGGGGGGAGTCTTCTATCCCCGCCGCAGCCCAGGGGCAGCCTGCACCCCAAACTCATCTCCAGCCAGAGCTCTCACCCCCGCACAGCCCTGAGTCCCGTCCTGCATCCCAAACCGCTCATCCCCAGCTGCACCCCAGAGACCACACCCCCAGCCAGAGCCCTCACCCTCCCACACTCCAATCCTCTGTCCTAGCCCTGAGCCCCCTCCCACACTCTGAAACCGTCGCCCCACCCTGGGCCACACATCACCTCCATATTATTGCACATAGCAAAATTCATTCCACACATGGTTGTAAAAAAGTTACAGGGAACAGTGGTACAGACTCCTTGGGGACACCGTTATTTACATCTCTCCATTCTGAAAATTGACCATTTATTCTTACCCTTTGTTTCCTATCTTTTAACCAGTTATCAATCCATGAGAGGACTTTCCCTCTTATCCCATGACAGTTTTACTTTGCTTAAGATCCTTTGGTGAGAGCCTCTGTCAAAGGCTTTCTGAAAATCTCAGTACAGTATATCCACTGGATCATCCTTGTCCACATGCTTGTTGACCCCCTCAAAGAATTCTAGTTTGTGAGGCATGATTTCCCTTTACAAAAGCCATGTTGACTCTTCCCCAATAAATCATGTTAATCTACGTGTCTGATAATTTTGTTCTTTACTATAGTTTAAGGCAGTTTGCCTGGTGCTAAAGTTAGGTTTACAGACCAGTAATTGCCAGGATTGCCTCAGGAGCCTTTTTCTAAAAATTGGTGTCACATTCGCTATCCTCCAGTCATCTGGTACAGAAGCTGATTTAAATGGTATGTTTCATACCACAGTTAGTAGTTCTGCAATTTCACATTTGAGTTCCTTCAAAATTCTTGTGTGAATACCATCTGATTTTGGTGACTTATTACTGTTGAGTATCAATTTGTTCCAAATTGTCACCTAAAAATAATGGCTCAAGTTTGGAAATCTTCCTCAGATCCTCAGCCATAAACACCAATACAAAAAATTCATTTACTTTCAGGAGTGTTCCTCTGGCATCTCAATCATCCAGTGGCCCCTCTGATTGTTTAGCAAGCTTCCTGCTTCTGATATACTTAAAAAAATTGCTATTACTTTTTGAGTCTTCAGCTAGTTGTTCTGCATATTCTTTTTTGGCCTTCCTAATTATATTTTTACACTTCATTTGCCAGAGTTTATGCTCCTTTCTATTTTCCTCACTAGGATTTAACTTCTACTTTTTAAAGGATGCCTTTTTGTGTCTCTCAGCTTCTTTTACTTTGTTGTTTAGCCACGGTGGCACTTGTTTGGTTCTGTCACTATGTTTTTTTAATTTGGGGTATACATTTAAGTTCAGCCTCTATTACGGTGTCTTTAAAAAGTTTCCATGCAGCTTGCAGGGATTTCACTTTTGGCACTGTACCTTTTAATTTCTGTTTAACTAATTCCTTATTTTTGTGTAGTCCCCCTTTCTGAAATTAAATGCTACCACGGCGGGCTGCCATGATGTCTCCCCTCCACATCCCAGGGATGTTAAATCTAATTATATTATGGTCACTATTACCAAGCGGTTCAGCTATATTCACCTGTAGGACCAGACCCTGCGTTCCACTTAGGACTAAATCAAGAATTGCCTCTCCTCTAGTGGATTCTAGGACTAGCTGCTCCAAGAAGCAGTCATTTAAGGTGTCAAGAAACTTTACTTCTGCATATCATCCTGAGGTGACATGTACCCATTCAATATGGGGATAGTTGAAATCCCCCATTATTACTAAGTTTTTTTATTTTTGTAGCCTCTCTAATCTCCCTGAGCATTTCAGAGTCACTATTGTCATCCTGGTCAGGTGGCCGGTAATATATCCCTACTCCTATATTCTTATTATTCAAGCATGGAATTACTACCCATAGAGATTCTATGGTATAGTTTGGTTCATTTAAGATTTTTACTTCATTTGAGTCTACGCTTCCTTTCACATATAGTGCCACTCCCCCTGCCCTGTCCTTTCGATATATTTTCTATCCAGGTATTACTGTGTCCCATTGAATATCCTCAATCCACTAAATTTCTGTAATGCTTATTATATCAATATCCTCATTTAATACGAGGCACTCAAGTTCACCCATTATTTAGACATATACAAATGTTAGAAGCTCTTTAAAAAATTGTCACTTTTTAGTTGTCTTCCATTACGTGATGTAATTGAATGGGACTCTTTTTCATTTGACTGTTTCTCATCAGATCCTACCCGTATTTTATCATCTTCCAGACTCTCCTCCTTATTAGGACATAGAGAATCTCCAATAATAGAGCCTCTCCTAAGGGATGTCTCTGTCCAAATCATGTGTTCCTCCACACCTGTTGGCTTTCGCCCAGCCTTTTTGTGAAAAAAGTGTTTGTCCATGGGAATTTGTCTTATTTTTTTTTTTCTGTGAGAAGGTAGAGATTATCTGGTTTCACCTACACAGTTATTGTGGCATTTGATGAACTGGACAAGGTACACCAATGCTGCATGTGTAGAACCGACGAATCTTGAAAGGCATGTTGTGAGGGGTATAGGTCATTGTAGTAGTGAGATATATCTGCAGGTTTTGCATCTATTCTGGCAGGGTACAGTACTACTTTGAGTTGATGTGTCATGGTTTGTGGGCAGCTTGCTTCTGATGAGCTTGGAGAGTTGGGGGCAGGGGCAGGGTTTGAAAGACAGACAAGAAAGATTTCTTTCAGGATGTGAAATATAGGTTATAATTGTTTGATACCCCATTGGGTTCCTGTGTGGGGTGGTAGATGACACGTAGGGGTGTGAGGTTAGTGGTTCTCCCCCTCCTCCCACCATATTGAAGCTGGTTCTCTCAGGGTATTTGGGTGGCCTATCCCATGATACAATCTACTTGTCTGGTGGAGTGTCCTTGTTTGGTGAAGGCAGTTTAAATGTTTTAAGATGTATACCCTGGACTTTCTCCTGAAAATATATTCTGAAGTATATGAATGCCTGATTAATCAAAGGGGCAATGTGGCCTTTTCATCACAATAAGCCCTAAATATTTAAGCAATAATGCTATTGTAAATGAAAATCACATGGCACAAAAACTTCATATAAAATATGCTTTTATAAATGTACTGATTATGGAACAAGAACACAAATTAATTAGCTAAGAATTTGTGTATGAAAATTATCTTAGTTTTCCCTTGTGCACAATAGTAGCAGTGCTACACAAACTCAGTCTGTACTTTTGTTTACGGCATTTGAATTCAAGCTTCTATACATATCCCAAGTGTATCTGAATGTCTGTTATAGTTCACTGAACTTTGTGATTCAGAAAAATGTTTATTTCTGCCTTGATCTATTTTAAATTATTTCCAGAACTTTTCAGGAGGTCTCCTTATATCTTCAAGTTGTTGTGTTTCAACACTTCGCTAGTAATATACTTTTATAGGTTATTCTGTCTGCAAAACTGTAGATGGAAAGCCATTTGTTTCCCCATCAACTGTCGTATGTACATTTACTTGGTGTCTCTTCATTTTCATCAATGGGGCTATAATAAAGTGTTAATGAGCTCCCTACAGAGGCAATGATTGCACAGCCATAGCAGGGTTCAATCAATGCATTTTATAGTCTTTTTATTTTTTATCTTGAGTTTCCAGGTTGTGCACTGTTTAATTTTAGGAATTCTTCAAACACCTTTGAAAATGGTTGTATTTTTTTCTTTGTTTCTTAAAGTTCCATGTAATTAGGTTTTTCATACTGTGCAAACTGTTTGCAGGTCATATTGAAGAAACTACTGGAGAACACCACACAAATACTAAAGCTGAATAAAACACTCAAGTAACTTACAGTATTTTACCAGAATGACTTTTTAAAAAAGGCAGAAGTAATATAACAATTTAGCTGGAGACAGCCTTTAGTATGGTGAAAAAAGGAATATGGCCTTGATTAAGCGAAGAAATTAAGCATGTATGTAAGTGCATTAGTACACTTATCATCATCAGTAGGACTATTCACATGCTTATATTAAGTATGTACTTACTATGTTGCTGAATCAGGGCCTGTAAGACTATATTAAGTCAGAGTCTGTTAACCATTCAGGACACAACAAAATGTTTATCTTTTTTTTCCCTGGCATTCGAGGAAGGATTTTTATATCTTCTGTGGAAGGTGTATTACTCAGTTGCCTTTACTTAACAGGGTAAGCAGGCCAGTTCTTTGTATTCGTGTATTTTATTGTGAAATATATAAGGGTTCCCCAATGGCATGCAGTTGGTGCTTATTTATAGGTTTATAAATCCAAATAAACAAAAATAATATATATTAATACACGACGTATGATTCACTTAAATAGGCATATAACCATTATCACTACTGTGGGGAAATACTAAAACACCTTTAATAGGAATTTGCTAGCACACACAAGGGAAAATAACTGAAACCTATATGAAAAAATGAGGTTTATATTTAGCAATCTTAAGAGGTATACGGGAAAAAATAGACTGGTTTCAAATAGGTTGGACATGAGAATGTTTAGAAGGTAAACCACTGGCAAATGAGACTAACAGAACACTAATCATTTGGGTGCATGTGTGACCCAGCATATCTATTAGGGGGTTTGGCCTGGTAAGACTGGCAGCTGTAGACCCAGGGTACATGACTGGAAGCAGGCATGTGACTGACAGGAAACAAGATGCAAAGATTCCTGTCTCTGAGGCTGGGACCAGCAGAAACAAAGAGATCATGGACTAAGAGTGAGCTTTTGCGCATCTCTCCACAGATAACAGCAGGAGAACGTCTGTCTGTGAAAGAACAGAAGCTAAGGGTCCAGAACGCAACCAGTGGAGCAAGTGCAGAGGGAGCTGGGGCACAAGGCCAGAAGACAGATTAGCAGGAGGTCTTGCTAAACAGAGCAGTCAAAGTCTTACATGAGGATGACTGGGGGAAGATCAAAAAGGAGCCAGATATAGAGGCAAAAGGAGGTATACTTTTTATTTAATGATATTAATAAACCAGATATAGACTTTATTTTGAAACACTATTTGTCTTGAGAGAGAGAACTGGAAGGGTTCAGTAGGAAGGAGTGGAGGGGGAATCTGAGGGACTAGTGTAGTTGATGAAGGTCTGGGAACACCCAGCATACAATAGTATTTTTTACTGTAGATCATAGAGTCTCCAAATTGACTAACTCTTTAAAAAATTATGCTTGAACAAAATGTAGGAGAATTGCACAGAAATAAGCTTGATTTTTCTTTTTTTAACTACAAGAATGGATAAAAGAACATGAATATTTAGAAAAAGTTAACGTGGTTTGGCTCTAATAAGTGACTAAAATAGTATTGTGGAGTTCCAAGTTTACTATGTCAGTGATTTCTATATAAAATTGGCCCTGTTTATTAGGTTTTTATTGCCAGCCCTGCAAACCTAAACTAGTCTAAAAGTCAAACAGGGTTCTTCTCTGATGGCAAATCATCCACAGCAAAAAATTCTGAGAGACAGAAATTCTGTTATCAGCTACACCTATGCAACTCATTTGTGCTCAATGGGATTGCAAAGACATATACGGGCAAAATTTGGCTTTTGACTGAAGGTGCATGAGAAGAAACTGGGTCCAGTTGTGTTGTCTCTGCAATTTTATATAGATACAGAGTGGTAAAAAAAGTATTGCCACTGAATCCGACATAATTTACTTTCAATGCACACAGGGAGCAGATCTTTGCTGTAAGAAGGGACCATTTTTACATAGTCATTATCCATAATATAAAGGACCACTGTGACTTCTAATTTCTCTCCACAGCCGAGAGACAGCCATCTTCAAGACGGGCTTGAAATCAGTTGCAGAGTGGGACTCTCTAGCTATCTCCCACTTCAATTTTGAATCCAGTGGGCCCCGAATAGTATAGGACATTTAGGACTTTTATGTATCCAGTCAGTATACCTGACCAGACATGGTCAGTCACACACTACGTTAGGCATAAAGCAGGAGCTCCTCATAACATGAGGCCTGAGGTTCTCGTATTCATAGAGTTTAAGGCCAGATGGGTTCATTAGATCATCTAGTCTGACCTCCTGTATATCCCAGTTAACCCTGTATTCAGCCCAATAACTTGTGTTTAACTAAAGCACAACTTATGTTTGGCTAAAGCATAGCCTTCAGAAAGGTAGCTGGTCTTGACTAAAAGATGCCAAGAAATGGGAATTTCATCACTTCCCTCGACAGTCTATCATCTACACTGTTTTAAAAAAAAAGTTTCTAATTTGAGTGTGCCTTCCAGCCACTGGTCTTTGTTATGCCTTTTGCTTTGTTACACTACAGAGCACTTTAGTACACAATATTCTCTCCCCATGAAGGTACTCGTATACTGTAATAAAAATAACCTCTCAATCTTCTTTCTGATACACTAAACAGACAGAGATCCTAAAGTCTATCAGTGTAAGGCATTTTCTCCAGACTTGAAATAATTTTTATGGCTTTTTTTCTGCATCCTCTTGAATTTTTCAGTATCTCTGTTTTAAAATGTGGGCACCAGAACTTGATGAACTATTCCAATATCATTCTCATCAATGCCATATTGATAAACACCTTCCTGTTTATACATCCAAGGAACACATTAGCCCTTTTTGCCACAATGTCATATTGAGAGTTTAAATTGAGTTGCTTGTTATGACCCTTACACCCTTTTACAAATCACTGTTTTCCAGGTTACAGATTAAGTAAAGACAGTCAGGATAGTCAATTCACTACAAAAGATGTTCACTTTGTTGCTTTGATGCTAATTTATAAACGACAAACCAGAAATTGCTAAGTGTGAAAATTTTATTCAAGTCAATAATCTAAGGTGAAATTCATAGGGGTGCACAACCATCTGAACAACGGGGCTGCATATGGGAAAAGTCTGCAGTGATTGAGAGAAATCCACCCTCCAGTGAGTGGTCAAGTTACAGGGAGGAAAAACATCTATACCACCAGTCAGTATTTATGCCTACCGATTGCATTAAAACCCACAGCTCCTCAGCACCTGCCATGCAGGAGGTTTTAGGCACTGGATCCATCAGCCTCCTGTGCCTCCCTTCTTGCAGGACTACTGGATCCACATAAGCATAGTTCTAATAGGCACCCACAGCTTCTTTCATGCAGGCCTCTGAGGTCTGTGCACAGACCCCTTCCTGCCCAGAACAGAACACCACTGCTACAATCATTAGCAGCAGAGGGCCTTGTGGACATTCTCCATGTTTGCTAAATTCCACACCTAGTGCATAAATACCATAGTTAACAGAAACCATTTGTCACAGAGTCAACTCTAATATCACAAAATTTCACTAGATGGCTCAGTATGCTTCTAAGTCTGCTTAAATATATTATGCTAGTACTTTAGCAGCAGCTCAGTTTTAATGCTTCCATGCACAGAGTTAAGATAGCATGTCTTCACACAGCCATCTGAAGCAACAATGGCAGATCAAATTTCTTCACAGTCTCCCTTGCTTTACTACACTCCCAGAGCCAATGATTTGAGTACTAGTTTTCTGAAATGTGTGAGTACTTTGATTTATTCATAGCACACACTCAACATCTCTAATTTAAAAATTGACATTAATCAATTTCATTTCTCTGGACGGATTTCACCCAATACTAGACTCAGATTATTTCTTATTATTTTAAATGAAAAATTTAGTCATTGTGTCTTAATTGTACAGCATACAATAATCTAATTGAGATAAATGTCAATTACATTATCAACAGTGCTAACATCTATTATTTTAATATAACAAATTAAAGAGTTTATTACTCATTCATCATAATAGTGTTTAAAAACTGGACACTCCAGCAGGAGTGCCGGAACCTCCCCTGCCTTGCCTCTTCCCCCAACTCTGCCCCACCTCCATCCACTCCTCTGCCCCTCTACCACTCTTTGGTGGCAGCTTCTCCCCTCGCACCCAGGTCCAGAGGGACTGGCCTGTGGAGCTGGGTCTGGGAGCTGCAACTGCCCGATGAAAGTAGAACGCAGCGCTGGCTGAGTAGGGGCTGGTACATGTGATGACCCGGCACCTCCCCCACTCGCAATAACCAGACTATAGGTGTCCAGTCAGTAGATCTGACTGGACATTGTCAGGTCCCCTTTTCGACTGGACTTCCCTGTTAAAATAAAAAAAAAAGGTGCCTAGCCACCCTATATCACAAATGTTATCCATTTAGCTCAGATCACAAATTTAAACATGCAGCTTTTACCCTGCTAATTGGTTTGATTTGAATATATGCCATAATCAATGGACCTTTTACATGTTACAAGACCCATCCTGTATTCACTTGTCTTACCGCACTTTGAGGTAGGAGATAATTAATCGTATCGATATAGCATGATTTAGCTATGTAGTCTTACAGCAAGTCTATGAACCTCAGCAAGATCTGGATATTTCTCAGCCATGTAATTAAGTAATCTCTGTTCTATGTTGTCCTCCCCCCATTGATTTATCCAAGAAAGTAAACTAGGTTAATAGGAATTTTCAGTCAGTGCTCTACCTGGACTCCACTTTTCCACATACAAAATTGGGCATGTACCTGAGACTCATACATGCTCTGCGCAAGTGCTCAAACTTGCTTTAAAAAAAAAATCTAATACTTGAACAGTCACAGGTTTTAGATTAAAGAGTGCAGACAAACATTAATACAGACATGTTACATCTACAAAGGGCACAGGTATGTGAGGGCTCATGCACTATTCAGCATATGCAAGTAGAGATGAGTGTTGGAAAAAAAAATCTATCCTCTGATGTTTTATCAGAAATGGTAATACATACATATATTTCTGATACAGCAGTGTGTGCGCATGTGTTAGGGTTGCCAATCCTCCTGGAATCAGGCTCTATCTCCTGGAGGCTACTGAAGCCAAACAGGGAGATTTAGGTTGATAAAAGTCCAAGGGCACAGCAGGGCTAAGGCAGGCTCCCTACCTGCCCTGGCTCTGCGCTGCTCCCGTAAGCGGCCAGCATGTCCCTGCGCCCCCCTGGGGAGGGACAAGGGGTCTCCACGCACTGCCCCCACCCCAGCTCCAATGCCGCAGCTTCCATTGGCCAGGAACTGCAGCCAATGGGAGATGTGGGGGCAGTGCCTGCGGGCACAGGCAGTGCCTGCGGGCAGCATGTGGAACCCCCAAGCCCCTTCCTCCAAGGGCCGCAGGGACATGCCAGCCACCCAAGGTAAGTGCCTCTCGGCCGGAGCCTATACCTCTCACACACACCCCAGCCCTGAGCCCGCTCCCGCACCCATACTCCTTTCCCAAGCCTGCACTCCACATCCCCTCCTGCACCCCAACCCTCTGCCCCAGGCTCAACCCGGAGCCCCCTCCAACATTCCAAACCCCTCGGCCCCAGCCGAGAGCCCACACCCCCTCCCGCTGCCCCAGCCCGGTGAAACTGAGTGAGGGTGGGGGAGAGCAAGCAACAGAAGTAGGGAGGATGGAGTGAATGGGGCAGGGCCTCAGAGAAGGGGCAAAAAAGTGTTTAAGAAAAAAGCCAGGCTGCACAGAAGATTCACTAAAGTCAATCATTTCTCAATAAATACTGCCAATCAAATCAGCTTGCTGGTTATTCCTGCCTCTCCATCTTCCTATCTGATGTCCTAGCCATCTCCAAAGTTTCTCGCCCTGATAGAGTCTTGGTTGAAGCAAGCTCTGGATCAGCTCTGTATGTACTCCTCTCAGGATAACTTGACCTAGAATAGCCCTATTTGGGAATGGTTAGTTACTAAGTTTGCACTCCCCCCTTCCCCCCAAAAAACCCTCCAATTCTCACAATTTGAAGTGGCCCACAGACAAATCTGTAAACTTCTTAAATAAATCGATGAGCATCGTGGAGTGGCACTGCACAGCTTTTAGCAATAACAAAAAAAATGCCACTATATACTGATATTTTCAGTCACTAAGGACAGCTTACCCTTAGACATTTACTGAAATAACTATTCCAGAATATTTTTTTCTGGAATATTTATTTTTCTATAGACCCCTATGTGGACACTCTTATTCCAGAAAAAGTGTTTATATGGAGTTTCACTGAAATAACCACTGAAAAATTATTCCAGAATAGCTATTTCTGTAAATTTCCATGTGTAGCTAAGCCTTAAAGCATTTTAGGTAATAAAAAAGGTAATAATTGGAGATATACCAATCTCTGAGAACTGGAAGGGACCTTGAAAGGTCATCGAGTCCAGCCCCCTGCCTTCACTAGCAGGACCAATTTTTGCCCCAGATCCCTAAGTGGCCTCCCTCAAGGATTGAACTCACAACCCTGGGTTTAGCAGGCCAATGCTCAAACCACTGAGCTACCCTTTGGCTGAAATGTCTCATGTTTGGTCTCAGTCCAAAATAATTTTTTTTAAATAAAAGTTACCCAAAAATATTTAGGTATTCTTTAGTTATTTGAAGCCAAACAATAGAGTGTGTTTATAAAGGATTAAGAATCTTTCCCAATGCCTTTCTGAATTGTTCCCATGGTGTTATCTCAAAAGTAGATTTGATTTATAATTTCATACATGGCAGGTACAGTACTTGGTGTGCTGAATAAAGAATATTTGCTTTCTCCTTGAAAAAAATTCAGATGTGATTCTATTATGGAATTTAAAAAACAGCACCCATGGCATTCACATTACATTGTCATGAACCTTTGAAAGATCACAATTGCATATATTTAGGACCCTACAAAATTCACAGTCTATTTTCATCAATTTCACGGTCATAGGATTTTTAAAAATACATTTCATGATTTCAGCTATTTAAATCTGGAAGTTCAAGGTGTTGTAACTGTAGGAGTCCTGACCCAAAAAGGAGTTGGGGGGGGGGTCACAAGATTATTGTAGGGAGGGGTGCGGTACTGCTATCCTTACATTTGTGCTGCTGCTGGCGGCAGCGCTGCCTTCAGAGATGGGCAGCTGGAGAGTGGTGGCGGCTACAGGCTGGAACCCCAGCTCTGAAGCTAGCATTGCCACCAGCAGTAGCGCAGATGTAAGAATGACATGGTATGGGATTATCACCCTTACTTCTGCACCACTGCCTGCAGAGTTGGGCCCTCAGTCAGCAGCCATCACTATCTGGCCGCCCAGCTCTTAAGACTGCATCGCATAAATAAGGCTGGCATGGCATAATATTGCCACCCTTACTTCTGTGCAGCTGCTGGCAGGAGCTGCCTTCAGACCTGGGCACCCGGCAAATGGCCACTGCTCTCCAGCTGCCCAGCTCCGAAGGCAGCTCAGAAGTAAGGGTGGCAATACTGTGACCCCCTAAAATAACCTTATGACCCCCTGTCATAAACAGATAGTTAAGGGTTAAGGTCTGTTTTACCTGTAAAGGGTTAACATGTAGTACCTGGTGACCACCATGTCAGAGTCTACCCTCACTTGAAACTGGGCGGTTTCAAAGTGAGGACCCGCATGTCTTTCCCCCACCCCAAAATCCTAGGGTAGGTCTCCCCTTCGGCTGCCACCACCCGGTCAATTCCGTGGGCCGGGACACCCCTGTTTCCCCCCTTGGGAACACAGATCAATTCACAGAGGAGGAACCTCCCCCTCCCCTTTCCCTGAGAATCCACCCAAGGAAAGACCAACAAGTCCTTAATAGAAAAGAAAAGAATTTATTAAAGAATAAAAAGAAAAATACAGAATCTCTATGAGCCCAAGCTAAATATATCCTTTCTACTCTTTACCCATACTGAAGTCCAGAGTTACTATCTCCCTCATTACACCATCTTATATTTTTCTATAATCATGCAAATCTAATTCCTTCAGAGTCCCCCTTTCATCCTTTCAAGAACTGTATCATTTCAACTGATTGTCTGAACAAGAATAACCCAACATGAATCCTAAAATTACAACCAAAATATGGAAAAGAATAAAGCACTTAAATGAGAATTACTTAACTGATAATACTGTCTTAAGGAAAACCACCAGCATAGTGGGGACAAAAATTACAGCTATACAAACAAATGTATTGTGAAGTAATTTTACCTTTATCATCTTGTTTTGGTTGAGTGAGTATATTATTTGAATTGCATTTTCTATAGATGTATATGCTGCAAACTTCACCTTAAAAAAATCTATTTTAAAACTTTTATATGTACATTAAGCAATAGATAGTTCCTTTCAGCAAAGGAACCAAACTGAAGGATGACTGGATCCGTTACTTCTGGTATTACAATCCCATCACTGAGTTTCTGATAGGCTTTAAGGGACTAGGTTTGTGAGGACTGTCAGGATACATACCGATATAGAAATTATAACAATGTATGTCAATTACAAATTAAGAATGGCATGACACTGGCAGACCAGGTCATGCTAGAGTATATTCAGGTCAATTCACTTGTGTATTAGTATAGATCAAAGCGATTGTTAAATGTTTAAGTGTAATTGGTGTTTAAACTTCACAAAACTAATGGGACATTACGGGCATTGTTTTCTCTTATGTATATCCTGTTATGATACAGTAGCAAACAGTTACACTGTGAACACCCCTATAACTAAATAACTCAACTGACATCAAAGAAGCCTTGTGGAATGCTAATGAAGGACTTTATCAGAAAAAATGCTAATTCCAAAGCACATGGCCGTGTGTGGTGACCAGAGGTCAAAGACTCAAAGTGCTTCCTCACTCAATCAAAGGAAAAGCCCACGTTGGTAGAGACTGTCAGCTTGTTTTCTGTGAGAAGAAGCTATAAGAAAGGATTCAAAGAAAGATCCTTCATATCCTTCTGTTCAGAGCAAAATTATCTGTGTGGACTGAGGCCAAAATAGAGTAGCTGACCTTGCAAAGGAGCACCCATTCAAGCTGGTCCTGGAGTAGGATACTAACAAGTGTATCCACTACAAACTCAGGAATATTTCTTACATCCAGGTAATATTTTACAGGCATTAACCTCAAAACATGCACTGTATACTTCATTTAGAGTTTGATGCGATAGTTACAAGAAAAAAAAACAACATCTACAAAGAGCATTTTAACAGAAATTGTGGCCTTTACAAATGAAAAGATGAAGGTCCTTACAGTAGATCAGCATATTGAAGGATAATTTGTGCTCCCATCAGAAAACAAAAAAAAAAGTTATCAGGAATTATAATCAATTTGCCCCTCAAGAAAGAGCCAAGGTTTTATTTCATTTTGGACCACTGCTTTTACATGCTGATTAACAATGTCCTAACCAGCTTCTCAGTACTCATGATTGCCAAAATTCTAAAGTACTCAGTTTGCTAAGCAATTAAGCAGTTCTCAGAGCAGTGAAAAATCCTGAGTGGCCCATATAATGTGTGTTTTTCCACAAAGAGGAAAATTATACTACAATCGAGCCATTCTCCACTCAGAGGGAATGCAAAGAAGTCTAATTAAAGAATAAATTACAATGAAATGTACTTGTATATTGCTCCTCTTTTCCATACCCTCTCTCTCTCTCTCCAAACAAGCTTTTCCAGACAGAGACCATGACTTCTTTTGGGTTTGTATAGAGTATAGCACTTTGTTTCTAATAGCCCCCCCCGCAAAAACAGAGGAAAAGGATCAAAAGTAATAAATCAATATAAGAGACAAAAGAACGTTAGGGCTGATGCTTGCTCCCCAAAAAAGGGGTAGGAAGGAAGTTAATTGGGCAGCAAGGGCTTCTAGCAAGTATTCAGGAAAGTTCTGTCATCCAATGAGATGCATATTGGCACATCATCTACAAATGATATTGGACAAAAACTTGGCTCTATTGAAGTCACTGAGGGTAGGTCTATACTTACCTGCCAGGTCGATGCGTAGCGTTCGACTTCTCGGAGTTTGAACTATCGCGTCTAATCTAGACGTGATAGTTCGAACTCCGAACGCGCTCCCGTCGACTCCGGAACTCCACCACCGCAAATGGCGGTGGCGGAGTCGACGGGGGAGCCGCGGACTTTGATCCCGCGGCGTCTGGACAGGTAAGAAGTTCGAACTAAGGTAGTTCGACTTCAGCTACGCTATTCGCGTAGCTGAAGTCGCGTACCTTAGTTCGACCCCCCCCACCCTAGTGTAGACCAGGCCTGAATGTTTTAATATTGACTTCAGTGAGGCCAAGATTCCATCCCTCATATTTAAATATACTTATTTAAAGTGTGACAAAGTTCCTCCTCTACCTTGGTGGGTCCTGCGCTTATTGGCAGATTTGTTTGCCTCAGAGATTCACCATGTGGGTCAGGAAACAGCCCAGAGCCCTTCTCCTCTGGTAGAGCCCACAGTCTGGGTCAACTCCTCCTGTGTCTGATCAGGAGTTGGGAGGTTTGGGGGGAACCCGGGCCCACCCCCTACTCCGGGCTCCAGCCCAGGGCCCTGTGGACTGCAGCTATCTAGAGTGCCTCCTGGAACAGCTGTGCGACAGCTACAACTCCCTGGGCTAATTCCCCACGGTGTCCTCCCAACATCTTCTTTATCCTCACCACAGACCCTTCTCCTGGTGTCTGATAATGCTTGTACTCTTTAATCCTCCAGCAATACACCTTCCCACTCCCAGCTCCTTGCATGCACACTACAAACTGAAGTGAGGTCCTTTATTATGATTTACACATTCTAACACAATAACACATCTACTACTGTTAACTTCTATAATTTTCTTTCTGAACTGTTCTACCTTTTATCTGCTTTTTATAATATTAAAGTATTATTAAACAATATTCTCTATTTTAATCTATAATATTCAAAAAGTGATGCATGGCCATAAGTTTGATGGGAGATATGTCCTGGGAGCTTAGAGAGTCTCATCCCCTGAATGAATAAAAGGGCATATTGTTAAACCAAGGACAGTGGGCTCGGCCCTCATGATACTAGCTACACTGAGGCAGCGGATTTCAGAGTGAAATGGTGGTGTCACTGTCTCCCAGTAATTTGATTTGTAGCAATAGGATAACAAAGCATTTCAAAAAGAGTATTTTAAAATAAATTAATTGTTTATACAATGTGCCACTGCATCACATAGGCTTTGGCATCTAATTTGACATACTAGGCAACATTCTTATCTCAGTGGCATCAATGTAGATCTTGAATAACTCCATTGATCTCAGTGGAATTACTTTAGATGCACATCAATGCAATAGAGATCAGCATATTGCCTGTTATTATGGCCTCTTGTACTCTGTGGCATAGCCCCCTAATTTATGTAAGAAAATTACACTGAATTACATAGCTAACAAGTTTGTGAGGAGCAAAAGCGTGGCAGTTGAAGCAGCTCCTAACAGTTAACTTCAAAAGTTAGAATTTAATCAAGATGCATAGGGCTTACCTAAAGAAGTTCACATTTCATTCAAGTCATACCACTGAGAGAGGAGAAAGTACAGAATTTGTGAATTCCTATTTGGAAACAATTTTATGTCATGCAAGGCTAGGAGAGCGGCAGAGAGAGGTGACTGCTCCTGGGAAGGTGAAATGGAAAAATAAAGCAGAAGATTGAGATATGGGTTTCGCACTTCCCAGGCAAGGCAGCAACAACAACAAAAGACTAGGGAGGAAGGGAAAATGCTGGCTCTTATGCAATTACTTGTTTGCTAAGAAGTGGAGAAATACCACACTACTTGATCCACTGAAAAACAAGGGAAGAAGAAATAGACAAAAATCTGTGGTGGTGGAATTTGAAAATGTAATTTGAAAGATACTATATAGAAATGTCAAGTACTTTATTGTATAAAATAGATACCACAGAACATAAGACTATAAATAATTTGCTTTATTTCTTGCTTTCATGCGTTAGGAAAAGGTTTCTAGATGTCCCATTCTAGTTTAATTCCAAATTGGATGAAAGGATAGGTAAATCCTGTAATATTCATGAAACTCACTGATTAATCATTTTAATCAGATGAATATAGACAGTTTATTTTTTATTATTAGTTTATCAAGTTTTCAACAAATAGAAGAAATACAGAAGAAAGCAAAATTACTGATAACATGCCATTCTCTTTCAGCCTAGATATTACATGATTCTCTGTCTTCTAGAATTTAGACCTCCTACTGTTCGCGGTTACCATGTGATTTGGGAGTTAATGAAGACCATAAATCTCATGTGGATAGCAATTCCTTTTAGTCAATCACATCTCTTTAGTTTCTTTATCTCAAATAATTTTTACAAAATTTAAAACTGCCTGATGATTTCTAAATTAATCCATTTGCTCTCGCAATCAAAACAAGTCCCATTTTTATCACTGGAATGAACAAGAAATCTCAGCATCACGAAGGGAAAGTTCAGTGTACAAAATAATGCACTTAAACTGTATTAGTTAAAGAATCCCTTAAATTAAAGCACTACATGATTAATGTTAAATAAGATTTGCTAATAAGATTGAAGCTTTTAAAGGCAGTAGAGTGCTAGCCTTAGTGTATGCTCTGCCCTCATCTAAAATCTCTCATCTGCATGGAAATTAAACTTTAAAAATATATATATTTGGCCAAACTATTTTATATCCTTGAGTAGAATTTTAATTAGAATTTAAACTTACATCAATCTACATTTCTACTTAAATTGAACATTGAACACTCCGATGGACGAAATTCTCCTTTCAAATGATTGTGCAGAGTTATCATTAAAGTCAACCCGGCATACAGAATTTGGCTGTTTTCTTCATTCCGCAATTGGTACTAGCAACTACGGAACCTCACATTTTCACTGTGAAACCTTGACTGGTGACTGGTTGCACTTCTGGATCATGATAGGATGCAACAAAAGTGAATTAGCAACTCTCCAGCTATTCAGTTGCCCAAAGCTAAGATGTCAGTTTCTGTTATTCTGTCTGACAGCAGCTAAGATTTATGTTACAAATCAATCCTGGTCTCTAATACCATTCGTTTTACTTCATTTTTAGGAATCAGGATGTGTGGAGAGCACAGGTTCTCTTCACACTATTCATATAATTGCAATATTAATGATTTAAACAATGGGGACACTGTTTTAAGTTTTACAATGATGTCCTGATTAAAGCATCATGGAGCTTACTAGTTTCCAAGATGCCTAAAATTATCGTAGCTGTTTCCCCACACCCTCCCCAACAGGACATTACAGACCCTGATGTGTGGTATATGCTAGAAGACCAACTCTGAATTTAGATAACATGAAACAAACTTTTTCTAAAAGCATACAAAATAAGGATTTCAGGAGAGCATCTCCTTTTCAAAAATATTTTACTTACAATTCTCCTTTTATCAATACCAATAAACAACAGCTTCAAACAAAGTCACCTAGTTATTGCTAGATTTATTTATGGCACCTGTTAAAATATTAGAATGAATAAGACTGTGTAAAAAACCACAGGGTGCTGTAAACCAGAGGCTGGCACCCTCTAGGCCAAAAATGTATACACTTTAGTGGCAGAATACATATATCTGAAGCTCTTTGGGATCTTTCTTGGTGAAAGGTTGTGTTATACATTTATGTGAAATATAATTAACTGTTACTATCAAGACAACAGATTTCCCCTGATTTGTTCATATATTGACAATAGCAGCAGTGCTCTTTTTCTAAATTTACATTGAATCACTACGGTGACTCTCAGTACTGTGGGCCTGAAACAACATCTTTTTTTTCTTTAAAAGAGAATTTTGAATTAAACTGGTGCTCTCGTTTTTTAAGTTGCAATAGGGCTAAACTTTAGGTTAATTCTGTACATTGTTTTAATAATATATCTAAATACCCACAATCTTTGAATTTGTATTTGTTTTGAAAAACTTAGTTAATACAACCCTGTCTTATGGACCCCAGCTAAAACCATGAATTCTAACAGCTCATGTATGAGTCATGGTTAAAGCTATCAACAACAATCTTTGAAAATCTCTCAATCTCTAAAGAATAATAATTTTCAAAGTATGTATTTAACATGCATTTTATTCCATGATATGATATAAACCACCTCTTCAAGCTTGGTGTTACAATATCTATTTAACAAAAAGGGGAAACAACTAACAGACTACTTTAAAGTTAATTATAGCTGACAGTGGTAATAACGTTAACCCATCAAGTAAAAATGAGACATCTGCAAATGGAAAGAACGTTCCTAAAGAAATAAACACTGATGATGTGATCTGAATTTTTTTTTTTACTCAATTTACTTTCTTCTCTTTTATTTAATTTCACGTTGCTGCTAAGCAGAATAAACGTGATTTTTGAGGGTAGATGTAAAATGTATTTAACCATATTTTACTAAAGAAGACAGCAAGCATGATCAATCCATTTTTCTAAGAGAAAATGCATAATTTTATGTTCCACTAGATGTTCACCTAAATTCCCAACCACATGCTATTACACAACTACATTGCTTCTTCTTTGAATCAGCCTTACAGTACAGACACTAATCAAGACTTCTAAAATATCTTCTATTGTTCACATGAGAATTTTTCCTCAAGACTTTAAATAGTATTCTTTCCCTCCTAAGCATATTCCTTAGTTACATACATTTATACACAAGGCATGGAATGCTTTCAAGGTCAAGTGTGCAGTGACGTTGGAACTGTTACATACTGGTAAATGACGCTTTTGACTGGCTATCTCCAGCTTACGAATACAAAATATAGACCACAAAATACACAATACACAAGACATTGCTAAATCTTATCTGTGCCTGTGGAAGTGTGGAAAGAGCAAAATGGGGTGTTAACAGCTACAAGACTGCTTTAGAAGTCGTGTAAGCTTTAGGATTACCCACAAAATATCTGTCATAGTGCACAGTAAGACATTAAAACTAGCAGATTACTCCTGGGGGAATTCTGTGCCACTGCGCACATGCATAATTCATGTGTCCCACAGGTTTTTTTTTCCTCCACAGAAAATATTATGCTGGAGAGGCTCTGCAGTTATGCCTTTTGCTCACTAGGGCATAAGAGGCAACCGACTCACCATCCATAGCAGTCATCAGACAACAGGGAGACAGGGTGCTGTGAAGAATGCAGCCTCTGCTATCTGGGGGGCCAGGTGACGAAACACAGGATGGAAGGGGAGGCAAACAGAGTAGGGCACATGGGATTGCTGGGGGAGTCAAAGACTGGAGTTCGAAAGGACTAGTGGGGGGTAGACTGGAGCCGCTCAGCCCACTGCCGGTCTGGGGTCCTGGCCACTGGTCCTGCTCAGCCCACTGCCGGTCCAGGGTTCTGGCTCCCAGTCCCTTGCCAGCTGAGGTCCCAGCCACAGGCCCCACTCAGCCTGCTGCCGGCCTAGGTGAATGGAACCCCAGGCCGGCAGAAGGCTGAGTGGGCCAGCGGCGTAAGATCAGCATTTTAATTTAATTTTAAATTAAGCTTCTTAAACATTTTGAAAACCTTGTTTACTTTACATAAGACAATAGTTATATAATATATAGACTTATAGAGAGAGACCTTCTAAAAAACGTTAAAATGTATTACTGGCACACAAAACTTTAATTTAAAGTGAATAAATGAAGACTCGGCACACCACTTCTGAAAGGTTGCCGACACCTACAATAGACAGTCTGTTTGGACACAAAATCACTTGGGGAAGAAATCTACAAAAGGTTCCCCTGATATGGTGCTTGGGATGCGTTACAGGATCTGATTTGGATATGGATAGAGACCTCCTTAATGTTTTTAATGAAATAAATAATACTAGGAATTATGTGATTATGAGAGACTAACTTTCCAGATATAGATTGGAGGACAAGTGATACTATTAATAGTATGGCCCAGATTTTCCTGGACGTGATAGCTGACTAGAGTGACCAGATGAGAGGAAGAAAATATTGGGATACGAGAGGGGCGGGGAGTCGTCAGTGGAGCAAAAAAGAAAACCAAATATCGGACAAACATTTGTCCCATGTCCTGACCAAGGCCTAAATATCGGGACGTCTGGTCACCCTATAGCTGACAGACAGAGATGATGCCATTTTAGAATTGGACTTGATGACTAGTGAGCACATCAAAGAAGAACTGCTTGTAGACGACAACCTTGGTTCGAGTAATAATGACTAAGGCTGCACGTCTGTCATGGATTCTGTGACTTTCCACGAGCTCCATGATTTCTGCAGTGGCTGGTTCGGGGGCAGGGGGTTGGAGTGGGGGCCGGCGCTTACCTCAGGGGGAGGGGGACTCCCCGGCTCCTGACACCGGCATGTCCCTGCAGCTCCTAGGCGGAGGTGCCAGGGGCCTCCGCACACTGCCCGTGCCCGAAGGCACCACCCCCGCAGCTCTCATTAGCTGCGGTTGTGGCAGCAGCAGTGCACAGAGCTCCCCTGGCCACCCCTCCCCCTAGGAGCTGCAGGGACATACCGGGAGGGAGCCTGCCAGCACCGGCAACACTCCCCCATCCCCACCAGCGGAGTCCTGAGCTGCGTACTGCCACCCCCCGACCCCCAGCACCAACAGGAGTCCCGGGTCACCCGATGCCACCGCCGCCACCACCGGCCCCCCCTAACCCCCAGTACAGGTCCCGGGCTGCATGCTGCCCGCTTCCCCCCTGCACCAGTGAGGGGCCCGGCTGCCCACTGCTGCCTACCTCCCCCCAACATCAGTGAGGGGCCCAGGCCACCAACCCCCAGCACCCTGGGGCCCCCGGATTGCCCTGCCAGAGCACCCGCGGGCCCCTAGCACAAATTTTAGTTAGAGGTATATAGTAAAAGTCATAGACAGGTCACGAGTCGTGAATTTTTGTTTACTGCCCGTGACCTGTCCATGGACTTTTATTAAAAATACCTGTGACTAAAATGTAGCCTTAATCATGAGTTAATTCAGTTTAAACTAAATGGAAGGATAAACAAATAAATCTGCAACAATGGTCCTGGATTTTCAAAGAGCTAACTTTAATAAATTAAGGGAAATAGGGCTTGTCTACATTTCCCGCTGGATCGACAGGCAGAATCTATGTCTATTAGCCAGGATGGACAAGGATGCAACACCATGCTTTGGGTGTCACTAGCCTCTGACTGCCAGAAGCTCGAAGTGGATGACGGGCTGCATCACTGAACAATTGCCTGTTCCGTTCATTTCCTCTAAAGCACCTTGCACTTGCTGCTGTCAGAAAACAGGATACTGGGCTAGATGGACCATTGGTCTGACCCAATATGGCCGTTCTTATGTTTCCTGTAATTAAATTAGTGTTAGCCCCATCTTCTTGTTCCATGACAAAGACAGTAGTCTTCAAATTCCATGTTTGTGCCACAGTCCTTACTACTGGCTGCCTCAGCATTACAAAGCTATTTAAAAATGGACTGAACAAAGCATTCAATACACTGGAGGCAGGGGCGGCTATAGACATTTCACCGCCCCAAGCAGGGCGGCATGCCGCGGGGGGCGCTCTGCCGGTCCCGCGGCTCCAGTGGACCTCCCGCAGGCGTGCCTGCGGACGGTCCGCTGGTCCCGCGGCTCCACTGAAGCCTGCGGGAGGTCCACCGGAGCCGCCTGCTGCCCTCCCAGGGACCGGCAGAACGCCCCCCGCGGCATGCCGCCCCAAGCACGCGCTTGGCGTGCTGGGGTCTGGAGCCACCCCTGACTGGAGGAAATAAACCTGCATTGGCAAAGGGATGAACAGTATGAAAAAGGGACTGTCATTCAATTTCTATGATCCTGCACATACATGGAATCTGAATGCAGAAAAAAAAAATTTACCCAAAAGGCTAACAAACAAAATGTGGGTACCGGTAAATTTGGTATATTGGGTAAGAGGTTAAAGAACAGTAGATGTCTCTAAAAACTAAAACAAAACAACAGTTTTTGACAAGAACGCAGCAGCTACAAGCCACATTTCCTCAACTTAAATAAATGTGATACTAGTTCAGCAATGAAAACCCTACCTCCACTATGTACAATGTGTTCAGTCCCATTTTTTCTTCACTTTTTTTTGTCAGTCTCCTCAAATATATCAAGGCTGTTCCAAGCCAGAAAAGCTAGAAAGTCTGGAATAATCTCCATTGCCAATTTTACCTTTTCCTCTTCATTTCTTTGCCTGTATCGCCATCTCTAGGATGCATAACACTTTCCTTCCTTAAGAGCCGCTCAACTATCCCTTTTGAATCTCACATGAAAATCTTCATTGCTTCATCTCTTTATTAATTCACACAAATACTTTCCTTACCCCATTCACAAAATCTTTCCTTCTCTTTTTAATGTATATGCATTTAAATTACAAGTTTTCTGCTCCAGTCTACCCTGTACCGCTTTTGCCATATTTTTATGAGTTCCTGTACCAACCTTTTTTTCCTCTTTCTAAACTATTTCAATATATTTTCTATTAAAAACACTACAGCGATAACTTGAATTAATATCTGTTTCTCAGTTATGGGAAACTACAAAATTAATAGCCATGGAACATTGTTGAGCAAAAGGCCTCTACCTTTCCCAAAATGGAGAACATTTATAGGAGAAAATTCTTATAAGCAAAAAAGCACACTGGCAGTTCATCTAAAAAAAGGTTGTGAATTGTAAATATATTGTATTATATTTAAATTATACACTCCATTGTTTCTTTCGATAATGAAAAAATACTTTCAGTTTGTGAGAAAAAATTAAGTTTTTATTGGTTTGGTTCATAAGTGAAAGTAGCACAAAGTTCTTGCTACTCAATGATAAGTATTTTTTACTTGACTGTTTGAGAAGAACATTTATTCATATTGAGGATACCATTATAAGTGGTGCGCTGAGAATTTAGGAAAGACACAAATAGGTGAGGTGCATGTTAATAAAAATAGGTCACTGCGCTCAATGAACCTATAATATCTTATCTGCAAAAGGAAACAACTGCAAACACTGATGAGAGGGCAAATATAACTTGTGTTGTATTATGTAAACCCCGGAGACACTGATGTAGTATTTCTTAAGGAAACGGTTATGGACCATGTGCCCGGGGGTAAGGGCCTTGGGATGACCAGTCTTCTAAAGGGACAATGAACAGAGGGTTATCAGCCACCCCCCCAAAATAAAATAATAATCAACTGAGAGATGATATTGTACCATAATATCTTTATTATCTTTGTTTAACAATAAGGCACAACCGGTATTTGAATTTACCTTCTCTAATGCTGTGTGAAGGTCATAACTTTACCATGATCAGAGCACTAACAGAGTCTTTTTTGCATATATCACAACAGACCCGGGATTTTAATAATTACTTTAGCAGCTGAAACAAAAGTTATAGTTTCCATGTATAATTATAGTTCATGAAAATAGTAAGTAAAATAGGCCAAAGATAGTAAGATTATCAAAATTGTCCTCAGACAATTAAAAAGAAAAAAAAAACTTGACAGGAAAACCCAGAAATCTCTAGCATACTTCTAGTCTCTACGAGAGAAAATTCTTTCTGTCCTCTAAAAATTAAAGAGCAATAAGCCTACTCCAATTATGAATTGGCAGCTGGTGCCTTCGGTAATATTGCTGACTGTATGAATTCAGCAGTCATGATCCAGTAATACACATTCCCATCTCTCCCCACTTTGAAGTATAGATAGTTTAATGACCTGCATTCTTCATTCACAGGTTGTATAGAACAGCAACAGATCTATTTGGTATGATATTTGTAGAGGCATTTTCATGAAAATTTTGTAGCTAATGCAGAAAATACTAATACATTTTAAATTAAAAGTCCTGTTTTGAGATAAAATATATCACTTTATATCTGCAAATCCTCATCAGTACAGACGCTTATCCTGTATGCAAAAATCCAAATGCACAAAATTGAACTAGATAATATTTGCATAGGATTTGACTTTTCAGAAAAAAAGTTTTAAATATTGCATTAGTATTAAATGAGGAATAAAAACAAAATACCCTTCCGATCACATATATTACAAAGAAATTGAAGTAAACAGAAATAGCCTGGTTATATGAAAGTAGTACTTGATAATACAAACAAACAATTACTCAACCCTAAATTTAGTGGTTACAACTAATGGGATGACCACAGAGGTTGGATTAGCAAATATGCCTACTAAAATGAACATGATTGCAAAAGTACATTAAAAAATGTAATGTTTCAGCTACATGGCCTAAGTGTCTATTCACACAACTATATTGCTGTTTTAAATCAAAAAGACAAATTACAATATTGCATGAGGATACATCAGTGAAAAGGAAGTCTATTAAATCTACATTCCATAAAACATAGGTACAAAAAACATTCTATATAAATTGCAATTTTAATATTCCCAACAGTGGACATCAATAAACATGAAAAATACATATGCATAAATGTATTCTATTTTCAGAAAGAAAAAAAAATTAGAATGTTGTTGCTATTACACATTTTTCAAAGTCCAGAAATTAGAAGGATGCATTGTAGGTCAAAAACACAAATGCTAGAAAACACAGAGTTAAGGTTCTCACTCCATTTTAAATTTTGCTGTCCCACCCTGATTGTCCTCCAGTTATTGGTAGAATGCCACTACCAGACACTTCAAAGGAATTTTAATATTGCTTATTGAGTTGTAGTAGAATGTATGGTTATGTAGAGTCTAAACTCATCAGGAAACAGCCATGTGCTTTTGTGTTTGTACAATTTCTAGTACATGGTAGGTGCTACCAGAAACATGAAATAAATAATATTTATTAACTATAATGTACTCAGGTTATATTATCATACAGTATAATACCATACTATGTGAAGTACAGGAAGAAACCACATTACATATTGCAAAACGGGGGATATCTGTGACCTAAATGGTCAAGATCTACACAGGAAAAATTCTTAACTAACTTGCATATGGAGTCTCCAAAAAGTATCAGCAAGATAGATCTGGATATCCAGCCCATAGTGATGTGGTAAGGGATAGCGTGTGTTTGTACGGAAAAAATGGGGGAGCAATATGGTATGAATAACAAACTTCTCGCACTGGAACAGAGGAGGGTTTGAACACCAACCTCTAATTAGTGGGTAGCTCTATAATTTGCATGCCACCATGTAGGTATGTGCCTGGAATAGCAGAGGTTCTGTTACTTATGAAATTTAGGCTATGATCCTGCAAACCTGTAAGTACCTGTGTAGGACTACACAAGTAATTACTGAAGTTATGCATGTGTGTGTTTAGCTGGACGTAATCGTAGGGAGCAGAATGTACTTTTGAGTTGGAAACCAGACAGAGTATTTCTACATTTTTTGATCTTTTGGTTTTTTGAGCTTCAATTTTCAAGTTTCCTAACTTTCAAAGCTATTTCCATTATGAATTTCTTGACTTTCAAATAGTTTTTGTTACAACTACAATATTCCAGTAATGCTCTTTTAACTCTGATATCCATTTATCCACTTAATTCTGTTAACTTTTGTTTGTTTTGTAACTGGCATTGCACCAGTGTAATAAACCAGTGGTCCATCTAGCCCAGTATCCTATCTTCCAACAGGCTGGTATCAGATGCTTCCGAGGGAGTGAACAGAAATTATCCAGTGATAAATCACCTGTCCTCCAGTCCCAGTTTCTGGCAGAAACATGTTTAAGGACGGCCGAAGCATGGGGTTGTGTTCCCCACCATCCTAATAGCCATTGATGGACCTATCCTTCATGGTTGGCACATAAGAGTGAATTGCAATTACTGGTACAAGAGTCTAAGCTGCTAGTAATGCATCTCAAGTCCAACATATTTTTCCAATTTTAGACTATTAATTTTGTACTTGGTAAACTTTTTTTAAAAGTTTGTACTATATTTTTTTACTGAATAGATGGTAAGACCGCCAAAAATAAAAATAATGTAAAAACTAATCAATGCAGCCCAACTGTCAAATATTAGTTGAAAAAGTACAAATGAAAAATAACACCATATCAACAGTGGAATAAATAGCTAAACATTCTTAAGGATAATGTGAGAAGTATATTTTATACATTAATGCCTCTACCTTCACCCACCCTTGCTTACTTGGTAAAATTATAAAAGCAATAGAGCATTACAGCAAGAAAAGAGGTGTATTGATTTTGTAATAATTCCTAAGCATCATGCAACAAAAAAATCTATTTTTGATTTGGACCAGTAAGTACTGTAAGTAAAAGGAAATGGAAATAGCACGAAACAAAGAAATAAATCCTATCCTGAGCATCCACTTTAGGTGAAACATTAGAGCCATTTATCAGCAATAGTGATTTGTTAGATAGAATCACTTTTTCTCCATGTTGACGGAGACCTTTTTCTTACATAATTTTCATTAACTTAAAGATACATTTGTTGAAGAGTTGCCAAAAAGGGGGGGAGAGGGAAGCAACACTTTTACTGTAAGTGCACAACTATATTTAAGCAATGCTCAGTCTGTATATCAAGCAAACAAAAGCAATCAAATCCAAACTCATGACTCATTTTAACCTGTCCTGTTAGAAGAGTGTTCCACAGTTAGCTAATATGCCATATATGGTAAGTTTGCAGTGTTGCTGTAGCTGTATTGGTCCCAGGATATTAGAGAGACGCAATATCTTTTACTGGAGCAAATACTGTTAGTGAAAGAGAAAAAAAAATCTTCTCTTTCACCAACAGAAGTTGGTCTTAAAGGATACTACCTGACCTACCTTGTCTTTGATATATGGAAAGTAACATTATGGTCTAACCTCAGACTAATGAATGCAGTTTACAATGAGACAAGTTAGGGAGGCTATTGGCAGCCAGTAAAGGATGGAGTTTGTGCTTCTTGGGCTTTCTCAGTTAGTATCGCCCCAACCAGGCCACAGGTTACGTGACACTGTGGAAAATCCAAAAGGAAGAGAAAACAGAGGGAGCAGGGAGAGTAATGTAAGCAATGTGCCTGCATAAAGAGAGGAGGGTCTGTTCTCAACCCAAACAGGCTGCACACTGCCAACACAAAATTGGAAGAAAGAGGTATGGGTCTAAGAATATCTGTGGGACCAAAGAAAAGCCACAATTCAGTGACAATCAGGTAGGATGGAGAAAAGTAATCTCCATTAAGAGACAGCTGAAAAACTGGGCTCAAAGCCAAAACCAGAGCAGATGCACCAATGAAGCTGAGATTCCAGGGCAACAGAAAGGGAAGAAGGGGCCAACACAACCGGAGCTGCGAGATGAAAGAAGTACTAGCTGCTTTAAGTGTACAGACACAACAGGAATAAAAATGATTTTAGGAATAAGTAATTTTTTCAATAAAAATTGACTTAATATTTCCTGTGTTCCCTGCTAGAAGCTTTATCTTTTCATAAATCAGAAGAGCTAAAATGGATAGGCTACTTCAAGCAGTTTCCTATTGGGGGCGGGGGTATAGCCCCTAGTGTCCAGGTATAATGTCAACAGGACCCTTGGCTCCAGTGCCTACTGCTGGCAATCTCCTATGGGTCATCCCTCCAGTCAAGTCACAAAGTTCAAACCCCTTCTGGGGTATCATGAGGTAAATGTAAATATCATGAGGTAAATGTAACTGGTATCATGAGGCCAGTGTAAATGAATCTGCATAATTCTCCTGTTTCCTTTGGCTACTGAAGTCTTCTCTTTGTAAAACCTTGTCTCAGGGCTTCCCTGAGGGAGCCTGTGCTCCATTCTCAGGGAGCCTGTGCTGCCATTATATCTGTCTGTTACTTTAATTCTGGGCTACTCTCAGTCAGAGAGACTGGTCTCCTCTGCAGTCTCTCCCACAACTTAGCACCTGCAGTCTACATATTATGGCTTAGATCTGCCAGGAGCCAATTAGCTACTCACCTCCAGATGCAGAGCATTCACTAGCCTTGCAGATGATGGGGTTAAACCTGTTCACAAAGCTGCATCAAGGATAGTCAGTAAGAATGAGTATCACATAAATGTGTGTACACCATGGGAGATGGCCTTCCTGTGTGACCTTAGTCACCCAATGTCTTTCTGCCTCAATTCCCTACCTGTAAAATGGTAATGATAGCAGTTCCCTACCTCACAGAGGTGTTGTTAAGATAAATACATTGAAGATTGTAAGGTGTTCAGATAACAGAATAATAGGGGGCCTAACAGAGAGATGAGGCAGGTGACATATTGACAACATCTGGTTACATTTCATATCAAAAGAATGCATATGAAACAGTAACGTAACTACACTGCAGAACCCGAGCAACCCCCAAAATATGAAAGGGAGCAGTGCAAATTTCAATGCAATAAAGCTGAACCTCCCGCCATGTGGCCTTCAATCAGAGAGGAGCCAGCCAGAAAATTCAAATCTGTAGAGCAGAAGCAGCCAGAGCAAGGACCTTCAATCATTCAGAGAACTTTCTAAAATTTTGACTGGACTTTCTCTGCTCTGTGCTGATTGGCCGTTTTCTCCAACCCTCTCCCTCCCTTTTCCTCATCCCAGTTTCACTCCACCCCTTCCCCTTTTTCCTTTTGTTTTGTTTATCCTCTAGTCTAAATGAACAATCAGATAAAACAGTGGAACTAACAATGTTTGCTGCCAGCACACTGTTCATTCTGCTGTGTCTGTCTTATACATTTAGATTGTAAGCTCTTTGGGGCACTAACCAAAAATCCTATCAAACAGATTTCTTCTGTAGCATGCCGCCCAGGTCACCAAATTCAGGCAATTCCAGCCTAACACACTCCAGAGTCCCAGAGAACTCACAGAGAACACTCTGCCTCCCTGCCAGCCACCCATTAGTTTACAACAAGGAGATCCAGCTCCCCGTCAGCTGTAGTAGTGCAGCTTAGGGAATGTGGTGATGCCTCTGGCAGGCCAGTCCTAGCCCATTTAGACTTTACAGGTTATCCCCAACATCTTAAACTCCAGCCAGCAATCCACCATGTCTGGTTGCAGCAGTGCTGATCATCAAGTTCCACCTCCTCTGTCGCTACCATGGTAGGAAGGAGTCGCTTACAGAAGATTATAACTGAAGCTCAGTAGTAGATTCAACTGCAAATTTCACACATCAGCACATAAATTTCAGTCCTTTTACACCAGGCAAACACACCAAATCAATGACTCAAAGCCTCAGAGATCATGGAACTTGGGACAAATGAAAGTTTGCTCATTGACTGGATTGGAATTGGTGTCTCCCAGCCAAATATGGATAACATTCTGGGTTTAAAAACATCCAGCCAAAAGCTGGTAGATTGCTGGTAATTAAGTCAGGAAAGCTTTATTTCCACAGACCTAGGGCCCTAGCTAGTATATTTAAAAAGTAGTTAGAGACAGACACATGGTCCCAGAGGGAATCATCCCAGTAATGTAGGCAAAAGCTCTAACTTCCCCTCCCTTATCCAAAAACAGAGATTTTGTCAGGACCTTTGCTGCCTGGCCATGCAATTGCCAAAGCTCAATTCTCTTACATGCTGGATTTCATGGAAAATTGAGAAATATAAAGACTGTAAAAACCATACTTAACTGAATGATCTCTTTGGGATTCGGGCAGTAACGTTTCTAGTATTTACAGTATGATAGACTGTCTATGTCTGTGTGTTTTTCTAGCCAACTTCTTCCTTTCTTGTCCCTTTAACCAGAGATAATCTCCCTTAAAACTATAGCTAATTCAGAGGTTAAAAAATAATAAAGTAAATCTGAATATTTTGAATGGTTGCTAGGAGGATATGGAAAAGAAATAACATTTTTTCCTACAGAAAGGTGTTTGAGTTTGGTTTTGTTATTTAAAATTTGATTTTTATTTATTTAAGGAAAAATTGATTTCCAACATAAAAAATCTCTCAGAGAGAGACTGACTGATCCTGCACCACTAAGATAAATGGAGTTTTGCTATTCGCTTCAATAGGAGCAGGTATGTCACCATAACGAGTTAAAAGCACACAGACACTTAAAGATAGCAAGTCTTGCGGTTTTTTTTTTGTTTGTTCATTTTGGGGGGGGGGGGCGGGTTCCCTCCAATGTACACCATGGAAAGATTGTATAGTTATCTTCTAAGGGGTAAGAGGAGAAGAGTATTAATCTAGTGCTCTTACTCAGAACATTTCAGAAATATCTTAAGATAATCACACGCACACATACACACACCACTACCTCTTTTAAAGAGAACCCAGCTAAAATTAGAATCTAACCATATTCTTTTGTAATCTTGGCTGATAATACCTACTGCCATATTTATCAAGTGTCTGACAGCATAAATGGAGAGAAAACTGAGCTACTGCAGCCATAAAATGTGACATTTTTAATATCAGTATTCAGCATAAAACTTTTTCCAGTGAAAAATCTTATCCAAAGCACAAAGCTAAACCCTTTCTGCAAATCTGTAATCCTCCAATAGAAGTTCTAAAATTCAGAGAGAAGTTCATAATATTTCAGATAAACTAGCTCAACCAAAATTAACTATCTAATGAAAACTGTTTCCAGATTTCAAAAAATATAATACATTTAAAATAAATGAGCCCTGAAATTATTCAATTATGCAAATATTTCAGAGCATTTAATTTTTCCTTTTAATAGGTGTGTATCTTCAGGGAATTTGTATTTTCAAGTATACATTAAAATTCTACCTTATATATAAAAAAGGAACTAATTTAAGTTTCCATGTACATGCTCTCTCATTTATTCCAAAATATATCAAACAAAGCTTTTTAACTACATAGGTTTTTAAAAAAATCCTCTAGTGTCCAACTTCAAAAGCAATCAAGTAATTTGTGAATAGTCATCCCCTTTTATCAAACTTTCATAGCATTGCTTGCCAGCTTTTAGCAGATTTTCCATGACCCATAATCTACCAATAGTTAAATAGCACCTCACTCTATGAGAAGCCCCACTCTACTGAGTAAGGGTGAGTATTTGCCCCTTTATTCCATTTCAGACATACACTTTTAGTCCTAGAATAAGACTGGTTAAAGAATCTTTTCTCCAGCTAAAGTGCTTGTGCCTCAAAAATACCACTAAATAATTCATCTTGTCTAGGTTATCATCCATTATTGTAATACCTAGCAGACTTACTAGGACAGGGATCTAGCCACTGTACACATATATATTAAGCAATTACAATCTTACAGTCTAAAAAAGATATAAGTGAGAGAGGATTGAGTGAGAGGAGGGAGGATGGAGTTAACAATAACAGGAATTTTTAGCAGAAATAGCTGCATGCACAAATCATAAACATAGTAAACTAATCGCTCACAACCTCTCCAGCCATTATCAGATGGCAGTGTTCTGTATGCATTGTGGCAGATTTGATTAATTTGATTTAAAATACACTTTAAGATATATCATGGAATAGGCAAGTGTATTTACAAAACATTAGAAGTACAACCTATAACAATAAAAAAACAGGAAAAGCCAAAAGGCCACAATATCCCACTTTTCCAATATATACTTTGACGTGTTTGTCCACTGAGAAGACGAGACATGAATGAAGGATAAGCAGTAAATCTAGATCCCATAGTAATTGAATAAACCATAGTTATTTTGAATTTTGAAGGTATTGTCACTGAGATTCCAGAGCAGTCTTCCACTGTTTATGAGTAACATCTCACAACACCGTTGTGACTCAAATATATATATTTATTTTTTAACTAATATGGATCCTGATGCAAAGAGAAGCTAATGATTTGCCCACAGTCACACAGGACTGTGAGTGGACATTTCAATAGGACTTTAACCCAATCAGGAGCATTGTTAATGTTATCGACACTACAAGCAACAGACACATTTTAATTGACTCAGTAAGCAACTATATTGTACTACTGACTCAGTAGTTTAGCTTTGTTTTTTAGCATGGAATGACAGCTCTAAATTACTGACTGAGCCCTGTGCTTTCACCACTGAGTAGTACTTCCCTGCAATATTAACATTTAAATACAACCTACTAAATAAAACTTTTTAAAGGATCACAGATCATTGGAAAATTCAGTAGCAATGTATCTTCAAACAAGTAATTATAAAAAAAATAAGAAAGTGTTTTACTCACCTCATCTAAGTCTTTGATATAAACTATTTTTTCCTCAATGCCAATAGGCATTGGTTCACTATGAGGGATCTTTACTTCTTCATACATTTTGTTGTTTTCTCTATGGATCGCCTCCGGTAGAAGCATCTGTAACAATTTGAAAAAAAAAGTTACTGGAAGAAAAAAAAATTGCATTAAAATATGCTAGAAATAATTGAGTGACCAATGATTTATCTCATCGTCACATATACATAGTTAATAACTAATGTGACTGAACTTGAAGTTAAATTAATCCCTATATGTTTATTAATTGTACAGGTGGCAACAGAATCAAAAAATGGGGGCAGAGGAAAGAGACAGGCATTTTACTATCCAGAGGTTGGTTCATAAAACCAAGAGGAATTAGACAATACTTGTTTCCTATTAAAAATGATAGGTCTAATTAAATTTAAGGAGAAAGTTATTAAAATCCTGGATTTTCAGGAAGTATAAATTTTGTTAGAATCAATTCAACAGCTTTTGAAAAACAACCGAGGAAGAAAAAAAAATATATTTAATGACTTAAGTCTTCATGGAAGTGAAAACCACCCCATCAGAAGAAAGATTGTCATCTAAGTAAAAATAAAATATTTGAAAATACTCAACCATCTGCAGAAGCAAAATTTGGTACAGTGCTTCAATTAGTAGTAAAACCTCTGAGGGAACAAAAGAAACCCAGCTGCATATTATTTACTAGGATAAATGCATTGTTCAGAAAAGGTCAGATACCAAAGGTGTACCTTTGCACCTCCAATGAATGCTGATGTTCTCATAGCTTCAGCCTGGGAATCATAAACATGTGGGTAATGAATTTTTTCAAAGTCCATCTCTCTCTGCCTGCCTAGGACCGGCACACTTCGAGCATTCAGAAGGGATTGTTCTCTGCAAGGAGAAAAATAACTCAAGTAATTCTGCCAATCACAGGCCTACCTTGCCAAAAAAACAACAACAAACAAATACAGTATGTTAATATCATAGTAACAGAATGTTCTTATTGATGTTTTTGTTCTTCTCACTCCTAGGTACATAATGTGTATCAGAATTTATGGTTCTCCATAGTTAAATTTCCAACTGCTGTTTTTCTCAACACCAAATGCAATGCCTTATTTACTTGCATTCCCTCCCCCAACTCCACTTTTACATGACAACATGGAAAACAATACCCATTAATCGGGGGTGGGGGGGAGAGAGGGAGTTTTGATACATTTGGTATAGACTTCATAAATCTTAAGCTAGTGGTGTGTGCATAGCACTCAGGAAGATGGCTTACCTCCCTAATCTACATCTCTAACCCATGTGGATGAGACCAAGAAGATTCTAATTAAGCAGATGACTGCTTTCTTATCCCAGAAAATTAGGTTTTCATAGAAAAAAATTCTAGACTTGTAATAAAACGTGACTTGAAGTCAGAATCATCTAATCTCCAAAGGTGAACTAAAAGAAAATAAATGATTATGATACATTAAAGTTGCAATTACAGCACAAGCATTTTTCAACTTTTGGCGTTTATTACCTTTGCATCCGCAGCTCCTTGGGATCAAAGCACATTAGTCCTTCTCCAAAACTTTCTCCATCTTCCCCAGCTCGTTTTTCTCGTCTGGCAATTCGTTTTTCTTCCCGACGATATTGTTTCATTAACAGCTTTTCTTGTTCAGACTGAATTGTGACTTGACAACCATAATTGGGTTTAGTGTTGTCACCTGCAAGCTTTTTACACTGTTCTGCAACATGGAAACAGATATGACTCTCTGTGAACATTAGAGACTAACTTATTTTTCTAAATGATTTTAAAAGGTTATTTATTTTCTCAAAATATAACACAAATTGTGACAGCTTACTAATGCCTAAAACTGCTTAGCATTATTTAGATTGCAAATGTGCTAGATTCTTTCAAATCACATGGAAAGACACAGCCCATGCCCCAGAGAGAAAACAATTTAAACGTTATCATTAGGAAAACTTATGCTTCACTTCAAGCCTTCAACGACAGAATTCTTCATTCAACAGCACTTGGGGCCAAATTGTGAAACACCTAGCATGAAGGTGAACGGGTGTACAGGGTTGGAAATTAGTCACTTGTTACCCTAAGACATATACCCACGCCATCGCAGGAAGCAAGAGCCACAAAATTGCTGCTAACTCCTCCCCCACAACCCAGTGCCAGAGGTGGGCAGAACGGGATGGAAACTGGTTGGCGCCTTTATCTGACCCTCCCCAAGGTACAGCCAATGTACCTGCACTACATAATGGATGCTCTACTAGGTTACAGACCCAACACAATGTATTACATAACTAAAGCTGTCTGCGTCTGCGAGCACAGGGGTTGGGTAATTCTGGCTCTGCAGAAGATTATTCAGCTTCAAAAACTAAACCCAGGAGTTAAATTCTGATTGCTGGGCTAAACGTTTTGCAGCACATATCGTCCACCTACGCTGACATGAAAAAGACCAAGCCCCCACTTCTCTCAATATCTATATTGGACAAAGTCTGAATGTTATGATTCATTAAAGAAAAACTGTCAAGATGCACGCTCACATATTAATCACCTCTCAATCTCTTACTGTTGTAATCCTCATCGTTCCTGTATCTACTGCCATCCCTCACTGTATTAATTCAGACTGAACTCCTCAGGGCAGAGACCTGTTACTTGACTTATCTATAAAGCACCATGCACATGGTGGTGGTGTGCAAATAAATTATATCAGACATTCTACTCTAAAACATGCTCAAATACACCCCTTACAACACATTAGAAAGAAGGCAGCTAGCTGTGTATAGTCATAAAGGGAAGGATCCTTAAAGTATTCTTACATAGTTCACATACATACACTAAGGAAAATGGTGATTCTTCCACCATAGCTATTAGGTTTTATAGATCAGCGGTAGGTAGAAAACTAGTGATGTTCGTAGCAGAGATGTCAGGGACTTATTTTCTGATATAAACAAGCCAGAGTTTTACAGTTAGGCTTGCTTCTGAATACATATTTAGGCATGTGGGCCATGATTTTCAAAGTGAGAGTCTAAAATTCAGGCTCCTAAGTCTACATTTAAGCACCTAAATAAATGGCCTGATTTCAAAGACTGTAGAATAAATAGATTAATAGCTCTCTTTGAAGAGAATGGTGTCTGTTAAGCGGTCATTACTTTTGAAAAATCAACCTACCTATTTAAACGTCTAAATATGGCCTTGGTTTCTTAACTGTAGGCTCTCACTTTTGAAAATGTTGGCCCTGCTGTAAATGAAAGCTGTCAAAACACCTGCAGTTTACATTGACTTCAATAAGATTTGCAATTGCTCACCACTTCTGAAAAACATTCAGATCACTTTATTTAGATACATAAATATCAGTTTAAGAGAAGATGGTTACTTTTTCCATAACTGGTGTTCTTCGAGATGTGTTGCTTATGTCTATTCCACAATAGGTGTGCGTGCTTGCAATGTGCACCGGTGCCGGAAGTTTTTCCCCTAGCAGCATCCGTGGGAGGAGAGTGCCCCTGCGACCCCTGGAGTGGTGTCTCCATGGCGCGGTACAAGGGGAGCTGCGCACTCCTCCCACCCTCAGTTCCTTCTTGCCAGACAACTCCGACAGAGGGCAAGGAGGGTGGGATATGGAATAGACATGAGCAACACATCTCAAAGAACACCAGTTATGGAAAAGGTAACTGTCTTTTCCTCTTAGAGTGATTGCTCATGCGTATTCCAGAATAGGTGATTCTAAACTAATCTGTTGGAGGTGGGTAGGAGTTCACACGTTCCCAGGGTGGAGGACAGTCCTGTCGAACCTGGCGTCATCCCTGGTCTGGGGGACGATCGCATAGTTCGAGGTGAAAGTGTGAACCGAAGACCACGTGGCAGCCCTACAAATGTCCTGGATGGGGACGTGGGCCATGAAGGCAGTTGACGAGGCCTGCGCCCGATTCGAGTGTGCCCTCACAATGGGTGGCGGGGGGACACCCACCAGCTCGTAACAGGAACAGATGCACAAAGGGATCCAATTGGAAAGCCATTGAGTGGAAATCGGCTGGCCCCTCGCGCGCTCAGCCAAGGCGACGAACAGTTGTGAGGACTTTCTGAACAGCTGAGTCTGCTTCAGGTAGAAAGCCAGAGCCCACCGCATATCGAGCTTGTGGAGACGGCACTCCTCACTAGACGTGCGAGGCTTGGGGCAGATGACCAGTAGAAAAACATCCTGACCCATGTGGTAGGCGGAGACCACCTTTGGGAGGAATGCGGGGTGTGGGCGGAGCTAGACCTTGTCCTTATGAAAGGCCGTGTACGGCAGCGCGGAGGTCAGGGCCCCTTCCTCCACTAGCGCCTTGAACTCCTTCCTATCGTGCTCCTGGAGGGAGTTCTTAAACTTAGGCAGGGAGCCCCCCAGATTGAATTCATACCAGCCCAGGAGAGCCTCATGGCTCGCCACTTGTAACTCGAAAATTAATAAATTTTCCTTCCGAAAGACTCCAGTCTCCGAGAGTCTTTATTCTTTGGGGTCAAGGATGGCTGACCCTGCCGTTCCCTGTGGTTGACTGACTCAACCACCAGGGAGTTGAGCGCCAGGTGGGTATACAAGTACACATGCCCCTTAGTGGGTACAAAGTACTTGCGTTCCGCCTTTTTAGAGATGGGGACCAACAAGGCCAGTGTTTGCCACAGGGCATTTGAAATCTTAGCCACCCCTTCATGGAGAGGCAAGGTTACCCTACCCGGTGCCGATAGGGACAGTACATTACACATGAAGTCCGAGGGCTCCTCCATCTCCTCTGCCTGTAAGTGTAGGCTTGCTGCCACCTTCTTTAAGAGTTCTTCGTGGGCCCTGAAGTCCGCCTGCGGGACGCAGAGGGGCGAGGCTGCAATCGCCTCCTCCGGGCGGGGCAAAGAGGCCGGTGCAGTGCTCTGGGTGTCATCCGGCACCGGAGGGTCCACCACCTGGTCAGACTCTGGGCACAGTGCCGAGCACATACATCCCACCAACCCCCTTCTCGGGGGTCTGGAGAGGGAGGCTGATGGTGGTTCCAAAGCTCCAGCCACTGAGCGAACTCCCACCGGAGGCCACAGTGCCCACTGGTACCATTGGGCCGGCCATGACACTCGGTGCCACTGCACCTGCTGTGGCACCAGCAGGGCTGGCTGTCTAGATTGTCTGGCCTGGCCCATCAAAGGACTGCTATGAATGGAGACCAGGCTGGCATAAGATCTGCTGCTGTCTCTGGACCGAGAGGAGTGGCGGTGCTGGGATCTACAACGGCCATGAGACCACAATCTCAATGTGGAGGACCGGTACCAATGGTAATAGCTACTCCGTGAATGGCCTCGATGTCTTGGCGGAGACTTGGAGCAGGAGTCCGAGCAGGAACAGAGTCGATGACCGTGCCATGAACAACTGCGATATCCATTCTGAGATGAGGACCAACAGCGACGCCTGCCACTGTCCCGTAGATAATTAGTGTTCGGAAACTAATTTTTTTTTTGTCTACAGTATACATTAGAATTCCTTTATCTGCTATGGAAACACAGCCGTCCCGTAGATAATCGCTCCCGGGTTCACTGACTAACTAAACAGCTAACTACAGGTACTAACGCTGAATGAACAAACAGTTCTCGGACGAGCTACAGTGAAGCTGGAGCAGAGCAGTTCCAACGCATCTTCACTGGCAGCAAGAAGGAACTGAGGGTGGGGGGAGCGTGCAGCTCCCCTTTTACCGCGCCTGGGATGACACCAGGTTCGCCAGGGCTGTCCTCCGTCATGGGAACTTGTGAACTCCTACCCACCTCCAACAGATATAGCTTAGAATCCCCTATTCTGGAATACACATGAGCAATCACTCTAAGAGGAAAAGACAATTACTGTTGCCATAACTGATGTTCTTCGAGATGTGTTGTTCATGTCTATTCCACATCCCACCCTCCTTGCCCTCTGTTGGAGTTGTCTGGCAAGAAGGAACTGAGGGTGGGGGGAGCACGCTGCTCCCCTTATACCGCGCCATGGAGGCACCACTCCAGGGGTCGCAGGGGCTCTCCCCCCCTACGGGTGCTGCTAGGGGAAAAACTTCCAGCACCGGTGCATGTGGCGAGCACGCACACCTATTGTGAAATACATATGAGCAATCATTCGGAGAACCTAACTTTAGACACCCAGGTCTGAAAATGTTGGCCACAATCTATAAAACCACCTCACTTATAAATTAGGTTAATATTATTATTCCCCGTTTAACAAATAGGGAAACTGATGCATAGAAAGGTGATGTGTTGTGTCCAAAGTCAAACAGCTGGTCAGTGGCAGAGAAGTAGAGCAGTTTGTCAAGAAAACACTGTTTTTCCAAGGCCTTGTAGGCATTATGTAAACTGTACAAACTACTAACTGTCCTGCAAAATCTACATGCAGCAGCTCTGTCAGGCCACCAGGAGCAGCTGATGGATAGATTGGTGAGAGAGAAGCTGCTCATGCATGGGCTTCTTGCACACTACCTATTTGTTCACTTGTTACCAAGTCAGTTACAACAGTAAGAAGCAGTACTTTTTTGACTGTACTGCAGATTATATTAATAAGCATGTGCCCAAAGTGTCCATCCAGAGATCCCAGTATGGCAGGAGCTGCCAAGAAATTTAAACTGAAGGATTTGGCAAGGTGGTCTAATAGTTGGAGAAGGTATTTTCACTCCTCTTTTTAGAATGGGAACCCATGAATAGGATCATCACAATTAACTTATCCAGCAGTAAATTGCTTGTGGTCTTCAGTTTTACAAACTCTAAATAGAAAGTTTTGCTAGCCCGTAAAACTTAGTAGTAGACTGCAGAGCAGTGGCGAGTGGATTTATGTCACAATGTATGCCAGCCTTGTAGAGTTGGTAACCCATGTGGACTCTCAAATGGTCAGGGAATACTGTATTTTTCCTCAACGTTCAATCTTTAGGTTGCTAGTTAGATTGGAGCCTGTGTGTAGAAAATAATGTTGTGCCAATTAATTTAATTGTCTCACAATACACTAATTGCAAATACAAAGGAATTTTTTGGCAATAGGGTGGGCAGCACATAGGATACGTGTGCACAGCCTGTGGCAGGAAGCCTCTCAGTCTGGGTTGAGTGACTCGGGCTTGCGGGACTCACCCTATTGCACTAAAAATAGCTATGTGGGTTTTGCAGCTCAGGCTGGAGTTCAGGCTCTGAAGCTTGGGGAGGTAAGTGAGTTCTGAGCCCAAGGTTCAGCCTGAGCCTCAGTTTCAATATGCTGTCTACACAGCTATTTTTAGCATTGTAGTGCAAGCCCTGGGAACCTGAGTCTGTCAACCTGGACCTTCTAGATCTTCCCAGAGAGAACAGCAGCAATAGGTGGAGCATGTGAGAAAGGCCCATAAGGGTGGTCTACAGTTTTAAATGCGTTATTAAATAACAGAATTTTAAACATTGTTCAGTGTAGAGAGCCCCTCTGGACAAATATGGCATCACAATCGTGTTCGGAAACTAATTTTTTTTTTGTCTACAGTATACATTAGAATTCCTTTATCTGCTATGGAAACACAGCTATGTGTAGTATGAATATAATGTACGGCAATGGAACGTGACAGTGAAGAGTGGGCTGTTTTGGGCTTTGCAAATGCATTCCGGGAATTTCAGTCTCAGATGAATTTCTAGTTATATATTTTCAGAATTTAAAATTTGAGGAGTCCATTGTAAATTGGAAAAATTGTTGGAAGCAAATATGAGATATGAGGAATTGTAATTGTATGTAATAAATTTCAGACCTGACTTACCTAAAATCATTTTCCTTTTGAAAGATACATTTTAAATGAAAACTCTAGTAGAACATTGACACAAAATTTATACTACTGTATTAAAAAAGCAATCAGAATTTATACTACTATATTAAAAAAAGCAGTCTCCAGATCACTAAACACCTAACATGGATAGATATATTTCCAGTCCAGGTATACCAAATAATTACTGTTGATTGAATCAGTTGATTTAAAACATTTCTTTACAGAAGAATAACAGCGTTAAATCAAGATGAGAATATATTTGAACTGCATGTCTGATGTTTCTGTCAGAATAGCATAGTGGATATTGCACTGGATTGTGACCTAGGAAAATGGTTCCCAACCTTTTCTCTGCCATGGCACCTTGAATTATTTTGAGGCACAACACCATATTGTCTCCAAATGAATTCATGAATATTCACGAGCCAATCCAGAACGAGGCTAGTGGGTTTAAAATCAAAACAATCGATTGAGAAACACTGAACTAGGAGACCTGGGTTGTATTCCTGGCTTTTTCCAACTGAGGTATCTTTTCCTGCTCCCAAGTCTTTAACCAGCAGATCACTAGGTGGGTTCTCAACTCAGCAGTATAGTCATTAACTTTATATTGTTGTGGGACCTGAAGACCTCGAGCAGGTTAGGCCCCCATTCTGCTACACACTGTGCAGACATATACAAAATGAATGTTTCCATTCCATGTAGTTTCCAATTTAAAAAAAAAAAGATATGACATAACCTGAGGGTCAGAAACAAGTGGGAAGATGGGGCGAAACAGGGTAACAAAAACAATAAGATGTTTTAGGACAACATAGCAGTGTGCACAGTTCTTAGCCAATTAGTAGCCGCAATCAAAGCATGTCACCTGCTTAGCCGTTACCAGATGGCAAGTTTCTGTACTCATTGCAATAGAGGTGAAAGGTGAGGAAGGATCTGGAGGACGATAAATAAGGTGGCAGCTTGGAACCTTCATACAATTGGGGAACTTCTAGAGGAGCCAGCTGGCTCAGTCTCTTGCTTCTCTGTCATTTCCAGCATAATTGTCCCATGATAGTTTGGATGGAGTTAGTGTCAGAGCCTAGATTATTGTCTTTCCTGAGTGCTCACACATTTTCTTTACTTTTTTTTTTTTAAGTTTGTAACACTGATTTAAAATTAATTATTTATAATGCAAGGCAATGTACTTTATAAAAACAAATCCTTGTATGCCACCTTGACCTTTCTTCACACCTCATTCTTTTGAAAGGTGGCTATAATGCAAAGGTGCTACTCTCCTGTGACTTGTATTTGAGCAATAGGAGCAAGCGGTAAAAGCAAAACAGTAAGCTACATGAACAATAACCAAACATGGATTCAGATGCATGAAAATCTGGTGAAGGAACAACACAATGTCTATGGTAAAAAAAATGAGCATTGGAGAGTTTAAAAAAAAATAATTTTCTTTCTTTTTTTTTTAAATTCAGACTTAGGGGCAAGCAAATCATGCTCCCTTCTTCAATTATGCATATAATGAATACTTTTTAATAGAATAAAGAAATCTTGTTTGATTTATCTAATCAGGCAGTTATTCAAAAACTCTGGCTTTTATCGGTTTTGAAAAAAATTCAGTAGTTTCTTACCTTGTAGAGACTGCAGCTTGTAATCATTTGGCCAGGACAGAGATCTCTCCACAATAATAGACCTATTCTGTAGGAGTTTCTCTATGAGTTCAAAGCCCTCAGGCCCTAACAGCTCGAATAACTAGGGAAAAAATAGAAAACAAAAAGATCATGCCCCTAAAACATTTTCCCCCAAAATAGTACAAGAGTTTATAAACTAAGAGTCTATAATAATTTTGTCCTGGTAACAATGTATTTGTTGGATATTTAAACAAAAGTAATTCTGTCCAAAACAGGTGACACCTAGTATTCATCCAGTGCCTTCACTTCTATCAATTTTACAACAGAAAGCCCTCACATTTTATGATGAGTGGCAATAAAAAAAACCAAAAAGGGGAGAGAGGATTAGGAATTGTCCTGGACACAAAATTGCCTTACCTTTCCAGGGATAAATAGAGCCAATTTAAAATCCACAGGTGAAAGAGGATACCTGATTCAAGAAAGAGGATACCCTGCCACACTTGTACTAAGAAGTATCTTACACCACAGTTTGTCCAATTTTCTTCAAAGGGACAACGTGCAGTACTGCATTACTCTATGTGAGATAGGGTGGCAGATCTGGCCCTGATAGCAAATTAATGGTTAACCCAACAGAGTTAAAAAAATTAAATTCTGACATTCTCATCTACAGTACTTCTCTGAGACTGTTCTTCTGATGCAATGATTTGGGGCAGCAACCTTCTGTCTGCAAAGGTGACCAACCCCTCAATTTGGTGGGGACCACACTCATGCACTATCTTAGGTGGGGTTAAAGATTGAAAGACTTTTTAATCCATTTTTTATACAGGGTACATTCACCACTACATCTCATCACCTGAGACTACACATCTACACTGCAATTAGACACATGTGGATGGCCCAAGCCTGTTGACTCAAGCTGGTGGGACTCGGGCTAAGGGGCTGTTTAATTGCAAACATTTGGGCTCGAGCTGCAGCCTGAGCTCTGGGACCCTCCCACCTCACAGGGTCCTAGAACCCTGGCTCCAGCCCAAGCCCAAATGTCTACATGCAAATATGAAGCCCCTTAGCCCAAGCCAGCAAGCTTGAGTCAGCTGGCATGGGCCTGCCACGGGTTTTTAATTTCAATATTGATATACTCCAAAAGAGTGGGTAAACTGAACACCAGGAAAGCTCAAAACACCCCTTGCGTCAAGTACCCAGTTTCATGTCTGAGCATTGACTTAGGGGACAGGAGCTGCAGGAATTACCTATGAAGATTTTCCTACTTGCAAGATACGAACATCGCTCTCCACACAGGACAGAGACATTTTCTTGTACATTTCTTCCATTACAATCATTAAGGTGGCTGCCTCCCTACAAGTCAGCAGAGTATGCCAATAATGCCTCAGAAACAGCATTAGAACTAAAGTTAAAGAAAATTTTATTTATGTAAAGTAAAATTGGCCAATTGTGGGAAAAAAAATTGTCAGTCAAGTATGGGGTAAAGCTTAGAACCCTTTTGTTTTGCCGAAGTAGGGATCAGCCACCATTGTACTGTGTTGTTTCCCTATGTGACATGACCTAATTTACTGCACACAGCTTCAGTTCAATTCCTAACTACATAGGTTCACCCAATGTAGATTTGTGGAGCTAGTGCTGAAAGGGGGGAAAAAACTTGATAACCACAGACTAATACTTTCTACTTTAAATAATAAATTATAAAAAAAATTATAAAATCTTAATCCTTTAAGCCATCAAACCATAACACATTTTCCTGCCTGTATCTAATTTCAACACATCTACTCGCAACATTTTTTAAATCTTTCATCAACTTTTTTAAATTGCCAATACTTTTTCCACAATAGTTGTGCTGTAAAATTAGATTCTGTTGGTCTTAAATTTCCTAGTCACTAAAATAAGTCACAATGCTCATCTTAAGTAAGGGCTATCACCTTCCCAACCCCATAAATTCCCCCCAACTTTCCTACACATTTTCTTAACAATAGCTACATAATTAAATGTGGCCTATTCATATTTAATTTGTGTATTAAATATCTCAGGAAAGATAAGAATGAATTCAAACACAAATTATGCTAAACATATTACCCAGTACACATTTTTCCCTATTTTGGGTCCCAAAAGTCATAGCTGGGTGTCCTCCACTCAACTATGAACTACCTTGTTTGTTGATACCATGCTGGACCAACAAGTGGGAGACAAGTGTCTAATTTCAAAGGACCTAAATGGGGAGGAAGGAGAAAATAATTCACAATATATACTGAATAACAGTTTTATTCTTTCATATCAGCTGCTAGTCAGTAACCATCTCAATTTTGAAAAATAGCCCTCTGGCAGCTGGGTAAAAATAATAAGAACCCTCCTCCTTCCCAAACTAGTAGGGAATGGAGGTGAAATGCATCTTCCACACATCCCCATCTCCATATTTTATATACATGGCTACCTTGATATAACACGAATTTGGATATAACGCGGTAAAGCAGTGCTCAGGGGGGCGGGACTGCGCACTCCGGTGGATCAAAGCAAGTTCATTATAACACGGTAAGATTTTTTGGCTCCCAAGGGCAGCGTTATATCGAGGTAGAGGTGTGTGGTTTTTTTATATATATACACATACATACATATATATACACACACACACACACACTATTTTCTTAAGAATAGCTCCAGTGCCTTTCACTTTTGTAAGCAGCAGCAAAGTCAAGTTGGCATGATTCTTGTCAGAGCCACGACTGACCACAGGACTGGAAAACAGTTATACTTACTGGAGTCTTGCCAATTTCTGTTGCTTAGGAAAGCAAGGCAGCACTTCATGTTGGAAAAGTTCTCTCTACAACCACAAGGGCTAGAAGCTTGCTTTATTTTTTTTTAAAAAGTAAAGTCTGATAGCTTACGCTCTCTCCCTGGCCTCCACTATCCACCGACTGCGTTTTTCTTACTATCCTAGTGGGTTTTTCAAGCCCAAGCTTCCATGAGACAATGTAAGTTATTAAAAATGTAGTTTAGTAAAAGTGACAATAATATAGCTTGTACTCTCTTCGCTTCCTGCTAGCATAGCATGTACAAATGTGTATAAATCCATTTGATTTAGTAAAGGTCCAGAATTTTCAAAAGGTGTCAAACTTTTTTTCTATTTGTATGTAGCAGAATGAAACTGACATGTACTTATATACTGTGCTCATCACCATACTAAGTGCTTTATAAAACAAGTTTAGCAATGACCTCTTTTCCTCTTCCTCCAATTGTTTATTTTATTATTGTGCAAAAATTTAGCTGCAGTGTTGAGTTTTACATTTTATACCAAAGACAGTGAGAGTCATGGTAATTCTATTATCTTGGAGCAGGATGCTCCACAGCTCACTAGCTACTGAGAGAGCTGTCTCTTACACAGTAGTCTTTCTTGGAGTTGACAGTTCTATTGGTCCTGAAGAATGCAGCAGACAACAGAGACTATGACTGAGAAAAGAGATTGGCTAAGTAGCTTGGGCCAATTCCATGAGGATGGGTTTGGAGATCAGGAATGAAATATTGGATAAGTCAGTTTTTCAAAGTGAACATTTTATTCCCCATGCAAATGAAGGACCAGGATGATATGCTCTTGGCAATTTATGTTTGTTAAAGGGCCAATCACTATATTCTACACCAACTGGAACATTTTTCAGGCTGGCACCAAACAGAATCATGCTCAATCCCGGTCAAATTTAAAATCTGTGTTCAAGTGCTCCTCAAAGCACCAGGATAGGCTAGTGGTTGTATTGTTTGCATTTGAAATAAAGGAGATGGCGCTGAATGTCTTCTATATATTGCTGGCACATGAGACCATAGCTTGTAATCTCCAGGAATGGCTTCATATAGCTGAAGAAAAAGGATTATGATGAAATTTCATAAGTGAAGGCTCCAGTCACAAAGCAGTAGTTAATGGGAAGGATCAGAACTATCTTAGCATATGTTTACAAACCCTATCAGATCTCTAAAGCAGGAGAGTAGCATTCCAAAGTCAAAAGCAACAAATGTCACAAAGTTCCAGTAGTATCAGTATGATGGTTTGCTTCTTGTTTGTAGAATGCCTATTCCATGTTCTTGCCTGAAACTTCAAATGGAAAGAGTCGAAGATACTGAGGTAGTCCTAGTACCTCACTGTTTCTACTATTGCTTGGTGCCTTGGTTGTGTACTAACTTTTTGGACTTTGTTTTAATAGGAAAGTAAATTATTTGTGAAGAGTATCTTGGCTAATTTGTTTAAGCTTTTGGGGGAGATCGTTAGAGAACAAGGACAGTGAAGATTCTAAAATAAGGAGCCACACTCAAAATGCAATGAAAATAATTACTGATGAAGCCTTAAGTGATTCACAAACGTAATGTTGGACTTGGAGCAAAAAATCTCTTGGAAAACAATGTCTGAAGAAGACAAAAAAAGAGTGACATTTTGAGGTCATGGTGCTCTCTATCTCCCCCACTCGCAAAATAAAACTTAGCTATGAAACACACACACACACACACACAGAATTATGATACTGAAACATACAGATGAAGAATTTTTGAAGTGGCAAGATTTAGAGCTCTTTTAACTATAATTTAATCATTTATAATTCTGGATGGTGAATGAGTTTAGATGAGGTATCATTTAGGCGAAGGCCTCAGCCTAACTTTGCTTGGCACGAGTGATGTTTTGCCAGTTCCTTCCTCTTACACAGATTTGTTTAAACAATTCTATTGCTGACAGAACAAAGGTGATATGTTGCGTTAGAAAACTTTGAGTAAAAAGAAAAGATAAATGGTATAATAAAATACACAATCAGTAATGCCTTTAAATGGGAAAAAATAAGGGCAAGGTGACATGAAAACATAATGACACAAAAATGACACATGGACAGCAAAAACTGTGTAAACTGAAGCTTAAGTATGTTCATTGCACACATTATGCAACAAATGCTGAATGCTGATTGGAGACAAGTTAATAAATATGTAATGTGGAAGTGCATAGGAATCCACATGGAGGGAGGGGGGAAACTGGAGAACTACTGGACCAAAAACTGAAAAAAGGAAGGATCAGAGGCAGAGATGATCATCATAAAGAACAGAACTTTCTTGTACCTTGGAATGCAGTAACTTGGGCCCCTACCTATTCTGTCTCATCTGTTTATCATCTGTCACAAATGTATGTTCTGACACTAAGTAACAATTTTGTCTTAAATTTTTATAAATAAAGGTGCAAATTAAGCCTAAATTGAGTGGACTTACGACTCCTTTTCCTCCTTACACTCCCAAAAAGATCATAATGGCAGGTTCCTCCTGCCTGGAAACAGGGAGTGTCCCAGTCTCCACTGAAAGAAAGGGGTAGTCTGGTCAAGAAAGGGAATGATATTTAATAATTCTTAATAAATCTGCTATTGTGCATGTTGATCTCAGTGATGTCTTTAATGCAATATGGAAAAACCTGGACCTGGCTTTCTTGGGTCTGATCGAAAGCCCACTGAAGTTAGATTCTTTCCATTTACTTCAATGGCATTTGGATCAGACCCAGAAAGCACCACGGCAGACAGCAAAAAATATGAGGCATTGCATATAAGACATAGTGACCAAAATAGAGATATTGAGGAGAAACATAGGGGTTTTGCTGCATTAGAAAAGTCAACACCAAGTAGAACTTACAGAAAAGAGAATACATAATTTATGACTTACTACTAGGGCTGTCAAGCGATTAAAAAAATTAATTGTGATTAATCACACTGTTAAACAAGAATAGAATACCATTTATTTAAATATTTTTGGATGTTTTCTACATTTTCAAATATACTAATTTCAATTACAACACAGAATACAAGGCATACAGTGCTCACTTTATTTTTTATTACAAATATTTGCACTGTAAAAAAACCAAAAGAAATCATGTATTTCAATTCACCTAATACAAGTACTGTAGTTCAATCTCTTTACAATGAAAGTTGAACTTACAGATGTAGAATTACACACAAAAAATAACTGCATTCAAAAATAAAACTATGTAAAACTTTAAACCTACAAGTCCACTCAGTCCTACTTCAGCCAATCGCTCAGAAAAACAAGCTTGGTTACAGTTTGCCACAGATAGTGCTGCCCATGTCTTGTTTACAATGTCACCTGAAATTGAGAACAGGCATTCACATGGCACTGTTGTAGCCAGCATCACAAGATATTTACATGCCAGATGCACTAAAGATTCATATGTCCCTTCATGCTTCAACCACCATTCCAGAAGATATGCATCCATGCTGATGATGGGTTCTGCTCGTTAATGATCCAAAGCAGAGCTGACAGATGCATGTTCATTTTCATCATCTGAGTCAGATGCCACCAGCATAAGGTTGATTTTCTTTTTTGGTGGTTCAGGTTCTGTTGCTCTTTTAAGACATCTGAAAGCATGCTCCACACCTCATCCCTCTCAGATTTTGGAAGGAACTTCAGATTCTTAAACCTTGGGTCGAGTGCTGTATCTATCCTTAGAAATCTCACATTGGTACCTTCTTTACATTTTTTCAAACCTGTTATGAAAAACTGTTCTTAAAAACAAACATGTGCTGGGTCATCATCCAAGACTACTATAACATGAAATATATGGCAGATTGTGGGTAAAACAGAACAGGAAACATACAATTCTCCCCCAAGGATTTCAGTCACAAATTTAATTAATGCATTTTTTTTAAATGATCATCATCAGCATGGAAGCATGGAATGGTGGCCGAAGCATGAAGGGACAGACGAATGTTTAGCATATCTGGCACGGAAATACCTTGCAACGCCAGCTACAAAAGTGCCATGAGAATGCCTGTTCTCACTTTCAGGTGACGTTATAAATAAGCAGCAGCCAGCAGTATCTCCCGTAAATGTGAACAAACTTGTTTGTCTTAACAATTGGCTGAACAAGAAGTAGGACTGAGTGGAATTGTAGGCTCTAAAGTTTTACATTGTTTTGTTTTTGAGTGCAGTTATGTATCAAAAAAATCTGCATTTGTAAGTTACATTTTCATGATAAAAAGATACAGTACTTGTATAAGGTGAATTGAAAAATACTATTTATTGTTTATTATTTTTACAGTGCAAATATTTTACAGTAATAAAGTGAGCACTGTACATTTTGTATTCTGTGTTGTAATAGAAATCAATATATTGATGTAGAAAAGCATCCAAAAATATTTAATAAATTTCAATTGGTATTCTATTGTTTAACAGTGCAATTAATCACTATTAATTTTTTTAATCAGTGTTAATTTTTTTGAGTTAATTGCGTGAGTTAACTGCGATTAATCAACAGCCCTACTTACTACTATGTCTGGAAAGTGACCGTAACCTGGAACTAGTCTAAATTTGGGTTTGATGAAGTGTAGAAGAACTGTACCTGGTTAAAAAACAAATATCAGAATAAAGAAATTATAAAAAAAAAAATGTTTTCTCTACCAGAGCTTGATTATGAAAATTTTAACACCTGACTGCAGTATCTCTTACACAGCCTATTAAGAACAACTTTCTATTTCTGAATGTTGCCCCGTCAACACATGGGCTTCTGCCCCTAGGCTGGTCTGTATTTCCATATCCATAGATTATTACGTAATTTATAAAAGCACATAATGCCCTCCCCCAGAAAATACAAGTTATTTAAAGTGGAGGGAAGGGTATGCTCCTGCAACAAATACATTTTATTCCCATTACACATAGCACTGTATGTCAAATACAGAATTTAAATAAAAAACAACAAGTAACAACTTAAGGAACACTTTGCAATTTGATGGATGACAAAACTCACTAAAAGTACAATGACAACATTTCTTAGATGATTTAAACAAAGCTACATTCTGTAGACTTCCTTGCATATATCAGCTTAGGGAAAGTTTCTTAAGTTTAACTGAAACCACCAGAAATTAATCAGTTACAGAAAAACTGGATAGACTGTTTTGACCTACAGCACAAGACTTTTATGAGAGACTATCCAATATAAGTAGAAAGAAAAAATGTATTTTATTTCCTAATACCTTTTGCTCTAGATCAATACCTTTTTTCAGTGTCCTTTTGACAGTCACTGAATGGAATAATGTGTCTCACAACAACTTTAAAAGATTTGTTTCAAAGGTGTCTCCAGCTTCTTCAATAAATCCACATGAAAATATCTTGCTCTATTTGACAATAAGATGCTAACAGATCCACGAAAGTCTACAAAAAGTCCTAATACTTATCATTCTTGTTGAAGATAAGCAAAGGGAGACATTCTTCTAACATTAACTACTAACCAATAAAACAAACTAGAAATCTGAATTACTCCTGGTGGAATTCTGTGTCACTGCACATACACAGAATTCATGGCCTCCGCAGATTTCTTTGCTTCCCCGCAGAAAAATTATTTCTGAAGGGAAAGCAAAAGGAAGCTGCAAGAATGATCATGCGACCCTCCCTGGAAGCACAGGCAGGGTGGCTCAGGTGCCCGAAGCAGCTGGTAGAGAGGTAAGTCACCATCAGGATAGGCGGCTGGGCAGTCATGCAAGTGAGAGAGACAAAAGACAGACAGTCTTTCTTGCTCGCTATTGCAGCATGCTCAGCATGGAGGGGCGGGGCTTCAGGGTGTTTCTGAGGAGGTAGGCATGGGGCAGGTTCTGTCCCCTCAGGCAGAGCAGAATGTAGCAGCCTGCCTTCTTAGTGAATTGTTCCCATGTTTTTGTGAATTTCCTCAGGAGTATAAAACAGGTGTAAAAGTTTTAAGGCTCCTTCTCATTGCCAGAGGGGTGTAAATAACAATCTGGCCTTATAAATACTTATGGTGCTTTCATGATTAGAACTGGTCTAAATTTTTTGACTGAAAAAATTTCTTATCAAAATGTGCTCCACAAACTGTTTGCTGCTGAACTTTCTGGAGATGGTCAGTAGCCAGATTAAATTGTGAGTTTGATTCCCCAACCCTCACTTGCTCTTCAGTTGCCCATGATGTAACGCTGAACATATGGCTGCATATATTTGTTGACGAATAACTAGAAATAAAGGATCAAACTTAGCTACATTACTATTGCAAGGGGGGGGGAGGGTTGGGGATTTCCTACAATACTCCCCACTCCCATTCTCCATCCATTGTACTGTAGTTTAAATAAATTACCCAAATAATTGAAACCAGAGTGATTATATTGCGTTATTTTAACAAATAAAATATGCAGAATTTTAAAATATTGTGCTGTTTTAATTTTTTGGTACAGAATTTTGAATTTTTTGGCTCAGAATTCCCCCAGGAGTACTGAATATGTGTGTACTAGAAATAATATAGGCACAAGATTAACCCAGCATCATGTTGAGCCTATAGACCATAGGAATTAGAAATCTCTCAAACACAGCTGAAAAAGCAGAGTGCCAAAGTGCCAATGACCTTTTTAAAAAGAAAACCCTAAAGACTGAAACTGGAGGAAAAGTTGTTCTGTTATCAATAATGTGACTCATTGTTCTACCATGAAGTATCCCCAGCACTATCCTAGGGATCAGCTGATTATAAACATTGAAAAACCTCTAAAGCTAGCTAGCCTCGTACTTGCCATTTTTCCCTGCATTGAGAGCAGGTGCAGTTCCTACATAAGCTGCCGGCTATTTTGGCACTACTGAGCAATTATTTGGAAAGGTACTGCACAGATGCCTGAATCAGTACTATGCAATACAAATTCCAGATCCCCACAAAGAAAAAACTGGAGACACCAAAAACTTTGTTACCAGGAGACAAATACCAATTTCCTTTTGTGGCAGGGACAAATGTTTAGTTAGATAGAAGAGCAAGCAAGCAACTGTTCTTGCAAAACAACCATTAAAGGTAAAGTAAGTTTTTGATTGTGGTCAGAATCAATCATCCATAATAACTGTTAGTATCCTGGGATAAGTAAATTTAGAAACAGCTACAGTAGGCATAGCAACAATTTTTCCACACACAAATGCAGCCGCTCATCTTGACAAGGAAAAGCCTTACAAAACTAACAGCATTGGCAACTATGGAGAGAGACTATTAACAGACAGATTTAACTGACTATAGCTGAACACTTGTTTTAGTTTTTCCAGAGTGAAATGAGAGTGCCTAGAAAAACTATTGAAATACGTCAAGCATCTGATTCACATGGCTTATTGGAACTAAGTGAGGAAAGATAATTGCATTTTGTTGCAATATTTTGACATTTCGTTTTGTTCTGGTTAGGAACAAAAATTTTAAAATTCTCTCTGAAAGGGAATGGAATCTCATCAACGGGACAGTCTGCATGGTGGGCTGTCCCAGAGCTACAGCCTCTGGAAGCCTTGGGTTCTCCAACTCCAAGGTAGTCCACATGGCAGGCTGCTCCAGAGATGCAGACTCTGGAAGCCCTGGGTAGTCCACAGACCTAGGAAAGATAAGCTGGCAGGAAATCAGGTAGAATTCCACTGGAAACCTGCCTGGATTCCATTGGAGCTTTGGTAAAAATCAAACTGTCTCTGCAAAACATGTGCCAAATCAGCACGTTACAATTAAAACTATATTTCGTTAGTGTTTTTTGAATCAGCTCTCTTGTGGATATCAAACTAGCAACCAAACCAGCAAATCAAATTCTGGTATAGTTAAATTGTCTCTGCATAACCAAATTTACTTTAATCAGATCCTCTCCTTCCCCCCCAGTCTTACACAACCTTAACTTTTAAAGCTAACTAGTTTCACCTTCCTCTGCAGCACAATGCACTTGCAGGTTTAAAGTAGTGTAAATGGTGAATTCTCTGTAACTTAGTCTTTAACCATGATTTGAGGACTTCAGTAACTCAGCCAGAGGTTAGGGGTCTATACAGGAATGGGTGAGGTTCTGTGGCCTGCATTGTGCAGCAGGTCAGACTAGCTCATTGGTTCCCAAACTTTTGTGCTGGTGACCCCTTTTGCAGAGCAAGCCTCTGAGTGCAACTCCCCTTATAATTTAAAAACCCTTTTATATATTTAACACCATCATAAATGCTGGATGCAAAGCAGGGTTTGGGTGGAGGCTAACAGCTTACGACCTCCCATGTAATAACCTTGTGACCCCCTGAGGGGTCCTGACCCCCAGTTTGAGAACCCCTGGACTAGATGATCATGATGGTCCCTTCTGACCTTGAAGTCTATGAGTCTAGCAAAAGCAATAAAGTTTATATAGTTAAAAAACAACAACAACAGTGGTGTCTATAAACCAGGAGAGTTTACTTAACAGCTTAAAAATTATTTTTAATTGCTTTATTTGCCATAGCAAATATAAACACATGGTTAAGACAAAACACAACATAACATAAGACACTTCATAAAAAACACCTATTGTTAGAAAACTATTCCGTAAGTTACATTTTAAAGAAGACATCAGTAACAGCAAACTGAGCCATAGCTCCTCTGTAGAATTTTATCTGTCAATTCAGTGATTAGGCCAGGGATCAGCAACCTTTGGCGCACGGCCCGCCAGGTTAAGCACCCTGGCAGGCCAGGCCAGTTTGTTTACCTGCCATGTCCGCAGGTTCGGCCGATTGCAGTGCTATCCAGGGTTCTTTTAACCCAAAACTTTTACTTTGTGCAAGGTGGTGTTCGGAAATAAATTACGGAAGACACAGCCGTCCGACCGATAGATGGCAGGCACAAACAGGACAACACAAGAGTGCTTTCACTTAAAGCTAAACTCTACTTACTCTTAAGCACTTACACACGTCTGCAACAAGTTAGTAAAACACCCCCAACCCTTGATAATTACCAAAGCTGAGTGTGGCTCTCAAGTGACACAGAGTCAGCCTTTCGGTGGCCAAATCTTCCGTCTGCCGGTGGGGACCGGAAGATGTATCCAGAAGAAGAGTCCAAAAAGAGTCCCCAATCTCAAGCTTTTTCCCCTTATTTATACATTAGTAATAGAATGACATGTTTCTTAAAGAAAACTTGTAAAGTATGCAGTTTTAATGGTCAAGCAAGAGGTTTCTTCTGATTATTGATTAACCAGATATGGGTTTTTTTCAGAGTTCACAGCTTTGAGACCCCAATAGACATTTCTGGGGCACATTTTGCTTTTTTAAAAATGCATGTATCAGCAACTTTAACACAGCGTTTATTAGGAAGGATGCGGGGTTAAGCTGCCCTTTCTGAGGCACCCAAAACTCCCCCTCTCCTGCTTGGTCAAGATGAGACTGCTGAATGGCAAATTTACAGCTTGCTGACTAGGCTGCCTTTAACAATAAGCCATAGTGGTTTCAGGCACTTTACTGGTTTGCCAAAGTCTCCCCGTACAGTGGCTCCCACTGGCCGCAGTTCGCTGCTCTAGGTCAATGGGGGCTGCGGAAAGCGGCGCGGGATGTGCTGGCTGCTACTTCCCGCAGCCCCCATTGGGCAAACCGCGGCCAGTGGGAGCCGCAATCAGCCGAACCTGCGGACATGGCAGGGAAACAAACCAGCCCGGCCAGCCAGAGTGCTTACCCTGGCGGGCCGCGGGCCAAAAGTTACCGATCCCTGGATTAGGCCTTTGCTGAACTAGCCTCACAATATGGCATATATATTCCTTTGGCATTAATTTCGGACTGTGAATCTGGCACAAAGATCTATTGCATGGAATAAGTTGTAGGACTGTAGTCTTTATTTTTAACACTGATAGTTCTTTAGTTACATTACAAGCATCCAAAACATTTGGAATGTCTGACAAGTTGTAAGTTGCAATTATAGCAAGTTCAAATCCTGATTCTGCAAAGAAAACTCTAAAAAGACCACATTTGCACGGCCCTAATTCTACTTTTGGAACTTCCTAAGTTGTGTATTTAAATGTTCAATCCTAATGTTATTTTAACAAAGTTTGGAGGCTCTCCCCCCCTCCCCTCCCATTTAATTGCTTTTGCTGTTTTCCAGGCTTTTCGATCGGACCAACAATGTTCCATTTCCTCGCTACAAAAAACAAGGAGTTATGGATTGTACATACACAAATATTTGTTCTACTTAAATTTAGCATGGGAAATAGTATTCACAGAGGCTTGGTCATATTCCACATCTGAAGTTTTAACTTCTTTCAGTTATTTAGGCACAAAGGTAATTTTCTTTAAAAAAAGATTTTTCTCCACTCAACTCAAAAACAACACAACTTTTATTTTTCTGAGACATTTATACATATAAAAATCACCCCTGGCATACGAAGAGCTATATTGTTAGGCTTCAGCAAAAAAGCATAATTTCTGAGAAAGCTACAAACTATTTTTAAAAGTTTTGAATGGAAAACTATCCACTTCTGAAAACTGAGATATGACTTGATTACAGTGTACAAATACCTTCAGAATCAGAAAATACCAGGTAGTAAAGGGCTTTTTAATCTAGTAGAGAAAGGCATAACAAGAATCAATGTTTGGACACTGAAACTAGACAAATTCAAATCAGAAATTAGGCACATATTAACCGTGAGGGTGATGGCCCATTGGAACAAACTACTAAGAGAAGTGGTGGTTTCTCCATCTCCTGATGTCTTCAGATCAAGACTGCATGCCTTTCTGGAAGATATGCTTTAGCCAAAACACAAATTAGACTTTGGCCAAACAAGTTATTGGGCTTAATACAAGGGTAACTGGGTGAAATACAATGGACTCCAATATACAGTCCGACTATGATCTAATTGTTTCTTTTTGCCTTAAACGCTACAGAATTATTCACTATGTAGTATTTGCTATTTTGAACATTAAAAGACCAATAAAATGTTATTCTAAAACTAAGAAAAAAGAAGGAGTCCCTGTATTTTACAATAATTTGTTACTAGGCGACAAAGAATAAGTGTTCCTGCATTACAATAAACTACGTGGCACCTTGAAAAGAGCCCAATTTGTACCTCTCTGAACACCTCCAGGAAATGAAAATTACATTGCCTCAAATTTGTTCTATTCAGTTCTGGTCACTCTTTTTGCCATTATCATAGCTTCTTGATATTAGGTTACACTTTGATATCTATCTGCAGAGAAACAGACAACAGATTTTCATTTTAGATTTCATTTGAAGGTTTTATTTATTTTGTTTACCTGGAAACTCTACACTCACGGAGTTCCCTAATGAGCAAACCTAAAATGGATAGAGAAGATATTCCCTTGCTCTTTCTCAAAAAGCAATTGTAACAAACTTTTCATAGATTAGGTCACCATTCAAAGCTAGGGTCCAAGGCAGTAAGGTGAAATCTTGGCACCTATTGAAGTCAATGGCAAAACTTCCATTATATACCTCTCTTTCAGGATAAATCACTTTAAATTTTGTAGACCTATTCTACAGCCCCACCTGCAGCATGCCAATTTTGAGACTGATTTGATGCAACTTTGTGGATTTTAGCAGAAGGGGAAAAATCAGGGCTAAAATGGGACTTTAGTTATGGATAGACTGCATTTTTAGATCATGGAATAAGATGGAGTAGAGATTTTTTTAGTCCAGTTATTTGTTTTTACAGCATATTGGTGATCATGTACTTGAATCTTGCTGCTAGAAGGTATCACAAGATTGAAGTATGTATCTGTGTAATTTGTCTTGTCCCCAAGTCAGTTTTGGAAACAATTGTTCATGGTCAAAAAAGGAGTCCAGAGGAAAAGGAGCCCAGCGAAATATCAATTACAACATAGCACGCCAACTCATTCTGGGAAAAACTGACAAAGTAAATATAAACTAGTATAAAATTTTGTTAAGTATATCCTGAAGGGGTCAAACTGTTACAAAAGTTGTAACTGAAAATAAACTCTCTTTTCTGTTATACAATATTAAAATGATGCTGTCATTTGGGAAGAAGAGAAAGCCACTGGAAATCAAAGGAATCTGCTCTCACCACCGGCCCAAGAGCTGTTTAGGTGAACACATTCTCTCTATTCTCACTGTGGCTCCCTCACTCCTCGAGTTCTGCCCTCAATACTTAGCACTCAAGCGCCACTTATTTGGTTCCTTATTTGGTTCCTTATTTGGTTCCTTATTAGGTTCCTTAGGAGGAGAGATGGGAGGACCCTCCTGATACTTGCAAAGCAAACTATCAGCTTAATAGAATGACTCTGCCTGTCAGTTGCCTAGCATGAGCCCCTCCTCGTACATCTTCAAAACATCACATTCAGCCCATGCCTTCAAATAAGACAACAGAAGCAGGAAAAGAGAAAAAAATAAAATAAAATTAAACAAGTTAAAGGTTTTGGGTTTTTTTTAAATCAGGTTTACTATTTACAGATGTCTGATCATATAAATACGCATTCTAGAGCCAAAATTAGTGAGATCCATACTTCAAAATGGTAGTTAAGCTTGTCGGTATTGCTTACTTAGATTTTCAAAAAGCTTTTTATAAAATGTCTCTAATGAGAGTATAAAAGAAAATAGCCATGACAAGTTGCAAAGGTCTGGCATGAATTAAAAACTGGTTGAGCAACAGGAAATAGTCTCAAAATGAAAGGAAAAGAATAAGGGATGTCAAACTGGACACAATATTTAAAATTGTAACTAGTCATTAGACTGCTTCACAAATGTACCAGTTGTGTAGAGAAATGTTCCGAGTACTGTCAGATATGGTATAGCAAATAGGTAACTTTGAAGTACTAATATTCCACTGGGAATCAGTGCTTGAAAACGTTTGTTGTGAGAAGATTAATAATTTAAACACAGGAAGTGGGCTGTGAGCTGACAAAATTGTGAAGGACACAGGAATTTGAGAAACACAAATGAAATTAAAATATATAGGGTTGCATAACAGCAGACAATTTAACTTGAATAAATACAGTAAGACATGCAAAATAATCTCAATTTCTGAAGCCCTGAAGTGTCTCCGTTTATCAAGATCCTCTAAAAGAAAAGATTTGTGAACTGTGTGAATATGAATGTCACCACAGTGCCCCAAAGTAATTTTTAAGAAATAAATAATGAGCACTAAAACAAGAATAGAAAAAACAGATTCAACTGTCTCTGGAGTTCTTTGCCAACTTTATTCACTACAAAGGTCTCTGAAGGTAGTTAGTAGTAATGGTGGGATTTTTGAAAGATAAGAGATTGCAAAGAAAGATAGTTTATCCTGAAAAGAAGGCATTAGAAGGAATTTCAGGTTTTTGAAAATGATGATGAGTATGAGCAATCCCTCCTCCTTACTATGTCTCAGCTACAAGAACAGGTGAACTTTTAAAAATATTACGAAATACATTTTCATGTATTTTTTTAAACAGAAACACTTACATGGTACTGACATAGGTGGTCATTGAGACAAATACTGAATGTAGACTTCATAAAGGGCTCGATAATTTTATGTCCACATAAATGTGTAGCTATGAAAGCTGAGCTTAAAAGCATGATCAAATGTTCTGCTGCAGCAAAAAAGTTTGTCATCTTTAGGGGGTCCTTTCCTCTCCCCCACCATCACAATTAAACCATATACAACACTAAGTGCATTGTGCAGTTTTTAATCTTTTTTTTCTGATTCATCAGGCATTAGACACTACTAGAAGAAAGATGTCAAATTAAACAGCCCAATGGCAAATCTCGTTGCCTACAACCAGAACGTCTCAAAAGAAAATCTTTGGAACTATATTAATATATATTGCAAAGAGATGCAGAAACCATACTAACACAATATGTGCCAATTTCCACTTCTAGAGAACACTGGAAGCCTCTTCAATTATACAGTGTATAAAAGTACTTTGACCTGAATGAATATCACTACCAGAGACAACCTATGATTCCCAATCTTTCGTTCAAGCTCTGTGAGTGCACATGTCTGAGAATAGCCAATAGACAAGTATAACATCATTCTGAAATTGTTCTGCAATATGTTCATAATGATGTTGTATGACTATAATGCTTCTCAGGCATGTTTACAATCAAGGTTAACACTGCAATGCAATAAGCTTTCCAGCTCTTCAAGGCTGAAGGCCACTTGTCTAGGGTCATAACAAGCACATTTCCACATAGTAAAGATCTTTCAGACCAATTGTATTAGGGTTCTGGGAAGTGAAGTTTTCACATATTACCATAACTTTAGTAATTAAAAACTCAGTTATTGCAAGGCTATGATATAATTGGAAAACCCTGTCCTAGAATTTGAAAGATGTTCACAATGTTTTCTTGGCTAACAAAAATGGCCAATATTTACAACAGTTTGTATTACACTGTATTGCTGTTTTTCCTCTATTAGTGTGCCTTTTTCTCAAAGTTGTATTCTGTTGGTGTGTAACTCCCACACTAAGTATGCCGCACATTGCTTATTACTTTGTACTACAGATCCTCTACATCTGGACAGACTAGCACTTTGATGCATTCTTTCAGTTTTTCAGTGGACTTCATTTCACATTCTATCCCCATCACGTTCTATTCCCTATACAGCAAAGCCCTAGCAAACCTTTTAGCAATTTCTAAATCTCACTCTACCATTATGAATGGCTACGGTGGAGATAATCTATTCCTTTTGGTAATGGCTTGCCTATACTAGACAGCCTGTGTCAAAAGGTTCTTCACATCTGATGGAACACCAATGCAATTTTGTAAGTATAATCATTGCTAAATGTATTCATTGGCATATGTTTTTAATAATCTAATTACTCGTCAGCACTTATGCCACTATTTACAGATGGATCTGTTGATATAAACAGAGTTGATTTGACTTTGGATTGCTTCCAGCCTAGATGAAGTTACTTTTTTCTTAAAAATACAGCATCTGCATGTCTGTGTGCATGTCCATTTTTAAGTGCTTTCAGCAACATTTTGTCAACCTTTAAAGTACACCATTTTGTCAAGCATCCCAGAATACTGTTTTAATTTTGAAAATGGTTATGTGTTAGCATATGATATAGCATATTTATGTGCTGCAGGTTCTTAAGATGCACCCTTAGAAGATAGCAGGAGAGTCAGTGAGCTCTCTTTTATCTCAAACTCAACTTTCAAATCCCTAGGGGAACACCGCTTGACTCAGGCCTTGGCTACACTGGCGCTTTACAGCGCTGCAACTTTCTCCCTCAGGAGTGTGAAAAAACACCCCCTGAGCGCAGCAAGTTACAGCGCTGTAAAGCACCAGTATAAACAGTGCCCCAGCGCTGTAAGCTAATCCTCTTGGGGAGGTGGAGTACCTGCAGCACTGGGAGAGCTCTCTCCCAGCGCTGGCGCCGCGACCACACTCACACTTCAAAGCGCTCCCGCAGCAGCGCTGTACAGCTGCAAGTGTAGCCATACCCTCAGGTACCTTGCAATTCTTATTTTTTAAAAAGTCTCTTAATATTAAGAAGAAAAAAGTAAATAGGACATTTATGCGACACAAGTGTATCATCTCATATTCTTTTTACCACTCTTACTTTGAGGTTCCACATAGCTAATCCCAATAACCGTCTATGGGCTTATTGTCCTCTCTCGTTCAATAAGTATTTGTGACATTCCCAGGTACAATCTAGACTAATGAGCAGCTGTGCCACCCTTGCCCTTTTGCGATCTTGGTGCCTTTCGATGCCTTGCTGAAGGAGTTCCCACCTGGGCTGCTCACAAACAGCTTTCCAGCATGCAAGCCTCATCCTTAGCGTATGTGCATATCTACAACATGCCAGCCTTCATTACACTCTGGCTCTCACCAGCCTTGTTTATACTGCAGGGTGACCCCAAAACACTCCCAGTCTTACATTTCCCCCCAGAAATGTATGTCCTGCACTGCGTAGCCCTCTCCTTGACAATACAAGTTTATATAAAGTCCGTTATTTCTTTCATGGAAATAATACGCACACAACTTGCCACCCTGAATGGCATTTCCCAAACACTTCAATTTAAATACACTGATTAGATAAAACAATAAAACAAGTTTATTAACTATAAAGAGATTTTAAGTGAGTGCAAGCAGGGTCAAAAATGGTTACAAGAAAAATACAAGTAAAACACAACTAGTGCCTAAGGCTATGTCTAGTTTTTTCACTGACAGTTTTGTCGGTGATAGAAAAGCGCTAAAAGAAAAGTGCTGGTCTGTGTTCACATTATTTTCCACAGGCGTCAGAGCATGTTTACATATGCAGCACTTGCATCGCAGATGAGAGGAGCGCATTGTGATAGCTATCCCACTATGCATTGCTCCGGGACACAAAGCAAATCATGTGTGTGTGTGTGTGTGTGTGTGTGTGTGTGTCTGTCTGTCTGTCTGTCTGTCTCTGTCTGTCTGTCTGTCACCGGAAGCAACAAATCCTGAGGCGGGGGAGAGGGAGACCCCAACCTCAGCCCCTGGCTCCCTCCCTGACTCTGTTCAGCACATTCTGTCACATTGCGGGAGGCAGCAGGAGCATTCCACAATTATTATTTGTTTTTGTGTCCCAGAGCAGTGACAGCACCGGCTATCAGAACAGAGCTAAAGGGGTGTGGCGCATACCTGCAGGCAGGACTGCTGAGTTTCAAAGAGCGGCCACTCCTGTTTTGCACTGTGGGGCAGCTCTGGAGGGCAATCAGACAGGTAAAAGCAATCAAGAGACTTCCCTGGCACATCAGCGCAAAAGCATCAGCACAAAAAGATTCTTGTTGTGATGGTTTTATGTTTGCACTGAAACTCAGCAGTTTCAGCGCAAAATGTGGATTTCCAATGAAGATGCTAGCGTGTTTTTTGCGCAAAAACTGGCAAGTATAGACATAGCCTAATTTAAATTTTGTTAAAATCAAGGCAAAGTTTTCTCACCACATGCTTTTAGCTGTGACTAAACTTCTTAGGTTGGGACCTCTTCTCCTAGACTCCAATAAACGCTCCCTTTGTCACTTCAGGTGCCATGAATGTGATAGGCAGGCAGAAAGAGGGCTTCCTTTGGGTGTTTGTCCCTCCTTTTGATAGAGTCAGTCCTCCTCTTGAAAATATTCCCAGCTGGGTACCAGGAGACAAAAAGTCTATGGGAAAAGATGTTTCTTGCTGCTTTTCCCTCACCTATTTGAGCTTCCTTTGTTTCCCTTCCTGCTTAATGACTCTTTGGGTTTGGCTACACTGGCAGCTGTACAGCGCTAGGAGTTAAAGCTGTCTTCGTACAGCTGTATAGGGAAAGCGCTGCAGTGTGGCCACACTGACAGCTACCAGCACTGCAGTATGGCCACATTTGCAGCATTTGCAGCAGTGTTGGGAGTGGTGCATTATGGGCAGCTATCCCAGCGTTCAAGTGGCTGAACGTGCTTTTCAAAAGAGGGGGGTGGGGTGGAGTGTGACAGGGAGCGTGGGGGAGACAAAGAGAGTGGATTTTTGGAGCTGACACTGTGTCAGCTCCCTGCCTTGCAAGTTCCGACCGCTTCCCCCACCCCTCTCTCATTCACTAAATGCAAATAGCCTTCTTTGTTTTTTTCCCTCACAGATCAGATAAGCAGCTGCTCCGAAACGGACCCCTCCCCCCCCCCCCGCACACCGTGCTGCTTCTCTCCTCAAGCAAACATTCCAAAGGGATCCCCCTGCCTGCCTCTGCTCGAGCAAACAGGAGCTGTGTTGGTTTTTTAAGATAAGCAGCTGCAGAAGCCCCGAGTTCACAACAAAACAAAGAGAGGCATCACAACAAAACATAGAGTGTTATCTTTACTTAAAAAGCATTATGGGAAGGTTCCGGAGGTCAGTTACAGCGTAATAAGATTAATCACTGTTTACACTGGCACTCCAGCACTGCAGCACCAGCACTGTTCTCTTTATTCCTCTGGTCGAGGTGGAGTACAACCAGCGCTGTAGCCAGGGAGATACAGCGCTGTATGTGCCTTGCCAGTGTGGACGGGGAGTAAGTTACAGCGCTGTAAAGCCACCACCAGCGCTGTAACTCTCAAGTGTAGCCAAGCCCTTTACTGTTTAAATGCAAATTAAGTAGAACACACATTCCTTTGTTTGAGAAAGATTTGTTTGCCAATCTCAGTTTGGAATACGTATTAATTACACCATACAGTGGAATCTTATAAACTTCTATTACAATGGTGCCACATACATTGTATCAGGACAATAATGACGAGAAAATTATGAATTTTCAAATTATACCTCACAAGGCATACTTTGTATAAAGATTATTACAATAGTATGCAAAGGGTGAATACAAAGGTACAGTCTGTCACTGTATTATATCCAGATAATCAAGTAAAATTGTTGAGATAGGGATTGGTCTTTATTTGTTCTGTAAAGCAGCATACACACCTATGGCACTATATTAAGATAATATTCAAAATAAGTTTAGAGGCCTACATATACATATACAGAATACCTGTCAGTAAGTTCTGAATCAAATAAGAATCATTTTCTTTTTTCCACTGAGCTTAGCTTCATGCAAATCAGAATGTTGCTTCATAATCCCCTCATTCTCATTAGATCAATAATTGTGGTACTGAATATTAGTACCTGTTAACAATTCAGGGCAGGGACAAAACTTTCCCACCTGGATTAAGCTTTTTAAGTATTCATAGTTTTAACAAGGAAACAAAAACAAAGTTAGGAAAATAGCCAAAGCCTGATTCCCCTGCACTAGCCCACTGTTGGATCTAGTTAAAGTATAGTAATATAAAAGAATAAGAGTAGAATATAATTGTTAAAAGAAATCCCTGTTTTAGATACTTGATCTGTGTTAAGTGAATTTCTCTCTGTTCTCTGCTGAAATGTGTTGAATGAATCTTTGTAACAAGCCCAAGGCCAAAATACCTAAATATCTATGGCCTGAATATGCAAGTAACTGATAAGAATGCTGTTAAGGGACAGAAAGTCTGTACCAAGGGATGATAAGAACTTTGGGAAAAACAACGATGTTTTCTTAAGCTATACCCACTGATCCTCTCATCCCTTGAGAACTTGATTAGGCCTATGTCAATCTTTTAGCAATAAAAAGAGGGAGAGAAGAATTAAAATCAAACCTGTTAAATCTGGATGTAAGAATTGTGAGTGCATGGCAGAGAGTGTTTGTGACAGGTAGATAATTGATCAGAAACTAGTACCAGCCAAAACCTAAGACTCACAACTATCAATGGGCTGAAGATAATGCCGGGTGGAGGCAACCGGATGACTCCCCCCGGAGGGCATGCCAGAACCCACCCAAATCCATCGAGGAGAAGATAGAAGACTCGAAGATAATGTATACCCGTCATAGATGTACCATCTGCTGATCAAGCTAATTAATGGTTACTCCAATCACAAATTCAGCATGAGAAGCAACTTCCATAAACATATATTGACGCAAAGACCTATAAGAACAGGACCAGAAGACTGAGCTCTTTGAGTCTGGTTCTGCGACCACCCTTCAGGAGCATCGGATGCGCATCTGACGCGACTCAGCTCCACTCTCATATCCAAGCCACCTGGCCAGTGGCTGGTAACTATAAAATCACTGCAGAACCTGTGAGAATGTTTGTGTGAGTGAATGATTATAACAGCTGTCAAAACTATTCTGCTGTATTTGCAATAAACATGGTGTTTTGCCTTGTCCCTCTTATAAGATCCTGTTGGTATTATTTTATTAGTGTAACACCACACTAACATTTAATTTGTCTGTTAAATATTTAATGTATCTGTTACTAGAGCTGTTTACATCAGCTATTTAAAGACTACATTATTAACATTGAAAAATATAAGAACAATGTACATTTCTTTAAAAATTATTTTATAAAAGTCACCTTGCACATAGATCTTGTATTAGTGTTAGTTATTTGGCTGGATCTTCAGAGTTTGAGTTCATCCAACTGAATAGCTAATCCTTATTTGCTGACCAAATTACGTGGTCACTGTCAATTTACTCATTTTATTTTATACATAAAGGATAAAAACCAGGCCCCACTGAAATCACTGGCAAAACTCCCATTGATATCAATGGGACAAGGATTTCATCCAAGAAGTGTTTACCCTTTGTACTAATGCTATCTTGAACGATTAAAACTTAATTTTAAAATCCAACTTAGTTTTTGCTTGGTATTCAGATTACTTTTTTTAATTTCTCTCTCTCTAGACAATATGATTTGTCAGTTTTACTATGTTTTATGTTTTCTAGTCAAATTTCTAATTCTCATGCATTAACACTATGCTTTAAAGTTTTAGGTAGTTTTATTTCTAAAAGAACTTTTCTATCTTTTTCAAAAAATTATGGAAACAGTGTTTATTGGCCTCAAATTCTGCAAAACATGATATTGGTCATCAAGTACGTAACAAATTGTTGTCCTTAACTGCTGACGACAGGACAAGAAGTAGTGAGCTTAAAACGCAACAAGAGAGATTTAGCTTAGACATTAGGAAAAGATTTCTAACTGCAAAGGTAATTAAACGCTGGAACAAATTACTTAGAGAGGTTGTGGAATCTCTCTCAGTGAAAGCTTTTAAGAACAGGTTAGACAAACTGGTTTAACCAGGAGACATTCAGTGATCTGAAACGCAAAAAGTCCTACAAAAGGTGGAAACTAAGTCAAATTACAAAGGATGAATATAAAACACCACAAGTATGTAGGGACAAAATTAGAAAAGTCAAGGCACAAAATGAAATTAAACTAGCTAGAGAAAAAGAGTAACAAGAATACATTCTACAAATATATTAGGAGCAAGAGGAAGACCAAGGACAGGGTAGGTCCGTTACTCAATGAAGGAGGAAAAGACAATAGAGACTGTGGAAATGGCAGATGTGCTGCATGACTGTTTCAGTTGTCACCAGAAAGGTTAGTAACAATTGGATGTCTAACAGTGAAAATGAGGTAGGATCTGAAGCTAAAACAGGGAAAGAACAAGTTAAAAATTACTTAGACAAGTTATATATCTTCAAGTTGCCACAGCCTGATGAAATATATCCTAGAATACTCAGGGAGCTAACTGGGGAGATATCTGAGCCATTAGCAATTATCTTTGAAAACCCATGGAAGACAGTAGAGATTCCAGAGCACTGGAACAGGGCAAATACAGTGCCAGTCTATGCATCCGACGAAGTGGGTATTCACCCACGAAAGCTCATGCTCCCAAACGTCTGTTAGTCTATAAGGTGCCACAAGACTCTTTGCTGCTTTTACAGATCCAGACTAACACGGCTACCCCTCTGATACAGTCTATAAAATGGGGAACAACAACAACCTGGAGATTTACAGACCAGTTAGCTTAATTTCAGTACCTGGAAACCTAATGGAGCAAATAATCCATTTACAAAGACCTAGAAGATAATAAGGTGATAAGTAACCGTCAGCATGGGTTTATCAAGAACAAATAGCATCAAACCAAGCTAATTGCTTTCTCTGACAGGGTAACAAGACTTGTGGAAGAAGGAAGCAGTAGATGTGGTATATCTTGACTTTACTAAGGCTTTTAATACTGTCTTGTATGACCTTCTCATAAACAAGTTAGGGAAATACAACTAGATAGAGCTACCATAAGGCAGGTGCACAAAAGTGGTTGGAAAACTATTCCCAGAGAATAATCATCAGTGGTTCACAGTCAAGCTGGGAGGGCACATTGAGTAGGGGTCTGCAGGGATCGGTCCTGAGTCCGGTTCTGTTCAATATATTCATGAATTATTTTGATAACGGCATAGAGAGTACACTTACAAAGTTTGCGGACAATATCAAGCAGGGAGGGGTTTCAAGTGCTTTGGAGGGTAGGATTAAAATTCAAAATGATCTGGACAAACTGGAGAAATGGTATCAAGTACATAGGATGAAATTCAATAAGAACAAATGTAAAAAACTCCACTTAGGAAGGAGCAATCAATTGCACACACAGAAAATGGGAAAGGACTGCCTAGGAAGGAAGACTGCAGAAAGGAATCTGTGGGCCATAGAGCAGGGGTCCCCAACCTTTTCAGGACCAGGGACCGGTCATGCCTGCGGAGGGAGCGCTCGTCCCACGGCTCGGGTAGACCTCCCGCAGGCGTGCCTGCGGGAGGTCCACCGGCTCCAGTTGAGCTGCCGCAGGCATGACTGCGGACGGTTCGCTGGTCGCGCAGCTCAGCTGGACCGCCCGCAGGCATGCCTGCGGCAGCTCAACTGGAGCCGCCGGACCTCCCGCAGGCGTGCCTGCGGGCGGTCCAGCTGAGCCGCGCGACCAGCGAACCGTCCGCAGTCATGCCTGCGGCAGCTCAACCAGAGCCCCGGGAGCAGCGGACCTCCCGCAGGCATGACTGCGGAGGGAGCGCTCATCCCGCGGCTCAGGTAGACCTCCCGCAGGCGTGGGTCGGTTCGCGGCCCGGTTTGTAAGAGGCCGCGGACCGGTACCGGGCCGCGGACCGGGGGTTGGGGACCCCTGCCATAGAGGATCACAAGCTAAATATGAGTGAACAGCGTAACACAGTTGCAAAAAACCAAACATCATTCTGGAATGTATTTGCTGGAGTGTTGTAAACAAGACACAAGTAGTAATTCTTCCGCTCTACTCTGTGCTGGTAAAACCTCAGCTGGAGTATTGTGTCCAGTTCTGGGTGCCACATTTCAGAAAAGATGTGGACAAATTAGAGGAAGTGCAGAGGAGAGCAACAAAAATGATTAAACATCTAGAAAACATGACCTATGAAGGAAGATTGAGGAAAAAATGGGTTTGTTTAGTCTGGAAAAGAGAAGACTGAGGGGAGACATAACAGTTTTCAAGTAAATAAAAGTTTACAAGAAGGAGGGAAGTAAATTGTTCTCGTTAACCTCTGAGAATAGGACAAAAAGCAGTGGGCTTAAACTACAGCAGGGGAGGTTTAGGATGGACATTAGGAAAAACTTTCTGTCAGGGTAGTTAAGCCCTGGAATAAGTTGCCTACGGAGGTTGTGGAATCTCCATCATTGGAGGCTTTTAAGAGCAGGTTAGACAAATACTTCTCAGGAATGATCTAGTTATTACTTAGTCCTGTACTGAGTGTGGGGGACTGGACTAGATGACCTATCAAGGTCCCTTCCAGTTCTACGTTTCTATGACACTATGATAAAAATCTAGGACATACAAAGACTAATTTTGGGGCCAATTTTAACCTGACATTTCTTTCACTTAATGGCTTGATTGATTAGAATGGATGAGAAACTTTATGCAGGACAGGGAGGAAAGCAGCTGTGAACACGGACTTCTGAGGGCACCTTTGATTCTGTTTCAAACAGGAAAAAAAGCAGCAGCTGGAAAGCATCTCGGCATCTTGGATGTGGATTCCACTACGGAAAGAAGAGCAGCAGCTTATATTGAGAAACTAAGCCCTGGATTCAGCTAGACAGCAGCATGCCAACTGAGAGAATGAAGGTGTGAAGGACTCAGATGCATCTGGTTAGTGATGAGTAAAACTGATTTTCTAGCTAGTGTAAATGACAGCACATTCTATTTTCCACAACTTTGGTTTGGGAAATTTATTTTGTCCATTATATTACTGCCAGCATCCAGTACTAGTGCAACAGATTGCACTAATAAAATCTATCAAAAATAAAACATTACAAAATACCATATTCTTAAATCCTCAATATCTTCAAAATTCAAACTAAATATCCAAGAGAGCAGTGAAGTGCTGGTGTCTTATATGCTGTTTTGTCTAGAATAAAAGAAAAAAAAGCAACACATTTCTGCATGTGATATTTCTCCTATGGAAAAGACCAGTTATAACTTAGGTGAGCCTTTGCTTAAGTCACACTTCAGTCAGCATGACACACCAATTATATTGCAGATTTTTATTTATTCTTAGCACCACCCATGTTTTTCCTCAAAGTTCAGGTTAGCTCCCCCTGTACTAATCTTATAGCACAGTGGTTCCAAAGTGTGGTCTGTAATCACTTGTGATCTTCAGAAAGCTAGTTGATCATATGGTTCTATATTCTTACTTGTTTCTGTCTGCTAAATCACATGAGAAGACATCTGAAAAGACATTAAATATTTTCCCAACATTAATTTGCCACATTAGCAGTTGCTATTTTTGCCACACGGTTACAAATGCACAGTCTGCTTTTCCTCACATTCATCAATGGGAGGAGAGAGAATCTGAAAGACAGTCTCTCTATAAGGTCCATATTATGAAAAAGTCTCAAAGAGACAAATAGTATTGGAGTACCCAAACAGATTTACAAGCTGGAAGCTGAGACACTCCTAGTTAGAAAACTAAACGATTCTCACATAACCGTAAAGTGTATCTTATCCATCAAGTACAAACTCTAACAAAGACTTCCCTAAATAGATTCAGAAGTAGGATATCAGAAACCGAGTATTCATCATTTAACTACAGAACTCCTCACTTAAAGTTGTCCCACTTAAGGTTGTTCCATTGTTATGTTGCTGATCAATTAGGGAACATACTCATTTAAAGTTGTGCAATGCTCCACTTTTACGTTGTTTGGCTGCCTGCTTTCTCCACAGCTGGCAGCCTCTTATGCCACCCCCAGCGCCTCCCGTCCACCAGCAGACCCCACGAATCAGCACCTTCCCCCTCCTCCTGCCCCCGGCCATCAGCTGGCTTGCGGTGTTTTGAAGGCAGAAGGGAGAGGGGAGGAGCGAGGACTCAGCACGCAGGCTCCTCCTCCCTCCCCTGCCTCCCGAAGGCCACAAGCCAGCTGATTGCCCCAGGCAGGAGGCGGGGGGGAAGTAAGGGGAGCCTGCATCAAGTCCTCGCTCCTCCTCCCTCCCTCCTGCCTCCTAAACGCCACAAGCCAGCTGATTGCCCCGGGCAGGAGGAAGGGGGGAGGACTCGGTGTGCCTTCCCCTCCCTCCCCTATCTCCCGAACACGGCAATCAGCTGGCTTGCAACATTTAGAAGGGAGGGGAGGGAGGGGGAGGAGCCAGAATGCAGTGTGTGAAATAAAGGGGGGAGGAGCTGGGGGGGTAGAAGAGGCAGGTCTAGGGTGGGGGATTAGGGGAAGGGGTAGAGTGGGCAGACTGAGGGTTGAGCCCCCTGCCCCTGGTGCTTGCAGAGTAGGGGAAGCTGCCCTGGAACCTAACCCCCACCCCCATTTACATTAATTCTTATTGGGAAATTGGATTCGCTTAACATCGTTTCACTTAAAGTAGAATTTTTCAGGAACATAACTACAACATTAAGTGAGGCGTTACTGTAGTATTAAAAACACAACAGTGGAGGCACAGTATTACACTGACTGTCCTCTTTGTAAATACTATTTAACAGGAAAGAATTGTTTTGTCTGTATGCACAAAAATCAACCTTCAGTTAGATGAGAGATCTCTATAAATTATGGGAAATTACATTCAAGAAGAGAGACTAGAAGCAACAAGCAGCATTACAGGTATAAAAGTCTGCTTTATAGAGCCCAGCAGCGCAGTGAACAGGCAAAAACATAAGGTAGCTTTGAAGAAGATCTAGACTGTTCAGAATGAGTTCCCTTCATGGAACAGACTTGGATCTCTTTGTAACATGACAGACCCTGAACATTACATACTTCAGAGATACACAACCTGACCACTTAGATAACACACGCAGTTTAAATGCGGTTTCTTCCCTTTGCTTGGATCTGTGAAATATTAATACAATAGATGATGGTCAGGAATTCAACTCTCTCTTTAAAAGAAGAACTTTGCCTAATTCAAAAGCAGCTAGAAGGATTTTGCTCAAGCTCTTACCAAAAAAATCCACCGTTGAACATAGATAAAGCATGACAAGAGTCATTTGAAAAAGAATGTTCCATGAATGTACTAGTGTTGAAAAAATTAATAGCTATAGCTATTCTTTGGTGGCAAACACTGTAATACTATGGCCCAGGAGGGCATTATAATGCAATGGCACAGGAGAGACTTAACCCAAATGGAACATTCAAACTGTCCACGATAATCCTTAGTTAATGCCAAGGAAGTACTCAACTGAACGCTTAAATCAGTGAGAATTAAGAACGCTTAGAACTTCTCAGGAAGTGCTCATCAACTTCTAAAAATCAGACCCTAAATGTTAAATATATTACCTGTGAATCCACACAGTTGTATACAATGTAGTTAGAGCCATGTCGGTCCCAGGGTATTAGAGAGACAAGGTGGGTGAGGTAATATCTTTTAGTGAACCAACTTCTGTTGGTAAGAGAGACAGGCTTTCGAGCCACACAGAGCTCTTCTTCAAGTCTGGGAAAAGCACTCCCAGCTTCACAGAAAAATGCAAGATACAATATATGCCATCTGTTCTAAGGGAACATGTGATGGGATGGACTAGGCCCAGAGGCCCACACCCGTCCCAAGAAAGGACCTGTGGAGCTAAGTCCTCTGAGAAGTCTAGAAAAGCTACAAAAGTCTTGTCAATCAGAGAGGCTCCAGAGAGCAACCACTCAGGGCCCAGGAGAGCCATATAAAAAGAAGCTGCATAGTCAAAGACTGGCTTCAGGAAGGAACTGTCTGAGGAGTGCAGGTGGTACTCCTGGCTGGCCAAAGGAACCTGCAGCACCACGGACAGCTCAATGCTGGCAGGGACATGGGGAGTGAGGAAGAGCTCCTGACTGCCCTGAGCTAAGGGTATGTCTACACTATGAAATTAGGTCGAATTTATAGAAGTCGGTTTTTCAGAAATCGTTTTTATACAGTCAATTGTGTCCCCCCCCCCACAAAAAATGCTCTAAATGCATTAAGTTGGCAGACTGCGTCCACAGTACCGAGGCTAGCGTCGACTTCCGCAGTGTTGCACTGTGGGTAGCTATCCCACAGTTCCTGCAGTCTCCACCACCCACTGGAATTCTGGGTTCAGATCCCAATGCCTGATGGGGCAAAAACAGTGTCGTGGGTGATTCTGGGTACATGTCGTCAGAAACCTCCTCCCCCCTCCATGAAAGCAACGGCAGACAATCGTTTTGCGCTTTTTTTCCTGGGTTACCTGTGCAGATGCCATGCCACAGCAAGCATAGAGCCTGCACAGCTGTAAGTCTCCTGGGTGCTGGCAGACGTGGGACTGCATTGCTACACAGCAGCAGCTCATTGCCTTTTGGCAGCAGACGGTGCGTTACGACTGGTAGCCGTCGTACTCCTGAGGGCTCTTTTAACCAACCTCGGTGAGGTCAGTCAGGGGCGTCTGGGCAGACATGGGAGTGACTCAGCCAGGTCATTCCCATCTTCTGCTGAGCACCCAGGAGATTATGAGGGCTAGCAGTCGAACTGCACCGTCTGCTGCCAGCCTAAAGATGTAAAAGATAGATGGAGTGGATCAAAACAAGAAACATACCCGATTTGTTTTGTATTCATTTGCTTCCTCCCTCCGTCCCTCCGTGAAATCAACGGCCTGCTAAACCCAGCATGGGTTTTGAGTTCAATCCTTGAGGGGGCCACTCTGTGAGACAGTTGTTTGTGTTTCTCCTTGATGCAAAGCCACCCCCTTTTGTGGGCTTTAATTCCCTGTAAGCCATATCATCAGTCGCCCCTCCCTCCGTCAGAGCAGACAATCGTTTCGCGCCTTTTTTCAGCCCAGATGCCATAACACTGGGATCATGGAGCCCGCTCAGATGACCACGGCAATTATGAGCACTGTAAACACCACACGCATTATCCTGGAGTATATGCAGAATCAGAACCTGCCAAAGCAAAACCAGGCAAGGAGGCGATGGCAGCACCGTGACGAGACTCATAAGGACACAGACATGGACATAGATTTATCACAAAGTATGGGCCCCAGCAATGTGCACATCAAGGTGTTAATGGGGCAGGTTCATGCTCTGGAACGCCGATTCTGGGCCCAGGAAACAAGCACAGACTGGTGGGACCACACAGTGTTGCAGGTCTGGGATGATTCCCAGTGGCTGCGAAAGTTTCGCAGCCAAAGGGCACTTTCATGGAACTTTGTGACTTGCTTTCCCCTGCCACGGAGTGCCAGAATACCAAGATGAGAGCAGCCCTCACAGTTGAGAAGCGAGTGGCGATAGCCCTATGGAAGCTTGCAACACCAGACAGCTACCGGTCAGTCGGGCATCAGTTTGGAGTGGGCAAATCTACTGTGGGGGCTGCTGTGATCCAAGTAGCCAAAGCAATCAAAGAGCTGCTGATATCAAGAGTAGTGAGACTGGGAAATGTGCAGGTCATTGTGGATGGCTTTACTGCAATGGGATTCCCTAACTGTGGTGGGGCTATAGATGGAACCCATATCCCTATCTTGGCACCGGAGCACCAAGCCAGCGAGTACATAAACCGAAAGGGGTGCTTTTCAATGCTGCTGCAAACAGTGGTGGATCAGAAGGGACGTTTCACCAACATCAACATGGGATGGCCGGATAAGGCTGGATTTAGGCTGATTCGCCCGATTCCCCGGAATTAGGCCCCACGCCTAAGAGGGCCCCGCGCCTTAGGCACCTTTTTAATTTTTTTTTTTTTTTTTTTTAAACTCACCCCAGCGGAGCGGACTGACGCCAGGGTCTTTGGTGGCCCCGTTCTCCCAGCCAGAGCGCCAGCCGGAGCATGGCAAGCCCCACGGCCCCACTCTCCCAGCCGGAGTGCGGCAGCCCCGCGAATGCGGTCGGAGCTCCGGCTGGGGCATGGCAGCCCCACGGCCCCGTGACCCCGGCTGGAGTGTGGCAGCCCCACGGCCTCGCAACCTCGGCCGGAGTGCGGCAAGCCCCTCGGCTCCCCTCCCCCAGCCAGCAATCGAAGTGCTGCTGAAAACTGGGAGCGCCGCCCGGTAAGTACAAACCCCACCCCCAGGAATCGGGCCCCACATTTGCTAAAGGCGGCCCTGTGGCCAGGAAAGGTACATGACGCTCATGGCTTACAGCAATAAACCCTCCAGAAGGGGATCTGAACTGCTCCCACTGTATTTTGAAGAGAAAATGCTGCTTTATGCAATATATTTGCATTTGTGCTGCTTTATATGAAACATAGAGCAAATATGCATAGAGTGTACAGAGTGGTCAAAACATTAAAATTGGTTTTAACCATTGACATGCAAATATAAATTCTAAAACCATCTCTTGTAGAATAGTATTTTATTGTAATTTCATAAACTAGAGTGTGTCACTCAGACAGCACTTCTCACATTAGTCTTAATTTTGCTTGCCATATAGAATAATTTTGAATATTCACATGTCTAAATTAAATTCTTAAATAGCATTAACAATTTGGCCATGTAAATTAAGACTGCACTTATTTTCCTCTTAAAAAAATGTGTCCAAGCCAGATTCCTGTTTCTTGCAGCAAACTAAATGAATGACTTCTCTGAATAATGAATGCCCATTATTTACACATACTTAATTTAGTGGACCAATTTAAAAAAACTGAAGACAAGGTCATTTTACAACTTAATTAAGATGACTTGAAATGTGAGGACTATTTATTTCCTTCATACTATAATTAATTAGATGTGTTTTAAGTAAGGTTAAATCTAGGTACTTTAGTGTATTTTAAACCCAACTCTACAGTTTCTTTACTGTGTGACCTTACCAACTGACAGGTTTCCTGATCTTAAAGAACATATGCTGATTTTGATTTTGTGTGAATCAGAGGGACAATCAATTTGTATGCAGTGTTGTTGTAGACATGTTGGTGCCAGGATATTAAGATACAAGGCAGGTGAGGTAATATCCTATAATTTGTAGTCATTTTAATGCAGCAGATGCATCAACAAAACAAACTTGTTTTTATACAGAATGTCTTGCACTAAGTGAAGGTTACTGAACCTTTTTTTCAAGTTGTTTTCCTTTTTTTAATCTAAACCTCCTCATATTTGTATCATTTTCCTAGATTGATTTTGTATATCACTTAAAATGGGGGGCGGTGGGAGAGAGAGATTAATAAACTGGACATTTACTTTCAACTATCCTCATCCTTTCAATGGTTCTATATCTTTGTCTTCAATACGCTTTTTTACAGCTTTCAAGATTAGCACCTGATTGACCACTTACTTCATGAAATGCTGAAAAACTAATAAATATTTATTTTTGGCAGGATTGCCTTTTCTTTTTCTATGGTAACCTACCAAAAACCTTGGCTTAGTTGGTCAACTTTGGATAAGTTCTGTTTTATATCCATTATCACTAAGCAAAATAGTCCATTCTTAAGGTCATTAACAATACTTTCTGTAATGTGTCCTGAAAGCAACTGTATGAAATTATTTTCAATTACTGGACTTGGTTGTTGTTTCTTTTGGCTTCCCTATGAGTTTGAAGATAGGATTATATTTGGCCAATAGTTCAATAGAAAAAAAAATTGCCACTATTTCCTTCACCAATAATCTCTATGACCTCTAAATGCAAGATCAGACATAGCCCAAGTGAATATGCTGTTAACACCACAATTGAGGACATGCCTCTAGTATAGGGGCGGGCAAACTTTTTGGCCCGAGGGCCGCATCAGGTTTCCAAAATTGTATGGAGGGCCAATTAGGGGAGGCTGTGCCTCCCCAAACAGCCAGGGGTGGCCCGGCCCCTGCCTCCTATCCGACCCCCCCCCCGCTTCTCACTCCCTGGCGGCCCCCCCAGGACTCCTGCCCTATCCAACCACCCCTTCTCCCTGTCACCTGACTGCCTCCAGAAGCCCTGCCCCTGACTGCCCCCGCCGCCCCATCCAATCCCCCCTCCTTCGTGACTGCCCCCTCAAACCCCTACCCCCATTCAACCCCCCTGTTCCCTGCCCTCTGACCGCCCCAACCCCTGACCACCACCCCAAACTCCCCTGCCCTCTATACAACCCCTGCGCCCTGTCCCCTTACTGCACTGCCTGGAGCACCAGTGGCTGGTGGCGCTACAGCCACGCCGCCCACCTAGAGCCAACCACGCCACCACACAGCACATGCAGCTGCACTGCCCCAGGAGCTCACAGCCCGCCACCCAGAGCATTGCGCCAGTGGCAGGGCAAGCTGAGGCTCCGGGGGAGGGGAAACAGTGGGAGAGGGGCTAGGCAGGAGGGTCTCGCGGTCCGGATGTGGCCCGCGGGCCGTAGTTTGCCAACCTCTGCTCTAGTAACTGTCCTCTTTTTAATTTGAGATTTTTAATGATACTATGCAAATACCACTGATCACATATTAAGTAAGCTCCAAAATGTGTCAGCTGTTTCGTGTATTGCTATACTTTGAGAAAAATATCTTTTCACTTATCCATGCCATGTCATCTGAATTTTTTTCCCCAATCCCCAAAAAGCCAAAAGGGTTGAAGTAACTTTTGTTCCCCACACAACCAGGTTAATTTAAGTTTAGGTCCGGTTTTCAACACTGTTTCATAACAAGATGCCGAAGAGCATTGATTTGTCTTAGAGTACTGTGGGACTAGTCCCTCAGTTTGACAAGGGCCATGTTTTGCAATAAAATATTTCTGTTCTGAACTTAAAATTTCAACATTAAGTTTTTACTTGTCAGTGGAATTTTCTCTAACCAACTCAGTTTGAACGTCACTGGAATCAGTCAGTAGGGTATCACTTGATTGATGAAGAGACTGAGGGCGTATCTGATGTAGTGAGAGTGTTAAAAAAAAATAATAATTTTTTGGCAACTTCACAATTTGCTCACTAGTCTTTTGTTTCTTGTGCTTAGCAGCTCCATTCAATTGTTTTGATATCTTTAAACACAAATAACTCAGCATTTATATTCCAAACTTTAAACTAAATAGCAATGCACATCCAAAGAACACATGTAATTAGTCAAAAAGCCCAAGGGATTGAGTCACCAGTTTCAACCTGGGATCCACAGACTATGTTTAAGAGATCTGAGAAAGGTTGTCATTACCATAGAACAATGGTTTTCAACCTGTGGTTCAACCCTGGGGGCCCTCCACAGACTGTGTCTAAGATTTCCAAAGGGGTCTGCACATTAAAGCTTTTTAGGGGGTCTGCAAATGAGAAAAGGTTGAAAACACTGCTCTACTGGAACTAAATGAAATGAGTTACAGTGCCATAAAAGGGAAGTACTGTACCTGGGAAATCAAACCACAAATCTTTATATCTCAACTCACAATTTTGCTCATGGAAAAGCTTGCAATTTGATCACAAACAGTATTTCCTTTGGACTCACCAATCATGTGGCTGAGTACCAAATGCAAACAACTGTTGTCACAAATATAAAGTCTGTGTATCACAGAAACCAACTACAAGGATATATACTGTCATGCAATTAAACTATTAAAACAATTAAATCCTTGGCACTTTTCAAAGATCATGATACCTAGTCCATTTTACATTACTATTTAAGTCAGGCACTTATGGTACGCCTGCTTCCACAGAATAGAAATGTTACAGATCTGTAATATTTAAATTCCTTTAAGATACATACACTCTTCAGATAAGATTAGATCCTACCGCACATGGGGCGAGACTCTCTGGTATGCTCCAGCTATTTTGGGCTACTCCATAAACCCAATTTAACTGCCCGAGTAGACCAGCTTTATAATGCTTTTCCATTGTCAAAATGTTAAATAGGAGCTGCACTGCCCCACTGAAACTAGCCTAGTTATAAGAAACACACTCTAACAGAGCAAAAAGATTAATTTTTATCAGGGGCTGTCAGGGTTCCTTCCCCACTCTGAACTCTGGGGTACAGATGCGGGAACCCACATGAAAGACCCCCTAAGCTTATTTTTACCAGCTTTGGTTAAAACTTTCCCAAGGCACAAGTCCCACCTTGTCCTTGATCGCTGCCACCACCAAGTGATTTCAACAAACATTCAGGGAGGGCCACTTTGAGCCCTACCTCTCCCAAAATATCTCCCCAAGCCCCTAAACCCCCCTTCCTGGGGAGGCTTGAGAATAATATCCTAGGACCAATTGGTTACAAAGTGATCACAGATCGACCCCCTGGGTCTTTAGGACACTGAAAAACCATCCGGTTCTTAAAAGAAGTTTAATTTTAAAAAAAGATAAAAGAATCACCTCTGTAAAATCAGGATGGAAGATAACTTTACAGGGTAAAAAGATTTCGAACACAGAGGATTTCCCCTCTAGGCAAAACTTTAAAGTTACAAAAACAAGGATAAACCACCTTCTTAGCACAGGGAAAAATCACAAGCTAAAAGAAAAGATAAATCTAACGCACTTTGCTATTACTTACTATTTCTGCAATACTAGATGCTTAGTCCAGATATGGCTTAGGGAGATGACTTGCTCTGCCTGGTTCCTTTGCTGACTCCGAGAGAACAGAACAAGGACACAAACAAAAACCTTCCCCCACAGATTTGAAAGTATTTTCTCCCCTTATTGGTCCTTTTGGTCAGGTGCCAACCAGGTTATCTGAGCTTAACTCTTTACAGGTAACAGAGGAATTAACCCTTTCCAGGGTAAATAGGGATTTTATGCTACCTTTAGCTGTATATTTATGACAGGGGCCATTCCCTATCTGGCCCCTGCAATCCTCGCCTGGTCTCCTCCTCCACTCTCCCAGGGCCAGGGACCCACTCCCCATGTGCCCCTTCATCCCTAGCTTCCTAATATCAGCAGACATTGGATGAATCTTTGGATACATTACAACACTAATATCATGCTTCCACAGTCACCTCTTGCAACCTCCAAACAGAGGTAAGGTGTGTGGGCTGAATGAGTGGAGGAGTAGAGAAGAATGTACTGTTAGGTGGCTTAACTTTTTGTTTTCTTGCTTCTGTGTCAAGTATACTGGGTGCTTAACAGGCTTACGTGCTTCACACCAAAGTTTTGTTATTTGTTTGTATATCAGTTTCCTAGGGTGATTTAATTTTTTTTTAAATATTTAAAGCATGAGATATTGCACCAAAATGAAAAGCCTCACAATCTCTGCTTCACTTCATCGTTCTGTTCCCTCATTCTCAGAATAGGGGTCAGCAGACTCAGAGCTTCCCCTATGATTTAACTGTAGGATGTTTGTCAGACCCAGCTCAATAATGGAGCCTGAAATTCCACTTGTCTAGACTTTCTGCTCATCAGTTTCCCTCTGCTCCTACCCCTGAAGAGTTTAGGAGCTCGGACACAACGAAAAGAAAGAAACTGGGATTATGGTAAGTGGAATACAGGAAGCCAATAGAAGCAGAAATGCCAAATTGAAGCATTCAAAAATCATCAAACTGACTTAAAAATCATAAGTTTTTTTAGGAAGAAATAAAATTAAAAAAATCACAGGTTTCAATCAGATTTTCAACCACATGTGAGCTGTGTCTGAATACTATGTGGCAAGAGGGCTGTCAGGAAGCCAGTTGCTACACAGAAAATTCAAAGGGCATAAAAATTAATACTATTTGAAATTTCATATACAAAGACCAACTACAGGAAGAGAAAAATGGTAATTTAGACCCCCTTTTTATGCCTATTTGAGAATACAACCTTAACTACCAAGCTGCAACCAGTAGCTCCTATAATTAATACTTAAAGCTATTCAGAAAATGCAGCTGGTGCTGAATTCTGCAGCCTGATTCTTACGTTGTGTTTCTTTTTGTGAGCATTCTCAACCTTCACATTAAAGTTAATGGAAGATAGGTCCATTCTAAATCTGCACTCTACAACCTACACTGGCTGCCTGGTGGTTTCCATTTTGATTTTGAGACAGTTTTGACCTCGAAAGCCCTGACTTGGGACCTATATGCCTCTCCCACTGTGACATACTGCCATGGTAATTGTCAGCAGAAGCATCTTACCTGAAGCCCCAGTCAGTATAAGATGGGGGAATAGGGAGAGAAAGGGAGTAGGCCATTCTTCATGGACCATTGGCTTTTGAAATTCAGTTCCTCCTCAGGCCTACAGTAGTTCAAGTTTGAACACACCACAAGGCTCCCCTAGGGATGGGGAAAGGTGTTGTGGGACTTTACTAGGGATTGAATGGGGAGCATTGATTAATTTTGGTTATAAATGTGTTCTCAGTGGTTTATCTGATTTGAACTGGGGTAACTCCTGGGTCTGTTTGTTTATCAGAGTACTGTATTTTAAAAAAAAACACAACTATCAAGAGCCTTGTTGACAGGCAGGGATCAAAAGAACTTTTTATGTGTGGAAGAATGTGGAACAAGGGTAACGTAGGCTGAGGTGGAGCTCAGGTTAGGGGAAGAAGTAAAGCAAACAGTCGCTCATATTTCCCCCTACACCCATATAAACTTGCTCCATTATAGTCTTCTGCACTCTTTGAGAAAATACACTTAATATTAGGGCTAAAGGGAAAGGAAAAAAAATACAAGTTACTTTAAAAAGCATTTGCTAACAGCAAATAGCTCATAAATCAGTCCTCAGTCTTCTGGTTCTCTTTAGGACTGTGGCAAACAAAGTAGTGCATCTTGAAAAGTTACTCTTAAAAAACAGAACAAAAACACATGTCTTGTGTATATCCTCTAACCTTCTTTTGATCTGGTTAGAAAACTATAAACTTCAAAGGCAATATACCAAGCTACCTTGGGATTGTTTATCTACTGATTAATGGTATAACATCAGGATAAGTTTCTCTTATCAGTCTTTCATTTTTCTGACATTTCATTTTTTTAAAATTTATCTTTTCCATTGTATAATACTGAAAAACTGGCCCAATCAGTCTATTTATGACAGACATGCCTGGTGCAAATTAGATAAATATAGTTTTTGGATTCTTGGTCTATGTGCTTGTAAATACATATCTACATATTTTTATAAATGCACATACATACACGTTCAAAAATTAGTAGACTGGCAAAAGTAAGAATTTCATTTGCTTATCTAGATACAAACAATCATACATTGTGAATGAGTGGCGATAATATACTTTTGTATTATAGATACTCTTTCATATAATCACTGAATTCCCTCCTACTCATATTTTTTTATAATGGTTAACTTTTTGTCTAGATATACATGTGACATGCTGAATAGTCTGCTGTCACACTGAATGACACTCAAGCTTCTCAGTTGTAGTTGTTCAGATGTTTCTTTTTTCATGCTATAACGTGGAAAACAGAATTCAATAAAAGTTTACAATGAACTTTCATACAAGTTGCTTCTTTACATTTTTCTCCTGAATTCCAGGTTTCACTTAATTTCTCTCTGTACCTGTATTTAACATGTAAGCAATTGCACGAAGTGTACTGTCTTTTTATTTAAAGATTATTTAAATGGTCCCCTGAGTTAATGGTGTTACAATAGAAGTGACTATTTACAAAAAAAAAAAGCATCAATATTTTACATATGACTTCTTTAATCAGAGAAAGAATCTGTCTGTGGGAATAACATTCAATAAGTCATGAGCAGATGCAGTAATTTGGCAAGATGTCAGTTTTAAATCTAACTGGAGCAAAGCATTCTCCAGTTATCCTAAGAAAATTAGGTTTGTTAAAACACTCCTATTATTTAATTTATTGTTTTGAAAGAGTCATTATGGTGGCTGCTGTGTGTGTGAATGGGATATTAAGAATAATATACCACATACTAAATCTTGAGAAAATCATTGACACAGCTATCATGGCTAAACTCTATACGTACCATGTCAATAACAATGGCTCTCTATTCTCATATACAGGTAATTGGCTTCTTACATGTCACTACCAGTTATGTCATTATGAAACTTATCAACAATTTGAAATATGTTAAAATCATTTATCTGCAATGTAATGTATATAATCTAATTTGACTAGACTTGTTCGTAGTGGAAAATAACTACTGCATGTATTCAAAGAGTAAGAGTAAGGCAATAACTAGTGAAAGCAGATTTCTTACAGTTATGAGCGGAGAGAACCTTGTTATGGGTTGAAACTGATATGTGAACGTGTCCTTCATTTGATATATTTGTAAGTGACTGTTAAGGGACCACACCTAAAAGAGGATTTATTATAGTCTAGCCAGAAAGTAGCACCATTTTATTTCACAGAATTATAGAAATGTAGGGCTGGAAGGGACCTTAGAAGGCCACCTTGTCCAGCCCCGGGCACTGAGGCAAGATTAAGTATACTTAGATCATCCCTGACAGACTTTTGTCTAACCTGTTCTTAGGTGGGGGATTCCAGACTATTCATACAAATAGTCCTTATTTCCCACTGTATAAATGAGAGAATTTTATAGAGTACAGCGACTTCAGCAGACAAATATCAACCCACTCAATGCATCCTCAGAGCATGCACATGCAAACAGCCACTTGTCACACCATCTCAAAAATGCTTGTTACAAGTCTATTGCACACTTGGTTCTAGAAAAGGACTATTTTAAATTAAAGAGACTCATCTGCATGAGGACACAAGATTACGGCAGTAGCAAACATCAAAACACAACCCCAATGAAAAATCTGCATGAAAGCACAACCCAAAACTAGCAATAAATTTCAAAGCATCATTTCCCTAATGGATGATATAACACCAATGTAAGCAAGCGTTTTGCAAAAGCTGCTGAATTTCAAACTGTCTCAATGGCCCCCCCATAAACACAACACAATGGACAATGAATTAATGGAACTGTTGTGATGAAAGGTGACGTGCGAACCACCTAATATTTGTATTAAGTAAGGAAGGGTTTTGTGCGAGTTAACGGGGAAGGAAAACAGAACAAGGAGAGAAGTGAATGTATTTCTTAATTATTATTAAGACAGGTGATTAAACATTTTAAAAGCTTCCTTGAGATTACTGCTTGCAATCCACCAAAAGAAATGCCATATTTTTCCCATGATGACAGTCCCAAAATGCTAATCTAAAGAAAGATACTCTTCCCTGCTAAACAACCTTCATGAAGGAGAGAGAGAAGCGGGGGGGGGAGAGGGAGGGAGAGCAGTCTTTTTTCTTATCTAATCAAAATTCAAGTTTAACCACAGTGACAAAGAACATTTCCTGAAAAAGAAATACAACATTTTTTTCTGCAAAACAAGTTAGAGGATGGCACTTTCATACAGATCAGCAGCATGCTTTTGGTTTTTATACTTGATTTAAAGACTTCTTTATTATCATTAAGACTTATTATGGAAGATGGTTATTTTTCTCAATACCCTTTCACTGGAGCTACATTTAAGTGATTTTTTAAACCTGTTACATAAATATCTTAAGAATTAACCATGGATAAATTAAGTAGCTCTCTAGGTAGTGGGAGGCATTTTCTCGCCCCTATTTCAGTTAGATGTAAATAAAGATTCCTCCCCATCTAAGAAACCTTGTGGAAGTCAAGGTCCCTATACTGTATTTTTTCTGTTAAGAACATTGCAGGCTCTTAAGATGAGAAAACTAAGGAATTCTTATTTACATACAAGTTCCTCCCTCTCTCAAGAGGTGGGCAATCTTGAATAAATGTTGTTTGTGTCTCCTCAACTACCCAAGTTGTGAAACGGTTTGCAAAGTATGTCAAGTTTTGGGGAGGAGGGGTTATTTACACTATCATCTTTTACATAGTTGATGATGTTGAATATAATTTTGGCTTGGTCAGGCTTCATGTTAGTGGATGTCCTTAGAATTGAAAAAAACAAAAATCAGAAAAAAAATATGGCAACAAATAACTATTAAAGAAAGTCATATGATTAAGACACTGGTTGACCCATACATGGTTAGTGCCCTTAAAATGTTCAACTGATCATCATAATAGCCATACTTAAATACCAAACAAGACAGGAAAATGACCTCATTTATACAATAGGTATCCAAAGCCAGTTACCTAAATCTAGAACTTATCTTTTAAAGAATAAATATTGTCTTTAGTAGCAATCTCACCTTGAGTCCACAGAAGTGGTGCTACCCACACCTACCTATAGCACCACTTCTGTGGCACCACTTCAGTGTTTCTACTTCCTTTCAGAAAAACTACAGAGGGATCTTTAAGTAGTTTGAAAAGTCGATTTTCTAAAAGAAAGTTCAAAGGTTCAGTTGAAAGAAGTACTGAAGAATAATGTTGGAAAAAGGAAGGAAGAAGTGGTAGTTTGCTTTTCAAAATTCACTCTGTTCTCTGATGGGTAAGCCACCTTCACCAGCTGAATTTGTCTGCTCTCTCTTGCTCAGCAGTCTCCTCCTCAGGTCTATGTCTCCCCAACCCAACACTGTCCTATTACAGGACCCAATTCCACTATCCATCTCTACTCATCTTCCTTCTGACACATTACTAGTCCCCTGTCCCATTCCTTCCAGTTCCATGTTAGCAGCCACTACTCATTCAAAGAAGTCTGTTGTTGACCCTATCGCCACTAGCCACTCTAAAAGCAGTCCCCTGTCCTTCTGAAGGAGTAACTCCTTCGTCCTACTAGCTTCCACCAGTTCCTAGACTACTTTCTAAAGGCAGAAATAGGTAGCAGATTTATAATGAATCTTTCTGCTGAGCTGCCTGCCCCTACTTCCACCTGAAAGCTGCTCTCTCTCTCTTGCCTCAGCAGCAAAAGAGGGTCTGCAACACAAAGTGTGACCACAAATGCAGAAAAAGAATTAAAGGTAATTTTTTCCACTTCTAAAAAAAATTAACTGGTACTTTCAAAAGTGTAGTTATACTTTCTAACTACACTTTAAAATTAATGAACATTTGGAAGTAAAGCAAAATCTTTAAAGATAATAAAAAATACAATCTCTCATTTAAAACAGCTGCTTCCTAACAAAACTGGGAGTGGATGGGTCATTACACAAACTAAAAACTATTTCCCCATGCTAATTTTCCCCCTCCTGTTACTCACACCTTCTTGTCAACTGTTTGAAATGGGCCACCCTGATTATCACTACAAAAGTTTTTTTTCTCCCGCTGATAATAGCCCACCTTAATTGATTTGTCTTGTTAGAGTTGGTATGGCAACCCCCATCTTTTCATGTTGTGTGTTTATCTTCCTACTGTATTTTCCACTCCATACATCTGATGAAGTGGGTTTTAGCCCACAAAAACTTATACCCAACTAAATCTGTTAGTCTCCAAGGTGCCACAAGTACTTCTGTTCTTTTTTCAAAAGAAAACTGTCTCCCTATATAAACAGAAAAAACATGTATACAATGCTTTCTTTCTGCCCCAGCATACTACAATATCTTAAACCATTATACAGACTTGCGTATAGTGATTTAAGATTTTGTGATTTCATTTTTAACACAAAGACAAAAACATTGATACCACTCAACTCAGCTATTGCCCCATGACAGTTGTGACTATAGCTTTAGCAATATGCCAAGTCTCAAAAGCTACTTGAATAGTCACTGCATATTACCTTCAGGAAGAAACTTGCCTCTAGCCTGTTAATGCCAAGTAGACATCTTTTTTTGGCGGAAAACTTGAAATAATGAGTAAAAAAAGGAAAGTTTGATATCTGTGTCATATTTAAATAAATTCTACTACAGTATTACTAACATAGCTACTGTACCTCATTCTGAAGCTCGTCACCACTTTTACTAGATGCAAGCATCTCATACAAAGTGCAGCAGAGATCCTCTGTTGTTGGTTCTCCAGGGGTTCCTTTTAGTGATTCATTTAGAAACTTCCCAACCTCACACCACAGAAAAGAATCATCCACTTTTTCCAATGACTTGCAATCAGAGTTATTGCCATAGCAATTCTGGAAGTGTTCCAAATGGTTATTCAGAAATTTCTTGTAATCTAAGCTTATTGTTTTCTGTTCAGCAGCCTCACCATTTATTGGCAGTTCTTCAGAGTGATCCAGGTCATGCATGTCAAATGAAAATACTATATTTTTACCAAAGAATACTCTGTTATCACCATTTTGCTCTTCAGCAATCCGTATAAGTGCAGTAAGCTGTTCTTCAGTGAAGTAAGAAGCAATCCGGCATGTGGCATTACAGGCGGCAGTAGCAGATGACGATGGAAAGGGCCCAAACATCTGCTTGATTGCCTTTGTTTCATCACGACCGACGCATTCCTTCATGTGAAACGTCTTAAAGAGAAAAACAGCTCCACTTTCAATTGCTTCTTGTCCATTTTCAGCTCCTACTGTGCACAAAAATGAAAAAAAAACTTTACTACCTAAATTCTAACAACTAAAATAATTCTCTTTTACTGCCTATCACATAACTATATTCAATTTGTTGTTCCAAATACTGTTATATGAGCAATGAAAGTGACATGACAAAGGTGTTGTAACAATAAAGCATCTAGCTTTTACTCTTTTTAGTTGTACTTTTATTTATTAAGTATTTCTATGTCTATCACCTTGGTATCCGATATGAACTTTAAAAAAAACAAAACCATTCTCACACTGTCAATATTCTTTGTACAAACTAACATTTTTAAAAATTGGAGAAGGTGTTGAGGATGCAAATCAAGCAACCTGACTGAACGTTCTAAATTACTTTAGAACACAAGATCAAGCCAAAGCTCTTCTCTGCTCCTCTAACTCAATTCAGCCACTAGGCATTTACTGCATACTGTACAATACATGCATTCTATTTTTAGAACAAGTGCAACATCATGTTTATCTGTATCAGTTAATGCTGGAGACAGATATTTTGTTTATGGACAAAAACAAATTTACAGTGTGCTCAAATCAGCAAAAGCATAAAGAATATTAATTTTATCATTTATATTTATAAATCAGTGTCAATAAGAGCTTCTTAGGGAACCAAACGCCAAGAGAACCTTTAATTTAGTTGTTGCTGGTTTTGCTGATGATTTCATTTGCCTTGTTCTTGACTTGTCTCTTTTCATAAGCAATATGTAAATATACTAATTTATGGTGAAATGATGAATTATGTAATTTTGGCAGACACTGTATACCCCTAAGTTTTGTTTATTTGCTTATCGCTGTTCTGGGGTAAAAACAAAAAACAAAGAGAAACCCAAAACATCTTTTGTACTAAATTAGTTTTAATACTTCAGGTGCTTTGGGAAGCAAAAGGGCAAACAATAAATTTAATTTAATAATTTCTAATGAGTGCACTCAATACTGGGCTGCTCCCTGGTTACTTTTAATCCCTTTAAAATGTTTCATTACTAGACACAGATATCCTAGGAATCCAATGACAAAAAAAAATGTACCCACAAACACCTCAAATATTCATGCTTAAGTACAAATCATGTTCCTTAAAGTCACCAAGAATATTATGGATGCTCTATATCGTTGAAAAATTTCAGGTGTTTTTCGTTCATAGGCTATGGAGCAATTACTTCTTTGTATCCCAGTAGAACAAATAATGCTGCCACTCAGTGCAAGTTAGAAATATTTAATCAGAACTAAGACAACTCTGAATGCTGATGATTGGCTAACTAAAAGTGATAGCAACTGTGCCTGTCTGAAGACATTGGTCTTGAGTTTAAAGCACAATAGCATGGCAGCCTGAACTTCTCTCTATATCTAGGGTGGAATAAGCTAGATCTCTCCTTGCTCTCTCAGCAATGCAAGCTGAGTTAATCTAGTCAGCACCAAAATATTAAAAAAAAATATCCTTAGGAATTCTAATAGGCTTCAATCAAATTAATTCTGAGATCTCGGGGACAGCATATCGACTTTTAACTTCACTTCCTCCTCAGAAAAGGACTGGACATGAAGACAAAAAAACCTCAAGAATTCGGATGATGAAGACTCAGTAACTAGTTCTGTGATGTCACCGCCTGTTCACACCAAGAAATTGTTATAGTATATATAGAGCAGTGAATAGCCAGGATTTAAAATAGTCATCATATATAAGAAGAAAGTAATTACAATTAAATTGATTTTCTGCACAAGGATTTAATGGACTAGTTTTAGAAGATGCTAAGAAACCTTTAAGTCAATGGTACTCAGCACCTTTGGAAACATCAGGCCACAAACTGAGTAATGCATATTCAAAATAAGCAAGATTGAAGTTACTTTGAACATTAGTAAAGTAATTTAAAAATAGTTATTTAAATCATTCCTGTAACTTAAATAAGGTAAATTTAACTCAATGAGATGGCTAGATTTAACAAGTTCTACTACTCATTATTTATGTTGCAAAAATTGGGAAACATATTTCTGATTTATTTTAAACTAACTTAGTGTTGGAAGTCTTCATAAACTAAGCTACTGGTTCCTAGTTTGTCAAGAGAACAAACCTTGTTTGGTCCTGGCTAAAAGATAAACGGTGAAGGGGCATCATTTTGCTCTGCTATGTTAGGCGTCCTTGAACCATATAAGAACGTAATGAAGGGTTTTGCAAGGACATTATGGATGAGCACTAGGCCATCCCTCTAGCCATTCTGCCTATGCTAATGAGAGCACATTCAGGGAAAACTAAATTCTAGGCTCAGCTCACTTACAGGCCATATCACTCCCTTCTCCTAAATGAAATTATTTGGATCAGAAAGATGTTCAGCTGACATTTTCTCATCAAGAAGAACCAGTTAACAGTTTATTACAGGACTTGGGGGGACATCTTTCTGAGCCTAGTTTAATCATCAAGGGAGCTATTTCAACCAACTGATCTTATTGCATGAGAATGGAAAACACAAGCTATGATTTTTCATTGGTGTTTAAAGAGGCTATTGCCTTTAAGGGTTGGAATTTGGGGATTTAGCTTGTATTTCTTCATACTGGGAGGTTGTCCACAGAAGCAGATGAGATGGGACAGAGGTTCAGATGAAATCAAGTCCACTGGAAAATGGGAATCTCTCTGTTTCAAGTCATACATCAGGGCATTTAAGTATCCAGGTTTCTAAGAAAATATTTTCTGGTTTTAAAACTGCTTAGCTGCAAAGCTACAATGAAAATAGAGTAAGGACCAACATCTATGTTAGATCCCCTCTCTCACTGTGATGCCCAAGCAAAGTGGGGAGGGGAATAATAACTGGGCCTACAAATTTACTCTAATTGTGTGTTTAACTGGAAAAAAGTAACTTTATAAAAAGGTACAATAATTTATAACAAACAGTAATTTTATAAAAGATAGGAAATAAAGAGTAGGCATAAATAGTCAATATTTACAATGAAAAGTGGTAAATAGTGGGGTCCCCCAAGGATCAGTACTGGGACCTGTGATGTTCAACATATTCATAAATTATCTGGAAAAGGGCGTAAACAGTAAGATAGAAAAGTTTGCAGATGATACCAAATTACTCAAGATAGTTAAGTCCAAAGCGGACGATGAAGAGTTAGAAAGAGATCTCACAAAACTGGGATGACTGGGCAACAAAATGGCAGATGAAATTCAATGTTAATAAGCGCAAAGGAATACACAGTGGAAAACAATCTCAACTGTACATACAAACTGATGGGGTCTAAATGAGCTGTTACCTTACAATACAGAGATACTGGAGTCATCATGAATAATTCTGAAAACTAGGCCTAACTGATAGACAAAATAAATGAGAGAATGCACTATTCCACCCTCCATTTCCTTTTTGGGTTAAAGAAAGACTTTGGTGGCAAAATATAGAAAAACAGATGGAGGCCAGAAGAACAAGCTTCATCATCATAGCTGCAACCCCAGTCCCTCATTGTCCTGATCCTGAAAGATATCCTGACCAGACTGCGAGAGAGACTGACCCAAATGACATCGTCACCTCTTCTGGCTACTGATGAATCCCAACCACCACCTAGGACAAAATGGGATCAGACTTTAACAGTTCAACCCCATCTCAACCAGCTTCTTTCCCCCCCCAAAGGGACAGGTATTAGCATCTAAAGACTATCAAACAAGGGACTTCTTTCCTTCTTTTAAAAAAAAAAAAAAACTCTCCTCAACTAGAGGTTAAGGGAACAACGGATGTTGTTAAAATGAATGCCTTATTTCATACTGTACATTTCAAATGCTTTACCTTTTATCTTTAATAAAAGATTTAAATGATTGTTAATGGTGTGTTTGCAATAGTACTAAGCAAACCCCACACGATGTTTAACTTTGCTTAATGCTGGATGGTGACTGCGGCCACATCTATACATACAGTAGCACAGTTGTACCGGTACAGCTGCACCACTGCAACGCATCTGGTGAAGACACTCTTATGCTGAAGAAAGCTCTCCTGTCAGCATTAAAAAAACATCTCCACCAGCAGCATAAGCTAGGTCAGCAAGAGAAACTCTCCCACCAACATAGGTCTGGACACATGAGCACTTACGTCACTCAGGAAGGTGAAATATTAGTACTAGGAAAAAAAGTCTATATGGATGCCCGGTAGCAGTGAAGAAACTGCAAGGATTTTATGAAGCAGAGAGCAAAGTGCCATTTAGCCCTCCAATTCATTTTCGGTTGGGAACAAAAAGGGGAACAGAACAATTTGGCCTAATGAACCCAGAGAGAGACGGGGTGTGTGTGCGTGTGTAAAAGACAGAATGGCCCAACTGGCCAAAATAAATATTAGAGATTGCACAAAAGCATAAGGAAATTTGGGCTACTAACAAAACAAATATGGAAAAATTGAGGCAGAAGTTCTAATTATTACTTTTTGGAGTGGGGGATTAGGTCCAGTATAGATACCCCAAAGAAGCTAGGCTGACAAAAACTATTCAGGGACTTATAATAGAGCAGCAAAGGAACCATTAGAACTCCACCAAGTTTTATAATACCCCAGCTATTTCCCACGTGCATGTAATCCAAAGGAAAAAGGGTAAGAAAAAAGGTCAAGGAGGGGATGTTGTGGAACCATTGTTGTGGCTCCAGTAGCAAAATTAGAAGGGGAAAAGGTAGAACAAAAAGGATTAGTATCCCTATAAAAAAAAGGAATCTCAGAATAAAAGACTTGTAACAAAAGGGGAATATCAAGGATAAGAGCTGTAAATGCATTATACCCCAGTTCCAAAAGAAATACGGAGAGTCAACGGTCTCAAGAGTACCATCCCCTTAAGTTCATCCATAACCATAAAAATAGGAGTAAAGAAGTTGAAGCAGATATAATTTAAAAAATGAATATGGGAAAAAGTGGTTATGGAATTATTGGAACGAACACACTTATTTGTTCTATTGACATAGCAGATAAAATCCTGTGAAACATGCCTTAAATAATAATTTTTAGCAAGTGTATATAAGTTGATTAATGTTCTTATATTAAAAGAGAAGGAAAATATTATCATTCCTATTAAATCTTAAATAAAAAGTTGTTTATAAAAAAAACCTCTAGGGAGGAAAAGGTTTCTTCTTTATTTGTTTTACAGAAAGAGCCAAAATCAACACTCTTTTGGGAATTAGCGCTTGCTGGATCCTGGTATGGTGGAGTGAATCCAAAGCTGCAGCATCAATAAGGAGTATCCAAGCGAAGGAAGGGAAAAGTAATATCACAATGTCATGCAAGTGGCCCATAAGGATGATGGATAGAGTGTAGCCTATCAGTCTGAAGTGCCAAATATCAGGAGTAGCCAAACATTAAATACCCAGTGGGTAACCTTCTTCATCCCATGGGATGGGTGAGAGAGCATCAAAATCTCTAACCTTAAGTGGATAAAAATGTCAATGGGTCTGGACAAGAAACGGAGCAATGTGGGCACAACTAGCCAACATAACATCAATGCGGCAGAACATAACGATTATAAATAGTGGCCCAGGAAAAGATAAACTTATTATATGGTTTGACGGTGGAAGGGCGTATATCTGGAAGTATAGAGGGTTAAGTAATTGTACACATATTTTGAGGGAGAATCCCTTATGTGCTTTTATAGCATGGCATGCCCCCAAATGGACAAAAGAAGAAAGAGACCATATTGTTAAAATGGGCCCATATTTGTCAATATAAGCAATGCCTTCTTTAATATTATTGATCCATAAGGCGGACACAATTGGGTAGCGGTTCATCGTGTGCCTCAACAAAAGATTATACCAAGGATTCAGTTAAGTTTGCAATGACCTCGGTAGACGGCCAGTAGAGCAAAACAATGGGTGTACGAGAAATATATAAGCCAAGTTTTGTTTTCCGACTGGTCTGAAAGTAGCAGAAATATAACAGGAAACATGTAAGTGGGGTATGGAGGATTGTTGGACCGAACAATTTTAGTAAAATCTTTGCCATATTATGGGTATCCAAGCCTTAGCAAGTTAAAATTGGTCATTATATATAGAATTCACAGTCCATTTTCATAAATTTCTTTAGCATTTTAAAAATCTTGAATTTCATGGTTTCAGACATTTAAATCAAACTTCACGGTGTTGTAACAAAACATGAATTTTAAAATGGCAAAATATAAACACGTAAAGCCCTTAAGACTCATCATTTCTCAAACCAGGGATCCCAACCCAAAAAGGGGTTGCAAGGCTATTGTGGGGGGAAGGGGCGGTTACGATATTGCCACCCTTTCTTCTGTGCTGCCTTTAGAGTTGAGCAGCCAGAAAGCAGCTGCTGCTGGTCAGGTGCTCCGCTCTGAAGGCAGTGCTGCTGCCAGCAGCAACACAGAAGGATAATACTAGATAAAATGACAATGTTCTCACATCCAAGATGTGAAGTTTCATTGTATACAGGATGGAATGCAGTTTAGAGAAGAATACCAGGAGATGAATCAACTAACTGATGTGGAAGTCAGAAACCATCTTTGGCAGAAACTTCAGGTTGAGGCCCAAGAGTGACTCTGTCCATATGAAAGGCCATGTAAGGAGGGCACAAGAGGACCTGGATGGGGCCTAGCGGATGAAATTGCCTCACTCGTGGCTGTCTTCATTGATAGACAGTAAATACAACAAGTAGTCAGTGGCTCAAAGGGGGGGAGACCCATCAGTCCGAATGACACTAAGTTAAGGTCCCAGGAAGGAAAGAGTTCCCGGATCAGGAGGAAAACCATGTGAGAGTCCTTTGAGGAATCTCACCATCATGCCAGGGCAAGGAAACAACGTAGGCTTTGTACAGGAGCATGATTCACTGAAGCAATCAGGTCTGTCCCTTAGCTTAATACCAGTATACCTGTCAGGGGCATAGCCACAGGTGGGCCACAGCCCACCCACTTAGCATCCAGACCCACCCCGCAGCCCCGGCTCTGCTCCCACCAAAGTGCCTGCCCCACTCCTCCCACCCAGCGCTCCAGCTGGGGAGCAGGGTCGGGGCATGACGGCTTGCCCCGCTCCAGTCACGAAATGGAGTCAGGGGCTTGGCCTGCTCCTGCAGCCCGCCCAGCACTCCGACCGGGGAGCCAGGTCGGGGTCTTGTCCCGCTCTGCCCACCAGGCGCTCCTGCCAGAGAGCAGGGGCTTGCAAAGCCCCAACCCCTGCTCCCCTGCTGGTGCACCAGGCGGGCAGAGAGGGGCAAGTCCCCGACCCCATTCCCCAGTGGGAGCACTGGGCAGGCAGAGCAGGCCAAGCCCTAAGCACCAGGCAGGGGGGCAGAATGGATTGGGGAACAGGGTGCACAATTTTACAGGTTCCCCCAGTTTTCTGGGGGCCCTGGCAAGAGCATCATTCCTTCCCCTCCTAACAGGACAGGCAGGAGGAGGGGAAGGTGGCCCTGATCACTCCTACCCCATCATTGCCTGCCCACCCCAAGTCAGGGCCCACCCATGTGTCCCGTCCTGGCTACTGATACCTGGCATCAATTTCTGATATAGCAAATAGCCCAGTATAGCTGGACGCAGAATGTATACTGGCAAAAACTGACGCTGCTTCCCAGAAAGAAAGTCACTTTGTATGTCAGCCTGGCCAAGGGTTATCTACTTTGGAGCAAAATGTCTCAAACCACAGCAAAGCAGTCTCTTTCTGTAGATGTCATTCAGGAAGTCATGTGCAAGGATGTACGTCTCGGATCCCATAGGACTACCAAGGTGATGAGCTGCCATATTTACACATAACAGGTTTATGTAGCTTAATCCCCACCAGTCATATTTACCCTGTGGCTGCTGTTTGAGATTTCTGAAAGAGTAACCAGGAAAGAATACAGGAAAATTTAAGACTACCACCATCAAACTCAGGGAGATAATCCTTAGCCAAGCATCAACTATGAACGAAGAACACCCCCTTACCTACGAAACATCTCCTTGACCCTCATGCTGACAAGGGGTGACTAGGAGCTAATGGGATTCAACCCCACCAATAATGCTAATTGAAATTTTTCCAAAAAAAAAAAAAAATTCTTTTAAAAAAATGGAGTTTTGTTGAAAACAAATTCCCCCCCACCCCCACACACACACATTTTCTCTCAAAGTTTTCTTTAAAAAAAATTGAATATTTTTCAATAAACATTTTCATTTTGACAGACTGGGAAATTCCTCTCTCCCCCCACACCCACCCCTTTAAAACAAAAACAAACAACAACAACAAAAAACAGTAACTCCACTCTGTCCTCTACACTGGTAAAAGAGGTGGTGGGGAGGTTAAAATTAGAGGCTTCTTCTCTGTCTCTTGTTTCCCAAGTGCCTAGTTTCAGAATGATAAAGTTATTAAAAAATCCATTCCCTACTATTATAGCTACTTCTGCATTGAAGTAGATACCACCAAACTTGTTCTCTTCTCCGCTAGTTGATGTGTCAAAAGTAACTGTAACACCTTTTAATTATTGGAGATTGATTAAAGAGCAATAAGAGACAGCATTCTAACTGTATGAGAAGCAACAATTCCAGAAAATGGAAAATTAAGTTAAATTAAAAAGATGTCCTGAGATATGTGATTCCAACCTTAGATATGCATATGTAACTCAGATTGGCTTTAGTTTCCAGGGTATATCTGAGGGAAGAACTAAAGAATACAAAACACATATCAACTTAAAATTTGGTTTTCAGGCTGATATTAGATTACTAACAAATTAAGACTTACCTATTTGTTTTGCAGCCTGTAATATAGTTCTTAAATGTCCATTTACAGACTGCTGCTCTTTCTTGTCCAAACTATCTTCAACAAATTTTACTATCTTCTTCCATGTAAGCCCAGAGCTCATTAACTGTTTATGTAATTTTGACCTTTTATTCTGAAAAAGAATAATCAGAGAAAATAAGTGTACTTTGTTTAGAATTAACATGCAGTTTGTAAAAACAAAGGCTAATAGGAACTGTGGAGCAAGCGCTCGGGGCTAGGGTGACCAGGTGTCAACCGGAACACCCAGTCGAAAAGGGACCCTGGCAGCTCCAGTCAGCACCATTGACCAGACCGTTAAAAGGTTGGTCGGTTGTGCTGCGGCACTAAGGCAAGCTAGTCCCTACCTGTCCTGGGAGATCGTGCTGCACCCCGGAAGTGGCCAGCTGGTCCAGCTGCTAGGCAGGGGGGCATGGGGCTCCACATGCTGCCCCCATCCTGAGCACTGACTCTGCACTCCCAGCCAACAGGAGCTGGGGGAGGAGGGGTGCCTGCGGGAGAGAGCAGCTCATGGAGCCTCCTGGCCACCCCACCTAGGACCTGGACCTGATGGCTACTTCCAGGGCATGCGCAGCGCGGTGCCAGTAAAGGTGCGGGAAGTAGGAGTGCAGGGGATGCTTCAGCATCCCCAGGTTTTATGAGGGGCCACCGGCCCCACCACCCAGCCGCTGGCTCCACGCATAAAACCTGGAGGTGCTCCCCATGCCTATGCCCTGCTGCTGGCCCTCCGCCCACACTCCACTCCCCAACCGCTTACTAGGTTCTTACTAAACACATTAAAACATAAATTTGCCTTTCTTCCTGGGCACCTCTTCTACATAATCTGCCAATACTTCCAGGCTCTGCCGAGTCCTTACCTGATGTTTTAATCAAGCACGACCTTCCAGGGCTTTCTCCCTAGAGCCTTTTTTGGCCAGCAAGTTCCTACTGCCTCCCCTCCAACGGGACTGTCAGCCTCTCCCAAAAACCATTCCACTGCCCCTGCTTCCTGTTCACCTCTCCTTAATGACAACAGGCTCTTTTTAAAGGAACACCTATCCTCTTCTTAGCTGCATTCAGTTAAGGGCCAGAGGCTTGGAGCTAGCCAGCCCTGTTCATTAAAGGGTCAGGCTACCCTGTAACAGGAACAAAATAAGGCTTCTTGTCTGATTGGTCTTCCCACTGCACCATCATCCAACTTCCAGTCATCAGCCTCTGCGCCTGTCCCTCCCACAAACATACACCACAAGCTCTCCTCCCAGCCCCATTCTCCCTCACTAAGCTCATTGTCACAAATCTCCACAACAAGCTCCTTATCCAGTCAGTCAAGTCCACTCCACAAAGCTGTTTCCTCACCCAATGTGTCTTTCCCCTACCCCTGTCCAGTCCCAGTCTCCCAACCCCAGGCTCCTCAACTGACCTCATTCCTTCTCCCATCCCCACCCTGGCTCCTTGTCCCGGTCCCCTACTTCTCACACACACCCAATCTGTCTTGCCTCTACCCTCTAGTCCCTGTGATCAGTCCCACAGCAGCCCAGAGAAGCAATTCCAAGGAAAGCCTTGCTCAGCTCCCACAGCCCCATGCTAGAACATGCTCAGTGCAGATGTAATCTTTGGAGAATATAGCTGCTGAACTCTAGTAGGTCTCTAACAAGCATGTGAAGGCCTATAACTTGGCCAAATTTGGACAAATTTTCACAAGAACAGTAAAAGGCAAATCCCTGACACCATAACGAACGCCCTTCCAAATGTCAAGTGCCTGCTCCAAAGCCTGGAGATGTTAGAGCTTCTCAAAATAATTTCTTACAACTAGTTCATTATGAAGAGCAAATCAATGTCTTTTTCCTTAATCCAAATTTTCAAATGGACTGAACCATCTTTGCTGAATCTTTGCAAAAAAAAAAAAAAAGAGGAGTTCAGCATGAGGCAGTATCACACTCTGGAGTGCAATGCAAACCAGCACGGGTGTGAGTCACTGCCTGTTCTGTAGCGCCTCAAAATGCTCGACTGCTGCTCTCTTCACTGGACACTTCCAGCCATCATAAAAGAATGCACTGAGTGTCTGTTTAAGTAGTCCTGATTCAGTGCTCCGATTTCAGCAGCCTGTTTGTTATACCACTGCCACCCTCTGGCCTGATTACCCAAAATCCCCTAATCCCAAATTTTCCCAAAACCATGTGCTCTGCAATGTCCAATCCTCACCTGGACCATTCAGAGATGTTTGTTTGTCTCTTTAAAGATACAATACCCAGCAGCTTGCCACTTTAACTGGCGTTAACATTCACTTTTCCTCAACCACCTGGGCTGGTTTATATTGGAAGTAAAACAAGTTTATTCTCAAAAGGAAGTATGATTAAGGGAGTTCTACGTATAAAAGATAAAGCTAGAAATAATTACAACCAAATAAAACTGAAACACACTTTCTAGAGACTAAGACTTAACAAAACAAGCTACAGCCTTTGTTCAACATAGTTTCTTTACCAATCTACCTTCCAGCAAGATGGCTGACCACCCCTCCGGTCAGGATCTCCCACAAAGTCAGAAGTGCTTGGTTCCTTTGTCTTCTTAGGTAAAAGATCATTTGGGGTTCTTTGCCCCTCTTTTACAGTCCAGTGCACCTTTGAAATGGATTCTTCTGAAGATTACTTTGGGGAGGAGGTAAAGTTCATTCAAGCTGTGAGGAAAGCGACATGAAGTCTGGTGGCAAAATAAAGTTCCAGGCTGGTTTCTTTCCCTGATGGTTATTGCTAAAATACAAACTGATCTGTTTCCTACAATCTCCTTCCCCGCTGCAATGATGCTGAAAGGTCATTTCCTCTGCTTGTTGAACCTGTTTATCATCTATGTAAATTGCATTTCCATTGCCTCCTAATGTACTTGGGAAATACCTTTATGGTGACAGAACCACATTCTTGTCTAGAGTGGGATAGCTTTAGCCCTGCCTGGGCAAACATAATTTAATAATAATTTCCATGTTTTAATTTGTCCTCTGTACATACGCCACACAATAATATTAATTTTTAGCATGGTCTTAGCTTTCTATTGGTATCTTACATGACACCTTTTAGATGGTGGGCTATGAATGCTCACAAAATTGGGGGTTGGGATGCAGGCTCTGGGATGGTATCAGAAATGAGAAGTTCAGGGTGCAGGAGGGGGCTCCGGGCTGGGGTAAGGGGATTAAGGTGCGAGCTCCAGCTGGGGGTGCAAACTCTGGGGTGGGGATGAGGGGTTGGGGTGCAGGAGTGTGCTCTGGGCTGGGACCGAGGGGTTCAGAGGGCGGAAAGGGGTTCAGGGCTGGGGCAGGGGTTTGGGGTGCGGAAGGGTGTCAGGGGTGCAGGCTCCAGGCCGCACTTACCTCAAGCAGCTCCTGGAAGCAGTGGCATGTCCCCTCTCTGGCTCCTACGTGGAGGCAAAACCAGGCATGCTGCCCCTGCCCCAGGTGTTACCCCCACAGCTCCCATTGGCCTGGAACCACGGCCAGTGGGAGCTGCAGGGGGGCACCTGCGTTCAGGGCAGTGTACTGAGCCACCTGGCTGTGCCTCAGCACAGAAGCCAGAGAGGGGACATGCCACTGCTTCCAGGAGCTGCTTGAGCTGTGGGGGTAACACCTGGGGCAGGGGCAGTATGCAGAGCCGCCTGGTTGTGCCTCCACATAGGAGCTGGAGGGGGGACATGCCGCTGCTTCCAGGAGCTACATGGAGCCATGGCACACATGGAGCAGAGCAAGCCCCGGACCCCGCTCCCCATTGGGATGCAGCCCCCGGGCCGTAGTTTGCCCACCCCCATTCTAGATACATCAGTGAGTTGGGGTATACTGAACTGGTGAGGCCAACTGAAACTTACTACCAGATATCAGTGAGCCTCTTGCTGTTTTGGGATGCTGTTAGGGTGACCAGCAGACAACCATCATGGACAATTTCAACCTGAATGATTTAAGTTTGGCACAATCATAAGCTACTGAAAACAGAATCTTTATAACAGGAAGCATTGGGCAACCCTCACTAGAGGTGTTGCTACCTGCATCACCTATTTATAAATTCTATTTGCTCTCTATCTTCTCTTTTCCCAACTAAATATACCAATACCAGTATTTGTAAGCTTTCCTGAAATGGAAAACCCACACCACCGAAACCATCTCTCATTCTAGTCATTCCCACTGCCATTCTCTATTTTTGTATTTTTAAGGAAAAAAGATGTAATGATAAAAGGAATGGAATTTTAAAATATGTAAACATCTCATTCCTCAAAAAGTACTTTCTCCTTTACCAGTTCCATTTATTCCTCTGGCATCATCCTGGATGAAGAGTAGCAGCAGTGGTAATTAGAAGTGCTGGACCCGAGGAATACTAACAAACATGTTTATTATTCAGATTATTCTATGACATTCAGCACTGGAGATTATTTAAGAAAAAAAGCATTAAATAAAGTGCACTGCAATATTTCCCTCCAATTTATGCTGTATTAGTTGTTGCTAATGCTTGGTTCAATGGATGGATTTTCTTTTAACGTTTCACTTAGTTGCAATAGTTAGCAACAACAGGAATAGAAGGCTAAAATCTGATCTCAGTTACAGTAGTGGAAATCTAGAGTAAACTGAAGTCAGTCAGGTTACTCTGCATTTACCCAGGTGTAACTGAATTCAGAATCTGACTTCATGTGCTCTCCTATGCGTGGGAGTTTCACATTGATCCAAAGTGCCAGATACCAATTTATTTCTAGCAATTTGCTCTAAAGAAGTATCTGGTTGGTTAGAGAAACATTTTAAAGAAAAAAAATCATGCCACAGGTTTTTTTTCTTTACCTTTCATTTTAGAAGTTGCTGGTCTTGAATACAGTCAGCAACTTTTACTCCTTTTGACTTTTATAAGGATTGTCTTAAGGTTCAGTTTCCTCTATAGCTGTTACACTTGTACAGTTAATCACCCTTGCTTTGATCTTAATTATTATTTATAATTACTCATACACAAGCACCCAAGGGGTCCAATCAAGATTAGCATCTCATTGTTCTCTGTACAAACCTAAAAGGGAAAAATTACCTGTGTTCACTTGAACATTACCTTTGTCAAGTAGCAAAATCCATAGACTCTAACCTTCGATCTTCAGCTTACTTGTAGCATTGGAGACAGACCTGTCAGCCAGTGGAAGCAGCCTAGACTCCCTCTATAGAGGGCCCACCAGTTTAGATAAATTAAGATTTCATCCATCTTAACTTCAGTGACTTAAAAATAAGTTTATGCTGGGTTTATAATAGTTATTGCAGACTAAGATAACAAGTTTACTTAATTCACCCAGGATGAGCCACATCTGTAGTCCCTGCTAATGGACGAACATAAGCATATATGTTTCAAGATATGTGACCACTGAACAACATGTTTGATTTGAGTTTCATGCTTCGTCATCAGTTTGCAGGCATACAGACTCTAGTTTTCCACAATACCATTACCAATCCTCTAAGTTAATATTGCTTTGCTCAAGTCTTCCTTTGCTTTTTGCTTCCCACACAACCAAAAGAAAAACTTCTAATTTACTTCTGTTAGAGTTTTCAGAGTCCCATGTGTTTTTTCTCCCAAACTACAGTTTCTGGAGGTTTGCAGCCAGATTACAAATGCTAACATTTTCAGAAAAATGATAATTTTTTAGATTCTGTTACTAACATTGGTGAAGTTAAAACTGGTAATTCCACCCATCTATAGAATCAATTTCTCCTCCAACATTCAACAGTCCTATTAATTAGGTCAGCCTCTAAGCCCCCATAAAACTGTTTAATAAGGCATATATATTTTTTCAAGTTTCTCACAAAGGTCTGCATAAAAATGTTGCAAGTAGAAATTCATCTTTCAGGATAGCAAAACTATGATTAAGATTTTTATTTAACAGATACAAGGCTATAACTAACCTTTCTGGGTAACAAATAAACTGACCACTATTGTCTCACTCAGATATTTTTAATGGTTATCGTAACTGTTGATAAAACTTTTATTTTAATATTAAAAGAGAGTGATAATACAATAGATACACAGCAATTATAGGTGCAACAGGTTCCAACTCCGAAGCCAGTCCAATGACATACTGTATTGTACGCACAAAAAAGTGTGTAAAATGAAATGGTTATTTTCTTTTAATATCACTCAGTTACTGAAAGATTGTCACAGATAACAGATAGAGGTGAGATGACTTGAACACAGTTTTGGTTAGATAAACACAATTTGCTTCCAAAAAGCACAATTTTCTGGCTTTGGAAAGGTTGTGCACCCCCTGGGAGGCCAGTAAGTTTGGCAGGCCATTCTCAGGCTGTCCAACTGCTCAGGGGAGAAAATGTCACAAGGGCATACTGCAGGGAGGTTTAAGAGATGGTACTAAAAAATTTTTTTTAAAATACTCAAAGTGGAGGGAACAACTACCATTGCTTTGAGATGTCACCTCTACCTAATCTAAACCAAGAGCATATTTAGCTTTAAAATGTGTGTAAATAAAGAGTATAATTATCTCAGCAAAATGTAAGAATCAACAACCCACTTTTATTACAGCTAAATGTTCTGTTTCCAATTATTGGTGGAGAAGGAAATGTTCTCCCGTAACACCACCCTGGCTAGACTAAATTTGGAAAAATTTAGAGAGGGAGAAAAATCCCTATGAAAAAAAAACTTGGAAAGGAATTTCAAAAGCTGGTTACCTTTCAGTGAATTCATGAAAAAGAATTACTCTTCAACAATCAAGTATCAGAGGTTCAGCTCATTTTTGTTCATTAATTATGCACAGCAATTATTTTGTTTCACACTTTGTTTCCTATTTGTCTATTTTAAATTCTTAAATTTTACCAATATGAAAAATCTAATTTAACACAATTGTCTGGTTAAAGTATGGCATACACCTTAAGCACATATATACACAGGCTCCCAAACCCTATGTAATCAGACTTCATGGAAGGACCACCGTAGTGGTGTGAAGGGATGAAAACCATCTATTCATCCAATAGCATGTGTACGCTATTTGGAGATAGAGCGGAAAGGGCTTACACCTGAGGACCTGCATATCTCAGTGGTCACCAGACTACTCTGGGTCAGGGCAGATACCAACTTCATTAAATGTTAAGAACAGCCATACTAGGTGAGACCAAAGATCTATCTAGCCCAGTATCCTATCTTACAACAGTGGCCAATGCCAGGCGCTCCAGAGGAAATGAACAGAATAAGTACTCATCAAGTGATCCATCTTGTCTCCCACTCCCAGCTTCTGGCAAAGAGAGGCTAGAGACACTATCCCTGACCATCTTGGCTAACAGCCATTAATAAACCTATCCTCCATGACTTTATATAGTTCTTTTTTCAACCCTTATAGTCTTGGCCTTCACAACATACTCTTGCAAAGAGTTCCACAGGTTGACTGTATGTTGTGTGAAGAAATACTTTTGTTTGTTTTAAACCTGCTGCTTATTAATTTCATTTGGTGACCCCTAGTTCTTGTGTTATGAGAAGGAGCAAATAACACTTCCTTATTTACTTTCTCCACACCAGTCATGATTTTATAAACCTCTATCATATCCCTCCATTAGTCATCTCTTTTCCAAGCTGAAAAGTCCCAGTCTTATTAATCACTCCTCATATGGCAGCCATTCCATATCCGTAATCATCTTTGTTATCCTTTTCTGAAACTTTTCCAATTCCAATATATCTTTTTTGAGATGGGGCGACCACATCTGCACATAGTATTCAAGATGTGGGCGTATCATGGATTTATGTGGAGGGAATATGATATTTTCTGTCTTATTATCTATCCCTTTCTTAATGATTCCCAACATTCTGACACTTTTTTGACTGCCGCTGCACACTGAGTGGATGTTTTTAGAGAACTATCCACAATGACTCCAAGATCTCTCTCTTGAGTGGTAACAGCTAATTTAGAACCCTCATTTTATATGTATAGTTCGGATTCTGTTTTCAAATGTGCATTACTTTTCATTTGTCAACACTGAATTTTATCTGCCATTTTGTTGCCCAGTCACCCAGTTTTGTGAGATCCTTTTGTAGCTCTTTGCAGTCTGCTTTGGACTTAACTATCTTGAGTAGTTTTGTATCATCTTCAAATTTTGCCATCTCACTGTTTACTCCTTTTTCTAGATCATTTATGAATATGGTGAATAGGACTGGTCCCAGTTCAGAGCCTCAGGGGACACTACTATTTACTTCTCTCAATTCTGAAAACTGATCCTTTATTCCTATGCTTGGTTTCCTATCTTTTAATCAGTTATCAATCCATGAGAGGACCTTTCCTCTTATCCCATGACAGCTTATTTTGCTTAAAAGCCTTTGGTGAAGGAACTTGTTAAAGGCTTTCTGAAAATTTAAGTACACCATATCCACTGGATCCCCCTTGTTGACGCACTCAAAGAATTCTAGTAGACTGGTGAGGCATGATTTCCCTTTACAAAAAACATGTTCACTCTTCCAACAAATTATGTTCATCTATGTGTCTGACAATTCTGTTCTTTACTATAGTTTCAACCAGTTTGTCCAGTACTGAAGTCAGGCTTACTGGCCTGTAATTGATGGGATCACCTCTGGAGCCCTTTTTAAAAAATGAGGATCACATTAGCTATCCTCCAGTCATTTGGTACAGAAGCAGATTTAAATGATACGTTACAAATTACAGTCAGTAGTTCTGCAATTTCACATTTGAGTTCCTTCAAAACTCTTCGGTCATTACCATCTGGCCCTGGTGACTTATTACTGTTTAAATTTATCAATTTGTTCCAAAACCTCCTCTAATGACATCTCAATCTGGGACAGTTCCTCAGATTTGTCACCTAAGAAGAATGGCTCAGGTTTGGGAATCTCCCTCACATCCTCAGCCATGAAGACAGATGCAAAGAATTAAATTTAGTTCCTCCGCAACTGGCTGTTTACAGCACAAGCAGGAAGCCTGCTACTTAGAAAATTTTGCTATTACTTTTTGAGTCCTTAGCTAGCTGTTCTTCAAATTCTTTTTTGGCCTTCCTAATTGTATTTTTATATTGTGGTCACTATTACCAAACGGTCCAGCTATATTCACCTCTTGAACCAGATCCTGCGCTCCATTTAGGACTAAATCAAGAATTGCCTCTTCTCTTGTGGGTTCCAGGACCAGCTGCTCCAAGAAGCAGTCATTTAAGGTGTCAAGAAACTTTACTTCTGCATCCCATCCTGAGGTGACAGGACCCATTCAATATGAGGATAGTTTAAATGCTCCATTATTACTGAGTTCTTTTATATTTATAGCCTCTCTAATCTCCTTGAGCATTTTGCAGTCACTATCACCATCCTGGTCAGGTGGTCGGTTGTATATCCCTATATTATATTCTTATTATTCAAGCATGGAATTACTATCCATAGAGATTCTGTAGTACAGTTTGGTTTTTTTAAGATTTTTAAATCATTTGATTCTATGCTGTCCTTCACAAATAAGCACCCCGACTTTCACAATAAGCCCAAAATCAAGCTAATCCCATTTCAAAACAAGCCAATCCCTATAAACTCAACACTCTATGTGACTAGATCCCCCCGGCATTCAGTCTGGACTGTGGAGGGCCTGAGTACCCCCCCACTCTCTCCTGCTCTTGCCCCTGCTTGTCGGGAGCCAATCCAAAAAAGTAACAAGCCAAACAAGCCAAAAACTAGCCAACAAGCAACTCACAAGCCAACTGAGCCAAAAATAAGCCCAATGGCAGCATTTTTTTCATGGGTTTGGCATGTCTGGCCTGCAATCTCTTATTACTCCTGCATGCAGTTGCAAAGTCCTTCTATACAGCCAACCTGCCCCACAGGGGTAGCCATCAGTGCAAAGCTGAAGATAGGGCCTTGCACAAACCCTTCAAGCCAAGGTAAATTCAGTCATGTATGAACATAATGGGATAAGTAGGAAATGCACAAGGAATCTATACTTAAATATACTCTTGCATCCGAAGAAGTGGGTATTCACCCACGAAAGCTCATGCTGCAAAACGTCTGTTAGTCTATAAGGTGCCACAGGATTCTTTGCTGCTTCTACAGAACCAGACTAACACGGCTACCCCTCTGATACTATACTTAAATAGTCTTCCTGATCTTGCCATTAACAAAACAACAGTTTACCTTAAGGAAACAGAATTAATAGACTCTTACAATATACACTAGAATTTAAAACAAAAAAAACTAAGAAGATAAAACTTAGTATCTTTACCATTAAGTCATCCGATTCTTCACTATAATCATCTTGTTTAGTGACATTTGAAAAGGAGCGTAAAGCTCCCGTAAGACGAGGTAAGGCCATCTGTTACTCATTCAGTGATCCATACGATGAGAAATTAAGTCACACTCCAACTTGTAGAAACCTAAAAGAGAACAAAAAGAACAAATTAAACTTTGCTGATACTTTAAAAACAAATTAATATAAGTCTACCTTCATACAGGTAGAGACAGACATTATTTTTGAGCAGGGGTTCTCAAACTTCATTTCACCGTGACCCTTCTGACAAAAAAATTTCTACTCGACCCCACAAGAGGGGAACGAAGCCGAAGCCAAAGCCCAAGCCCCACTACCCCGGGCAGGGGGAGGCCAAGCCCAAGGGCTTCAGTCCCAGGTGGGGGGCATGTAACCTGAGCCCTGCCACCCAGGGCTAAAGACCTTGGGCTTTGGCCCCAGGCAGTGGGGCTCTGACTTCGGCTTTGGCCCGAGGTCCCAGAAAGTTGAACACCAGCCCTGGCGATCCCATTAAAACAGGGTCCTGACCCACAATTTGAGAACCACTACTTTTGAGTATTGAGAACTATGCTAGGGACTTCGTGCAAGCAACTAAAAGCAGGGTCCTTTCCTTGACATACTTACAACATAGATTCAAAAACAACACAAGCGAGGGTCACAAACAGGCAAAAATACCAAGTATGGAGAAGGAAATGGGAAAATAGATAAAGGGACAGAAACTACAAGGATCATAATAAAATAAGATGATGGGGTTACTCTGGATGGCTTCTCCCCCTCCCCCGTTGCCTAGATGAACTAAAGTTACCAGTAATGGGTAAGAGCATAAATTATTTCTTTATCATTATCAACACAGAGGTATTACAGTAAATCTGTGTGACTAACATAGTGACAAACAATTACTATCTATTTGGGAATTCATTTTCAAATCAGCAGATTTCAGTTCATTCAACTGTTTCCAGCAATGAAAAAAGAGCGCTTCACCATTACACTGTTACTCTCTTGTACCTTCTCCCTTGGCAATGACTCCACAATTTTTAGACAGGCAATCAAGAGATCATGCAAAGTAATTAAAAAGTGTCACTTTTACTCAAAATGAGGTTCACTATATTCACCCTTCTAAACTCTCATAAAAAAAAAAGGAAAAACAAAATGTTACTGCACAACTAAAAAGGCAATGCCTCAGGCTACATTCACTTACACACATGAAAACACACTTCTGATTTTCTGCAGTACCACTTTTTCTACAGTGTCTCAGGAACACCTTTTTTTTAATATATTGTGTTCATTCTTTTTTTACAATGTGATGTGTGGATTCATATCTATATATTTATATTCCCCATTTTATAATCCTAACTTCAAGTTTCTTCAATCCAATGTCTGCAACCACAATTACTAGTGATAAGAGAGGGACATTGTTTTAGATTTACTTTTAAACTTCTATTAATGCTACTACTCATCTAATAGTCTGAACACAATAATCCTTCCAAACATGTTTAAAGAGCCATTTAGATTTTTTTTAAAACATTATTTAGTGAGATCTAGTCTAGAAACAGAGCAGCAAAAGTGATAAAGTGAATTTGCTTTATTAGTCGTATATTATCTGGAAAAATAAATTGTATTTTTCTTTTGGTACTGGTAGTTTTCCAAGTCTCCTTAACATTAATCAGTGTTTTACAGCTACATCCACATTTTTGTCATAAATCTTACAAGTCAGTCTTAAAGTAAATCCAAGTGTAGTGTTCAAAAACTATTACATTACAGAGAAATGCCATCAAATTGAGTATAGGGTCTCTTGTCACACGACCAACTCGCATTTCAAGCAACAAATAAGTTCAATGAAAAACACACCAAGGAAGAGCCTTTCAGCTCTAATTCAAACCCCAGCCGAGGCCACCAAAAGATGTAATCCGTTAGATGGTTAGTGACTCCGTGACTTATATAAATTAGTCATCTCTGCATAGCTTCTAGTGAAAAGGCACTCTCATCACTAAAACCATCATTACAAATACCATACATTTAGCTAACAACCAGTGCTTCCCGAACTTTTGAAAAAACTGAGTGCCCACTTCAGGAAAATAAACCCATTGTACCCTTCAAGCCCCTCCCCCCACCCCAACCTCACCATGTGTTAGTGTGACACTGGCAGAGCAGGTGCCAATTCATACCAAGATCCCCATATCTCCACTGAATACTGACAAATACCTAGCTGGTCAGCCAGTCTGACTCACCTGTGTGTTAGTATTATTAAAATAGGTATTAGAGGAATAAAAATTTGCTTAGTGTTTAGACTTTATTGAATGCTTTTAAATTCTTGCATGCATTAATCTCATATAACATCTGTATCCCATACGTACAGTAATATTTAACCATTTGTATTGTAAGTCACCAGACAGGAGAGAATGATTAATAGTGTGAAATACTAGTCTCCAACAGAAGTTGTTACGGTCCTGTCTGACAAAGAAGGCCCATCCACACCAGAAGGACTAGAGTGAAACATTAAAAAGGGACAAAAGACTGTTTACTCTCCCCACCTCATGGAGATGAGATTTACCCATCAACTGAGTTTGCAACTTGAAGTGGAAGGAGGAAAGGAAATAAAACCCCCTAACAGGAAGAACTGGATCCTTATACTGTGTGTGGACTTTCTGGGACAAGGATCACTAGACATAAGCAAAAGATGTCCAGTGCTTAGCCTAGGTTAGCCCAAAAGGACACGGAGAGCTTGCTTATTATAGACTTTTTTAAATTTACGACTGGAACTGATTTGTCTGTATGTGTCTGTACCTGTGTGAACTTTGTAAGTAACTCATTTCCTTTTCCTATATAATCACTCTCTACATAGTTTATTAAAGGATTGGCTTTAGGAGATGGCTTTGGTGTAGATCTAAAGTGCTACTGACCTGAGGAAGTGACTGGTCCTTTGGGACTTGGAGTAACCTGAATATGATTGTGATACTTGGTGTAAGGGACCACCTACCACAAACATAAGCTTACCTGGGTGGCAAGACAGATTACCCAACGGTACTCCTTATTTAGGCTGTTACAGTGCCTGAGGAGTTTACACTTGACAATTGGTTAATGAAATCTAAGTATAGAAAACTCAGCCAATTTGGGGTTTGTGCCATGGTTCTTGACAGTCTGCCCTTTGGGTGGTACTCCTGCTCTTGAGCCACTGCTGGACAGCTTGATAGTTAGGTGATCCCATCTTAACATTTTCACCTTCCACACACACATCCCTAACTAGTCCTTCACACTACTTCTGTACTTTGGAAAACACAGTTGTCCATCTTCGTAATATGATGCTTTCTTTCTTTTGTTTTACATGCTATAATCAACAGTTAAAGGTCAACATAAACAATTTTAAGTATCACAAACCTCTGCATGAGGCAGCACTCATTGAAATAAATGTGTCCGCTCACACCTCAGAACTATCATTTCAGGTTCTCTGAACACTCAGGCAAGTCCTGATGCATTGGTTACACGACCCTCATCTTTTGATGGTTTTCACAACCAAACAGCTTTCTTAAAAAATAAATAAAATAAATAAATAAAAGCCGAGATTCTGCAGAACTGATAGATGCGTGTATCCTCTCCCTCCTCACCAGGTAGTCACTTCCCTCCCAAGGACATTAGGAAACACTGTCTTAGATGGTCTCAGAGAGACCACAGAATTAATATATAGACTTATAAAGATAGTTCAGTTTCCCTCCTGACAGCCTCCAAAACAAGTCAAAGCTGATTGACAAGTTTGTCACTGGTCAGGTCTTGTGCAGGTATCAGTAATTCAACCTTATTCTGGAGGGCTCACTTATAAAGATGCAAGAGTAAAATTTGCGTTTTTAAATGTTAAGCTCTTTGGGACAGTCACTGTCTTATTTTATGTTTGGGCAGTGACAAGTGCGGAGGACCCAATCCTGAACGAAGCTTCTGGGTGCTACTGTAACAAATAATTATAATAAGTGAAAAAACAACTGGTTTCAATTACTTTGTTTTAAAAGTCACCATTTGATGTGAAGTTGACATACATATTCTGTTAAACATTTTAAATCCTAATGTTACTAGAGGCACCATGCTTTATGACAAAGAACTGAAACTCAAGAGATGGCCAACTCTGTACCTTGATTTGTTATGTTACCATGAAAAAGCCACTTACGTACTCGACACGTGAATTTCTACATCTGTAATAACGGGATTCAGAGAGCTTTGTAAAGAGCTGTGAAATCTACAGATGAAGTCTAGTATATTTTAAAAATAAGTATAATAAAAGTATGTGATTTTACCTTTGACAATTTTTAAGGGGGGAAGCCACAATAGAAGATTACATTCTTAACTACGATTAACACCTGGCAGGAAACTATTCAGGCTTTGTTGGTTTAAAGGGAAGCCTTAATGGTAAGCCTGGACCATAATTTTAGCAGGCTTTTATCCTTGAAGAAAAATGAAATTCAGGTAGATTTCATTATAGGTGGATGAAATTTTCATCTTTATATTCCAACTGGCTATTTAAAATTTCCCTCCCACTTCTGCCTTTTCCTCAAATAGCACACCTACTTTCCTCCTCTGCCTCTACTTTGTCTATGGACAACTGTATTTTTGACTCTTGTGTATATCTGAACCATAGAAGACAAACTATTTGACCAGTATAGACAATTAATACAGTGTAAATTGAAACAATTTCTTAAAATATTAAAAATGCATACTTAAGTTTCAGTGTGAGCAAAACTTGCAGGGAAGTTATGGTAAATTCAAATCTTTTTTTACTCGCTAATGATGAACCACTCCTAAATGTTAAGATTGCAACACAAATAGATGAAATTAAGTGCAAAGCAAGGCAATGCACAGGTAAAGTTTAGACTACTTCAACTCAGTCCTACTGTCTTAGCTATTGAAAAACATGACATTTAAAGTGATTTTGAGTTAAGAACAGAAAATCAAGGATTATGCTATAAGTCAAGCCTTTTGTTTATATTGTTTGTGATCATTCTAAATATATTTAATTTCCAATTTTACAGTATAGGTCTGTAGTGTAGACCTAGCCTAAAGGTGAAAGCCTGGCTCCAGTGAAGTTAAGGAAGGTGAGCATTATCACTGATTTCAATGGGGCCAGGATTTAACCCTAAATATTTATATTTTAATATAAATTAAATGTTTTTTCAGGTCTGTGACAGGGCCAGAAAGGGTTAAGCATCTTGCAGGTTAAAAACCCAAATTTAACCTTTAAAGACATATTAGAGAAGTATATAAATGGTAATTAGGGCTATTCCTTATTAATACCTAGCATAGCCATGTTAGACAGACTATAGCTTTGCAATGTAAACTTCTATTGTTAAAGAATTGGAAGAAGATAGCGACTGTGGTAGTCTGTTTACCTGTATCTTGTTACAGGTTAACAATGTAACCAAATGGTTCCTGTCTAGGGCTGTATTCTGTTAATTCAGAGATCAAAAGGAAATATTAACATTTAGACGAATCTTGGGTGTAGTAATGTCATTGTCTATATGTCTCTTCAGTTTGTGGTAAACTGTCTATAAACTGCTTAATGGATAATAACTACATGGATTAACATAAGGTAAATTACCAGTGATGTTTAGGAAATACAGTAAAACGCTGTCTTAACCGGTCCTTTATCAACCAGAAAGCTCTATTAACCAGCATTTCTGATCTCTCCCAACACAAATCTTCAATCTAGTACATTGCCCAGGAGGTTATGCAATTGCACATTCTGCACTCTACTTTTATGCAGCAGCAAGCTGATATCAGGAATTTATTCAAAAAAGCAGCTTCCAGGGTCTGTCATAGGATCATTACAGATTCAGCCCGATCTCCTACACCTTCTACATCTGCCATGATAATTGATGTTGATAATGATGACCCTGGGACACTCCAAGATCCTGAAGTGCCTTCTGAATCATCAAATTATGTTCAGTATAGTTTTAGTGTTGTGTATTTTTAGTGATGTGGGTATACGCCATGCACTGCCCATAGTGATATGTAGTTGTGACAAGTTGGATCACATAAACCCCCCAGAGAGCTGCCAACTGATGTGCCAAGACGTCCTCTGCTCCTGTTTTCCCTGCCAGCTCAGGACTCCAGCACGCTGTCTTGCTGAGCCAGACACTCCTGTCTGCTCCAACACAGACCCAGGGTCTAAATTTCTTGCCCCAAAACTGCAGGTTTACCTGAAAGCAGCTAAGAGAAGTGTGCTTATCTTTAACAACCAGATGCCCAACTCCCAGTGGGGTCTAAACCCAAATAAACTCGTTTTACCCTGTATAAAGCTTATGCAGGGTAAACTCATAAATTGTTCGCCCTCTATAACACTAATAGAGATATGCACAGTTGTTTACTCTCCCAGGTATTAACACATACTCTGAGTTAATTAATAAGTAAAAAGTGATTTTATTAAATACAGAAAGTAGGATATAAGTGGTTCCAAGTAGTAACAGACAGAACAAAGTAAATCACCAAACAAAATAAAATGAAATGCGCAAATCTATGTCTAATCAAACTGAATACAGATAATCTCACCCTTAGAGATGTTTCAGTAAGTTTTTTCCTCAGACTGGACACTTTCCAAGCCTGGGCACAATTCTTTCCCCGGTACAGCTCTTGTTCCAACTCAGGTGGTAGATAGGGGATTCTTCATGATGGCTCCTCTCTCCCTTTATTCTGTTCTACCCCTTTATATATCTTTTGCATCAGGCGGGAATCCTTTTGTCTCTCTCTGGGTTCCCACCCCCTCCTTCTCAATGGAAAGACACCAGGTTAAAGATGGATTCCAGTTCAGGTGACATGATCACATGTCATTGCAAGACTTCAAGCCTTCATTCCTCCCAGCCTGACTCACAGGAAAGCCTGCCTGCAAACAGAGCCATGCAGTCAATTGCCCTGGTTAATGGGAGCCATCAAGATTCCAAACCACCATTAATGGCCCACACTTTGCATAATTACAATAGGCCCTCAGAGTTATATTTCATATTTCTAGTTTCAGATACAAGAGTGTTACATTTATACAAATAGGATGATCACACTCAGTAGATTATAAGCTTTGTAATGATACCTTAAAGAGACCTTTTGCATGAAGCATATTCCAGTTACATTACATTCACTCATTAGCATATTTTTATAAAATCATATAGGCCGTAACGTCACAGTAGTGTCATAAGACAACCTACTGTATAGAAAACTTTACCTGCACTCCAGCTGTAGGAATTATGATACCTACAGACAGATTTCACGATGAATGATAGAAAGGAGCCATGACTGGGACACACCGGGTCAAAGTGAAGGAGCTGCAGAACACCTACCACAAAGCGCGGGAAGCAAACCGCCGCTCTGGTGCTGCACCCACAAGCTGCCGGTTCTACCAAGAGCTGGATGCGATACTTGCTGGTGACCCCACCTCCACTGTGAAGGCCCCTGTGGATATTTTGTTGGCTCGCGTGCCAGTTGACAGTGGACCAAGCCAGGAGGAGGAAATCTTGTACAAAGAGGGTGAGGGGGACCCAGAGGCAGAGGATGACTGGGAGGCCAAAGATGCATGCAGTCAGGAGCTCTTTTCTACCCTGGAGGACCCTAACCAGTCACAGCAGTCGGATCTTGGCAAAGCGCAAACAGGAGAGGAGGCTCCTGGTAAGTGGATCTGATTTTAGGAATTGCTGAAGTGATTTTTGGGGGCAGGAGGGTTTCAGAAAGCAGGTTTGTCTCCCACCTCATGCCTAGACTGAGCAGCGGAATAGGCTGTTGATAGACTCCCGCACTTCATGGGAATCTCCCTCAGAGATCTCCAGGAAACTCTCATGGAAATACTGGGCAATCCACTGCCGCAGGTTCCTCAGCAGAGCTGTTTTGTTTCTTACCCCATCAACGGTAACTTTCCCATGCCACTGTGACATCCCAGGGGTGGGGGAGAGACCATTGCTGCACCCAGGTAAGCTATATAGGGGCCAGGACGGAAGCCACAGGCTTGAAGACCCTCCCTTGATTCGCTGCTCACCCTCAGCAGTGAGATATCTTTCATAATGATCACATCCTCTAGAAAATGTGAGGATAGGAATGATTATCAGGTCCCCCTTACAGTGCTGGCTCTCCCCAAGAGTCATGTGCCCAGTGTACAGCAGGGTCCGGGAAGAGTGATTTACCCCTGCTGTGATGGTGCTGCCCATGGGAGCCAGCTGAGGTCACTCAATTAGGGTGAACTGCAAACAAAATGGGGCAGGCAAACCCCAGAAGCTGGTGGTTATTCCAATACTTAGATTAACCAAGCCAGCACAGAACAGCTTCTATAGTACCTCACTGGTTACTCAGAAGTTCAAACACCGCAGTTTCCTTAAAGTGCCCAGCCTCAGGCCTCCGTCCAGACACACACATCAGACATGATGATGATTACTGAAAATCTTATCTCATCATATAAAAGAAAAAGGTTCTCCTGATTCCAAAGGATCAGCCACATACCCAGGTTCAATTATAACTTAGATCTTACCCAAAATACACACTATTAGCCAATTCTTATTAAGTAAGCTAAAATTTATTAAAAAAGAAAAGAGAGAGTTGGTTAAAAGATCAATATACATACAGACTTGAATTCAATTCTTGAGGTTTAGATACATAGTAGAGATGAGCTTGTAGTTGCCAAAAGTTCTTTTAGAAATAGTCCAATGTTCATATTCAGGGTGACTCCAGTCAGTGACTGGGGATCTCAATCCTTATGGCTTAAGGTTTCCCCTTCTTGAAACCCAAAGCAGAGCTGAGATGAAGCAGGATCGTGTCCCAAGGTTTTTATGCATTTTCTGCAGCCTTTTGGCAATAGGCTTAACTTTCCTTCTTCTAAACATCATGGCAATTAGCACAGGATAATTTATCCATTAAACAGTTCAGATACAGGTTACCACAATCTTCAAAGAGACATATAGACAATAAAACGACTTCACTCTAGTGTCTTCCTAAATGTTAATATTCCTTTTTTGATCTTTGAATCAAAGCTATAGGGATAGACAAGACTTGTTTGCTTACATCACAAGACCTGAGCAAACACCTACCCTTCTATCTCTAACAATGCAGACTTGCATTTCAAAGCTCTATTCATTTACAGATCTTCCTAACAAGTCTCTAAAGTTCGCCCATGGTCAGGTCCCTTTGTGAGATAACTAACTCTTTCTGGCCCTGTCATCCTTCAATGAGATAGTAGATTAGACTCATAACATCACACCTGCCCCAGCGGCTACTCACCATATGTGTGCTTGCCTGGGGTCAGCCAGTTGGTGACAGGTGTGAGTGTACTGGCTGTGTTTTAAAGCACTGAATCAGTGTTCTCTGTGTTGCAAATAATATTGCTTCTGTAAAATGTAGCATTTAAACTTCACAGAGATGACCTTGGGAGCCCAGCCTCCCTCTTTGTTATCAGTGGCAGAACTGGCTGCACAGAATTAGAAAGCGGCCACGAAGAACTAAGGAGGACTTTCTCTGTGAGGTTATGATGCACTCTACTGCCAAGAAACAGGAATTGAAGGCTCTTAAACGTTATAGAGCACCAAGTGGACACGCTACTGGCGATACTAGCTCTTTAAGCCGATCAGCTCCACACCCACCCTCCCCCACAGCCGCTATTGTAAAACTCTTTCACACGCGCCCCACACCCACATTGTTATCAACCTCCTGGCTCCACTCTCTACCCGCAGCATTCCGCTCCTTCCTCCTCACAGTCCAGCACTGTGGATTCCCACTACCCACTGCACTCAACACCCATCCCGCTGCAGTTTGGCCCTGCTGAAGTACAGGGAGTTTGAGATAGAGCAGAGATCTCCAAAGTTCTTAGGCTAATGACATATCCACTGGCCATCCTTCCTCTATAGGTATTTGTTTGTTCAAGGGCACCCCTTCTCTAGTGCTGTGGTTGGTCTTTGCAATCAGATCTGTAATCCTCTCCAAAAGCAATGAGGAGACCTTGTGGCACCTGAGAGACTAACAAATGTATTTGGGCATAAGCTATTTATACCCAAATAAATTTGTTAGTCGCTCAGGTGCCACAAGGACTCCTCACTGCTTTTACTGATACAGACTAACACGGCTACCCCTCTGAAACTTCTCCAAAAGGAAACTGTGTGGTTTGAGGGGTCTACTGCCCCGTTCCAAACCTTCTGAAAGACAGGAAACAAAAGTCTTGAGTTAACCAGATCTTATTTTGGCATCTTAAAACCAATCACCAGATTCACAAGTATATCCCCAATAAAGTACAGTGATGGATAAAGTAAAAGGCCAGACCTGGAGCTCTATTCACAGCAGCCCTCTCAGTCCATTGGATATAAAATCTCTGCTTCTCAGTAGTTTATAGAAATTGTTTCTCTACCCAGCAAAGCACATTCTGATTGCTCTCCTACTTTCTCCTGACCCAGCCCCAGCAATTCCAAAGGCTCTTATAACAAAAGCAGCTAGAGCTAAAACAACAATGATGTAACTGCAGATGATTAAGCGTGTCAAACACCAGTTTCGAATGGCATATGAGAGTAATCTCAGTTCATGATATGCCAGCTGCTACAATAATGTCAGAACTGAAATAGGAAAAGCAGCAAAGCATGTTAGGAAAGGAGTGTTATTTTTAAAAGGTGTGATGTTTTATAAACTACTATTACCAGAAATACCTCAACAAATTACACATGCTTTCAGGACCAGGAAATGTTTCTTAGCATTGACCCATGTTTTATAAACTACTATTACCAGAAATACCTCAACAAATTACACATGCTTTCAGGACCAGGAAATGTTTCTTAGCATTGACCCATGACCAGTAAGAAGACAAAGTGTCAACAACGAAAAACGTATATCCCTCCTCTTGATGATTTATTTAATAAATTATAAACAAAATTAGTATTCTTCTGAGTATTTCAACTAGTCATCTTAAATTAGCAAATACACCAACAACATATGTGTCTTACTAAAACAGTTGTAATGCTTAAAAGTGAGAAAATGGAAATGGGAAGTAATCATCTAACATTAAAAGCAGTATAATAGCACAGGTGCATGTTTGAAAACTAAGCTGATCAGTTTCTATACCAGACACTTTTTTCTGTAACTTTGCATGGAGTTTCTTTTCTCAGAAAAGACAAATCTCATTTTAGCTGTCTTACTAACTGTATTTGCAATGCTAGATAGAGACTATTCCAGTACCCTAAAAATCAAGACAAATGCTGAAGTAAGTGTAACTCCTCCCATTGATTTCACTGGAAGCTAGACAGCTCAGTGGTTTGCACATTGGCCTGCTAAAACCAGGGTTGTGAGCTCAATCCTTGAGGGGGTCATTTAGGAAGCTGGGGCAAAAATCTGGGGATTGGTCCTGCTTTGAGCAGCGGGGGTTGGACTAGATGACCTCTTGAGGTCCTTTCCAACCCTGATATTCTATGATTCTATAATACATCAAGGTCACATGGTATTCAAGAGAGTTCGTTGCAAATCTAGATAAATTTACCTTCCCAGTTAAAGATAGCATGATTTTCAGCTCCCTTTAGCTGAAGTTGTTCAGCATTTATAGATACATTCAGAATTAGCACACTATAACAAACCTACATACAATTTTCAAGATGTTAAGAAATACCATTTCATTTGGTGGGGGAGGTGAAATTACAGTCCACACAGTAGTACATTTCTCCAGTTTCCTTTTCTGGGCTCTCTAACAGATTCAAAACAAATGCAACCAAACACAGGCTTGCCACCCCACAGGGACTTGTCTTAGCCCTTATCTCCAGGACTGTATTATCCCTACAGCCCTTATTCTAGAGCTTCATAGCCTTCCTCAGGCTGCTCCAGGAAGTTACCCCAATCAGGCAGAAGACCTGAGATGGTTAAAGAGATCCGTTCACTGACCTTGTGTCTCTCCTGTCTCACCCACTGTTCAGGAAACAGGAAACGTTATATCTAGGGCCGTGAAAAACGTGTCACAGAATATGAAATAAGCTCTTGAAAGTTTATCTCCCCTGAACTGCTGGGAGTGACTTGTCCTTCCCCTGTACGGCCACTCTGGAAGGGGCGTGGGGAGTTGGAGGGTCAGACCCACCTCCAGGTACCTTCCCCTGCTGCAGGAAGATCCGGTGCTTGGCAGCAGCCCCAGAAGTTCCTTCAGCCGGGGGAGGCTTGTGGTCCAATCTCTCCCTTGCTGCTGGGAGTGCCCCAGACAGGAGCTCCTAGCTGCTAATCCCAGCTGGGCTGGGGAGGGACAGGACTTGTCCTTCTCCTGCACAGCTGCTCTCAGGGAGGAGATCAGCCCCTGAGCTTCCTGCAGCATGAGGAGTTACACGGAGGTGGGTCTGATCTCCCACCTGAGAGCAGCCATGAAGGGAAAGCACAAGTCCATTCTCCTGCTGGCCCAGCCAGGACTAGCAGCTAGGATTCCCTAGCTGAGGCAATCCCAGCAGCACAGGGGAGATTAACCCACCTCCATCTCCAGGAACCTCCTGCAGCCACAGGAAGCTATGAGGCTGCTGCCTTCAAAGCCCAGCTCTGAAAGCAGCACAGAAGTGTGGGTGGCAATCCCATGACCCCCATACAACAGGTTTGCAACCTCCCTCTCCCTACCCAACAACCCCTTTTTCAGTCAGGGCCACCATGGATACAACACACTGAAATTTCAGATTTAAACATCTGAAACATGGAATTTTCAAATCCTATGACCGTGAAATTGACCAGAATGGACCGTGAATTTGGTAGGGCCCTATTTATATGCAACTGCCTGCAGACACATGACATCTCCCAGTGTTAAAGAGCCCAAGGGCTGTAACAAGTGCTTGTGCCCTAAGACTCAGAGATTCTAACATCTCTCAACATTGTTATTTTACTGTTACATGCTACCAAGAAATCCATTCCGACAGTTTGTGACAAAGGAACCACTAGTAATGCTGCTTAACAGATGGACACGCAACAGGCTGAAGACTTCCGCACTTGCTTTTTGAGCAGATTCATTTATTCACCAGAAGCAATTGTTAATCTGAAATAGGTTTAAATAGTATTTGCAAGCATGCTGTATAGATGCTGATTTCCAAAATTATAAAAAGACTAAGTTAGAGTCCCCTTGTCTCCTCTTGTTTTATGGCACTGACAGGCTGAGCAGCACCTTCATCACAACACGCCAGCTGACTGGCAAAATGGCAACTTCCTATTTCGTTATTTTGTATTATATTTAAGACAATTTAAAATTAGCACTGATTTACTCTTCTTTGTACTGAAAGGAAGTGCAGTTTTCTTTTAAACATTGCAATGTGTGCTAACTGGAAACAAATCTACCAGCTGCTGCCGACTCCTCCTGGGCAGTTTGCCTGGATCACTAGCAATATGCTCATGAGAGCACTTTAAAGATACCTGTATAATTTCTCATCTAAAAAGGTTTCACTATATTTTGATCACAGTTGCTAAATGTAGGAAATAAAGCTATTCCAGGAAAAGGGGACTGTCTAGATTTACTATGAATGGCTGAGACACTAAGGGAGAAATGGCTCTTGGGATCTCACTGAGTCAGATTAACAATTTTCATTTGTAAAACTGTTTGAAGTGTATGTTAGACATTTATTGATGCCTCCTTGGAATGCATGTACAACTTTCTAGCACAATGGCTATTTCTATATGTGTCAAAAGTATATTTTGCATTGACTGCTGTATGCTCATTCCTTAACAACACATACCTATTTCAAAATTAGAAAATTTCCAACAATAATTTACTACTACTCTCCATACTAAATATAATAATTTTCAGGGGAATATTTTTATGAGTGCACCACAGTACAAGGAAATATCTATCTTCATACTTATTTACCCCCATTACTGTAGTATGAGACCACCACAAAGTCTTGTGTGTCTTTATCTTCACACCTCAGTGAGGGAGGGAAGTAATATCCCCATGTTACAGTAGCAGAATGGACGCACAGAAAGATTAAAGGCTTGTCTACACCAGTGATTCTTAACCAGGGGTACGTGCGCCCCTGGGGTTACTCAGAGGTCTTCCAGGGGTATTCAACTCATCTAGATCAGGGTTTCTCAACCTGGGGGTTGCAGCTCCAAAGGGGAGGGTATAGGACAGGTTTAGGGGAGTCAAAACTGCTGGGCCGACATTAGGGGGTGGCAAGCAGGGCAACTGCTCTGGGCCCCATGCCACAGCTTGTCTCATGAAGCTAAGTTACATGTTTCAGCCCAGCTGCCTGGTACTCAGGTTTCAGACAAAGCTCACCGTGAAAAACAGGCTCAGTATCACACTGAAATGCAAGTATAATATTTATATTCCAATCAATTTCTTTTATAATTATATGGTAAAAATGAGAAAGTGAGCAATTTTTCATTTATAGTGTGCTGTGACACTTGTGCATTTTTAGGTCTGATTTTTTAGGTGAAACTTGGGGTACTCAAGACAAATCAGACTCCTGAAAGGGTCTGGAAAAGAGGAGAACCAGTCTACACTATAGAGCCTTAACCAACATAATTATGCTGGCAGAGCCCCCTAGTGTTGACACAACATAAACCAGCAGAAGTTCCTCTGCCATAGCTACACCACCTCCCTTAACAACATTAGGGATCTACAATAGGGGTTCTGCCAGCGGAGCTACATCATCTAAGGGTGCAATTTTCTCCACACTCTTAGCCAACACAGTATGCCAGCTAAACTTCATAGCTTAGACCAGGCCCAAGTCACTTGCACAAGGTCACACAGGAAGTCTGTGGAAGAGCAGGAAATTGAACCTGGGTCTCCCACACCTCCAGCTAACACCCCAACCACCAGATCATCCTTCCTTAGAAGGCATTCTACCCCTGAAAACCAAGAGGGAATATCTACTCTAAAAGACAGAATTGCAGGTTGCACACACTGCACCACAGAACATGAAAGACTATGCCAGGGGCTAGCAGAAAGGCAACCAGACTGGGTGGCTCCAGTAGCCTGTTGCTATGGGGAAGTTTGGTCTGCAAGACTCTAATAAATTGCTGAATCAAATCAGGGCCGGTGTAACCACTAGGCAAACTAGGCAGCAGCCTAAGGCGCCAAGATTTCGGGGCACCAAAAAGTGGTGACCAAAAAAAAATTTTTTTTTCTTTTTACACTACAGTATTCATTGTTGAAAGTTTATAATAAGCAATGTTCTGGGGGGAGGGAAAGGAAAAGGGAGCGGGGGTGCAAGATGGAAATTTCACCTAGGGCGAAAAATATCCTTGCACTGGCCCTGAATCAAATTATCAGATACCAGTTCAAAGAGGACTGATCAGACTACTCAAATAGGTCATTTCAAACCAGCTTGCACTGTACATTAATAGGTGTTATCTTAAATTGCTTTGTAATAGGATACATATCTGGAGTGGAGGGTTTTGGGGTTTTTTTCTTTACCCTGACTTAAAAGACCACTTCCATGTTCAATAAAAACATGATAGTTAAAAAGTGTTTAATGGAAAGCTCAAATACTGCTACCAAAAGCAATTTACCAGGAGAATCTCTATGCTGTTATTTGGCATAATGAAGTTTGCCAGCAATTTTCTTTAAATAGATCAATTTTCTACTCAAGTTATATTAGGAAGTACAATTAATCAAGTATTTAATGGTACTCAAAAGAACAGCAGTCCCTCAATATTACAACTGCAATTTAAGATTTTCTTAACATTTGAATACTGTGTATTTTTGTTGTGTTACATGAAATAGACTGTATGCGTTCCAAAATCTAAAACGCATCTTGATGCATGCCATTTAAACTTTAGTTCTATGGCGCTTACTAGCCAAAAAAGCTTATTAATAAGTGCATTTATCAGTTAATACTCTGCTGTTCAGTGATATTAATTCCAATGTCCAGTTACTATATTCTTTCTGGTACTATTTCTGGCAATCCGCCAAACGAGAAGTGGTTATATTTTTAGGATTTTTCATGATGTGTTAGTTCTAGCATTTTTTTCATATTGTATTGCTACACATGAATTTGTTCATCTCTAAGGTGCCACAAAGACTCCTCGTTGTTTTTACATTAAATTGTGTTCAGTATTTCTCTAGCAATATGTCACTACTACTTCAGAAACTTTCTACACATCCATACATTTGGGGCACGTTGCTTGGTAAATGTAGTCCCAATTGGTGAAATAAAATAAGTTGTTCTCAGCAATCTGATATGGTAATCAACCAATGTATTCTTTAAATAAGAACACATGTACTGAAGTCAAAATATAATGCTACTCAGCACTTCTCTCTGCACAATGCATTAGCATCAACAATAAAGTCAACATTTCTCTGAAATAATATTTATTACCTTATGCAAGTTTCACAGCAAGTATTCAGCAGACGATACTGTATGATGAACAAAAGAAGTGGCTCTTATTTTAACAACATTTCAGGAGTACAAATGTGTAGGAAAAACAGACAAGTTTAACTTCACAAGGCTAAAATGATTTTTTTTAATGAAAACTTAAAATCTGCAGTTGTTGGCACTCATCCAGGGAAAGTCTCCTATTTGTTCTGTGCAAGTGGATTTTTCTCTCTGTTTATAAGTGCTCTTTATTCTGTGTCATTCCTTTAGCTAATTCAGATGTTTTACTAATTACATGGAATTTAATTAAATATCAATAAATGTACTATTTAAAATGTTCACCTGCTCATAAAAAGCACTTCTCTGGCAGCAATTTATGATGTAACAATGGGCCTTAAGGAATCGCAGCACTTAACGCAAATTAGAAAGGGGTTCAATGCACAATGGAATCTGGCATCTATATTCCAAGAATAACTCCTTAGAATTTATGAGGCTGACATAAATGGTGATTGTTTTGAGACTGCTGACGAGATCTTCAGAGTTGCCCTGCATGTAGTTTCCCATTACCTCTACAATATTGGTTGTGGAAAAAGTCCACTCCCCTTTTCAGCTTAAAACTTAAAAGTCAGAGATATTTTAAAACACAAATCATTTGTTGTTTGCCTTGAAAGATAATTCCATGATATTTAATATTATTACTAGAACATGATGTACAGTTGACAATATTCAACAGTTTCAGCCTCGCAGGGAGCGCTGAGGCTCAGGGCTTCAGCCCCACGGCTCCGTTACTGGCTTCTGCCCCTCAGTGTGGGCCAGGACCTCAGGGCTCCCCATGGCTCCACTCCCGGTTTCAGCCGGGGGAGGGTGCACCAGGGCTCAAGCTGGGAACAGAGACATGGGGCTGAAGCCCTGAGTCCTGGCGCTTGCCCCAGTCTAAAGCCTTGATCCCCACTGCTCCTGAGGGTCAGAAGCCCCAATCCCTCCCTCCAACCCCATGGCTGCAGCACCAACCCCCTACGGCTGAAGCCCTGAACCCCAGGACTAAAGCCCCAATGCAGTACAGTATTTGCTGTTTTGTTTTGCTTTTTCAGTCTCCCCAGCTGCTTGATTACTTCCGGTTCCACAGGGTGGCCAGTTGACCAGTAAGTCCATAACTCTGGTGTTCGTATCTTCGAGGGTCTACTGTACCCTGCTTTAATGTCTCCCAGAAATCCCTCCATCTCCTCCTGAAAACTGTTTAGTTTGGTCTCCTAACATTTTTAGTTGTCTTATATTCTCTACAGTTAAAGTCCCATGTTACAGACTCACTCCTGTTACAGATTGAGAACTGAATGAGGTTCCTCCAGAATGTCACTACAGCTTCTTTAAACAAAGAAGATAGATGGGAAGAGCACATCTAATAGTGCTTTAAGAGAAGTGATATTTCCACTACAATTTAAGTTAATTTGTCTGCTAGGAACAACAAACTCACTTCTATTCCATACAAAGCAATTAAGAACACCTGCTAAAATCCCTAAATATTAAAAACAATGTGTTTTATTTTACCTTCTTAAGCAATGGTAACAAGTTTAGAAACCCTCATATTCAAAAGGTAATAAATATGTATACATTAATAGCTCAACTTAAATGGCCCAACTCCGGAAGTTTTAACTTTGGCCACATATTGTGATAGTCACATGTAGGATCAATGAGTCTTGAAAGATTATAGGATACACCAATTCAAAGCAGCCCAAGATCCTGCCATAACAGATGCAAAACCTGCACACATCTCCACTGCCAGCCGGTGTCCAGACTTCCAGCCCCGCTCAGCCCACTGCTGGCCTGGGGTACCAGCAGCCAGCCCGGGGCTCTGCTCCTGGCCTCAGCCACTCCCTGCTGTGGCACACATTGGAATACTCAGCAAGGAAAGGGATCACACTAAACTGATAAGATCGGCATTTTAATTTTATTTTAAATGAAGCTTCTTTAAAAAACCTTATTTACCTTAAATACAACAATAGTTTATTTATATAATATAGACTTATAGAGAGAGACCTTCTAAAAACATGAAAATGTATTGCCGGCACGCGAAACCTTAAATTAGACTGAATAAATGAAGACTCGGCACAGCACTTCTGAAAGGTTGCCAACCCCTGCTCAAAAGACACTAGTTTTATGTCTCATTACAATAATCTATAACCCACTAACTGCCCTTTGTCCTACAACTACAGAAGTTGTAACTGCCCACTTGGTCTTAAACAGTCTATTGCAACGTATGTTAACTCTTTATGCTTAAAAATCTGTTCCACCTTGTGCTCAGCGTCAGAGCCAAATACCTTTCCCATACCTGAAGAAGAGCTCTGAGTAAATCTGTCCCCTTCATAAACACTAAACTCACTTTCTCTTTTTCATATCCTGGGACCAACAGGACTTCAGCACCATTGCAAACAAGTTTACATTTGGCATAAAATCCAAATTTTATTTATAAACTTTTGTAAAACCTGACCAAGTTTTTTTGATCTTTATTTTGAGCTCCAACTGCATATTCCTCAGTAGTGTTTGAAATCCAAACATGAGAACACTAAGACCGCCAAAGTGTTCATACAACAGTTTCCAAAGTGAAACTGACTTAATTGATTTATCATGGCCAAGAGAAAGGAAACGCGAACAGTAAGAGCTCTAAACTGGATTTTTAAAATGTTTAATGTCTAATAATCCATACTTGTTAACAATTTTAATAAGGACATTGTTCTCAAATAATTTTCCGTTGACAGTGTCCCTATAATACATCCTACCCTCACAAATATGCCGGCGGGGGAAGCAAGCAGTCTGGAAGCCAGGGGCACTAAAAGCTCACAGAAAGCAGCCAGTCGAGACACCGGTGACTACACAGAGCGAAGGCCCCAGCACAAGCTGCACGAAACTGACAGCCCAGTGCCGGCGGCTGGGCACGGAGCGGCCGGGAGGGGCCCAGAGGCCCCCACGCAGACACACTGGGACAACTGCGGCCGGGCTCCGCTCCCGGCTCCACGGAGCGAGCCGCTGCCCCCAAGCTCCGGGGAGCGTCACTAACGAGCGCCCCAGACCCTGCGCACCGGCCGGGCGAGCTCATCCCCGCTGCCCAGGGCGGTGGGGGAGGGGGAGAAAGCGAGCGAGGGCCCAGGTCACCAGCGCCACTGCCGTTAGGGAAACTGAGGCACGGGGAGGGGCGCCGGTTATACTCAGCCCTGCGGAGCCAGCGCGCCCCACCAGCCAGGCGGCCACAGGGCTGCGGGCCGGGCGGGCTCCGAGAAAAGCCGCGTCCCCCGCCGCCCCGTGGGCAGGAGAACAAAGCCCCCAGCCCCGGGAGGACAGGGCACCCGGCCCCAGCGCGCCCCCGCTCCGGGCTCAGGAGACCCATGGCGGGACCCGGCCGCCAGGGCCACATAGGCACTGCCTGCCGCCCCCTCCCACGAGATCCCGACCGCTCACCTGCCTTCCGGCTGCCGCGAAGAGCACAGCGCTTGACGTGCGACACTGCCGCAAAGCGAGGGGGCAGCTGAGGGAGAGCGATGGGTAGATCCGCCGGAACGCCACGCCCCCGGCCCGGCCCTCCGCACTGTTACGTTCGTACCGTATTGACCTTTCCCCACGCGCAGCACCTTGCTTGCTGATCCCGGCTCGCAGATAGAGACCTCCCTGCTCCGTGCAGCGTTCTCCAAAGCGCACTGCCCTGCTGTGCCCTATCCCGCGATCCCTCCCCCCACCGCCACACGTGTTCCCTACCCCTGCTATTCCCTGTCCCCACCGCCACACCTGTCCCCTACCCCTGCTATTCCGTCCCCACCGCCACACCTGTCCCCTACCCCTGCTATTCCCTGTCCCCACCGCCACACCTGTCCCCTACCCCTCGCTATTCCCTGTCCCCACCGCCACACCTGTCCCCTACGCCTCGCTATCCCCTGTCCCCACCGCCACACCTGTCCCCTACCCCTGCTATTCCGTCCCCACCGCCACACCTGTCCCCTACCCCTGCTATTCCCTGTCCCCACCGCCACACCTGTCCCCTACCCCTGCTATTCCCTGTCCCCACCGCCACACCTGTTCCCTACCCCTCGCTATCCCCTGTCCCCACCGCCACACCTGTCCCCTACGCCTCGCTATCCCCTGACCCCACCGCCACACCTGTACCCTTCGCCTCGCTATCCCCTGTCCCCACCGCCACACCTGTCCCCTACCCCTCGATATCCCGTCCCCACCGCCACACCTGTCCCCTACCCCTCGCTATCCCGTCCCCACCGCCACACCTGTCCCCTACCCCTCGCTATCCCCTGTCCCCACTGCCACACCTGTCCCCTACCCCTCGCTATTCCCTGTCCCCACCGCCACACCTGTCCCCTACCCCTGCTATTCCCTGTCCCCACTGCCACAGCTGTCCCCTACCCCCGCTATCCCGTCCCCACCGCCACACCTGTCCCCTACCCCCTTTATTCCCTGTCCCCACTGCCACACCTGTCCCCTACCCCCTTTATTCCCTGTCCCCACTGCCACACCTGTCCCCTACCCCCCGCTATCTTCTGTCTCCACTGTCACACCTGTACAGGACCCCCCACTATCCTCTGTCCCACTGCCACACTTGTACCCTACTCCCACTATCACTGTCCCCACTCCCACACCTGTACCCTACCCCTGTAGGTAGGGTACGGGCAGAGGTGAAAGTAAGCTGGTACGGTCCAGTATGGCGTACCGGCAAGAGCCAGTACGCCGTGCCGGACCGCACCGGCTTCCGCGAAGGGGATTGAAAGGGCTCTGGGCTCCCTGCCACAGCGGGCAGCCCAGAGCCCCTTAAATCCCACCCGCGGATCCGGCGGCTGGGCTGGGGCTGGATTTAAAGGGCTCTGGGCAGCCACGGCTGCAGTCAGCCCAGAGTCCTTTAAACCTCCTGCCCGCGGCTCTGGCGGCTGGGCTGCGGCTGGATTTAAAGGGCTCTGGGCTGCCGCGGCTGGACTCTGGGCTGCCATGGCTGCGGTCAACCCAGAGCCCTTTAAATCTCTTGAAACCACGGGACCAGCGGACCTCCCCCGAAGCTGCGGGACCAGTGGACCCTCCGCAGACAAGCCGCCGAAGGCACCCTGCCTGCTGCCCTAGCGGCAACCAGCAGAGTGCCCCCCGCGGCTTGCCGCTCCAGGCACGCGCTTGGAGCGCTGGTGCCTGGAGCCGCCCCTGTCCCAAGGACTCCTGCCCCATCCAACCGCCCCTCGTTTCCCCATCGAACTTCTGCCGCATCCACTCCCCCCTACTCCATGTCCCCTGACCGCCCCCAGAACTCCTCCCCCTGACTGCCCCCCGCCACCCCATACAACCCCTCCTCTTCTTCCTGACTGCCCCCCCGGGACTCTTTCCCCCATTCAACACCCCCGTTCCACGCCCTCTGACAGCCCCAACCCCTATCCACACCCCCACCCCTTGACCACCACCCTGAACTCCCCTGTCCTCTATCCAAACCCCTGCTCCCTGACCCCTTACCGTGCTGCCTGGAGCACTGGTGGCTGGTGGCGCTACAGCCACACCACCCACCTGGAGCCAGCCACGCCACCACGCAGCACAGAGCACCGGGTCAAGCCGGGATCTGCAGCTGCACTGCCCCATGAGCTCACAGCCCCGCCGCACAGAGTACTGTGACAGCAGTGGAGTGAGCTGAGGATAAACATTGCGGGAGGGGCTGGAGGCTAGCCTCCTGGGCCAGGAACTCAGGGGCCGGGCAGGAGGGTCCTGCCGGCCGGATGTGGCCCGCGGGCCGTAGTTTGCCCACCTCTGACCTAGCTGCATAAATATTAACACTCAGAGTTAGACTAGTTACTTCTGTCTTCAGTTTTACCATCCTCTGAAGCATTTAGCATTGCCCCTGTCAGACAGAGGATAGTGGACAAGATGCATCTTTTGTCTGTTTTGTTATAACAGTTAACTGTGTTCTTGAAATGCAGATGTATTATATGTATATGCTTGTATAGACATGAGAGATATAGAAAGACAGTCCAAGCACACCGCTAAAGGACTAGACTCTACTACAAACCATCAGCACAAGGGGCTTGTGATGGCCTATATGAACTAGACAAGAGGGATTCTTCTTGAAAAGCAACATTAAAGGATTATGTCCACATTTGTCATCAACTCTGTGGCTTCCACTGACATGAAATGAACCAAGACCATCTCTCCAAAGAAAGATCTTAGAAGGCAGTGGTTCACTAGATGTTCCATGAATTGGATGCTTTCTCCACATTCACATATTGGACTGTCCTTCGTTTTCCATTTGTGTAGCCAGATAATTGTAATGCCTGTGTGATGGTTTTATGCAGTTCACCATGATCCATATTTTAAGTGGCATGGTGAGGCCTGGTGGTTGATCTTCAGGATCTGTGATCCGGTCTTGATTCTTGATCCCACTATTTTCTCACAGCCTCCACCACTTTTGTCTTTTGGTAACAGGCCTAAGGTTTTGAGAGTTTTGGCCACTAAGCAGAAGGGGTTCCTGGATTTAAGGAGGCATCTTTGGGCTTGGTGAGGGCAGGGGGCTCGGATTGGAGATCTTCATAGATGGGCAAGTTTGGGTTCATTATCATTCAGTTATATTCTTTCTATCATGCATCTCTAAAGGAATGGTGATAAAATATTTGTGAGGACAGGCAGACAGACTGTCAGAGTTGACTTTAGCACATGTTCAATTGCATGATAACAAGTTTCATATGTATGCTACCTGCCCATACTGGCACACTGAGAAGACAAAGGCCAAGGTGGTTGTCTTCAAGTTGTGAGTATCTGGTGAAGAACTGGAATGGGTTACCTAGGGAGGTAGTGGAATCTCCTTCCTTAGAGGTTTTTAAGGTCAGGCTTGACAAAGCCCTGGCTGGAATGATTTAGTTGGGTTTGGTCCTGCTTTGAGCAGGGGGTTGGACTAGATGACCTCCTGAGGTCCCTTCCAACCCTGAGATTCTATGATTCTATGATCTGCTCCCCAACTGGCCCCAGCTAATTGTGTGGATTATATTGTCCCTTTTCTTTTTATTATGGGGAAGGAAATGGCAATCTTCATGTGGTTCTCCCTGGTAAATGCTTCAGCAAGACCAGTGCCATCAACATGGTCACTGAACACGGATCGACAGTCTTGAAGTATAAAAAGCAGTGCCAGCAACAAAGAGGCTAAAGAACTTGTTCACCTTAGCCTGTAAGGATAGAACAAGAAGGAATGGGCTTAAACTGCAGCAAGGGAGGTTTAGGTTGGACATTAGGAAAAACTTCCTGTCAGGGTGGTTAAACACTGGAATAAATTGCCAAGGGAGGTTGTGGAATCTCCATCTCTGGAGATATTTAAGAGTAGGTTAGATAAATGTCTATCAGGGATGGTCTAGACAGTATTTGGTCCTGCCATGAGGACAGGGGACTGGACTCGATGACCTCTCGAGGACCCTTCCAGTCCTAGAATCTATGAATCTATGAAACAGGTCTGGGGTCAGGTTGCCGCAACCCCACCACACCTGGGGTTGGAGGAGGAGCCTTAAAAGGAGCTCCAACTCAGAGGGCCCTAAGGAGGTGGGCAGACTTCTCATTCTCAGTTCCCAGATAGGAGCACAGCAGACTGCCTAGTTGCTTGTGAGCACAGAGCAGGAGGACAGATAACTGAAGAATCCTGCTAGGACAGAAGGGCTGGTGCTGCTTTTTATTTCTGTTAATTTTGTTTTCCATTGCTATGTGGGGAACTGGGACCAGGGCCTTAACCTCAGAGCAGACCCCTGCTGAGGAGATGAGCCCTCCTGGGAAAGAAGCAAGAGGTCTGGAAAGATAGGTCTTAACCTTGCTGTGAGGGTCCCTGGGCTGGAACCCAGGGCAGAGGGAGTGATTGACTAGGTTCTTCTACAGCCCCACTGTTCAGACCAACTTGAACACCCTGGACAAAAATGGTTGGAAGGCCTCCTGGGTATGGGCCTAGGCTGCTGACCTGATGTAAGGTCCTGGGACTATTGAGTTAAAACCCTGGCTTACCCCAAAAGGGGTGAGACTAAATGTGATTGGCTGGAGGACTGAGTCACAAGGTGATTTGGCCACCAATGGACCTAAATGGCCAGAGTTCAGAGAGAAAAAACGCTGTGACACCACTGAGACCTGGTATGCCTGGGGCAGCCCTAACTGAAAATGCCAAGGTCAGGGCTGCTAAAGGGGGAGCAGATATTCCCAAAACTGGTGGTTACTGCTGAAGTTAAACCCACCAACCAGTCACAAACTCTGCTTCTGATCCCCCACACTGGTTATCAAGAAGCTAAAAAAAGAAATCACACAGCCCCCTTTATTGCATTCCAGTTCTCTGGCTCCCAGTCAGCACCTAAATCCCGTACAGTGAGAAGTTATTTAAAAACTCTGTTCACTATACAAAATGTTCTTCTGACCCCAAAAGTTGACATTACCAGGTCAATATTAGTTTGGGTCTTACCCAAAATACCACGGTGCCAGACAATCCTTTAGTGTCTAAAACTAAAGGATTATTATAAAGAAAAAAGAAGAAGAGAGTAGAGTGGTTAAATGGTACAGCAATCAGATACATACAGAGGTCCATATATCAGGTTCTTAGCAGAGTTGGTGAGTTGCTGGCTTGAAGTTCCCTCTGGAACACATCCAAAGCTTGGATGGGTCATTCAGTCCTTTGTTCAGAGCTTTGTTTGTAGAAAGTTACTCCAGAGGTAAGAAGCAAGAATAAAGACAAAATGGAGATGATGCAGCTGCCCTTAATATTCCTTTTGCCACGTGGCTTGTACTTCCTGTGTCCCAAATGCAAGCTTCACAGCACATGGCATGGAAAAGTCTTGGAGTCCCCTACCCATAGGGATGCCCGTACAAAGCCATGCTGACTCATAACGTATAGCCCCTGGCTTCTTTCAATGGGTTCTTTGTACAGATGATGACTCTTGATGGGCCATCAAACAGGCTAGCTAGTGCTGATGCCAATCTGTCTGGGGGTGTCAACCAGATGCACAGCAGAAGTTTTGAAATACAAATATATATAAGTTATGTATATATAACTCACAATACAAAGGTGATACAAACATATAAACAAGATTATCATACTTGGCAAATCATAACATTTTCACAGATACCTTACATGCCATATCTGGTCAGATTCCTTGCATTTATAATATTGGTATTAACAATATCATTAAGTGTCTCCCACATTTCATACAGTGTTACAACCACACTTAGCTTGAAGGTGGCACATCATCTGGTGAGTCAGTTTGTCATGTTGCCAAAGCATCCAGATCACTATCTGGAGATTGTCATAGATAGGGCCCTACCAAATTCACAGTCCATTTTGGTCAATTTCACAGTCATAGGATTTAAAAAATCATAAATTACATGATTTTAGCTATTTAAATCTGAAATTTCAGTGTTGTAATTTTAGGGGTCTTGACCCAAAAAGGATTGGGGGGCGGTCACAAGATTATTGTAGGGGGGGTTGTGGTACTGTACCCTTACTTCTGAGCTGCTGCTAGCACTGCCTTCAGAACTGGGTAGCTGGAGAATGGCGGCTGCTGGCCGGGAACCCAGCTCTAAAGGCAAAGCCACTGCCGGCAGCAGCGCAGAAGAAAGGATGACATGGTATGGTATTGCCACCCTTACTTCTGTGCTGTTGCCTGCAGAGCTAAGCCTTCAGTCAGCAGCTGCCACTCTTTGGATGCCCAGCTCTGCAGGCAGCAATGCAGAAGTAAGGGTGGCATTGTATGGTATTGCCACCCTTACTGCTGCACTGCTGCAGGTGGGGTTCTGCCTTCAGAGCTGGACAAGGGTGGCAATACCGTGACCCCCACCCCAAAATAACCTTGTGACCCCCCCACACACACAACTCCCTTTTGAGTCAGAATCCCCAATTTGAGAAACACTGGTCTCCCCCATGAAATCTGTAAAGTATATGGTAAAAACACACAAAAGACCAGATTTCACTGGGGGAGACCAGATTTCACGGTCCGTGATGCGTTTTTCATGGCTGTGAATTTGGCAGGGCCCTAATCATAGACCTTGCTATGCTGACTCTAGTCTACACATTCCTGTAGCCCTGGCTACCAATCACTAGAAATCCCTAATTTGTATATGTTCCCTTGGAGCCTATATCTAACTATTGTACTATAAAATTTGTAGGTTTAAAGTATGCATAGTATGAGGCTCAAAATCAGTGATCCACAACCGTTTGATGGACACAGCTAGCTCTTCACTTTTTTTCATGCAACTTCATAACAAGCTAATGATCAAGACAGAAAAGTATGTTCTAAAAATGGAATAATTTATATATCAACAGTATGGTGTGACTAAACCACAAATAAAATGTCATCCCTTAGAGCTGGTAAAGCAGGCATATTCGCTATCCTCCTATGAGCTGTTCTGTTTCTACAGCACAGTGCATGCTATAAATATTGACATGATCACTTTTTAATTTATACAAGATACAATTTTTTTACGTTTGAATGTAAAATTAGTTTAATCTGTCAAATAACAGATTTTCCTTTTATTGTGACTACTGATGCATGTTTTACTAGGGATTGCACTACCCCTAAAAAGGCAAAGAAATTGTACAGTTTTAAAAATAATAAAAATGTACAAGAAAAAGAATGAGCATCTAGGAATTGGTAGGTACATTAAAATACAATCACAGTTCATACAATCTCTTAAAAATTAGGTATGAAGAAAATTATATTGCTTATTCCAAACCCAAATTTAACTCTGTCCCTGTATTTCCCACCCAGCCTCATCCTATAGACCTGAAATTCTTACCGCTCATTCATCCTAATTCATATTTTCAATACAGGCTACAAACTATTATACACAATCCATACACCCAACCACAGTCCATTCTTTAGTTTACCCCCTCATTTTTAGAAACACCGACATCTTGCTTATTACCCTCGTTATATATATCATAGACTTGATTACATTTACTCTCCATGCACAGCCCAGAGGCAAGCTCTTATATCCCCTGCATCCAGTATGGTTAATTTTTTTCTTTGTTTGTATTGTGATAGAATCCAAGAACCTAATCAGGACTGGCGCCTTATGCTAGGCTCTTGTACAAACACACAAGAAACATGGTTCCTGTCATGAATAGTGTATAACTCAGAAAAACCAAACTACCTCATATATCCTACTTAACTAGATTGGAAATTCCATTACACATTTGCATGTCACCCTTCCCTTATGAATCAGAGCCCTCACTACAGATACCATATGTCTACCTTCATCCAATCTATTCTGTGCATACAAGTCACTGGCCTCAGTAAGTCTCTCATCAAACCTGGCCAGTATTGCCATAAATGAGGCTTATTTATCATAGAGGAAAGAATGAAGTACATACATCTGCAGAATGTATTCCACTTTTGTAGTCAATAATACAAAAATGTTCTAAAGTTGTGGTTATGTTATCATATAATGCTCTTCTTGTTAGAGGGATAGTAAACAGCTATACAGGGACACAGTTAAGGTTATTTTTGGAATAGTCAATAATATATGACTCATTACGTATGTATATATATGTATATGTAAAGGATTTAGGAGCTGTGCAACGTCCCCTGTTCCCCTTGAGCTCACACTGCTTTCTGGATGTCATGAGTTCACAGAGACTCCATTTCATCCTGCTTCTTATCTTGCTGTGCTTTGAAGCTCTGTATTTTCTATGGGTCTTCAGTTTCCCCTGCCTTGCACTGCTCAACAGAACTTAGAAGTGTGCCACTGAGCTCTCATTTCTCCCTGTCCCTCAAAGATCTAAAGTGAACAGTAGATCACACTTACTTTATGAAGCATCGACTCTACCAAATTATAAGCCCATTTTTGTAACTGATTTTTTATTAATAAGCCCACACCCCAAAATTGTATTATCACTCATATGTATGTATAATTCAAAGTTTTACAATAAAGCTGTTTTTCAGCTAGACTCCAGGTAGAACCAAAAACACAAGACACTGAGTAAAATTTCAAGAATGTCATTGTTATGTATCCCTCATTTAGGAATGGTTTGATCAAGTACCTTCTTGCTTTCCAAAAAAAAATTGTAGTGTACCCTGAAAGTAATCACAAAAAATACTTTTGCTGGAGCTGCTTCTCAGTGACTCTGTATTATAGGTAAATTTTATGATCTTTACTTCAGAAACAGCTTGGCCATTTTCTTCATATATTCTAGAATAAGAAGCAGATGAGAGCCATGTTATAACTGAAACTGTTGCTTCAAACAGCACAATTGTTAAATTAAGTACACAAACCTGCAAACAGAAAAATAAAGATTCCTAAATGAACACTGGGTCATTTAAGAAGTGGTTAGTTTATTTATATAACCTTTTCAGTTTTTATTTTTTAACGTTTGAATGTGTTTGGATAAAGTAGTTATGGGCAAGTAGCAGCAGGAGAAAGGGGACTCTGTATTAAAGGAAATTGCAGTGATAAGCTAAAACAGCCAAATATTGTAAATTCTGAGATGAGCCTACGAGGATCTTGTTCCTCTGGAAAAATTCCTTCAGTTTTTCTGATGATGTTGACCCTTAATCCCATTCCCCCTTTACTGCCTTTTGTGTGACCTCATTAGCTGTATATCAATAATCTTCCTTATCTAAAACTACTGTCTTGTCCTGTGTGTGTTTGTTGTGTCTTATTTAGAGCCTGTTCCTGAGAGGTGCTGAGGACAAAGTCAAAAGGAATTGTAAGTTCTCATCTTATCTCTGGATGCTCTTACAGCTCCAGCCTACAAGACTGCCGGTGCTAGGTATAACCAGACTAAGCAATTGCTTAGGGCCCAGAGTAACTAAAGGAATCCCCTTTTTGCTTTTTTAGTATGTGTTGTGTGTGGTGAGACCACCCCCTCAAATAGTCCTGCTTACGGTCCCCAATGGGCTGGCACTGCGTCTGTTCTAGAAACCCTTACCCAGGTGAGAAGTCCTCACTTATGCATATGAGTAAGGGTTCACAAAAACAGGTCCTTAGATTGGAAACTCATTGGGGCAAGAAACATGTTTGCAATATGCCATGTAGATTTAATATGCCAGGTATACATTATTTCTAATACTGTATTCCTTATCCAGGTAATATCACATTCAGGAAAGGTATACAAGTCAGTTGATTTTTACAGTTCTCATGTGAAAAGCATCATGAAAGTTAGGGAACAATAGGTCCCTAATAGTACTACTGTCTAGTTCCCAGCCACTGTGACCACTGCTAGCTGGTGACAGTTTAACCATAACAGTAGTACAGGGTACTAAATGGACTCTTTGGCCTGGTCTACACTAGGACTTTAATTCGAATTTAGCAGCGTTAATTCGAACTAACCGCTCAACCGTCCACACCAGGAAGCCATTTAATTCGATCTAGAGGGCTCGTTAGTTCGAATTTGGTACTCCACCCCGGCAGGTGGAGTAACGCTAAATTCGACATGGCTAGCTCGAATTAGGCTAGGTGTGGATGCAAATCGAACTTAGTAGCTCCGGGAGCTATCCCACAGTGCACCACTCTGTTGACGCTCTGGACAGCAGTCCGAGCTTGGATTCTCTGACCAGCCACACAGGAAATGACCCAGGAAAATTTGAATTCATTTTCCTGTCTGGGCACTTTGAATCTGACGTCCTGGCTGGACATCAGGGCGAGCTCCGCAGCACCTGCAACGATGCAGAGCTCTCCAGCAGAGGAGTTCATGTTATCTGTGAATAGAAAGAGGGACCCAGCATAGACTGACTGGGAACTCTTCGATCTGATCGGTGTGTGGGGCGAGGAGTCTGTGCTTTCGGAGCTGCGCTCCAAAACAGGGAATGCGAAGACCTACGAGAAGGTCTCCAAAGCCATGAGAGACAGAGGATACAGGCGGGATGCAACGCAGCGCCGCGTGAAAATCAAGGACCCCAGACAAGGCTACCAAAAAATCAAAGCGGCAAACGGACGCTACGGAGCCTGCCACCACTGCCCCACCAGTGACCGTGGACTCTGACGATGGGACAGTGTCGACGGCCAGTTCCTCGGTGATGTTCGCGGATGGGGAAGATGAGGAAGGGTTTGTGGAGGACGAGGCAGGCGAGAGCGCTTACAACGCTGGTTTCCCCGACAGGCAGGATCTATTCATCACCGTCACGGAGATCCCCCAACAACCCTCCCCGGCCATTAACCCAGACCCTGAATCAGGGGAAGGAGCAGTCGGTAAGTGCTTTAACCATGTTAACTTTTATTCTTAATATAACAGGAATCTTAACTGTGTGAAAAGGAGGGCTCTCTATATATGGGCATAGAACAGAAATCATCCTTGGAGATCTCCACGAAGCTCTCCTTGCGTTAATCAAAAAGCATCAGCAGGAGGTTCCTGAGGAGAGCTGCCTTATTGGGTGCTCCGTGGTAGCACAGTTTTCCGCGCAAGGCTTTCATGAGGTACTCAGGGAGCACTGCCTCCCCGAGCACGGCTGCATCGGGCCCTGGTTCGTGCTAGCTTTCACGCAGCATGCGCTCTCTATCTCCTTCAGTGACCCTCCTCAGGGTGATCTCGCTTGGAGACTCCTGCATCTAATTAGGTTAATTACTGTAATTTTACGCCTGGTCCAAAGTATTTTTAAAAAATCTACGGACAGACGGCATAGCACAGACTCATCACGCAGCTGCGGGACGAGCGTAATGGAAAGCCAAAGAATATAATGGACGCTCATGGAGGGAGGGGGGAATGAGGACGCAAGGTATCCCACAGTTCCTGCTGTCTCCGAAAAGTATTTGCATTCTTGGATGAGCTCCAAATGCTTCTAGGGTCAAACACAGTGTCTGCGGTGGGTCAGGGCATAGTTCGGCAATTTGCGCACACACCCCACCCACCACCAGAAGTGAAAACAAGCCTCTGTTGACTCTTTTACATGTCACCCTATCTTTACTGAATGCTGCAGATAGACGTGATGGTGCAGCACTCAACACCAACATCCTTGCTCCCCCCACGCTATGGATGGCTGATGGTACAAAAGGATGGAAATCCGTCCTCATCATCAGCCTATTGGCACATGGGGCAGTGCAAAAGGGCTGGTAACCATGCCGACTAGCATCAGTAAGGTCGATCAAGGGCGCCTGTCCCTAATTTTTGATGGCAGATGGTGCAATATGGCTGGTAACCGTCCTCATCATTGCAACAGGGGGCTGAGCTCCATCAGCCCCCACCCTTCATTGTAAATAAAAGATTCAATTGCCCCTGGACTAGCAGAGGGATGATGGGCTCCTTCATCCACACTCCTTAATGTCCTGCCTGGACTATCATTGCAGCTGGAGGCTTCCTTCCACTCATTTCTCACAAACAAGTCACTGTGTCTTATTCCTGCATTCTTTATTACTTCATCACACAAGTGTTGGGACAATGGTATGGTAGCCCAGGAAGGCTGGGGTAAGAACGGAATGAACAGGTGGGGTTGTTGCAGGAGCACCCCCTGTGAATAGCATACAGCTCATAATTTATGCAGGATCGGACACAGAGCAGCTGTGCTCCCTGGTTCTATGACACAGTGGTTCTCTAGTACACTTGCCCATAATCTAGGCAGGACTGATTCTATTTTTAGATACCAAAATGGAGGGATTGACTCAGGGAGTCATTCCCAATTTTGGCTTTTGCGCCCCTGGCTAAGAGCAGCCAGGGGCCCTTATGACAGCAGCAAATGGTACAAAAGGACTGGTAGCCATGATCATCTTAGTTCCAATTTATGGAAGGGTTTGGATGGTGCAATATGGCTGGTAACCATCTCTGCTGTCATGCAAAAGCAAAAGCATGCTGCTGTGTAGCGCTGCTGGCCCGCCTCTGTCAGCGGCATCTAGTACACATACGATGACATACACAAAAGGCAAAACAGTGTCCATGGTTGCCACGCAATTTCCCGGAGGAAGGAATGACTGGCGACATTTACCCAGAATCCACCGCGAAAATGATTTCTGCCCCAGCAGGCACAGGGGTCTCAACCCAGAATTCACAGAGACAGCCTAGACTCAGTTAATTGTTCGCAAAAATGTATCTTTGCAAGGAATTCACTCCCTGTTTCCCATCTCACAGCTTCCACTGTCTCCAGACCTGCCACAGCATCCCCCTCGCAGAGGCTGGCGAAGATTAGGCGGCGAAAGAAAAAGACAAGGGACAAGATGTTCGAGGAACGTATGGGCTGCTACCTAGCAGAGGCGGACCAGCAGAGCCAGTGGAGGGAGACCGTCTCTCTGTGCCAGCGCTCACACAGCGATCGGGAGGAGAGGTGGCGTGAGGAAGACAACCAGGCGACTGAAACAATGCTTGGACTAGTGAGGGAGCAAACGGACACGCTCAGGCGCCTTGTGGATGTTCTGCAGGACCGCAGGAGGACAGAGCCCCCCTGCAGTGTATCTGCAACCGCCCTCCCCCGCCACAAAGTCCCATACCCCCCTCACCGAAAATAATCAGGAGGAGGGGCGGCCGGGGACGTGAATACTGTCACTGCACCACAGCACAGTGCTCAAGTACCCAAAAGCTCTCATACCCTACAGTTGCCGAAGTCCTTCACTTCCAGACTCACAGTAGTCCCAATCCCAGTCCCATCCCCTAACTGTCTACTTAATTAATAAAAATGATTTGCTGTTAATTACTGTTTCCGTTATGTTTTTTCAAAGAAGACTGTGTTCGAATGGGGGGCGTGGGGAAGGGGGTGGTTAATTGCATAGGACAGTCACCTTTCCCAGGGTACAGACACGGGGGCAGGATCAGCAGCGGGTCACACACACGGTGCAGTCAGTAGGCAACCTGCTCGGTTTTAGGAGGTGGTTTCCAGGATCTGTGTGGGCGGGGGAGATGTGACTTTGCAGCGGGGGAGGGCGGTTACAGATCTTATACAGCGGTCCTTGTCCTGGACCGCTGAGTCACGCAGCTGAGGAATCTGTATCCGTCCTCCTCCACCACAAGGTCACATATCCGCCCGCACACAGAATTCCATAAAGAGGGATGGCAGGCTCCGTTGAAAGAAGCCTTCCGGCACTGCGGACCGCTCTAGGAGCAGGAGCCTGTCATTCCTTGAGTTTAGAGGCGGTCTTTACATCACCGCACACCCTAGCCAGCACAGCCTGCGTCCCAGTTTCAACCCTTTCACGAAAAGTCATGAATAAAGAAACCTTTGTTAAGTAATAATGGGACATGTATTTTATTTTTACACGTGTGCTGGAAGTGGGGGTAACGGGGTGAACGGGGTATGTAACCGAAGAGGAGAGTCAACAGTAACTGGGTAAAGAAACAGGGGCAGGTTCAGCTTCTCTGTAAAGAAACTGAACAGTCACAGGTCACGCTGCTCGCTGCTCGCTGGTATTTGAAGAGTTCCTTGTCGCTGTCCCAGGCGCCTGTATAGGGCTTCATGAGCAAGTGCATTAGCGGGCAGGCTGGGTCCCCGAGGATGACTATAGGCATCTGCACATCCACAACAGTTATTTCGTGGTCCGGGAAGAAACTACCTTCCTGCAGGCGTCTGAGCAGCCCACAGTTCCTGAAAACACACGCATCATGAACCTTGCCCGGCCACCCGACGTTGATGTTTGTAAAACATCCCCTATGGTCCCCCAGTGCTTGCAGCACCATTGAAAAGTAGCCCAATTTCTCAGCAGCTGACTGTGGAAGACGTGGACGATAAAGTGCGAGGAGGAGAAAACGGCGATGATCGCAGCAGGCTCCGTGCTTGCAGTGCTGTGGCGTCCGCGCTGTCACTGACCAGAAAAGTGCACGAACAGATTGCCCGCAGGCGCTTTCACGAGGGAGGGAGGGAGGTTGTGATTGACGGTTCAATGACGACACTTACCCAAAACCACCCTCGACACATTTCTCCCCCCAGCAGGCATTGGGGGCTCTACCCAGCATTCCAATGGGCAGCGGGGACTGCGGGAACTGTGGGATAGCTTCCCACAGTGCACCGCTTCCAAAGTCGACGCTGGCCCCGTGAATGTGGACTCAGAAATTCGAATTAGTGTATTTAGTATGGATACACAAATTCGACTTCATAAGGTCGAATCCACAAATTCGAACTAAGTTGATTCGAAATAGTCTTGTAGTGTAGACAAGGCCTTTGGTTTCTCTTTAAAAACTATAAACAAAAAAAGTAAGTTTAACACATGAACCATACATTTTACAGTTAACTAAAGTGTACTTCAGATGCAGAAAAGTGAAAGTCTACTAATTAGAATAATTCTCTTTATTTTGATAGCAGCAAACTTATTAAATCATAGCAAACTTATTTATTAAATCACTGTTGTCAAGAAGACTCAGTTTCATCCTCAGCTGAAGTTATAGGCTAAACATGACAGACATATTTGACTCATTGTTGATCTCTGTTGTGAGAGTATCAAACGATGGAAACAAAACTCCTCCCTGCAGATGCCACTGTTACAGAAATTGTGAGAAGAATCCCAAATCAATGTAATTATGTGGAGATAATACGACTTCCTCAGAAAACATCCAACATCTATTGCCCATGATTATGAAGCAATCATGCTGATCATGGCAACAATTGCAATGCTTGCAAAAGCTCCTGTGTCTAATTGAGTTGCTGTCATTCAAATCAGCTGTAATTCTTTAGTGTTCTTGTTCCTATGGCTTTTAATACTTTATTTAAAAGTCACAGAGAGATTGTAAGTGGCTGTCAGTCCTTGAAACTTAGTAGCTTCTTGTGAGAAGAAGTATATTGCTGTATCCACCACTGCATAACAAGTCACAATTCTAATTTCTTATTAGGGACTTGATTCTTTTTCATCCTTATACTGGATATAATAAAGATAATATATCATCTCAGTTATTAATTCTCTAGATCTCTAGTTTCAATCTATTAACATTGTCTTTCACTGAATATAACTATATTTGGATTTACCATTAACTGTGCTTCACTCACTCACTTTAACTCTTAGAATACACCTTCATAGCAATTATATATCTTGTCAAAGGATCTAAAAATTAATCATCATAGTATTCCTGTGAAGTGGGTGAATATACTAAAATAGCGTGAATAACTCACAACAAATAATATATCTGATTAACTTAGTGTCCATTTATGATTGTGCAATATCCTTGACTTTCCTTACATTTTTTTCAAAAGTGCCAGTGTGCTAGGTGCCTAAGACAGAAATAGTATAAACAATGTTAGACAAATCTTTGTTATTTTCTTTAATTCAGTACTAATACTGAAGTTTTCTGTGATTATTTGCTATATTATTATTTTTATGGCAAAATAAATTATCACCTCATTTGAGTATTTTTCCTTATGTAATGATCACATCAATAGTTACTCTATTCTCTTTCCTCTCCTCTGTCACAGAACCATGACATTTTTAACTGGTCCCCCAAAAACAAAAAAAAACTCAGGAGACCAGGCTGAGTGAATACCAGAAAATGTTTTAAGGCATTTCTCCAATGCTGGCTTTCACTCTGAATTCTTAACAGCTTTCCTTGATCTGTAGTGCTTATGTATCTCAGTCATGTTTCTCGCTTGAACTATGCTTGCATATTCTCAAGATGAGTACACTGTCATGTTTCTTGACTTTGCATTGACATGTTTTGCCAGTTCCTGTATCAGAGGGGAATGAAAAAGGAAAGCAAAACAAATGGGAGCATCATCTAATTTTGAAAACAAAAAATATTTTAAGAAAATCACCAATTGCAACTTGTATGGTTAATAATGGATAGAAAACAACTTTATAATAAGCTATCAGTGTTTGCTTGAAACACCTCCCCTTGTTAGCAGAAGTGACTCCTTCTGGGGAATGTTAAGAGGGGTCTGGTGATTCACTGAGGTAGGTGTCTCTTTACCCTACCTGAATAAATAGGTGTTGTACAAGGAGCACTCCCTGGCAAGAGGATCTAAGATATAGGCTGAAGAGTTCTTGAGTAGGAACTGAGCCAGGGAGAAAATTTGAACTGAAGTGTTGTGTTGTTAATTTCTGCATTTGAACTATACATACTGTGTGGACTGTGTTGAAGAACAGGTTGAGAATGGCATCTGCTCACAAAAATAAATTGGAAAGTAACGATCACTACTATAATATATACTTTTCTGCAGACATCTCATTTTTTCTATCACTGTCTCTAATTTTGGAACAATCGGCAGGACTGCTCCATGAATAACAATCTGGCCTTATGTATATCCAACACTGTGTTTGAGGAGGATTGAATTGAGATACATAAAAAAAAATATTGGAGCCAGAAATCTAGCCATTTGATTAATTGTTGATTCATTGTCACTATGGTGAAGTTCATATCGTTGTGGAGTGAACAATGTGGATTTCTGATGTTGTACTACCAGATTTGCAACCTGCAGGGTAGATCTCACCTATCACTTCATGTTCTTTCTGTTTCCTTCCTCTCTTTTTCCTTTTTTTGTGTGTCTTCTAGAATTATATTTTTATCTCTGGTCCTTATTGCCAAAAGTCATACTGTTATCAATTTTCCTTTAAGTTTGTCAAAGTAATGCAAAATATACAGAAACAGTGTGACAGGCAGCTTGGAGGCCCAGGCCACCTTGTGGTTAGAGCACCTGGCTCGCAGCCCACTGCTTGGTCGAGGAGCCTCAGTTTTTAAGGTCAGAGAGGCTAGGGGGACCCAGCATCTCCCTCTCCACTGGGTTCCAACCAAAGGCTCTGTGTACATCAATCCCTGAATGGGGGAAGCCCTCCTAGCAGGGAATCAAAATCCACTGCCCTGGACTACTTCCTACTTCTGTTTCTTTTGGGCATGGCCCCTGTAGTCCAATTTGCTGGGGCACTTGCTTCCCATAGGCTCCTCCCTTGAGTGGCGCCTTGCCACAGTCCCCAGCACCTTCGGGCAGGGCAGCTGCAAGTTGGTGAGGGCAAGCCCCACAGTGTCTCTGGGATTCACTCACTCAGTTACCTCCAGTGCTGGAGGCTTGGTTGGGGAACCAGTGCTTGCTTCTTGCTGGTTGCCTTGGCTAGCCGGCTAATGCTCCTTCCCCTCAGGCATGGAGACAGCTAACTCCTGACTCTTTGCCAGTCAACATCAAACTGAGCCAGGCTCTCTTCTTTTCTCCCCCATCCAGGCCTGGCACTGCATGCAGGGCTGGGACTAGCTGGTCCCCAAGGCTCTTTAACCCCTGTGGTGCTGGCTGGCAATTTCTCTGCTTCATCACAAACAGGTATCACTATCTATTCTTCAGAGACTGGTCATGATGTTGCCAGAAAAAAATCAGTTTTTGACTTACATGTCATAGCTTTTTTTTGAAAAGCAAGATGGTCTGCCATATTAGGTCAGTGTCAACACAATTACCCATAGTGCAGTACTATACAAAGTTCAGTGCTATAGGTGGGTGACCCCCTCTCATATCCCCAGTAACTTCAGGGGGCTGAAAACAAGCACCGATGTCCACCGCTGGGATCTCACTGGAGAAACAGGGCCATAGTCCTTAGCACTGCCCATCTCAGTGTATTGGTGTTATATGCTCTCTGTGTGATGCCCTCCTGGGTGGCTGCATTCTGTATTCACTTAACTGGTCTTCATGTAGAGCACATTAGGTTAGCCTGCCTTAGTCCTGTAGTGGCAAAACCACAGATGATGGTAGCAAGGTATGCACCAGAAGGAAAAGGTCATACTCTTCTAGTCAGATGCAGACAGCAAAATTTCTTTTTGGCTACGGCTGCTGTTGGGTCTTTCTAAAGCAGCCCTTGATTGATCTAAAAAAATCCTCCAAGTCTTTGAGGGCTTGTCTTCCTGTACAGCAGTCCAGTGGTGCAGCTGGAGTGCTTTAGTGAAAACACTGCTACACTGCTACACTGACAGGAAAGCTTTTCTCGTTGGCATAGTTAATTCACCTCCCTGAGAGGCAGTAGCTGTTGATGCGGGAAGCTCTCCCTTCAACACAGGACTGTCTACACATGGGGTTAGGTCAGTATAATTATATTTTTTAGGGGTGTGGATTTTTCGCATCCCTAAGTGATGCAGTTATATCGATATATGTCTGTAGTGGAGATCTGGCCTGAATGTGAGTCCCAAATATGAGTGCCCCTCCTCAAACACTGTTGCAGATATCAGCTTGGAAACTCTTTGGATTGCTTTCCCCAACTCTTCAATGCTGGGTATCAGAATCCTGGGGGAAAAATGAGAATAGAATGTTTTAAAATGCCAAATTCTGTCCTTTGGTATATACAGTTTGGCCCTAAGTATCAAACAATAATGTAGCGGCCCTCTCCACCTGATTACCTCCTTTACTGGCAATCTACTTACAGGTTCTGATGGACAGGTCTGGGTTCTTTTGGATCCCGCCACCCACTCAGCAGGGTGAATCTTTTTTCTTTTTTTGGTTATGAAATTAGTTGGCGGTGCCTCCACCCCCCCCCGCTCCTTCCTGGCAGGGTCACCAGGGCAGCTTGGGTGGAAAATCCTAACTACAGAGGAATCCCCACTTATTTGCCAGATAGTTGGAGACTTCCAAGAGATAACACAACACATAAAAATATATTCAACACAACAATTATATTAAACAGGCAACAAATACAACATAATAGGGGAAACACTATGTTTAGGGTCACCGGTGCCCACACTTAAAATACCCGTGTCTGGATGTAACAAATGTAACACTAGTGTCCTGTTGGTACGCGTACCTTGCTGGGGCCCTTGATGACCTATACAATTCTCTGCAGAGGTGTAGCAGTGTGGCTGACTGGGTTCAGTACAGCCCAAAAGACCCACAAGTGGGAGGAGGTGGTGAATCCCTCCACAGGTGTAATAAGCGGTAGATTATAAAATCCTCAAACCCTCACTCCCTGGCTTGAGGACACAGTTCAGGGAGTAGAGGGTCCCCAAAACAAATTCCCGGACTAACTAACTAAAGACAAGGCACTCACGCACTCCACAAATGATCTTCAGGGTTGAGGATGACACTGGACGATTTCAGGGGCTGCTGTCCGCTGGCAGGGATCCTCCTCAGGCAGGAATCAGCCCTGGACTAGCAGCGCTGACCATGGGGGGACTGGTCTCACCAGGGGAGCTGGAGGCGAACCCAGCCTGGCTGGGGAAATTTCTCAGCAAACATAACAATTGGGAATCATCCGTGAGGAAGGAAAACCCAGCTGGGGAATCTGGTGTCCGGTCCCTAGAGGCCAGTTCTCAGGGGGAACCCTGCTTGCAGGCCTGGGACTCACCAGCTCCCCACACAGCCAGTTTGGCCTTTACCCTGGCTGGCTCCAGCCTCTCCTCAAAATGGCTTCTCCCCTCTCCTCAACTCCCTGGGAGGGGCATCTCCACTCCCTATTGGTTGCTGGGCAGACTCTGAGTTTGCCTTGGCTCCTCCTCCCTGAGCTACCAGCAGACAGAGCTCCAGGAATCTATGTAATCTCTTTGGGGGTTACAAATAATTGTGCAGTTTTCGAAACTAACACCGGTCAAACATTTTTATAAGAATCTTTTATTGCAAAAATATAAATCATGTCCATGTCTAAGTGTAACAGGGTCGGACTCACCCCTTGCAGCACCTCCTGCTGGTGACTCTGGAAATTAGCTCTGTTCCAGCCTGGAGCGCCCTCTGCAGGCCAGTGATCCACCTGTTTACTATTGGCCCCGTGTCCCTCCCAGGACCCCGGTGCCCTTTTGACTGGGTCTCCCCCTCCCAGGGGAACCCCCACCCTACTATCCCCACTTTGCTTCAGTAGTGGCTACTGCCAGTCATTATCTAGCCCCCACTCTGGGGCAGACTGCAGTATCAGCCTACTCATCACAGGCAAAGGGGTTTGGACCTGCTGGCTTAGCCTACCCCTGGGCTGCCCTCTGCAACCCCCAGTACCTGTTGGCCCACTGCTGGGTCGCAGACTGGGGCTTTATAGGCTGGAGCTCCCCAGCTCCTCAGCCTTTCCCCAGCCCTACTTCACTCAGGTATCTAGTCTAGCTCCCTGCAGCCAGGCCCTTCTCTCTCTGAGGGCAGAGAGAGACTGTTTGGCTTCTGGCTTCCCTGGCCTTCTTATAAGGCTTTGCAGCTCAGTTTGGGGCGTGGCCCCAGCTGCAGCCACTTCCCCAATCAGCCCAGCCAAAAGCCCCTTCCCAGGGCTGTTTTAAAGCCCCAAAGGGCAGGAGCGGGTAGCCACCCCGCTACACTAAGACTGTTTCTTTGTGCCATAAAGTACTCAACGATTGTTCAGATGTTTCTTACTACACAAAATAAGCATGTTTATCATTTTAGTATGATCATCATGATTCTTCCATCATTTGAAGCCTGTGTAGAGAACCAGTTAGTAGCCTAAAGAAAAGAACTATTAGCATGTGAGCTGAATAATAAAGATGCTTTGGCACAGTGCTCCTATTTAAGATTGTGAGTATTACTATCTTATTTTTATTTGACTGGGTGACCATAAAATTAAAGTGTACTCTTGTGCCATGTGGCTCACTTATGTTTCTTGCTATGTTTCTCTTGAAAATAGCAATGGGCTTAATAATATCAAGTATTTTCAGATTATATTTATGCTTGTTTTTTCATGTGATTTTTATTTTTAATCATATAACTGCAGGTAATCACAGAGTACACTACAACAAAAAAGTACACTAATAAAGTACACTACAGAGTACACTACAAAAAAAAGCAGTTCTTGTGATGCTAAATTTACTTACTGAATTCTGATACACTGGTATTGGAAACTACTTACTGCTATTTACTTCACAGGGGTGCAGTGAGTATTTGGCAATGTATGTAAAGAACTTTGAAAAAATAAATGCAATATAAAATTGCTAAGTGTTATATCTGTTATGCTCTATACCTTCAGCCTTACCACTATCTGCTGTAATCCCATTAGATCTCATAAAATCAGGTTTCAGTATGATTAGTACCTCACCTGGAGTGGAGATGTCCCCTTCTTTGTCTCATTTACCTGTTATTTCATGTCTTTTAGACTTTAAGATCTTTAGGACAGGTATTGCCACTTACTGTATATTTGTACAGTGTCTAGCACTATGGGGACCCAATCTGGTTAGCCTCTAAGCACTACCACAAGATAGATATTTATGAATAATAATAATTAAGAAGAACACACATGATAGTGCAGACACAAGAGGTGATACTCTTGGTTGTGCCTTCAACAGATAAGAAAACACTATGCACAACACATTATTCTCCCTCTCTCTGTAATGCAATATTTTAAGTCTGACCTCATCATTAAGGTTATAGTATTAACATGTTGTGTGTTTCCTTGCCTGGAAAGGCATTCAGCCCAGCTAAACGTGTCAAATCATTATCAGATATTCAGCAAGTTAACTACAAAGAATATGTCTCTGGAGGAATGGAATACAAAGCAACAGTGGACATATCTGGTGGTGGTTCTTGTGGTGTTAAGCAAGCAGTTAGCAAGAGAGATTCTTCAACCATCTTAAGAAGGCAAGCAGTCATCATCAGAAACTCCATATTAAGGAGAATGGACAGAGAATTCAGCAAAGGATTCAGGATGGGGTGGTGTCCACCTGGCACGAACATACTGCTCTGCTCTGACCACTAGGCCTGGCTCCTGCTCCAATCACTAGGCTATGCTGCCCACATCCTGGTTCAGAACTCACCATTACTTGTTTAAGAATTATGAATAAGTCCTAACCACTGGATGCATGTGGACCAATATGCTAACTAACAAAGTCCAGGAGAAGGTACTGGTAGGGGGTCTGTTATAGACCACTGAATTAAACCAAAAGTATAAGTATAAGTGCCTGTCCTATGTGTGGAAAGAGGAATTGTGGTGTTCTGAAGAACTTCAGTTTGGGAGACACATGTTGGAGGTTTCATGCAGCCAGTAGTAAAACATCATCAGAGTTTCAAAAAATGATCTATAATTTTAATATAAAAGATATTGTACCCAGATGAGGTAATTCTATTTTGGACATCATTAATTCATCTTGATCTATTATAATCACCGGACTGGAAGTTGGTGGTTCCCTAATCATGACCTGATTACAGGCAAACAGAGAACAGTCTTAAGCAGTCATATACATTTGGTGCTCCAGAATGGCGGAACTGGAGGAGCTAAGAGAGGCAGAGAGGTATGTTGATGAGGCTTTCCGGGACACTGTAGAATTGTCCCACCTCCGCTCAGACAGCTCCTGTGCTGTTGAGGAGGAAGAAAGGCCCAGGGAAGCAGAGCAGTCGATGGGAGCAGAGGGAAACCTTCCCATAGTTGGGACCCTCCTTCCAGATGGTGCTGGGGTTGCCTCTCGCACTGAGGTTGCCTCTCCGGGGGAGGGAACTCCAGTTTCTAGGAAAAGGCAGGTGTTAGTAATGGGAGATTCGATTATTAGAAATGTAGATAGCTGGGTCTGTGATGACCGGGAGAACCGTATGGTGACTTGCCTGCCTGGTGCGAAGGTTGCGGATCTCTTGAGGCATCTAGATAAACTTATGTGTAGTGCTGGGGAGGAGCCAGTGGTCATGGTACATGTAGGTACCAATGACATAGGGAAGGGTAGGAGAGATGTCCTGGAAGCCAAATTTAGGCTGCTAGGGAAGAGACTGAAATCCAGGACCTCTATGGTGGCATTTTCAGAAATGCTCCCAGTTCCACGCGCAGGGCCAGGTAGGCAGGCAGAGCTTCAGAGTCTCAATGCGTGGATGAGACGATGGTGTAGAGAGGAGGGGTTCACGTTCATTAGGAACTGGGGAAACTTCTGGGATGGGAGGAGCCTATACAGGAGAGATGGGCTCCACCTAAACCAAAGTGGAACCAGACTGCTGGCACTAAACATTAAAAAGGTTGTAGAGCAGTTTTTAAACTAGGAGATGGGGGAAAGCCGACTGCTGCAGAGGAGCGTGTGGATCGGACACAGACTTCTCTTAGGGGAGAGTCTGATGATAGAGAATCTCCAGGTTATAGTCAGGAGCAGAGGACTGAAAAGTATAATGTAAGGGCTGGATCAGATGATAAACAGTCACATAAAAAAGAATCTGGCACATCAGAAAAAGGCAGGCTAATAAACAGGGACAAGTTTTTAAAGTGCTTGTACACAAATGCCAGAAGTCTAAATAATAAGATGGGTGAACTAGAGTGCCTTGTGATAAAGGAGGATATAGATATAATAGGCATCACAGAAACCTGGTGGACTGAGAGCAACCAATGGGACACAATCATTCCGGGGTACAAAATATATCGGAAGGACAGAACAGGTCGTGCAGGGGGAGGAGTGGCACTATATGTGAAAGAAAGTGTAGATTCAAATGAAGTAAAAATCGTAAGCGAATCCACATGTTCCATAGAGTCTCTATGGATAGAAATTTCATGCTCTAGTAAAAATATATTATCGACCACCTGACCAGGACAGTAATAGTGATGATGAAATGCTAAGGGAAATTAGAGAGGCTATCAAAATTAAGAACACATAATAGTGGGGGATTTCAATTATCCCCATATTGACTGGGAACATTTCATTTCAGGACGAAATGCAGAGATAAAATTTCTCAATACTTTAAATGACTGCTTCATGGAGCAGCTGGTACGGGAACCCACAAGGGGAGAGGCAACTCTAGATTTAATCCTGAGTTGAGCGCAGGAGCTGGTCCAAGAGGTAACTATAGCAGGACCGCTTGGAAATAGTGACCATAATACAATAGCATTCAACATCCCTGTGGTGGGAAGAACACCTCAACTGCCCAACACTGTGGCATTTAATTTCAAAAGGGGGAACTATACAAAAATGAGGGGGTTAGTTAGACAAAAGTTAAAAGGTACAGTGACTAAAGTGAAATCCCTGCAAGTTGCATGGGCCCTTTTTAAAGACACCATAATAGAGGCCCAACTTCAATGTATACCCCAAATTAAGAAAAACAGTAAAAGAACTAAAAAAGAGCCACCGTGGCTTAACAACCATGTAAAAGAAGCAGTGAGAGATAAAAAGACTTCCTTTAAAAAGTGGAAGTCAAATCCTAGTGAGGCAAATAGAAAGGAGCACAAACACTGCCAACTTAAGTGCAAGAGTGTAATAAGAAAAGCCAAAGAGGAGTTTGAAGAACGGCTAGCCAAAAACTCCAAAGGTAATAACAAAATGTTTTTTAAGTACATCAGAAGCAGGAAGCCTGCTAACAACCAGTGGGGCCCCTTGATGATCAAAATACAAAAGGAGTGCTTAAAGACGATAAAGTCATTGCGGAGAAACTAAATAGATTCTTTGCTTCAGTCTTCACGGCTGAGGATGTTAGGGAGATTCCCAAACCTGAGCTGGCTTTTGTAGGTGACAAATCTGAGGAACTGTCACAGATTGAAGTGTCACTAGAGGAGGTTTTGGAATTAATTGATAAACTCAACATTAACAAGTCACCGGGACCAGATGGCATTCACCCAAGAGTTCTGAAAGAACTCAAATGTGAAGTTGCGGAACTATTAACTAAGGTTTGTAACCTGTCCTTTAAATCGGCTTCGGTACCCAATGACTGGAAGTTAGCTAATGTTATGCCAATATTTAAAAAGGGCTCTAGGCGTGATCCCGGCAATTACAGACCGGTAAGTCTAACATCGGTACCGGGCAAATTAGTTGAAACAATAGTAAAGAATAAAATTGTCAGACACATAGAAAAACATAAACTCTTGAGCAATAGTCAACATGGTTTCTGTAAAGGGAAATCGTGTCTTACTAATCTATTAGAATTCTTTGAAGGGGTCAACAAACATGTGGACAAGGGGGATCTGGTGGACATAGTGTACTTGGATTTCCAGAAAGCCTTTGACAAGGTCCCTCACCAAAGGCTCTTACGTAAATTAAGCTGTCATGGGATAAAAGGGAAGGTCCTTTCATGGATTGAGAACTGGTTAAAGGACAGGGAACAAAGGGTAGGAATTAATGGTAAATTCTCAGAATGGAGAGGGGTAACTAGTGGTGTTCCCCAAGGGTCAGTCCTTGGACCAATCCTATTCAATTTATTCATAAATGATCTGGAGAAAGGGGTAAACAGTGAGGTGGCCAAGTTTGCAGATGATACTAAACTTCTCAAGATAGTTAAGACCGAAGCAGATTGTGAAGAACTTCAAAAAGATCTCACAAAACTAAGTGATTGGGCAACAAAATGGCAAATGAAATTTAATGTGGATAAATGTAAAGTAATGCACATTGGAAAAAATAACCCCAACTATACATACAACATGATGGGGGCTAATTTAGCTACAACGAGTCAGGAAAAAGATCTTGGCATCATCGTGGATAGTTCTCTGAAGATGTCCACGCAGTGTGCAGAGGCGGTCAAAAAAGCAAACAGGATGTTAGGAATCATTAAAAAGGGGATAGAGAATAAGACTGAGAATATATTATTGCCTTATATAAATCCATGGTACGCCCACATCTCGAATACTGTGTACAGATGTGGTCTCCTCACCTCAAAAAAGATATTCTAGCACTTGAAAAGGTTCAGAAAAGGGCAACTAAAATGATTAGGGGTTTAGAGAGGGTCCCATACGAGGAAAGATTAAAGAGGCTAGGACTCTTCAGCTTGGAAAAGAGAAGACTAAGGGGGGACATGATAGAGGTATATAAAATCATGAGTGATGATGAGAAAGTGGATAAGGAAAAGTTATTTACTTATTCCCATAATACAAGAACTAGGGGTCACCAAATGAAATTAATAGGCAGCAGGTTTAAAACAAATAAAAGGAAGTTCTTCTTCACACAGCGCACAGTCAACTTGTGGAACTCCTTACCTGAGGAGGTTGTGAAGGCTAGGACTATAACAATGTTTAAAAGGGGACTGGATAAATTCATGGTGGCTAAGTCCATAAATGGCTATTAGCCAGAATGGGTAAGAATGGTGTCCCTAGCCTCTGTTCGTCAGAGGATGGAGATGGATGGCGGGAGAGAGATCACTTGATCATTGCCTGTTAGATTCACTCCCTCTAGGGCACCTGGCATTGGCCACTGTCGGTAGACAGATACTGGGCTAGATGGACCTTTGGTCTGACCCGGTACGGCCTTTCTTATGTTCTTATGTTCTTAATGGCTCATTCCCCAAAGGTGAGAAAAATTATGAGCAAAACTGGGAAGACAAATTTGAATGCAAATTGGGAGGTCTTTAAGAAGAGTTTATTAGATATCCAAAAAGCCACAATTCCACAATCAAGAATGAGGAAAACTTTGACTAACAGCCTATCCTGGTTTGCTAGTGAAGTGAAGGAAGCAGTATATAACAAATGGAAAAACGGGGGAAATAAATAACTTCTAGTTTATCTTGATGGCTATGAAAGACAGAAAATTGAAAAGAGAAGCTAAAGACATCAGGGGAAAAGCCATGGCTGACAGGACTAAGCATATTTAGGAACAAAAGAGAACCTAGCAACGAGAAAGGTTCATTACTAGATGGTGTGACAAAGTTCCTCCTCTACCTTGGTGGATCCTGCACTTATTGGTGGATTTGCTCATCTCACAGATTCACCATGTGAGTTGGAAAACAGCCCAGAGACCTTCCCCTCTGGTAGAAGCCACAGTCCAGGTCAATTCCTCCTGTGTCTGATCAGGAATTGGGAGGTTTGGGGGGAACCTGGGCCCGCCCTCTCCTCCGGGTTCCAGCCCAGGGCCCTGTGGTCTACAGCTGTCTAGAGTGCCTACTGGTACAGCTGCACGACAGCTACAACTCCCTGGGCTACTTCCCCATGGCGTCCTCCCAACATCTTCTTTATCCTCACCACAGGACCTTTCTCCTGGTGCCTGATAATGCTTGTACTCCTCAGTCTTCCAGCAATATGTCTTCTCGCCCTCAGCTCCTCATGCCTCTTGCTCCCAGCTCCTTGCATGCACACCACAAACTGAAGTGAGGTCCTAACTCAGGTGCCCTGATTAGCTAGCCTGTCCTAATTGATTCTAGCAGTTTCTTAATTGGCTCCAGGTGTCTTAATTATCCTGCCTGTCTTAATTGGTTCTAGCAGGTTCCTGATTACTCTAGTGCAGCCCCTGCTCTGGTCACTCAGGGAACAGAAAACTCTTTCTCCAGTGGCCAGAAGACCTCCCTTCTGCTACTCTGCTGTAGAGGCTAGGAGGGAGAGGGCTGCTGCTGCTGTTGCTGTTCCTGCTGGGCCCTTGCTGCTGCTGTTGCTATTGCTCTGGCTGCTCCCCTGGCTGGGCTAGACACCACCACCCACCCCCTTTCTCTGGTACCTGCTTGTTGGCTGGCTAGTAGATTTCCCCCCCACCACCTCAATTGCTGCTGTTACTCCACCTACAGCCCCTTGGGGGGGGGCTGCTGGCCTGCTCCCCAGAGGAGGGGAGTGAGGGACCCCAGCTCCAGCCCTTGTTGCTGAGGGCTCCACCACCACCATCTTTTGAGCGGGGTCCCTCCTGCCTGGCCACCAGACCACCACCTGGAGCTGCTGTGTTTGCTACTGGGGAGCCGCTGGAGCCCCGAGGAGGAGAAGGAGAGGACCACCTGCTGCTGGAGGACCTCATAGAGGCTCTGAAGACCACCGTGGAGGGGGCACTAAAGGACTGAGTATTTTTTGGACTGTGTTCTTGTGGTGGGGGTTTGGACTGTGTCTGTTTGGGACGCCGGGGGTGTGGCGTGGAGCCTGCCCCCGGTCCATCCGTGTCCCCCTTCACCCCCACCACCATCGTTGCCCCCTCCACCATCCCCGCTGGCTGTTTTCCTTCTGCTTCGGCCTCCTGCCTCTGGGACTGAGTTGCTCACCTGCCTTGCCACACCCACTTCCACCATTTGGGCCTGCAGCAGCAGCAGCCACCACTGACTTTTTGCACAAGTGCCCGTGGGCGCACTCCCCACCCCCACCCCCTTGGCCTGGCCCCCTCTCCTTTGCCACATTTGTCTACGCCACCCATTTCCTCTGTGGCCCTGATTGTCCTGCCCCAGCCCTGCAGCTAGCCCCGTGGTCCCTCTGCCCCGCTCCTAGCTCACCTTTCCCCCCCCGTGATCCCCCAGCCCTGATTGGCCCCTCCCCTCGTGCGCCCATGCCCCCTTCCATGCGCTTGTGCTCTTCCCCCATTTGAGTTTGCCCTTGTTCACTGCACCCCCCTATGCTGTTAGCCCCCTGATCCCCTAGTGCAACTAGAGGAGCCGGAATTCCCTTCTGGGTCGATGACCTGCCACCCTCCCGCCCCTGGGTCCTCGATTGCTCCCCACGCCCCTTTAGCCTTCCCTTTCTGGCACCCTCCTCCCCTGCCTGCAGCCTAGCGGGGAGGGGTGGTCGCCTCCTTTCCCTCACCTCCCCTCGCTGTTTGTCCCCCTCCCCGCTCTCGTTATGGCGGGGGACGTGGCGGGGGAGACCCCTCGCGATGCTCCCTCCGCCCCTCCTCCAGACACCCCCATGTCCATTCCCCAAGCCTCTACCTCGACCGCCGCTGCCGGTCTATCTGTCACCGCCCCCGCTGGGGCACCTGCAGCGGCGAGTACTGGGGAGACGTCCGCTGCTGCCACGTCCCTCGCCCCTTCCGATTCGGGGGGAGCCCCCCCAGCCGGTGGGAAAGGTCGGGGTGGGAAGAAGGGTAAGGGCCCCGCTAAAAAGACCAAGCCCTCCGTGGCGGGGACTACCCCCGCTGCCGTGGCCCTGCTACCGGCCGCAGCATCCCTCCCCGCTGTTCCCTCTACCAGCTCCGCGGGTGTCCCTCCCCCGGCCCCCAGGGCGTATGCCCAGGTGACGGCGGCCCCCCCGCCTGCCACTGCTCCTCTGACCGCCACTTCCGCTTCCATCTATAGCGGCCGGGGCCCCTTCCCCACCTTGACCAGGAAGCACGGCATCCGTTGCCTCCTGGTGTCCGCCTCGCCCCACGTGGAGATCTACGTGCGGGCGTTGGCGAGGGTGGTGGGGCCCACGGCCATCGTGGCGGCCTCCAAGATGTACGGGAAGGTAGTCTTCTTCCTGGCGTCGGAGGCTGCCGTCCAGGAGGCGGTAGAGACGGGTCTGGCGGTGGGGGGCGTGTTCGTGCCCCTTGCTGTTCCTGCTGGGCCCTTGCTGCTGCTGTTGCTATTGCTCTGGCTGCTCCCCTGGCTGGGCTAGACACCACCACCCACCCCCTTTCTCTGGTACCTGCTTGTTGGCTGGCTAGTAGATTTCCCCCCCACCACCTCAATTGCTGCTGTTACTCCACCTACAGCCCCTTGGGGGGGGGCTGCTGGCCTGCTCCCCAGAGGAGGGGAGTGAGGGACCCCAGCTCCAGCCCTTGGAAGACCTGGGGGTCCGCTTGATCCTGACCTCCGTCCCTCCCTTCCTGCCCAATGCCGCCCTGCTGCCCGCCCTTTCTGCCCTGGGGCGCCCTATTTCTGTCATCAGCCCTCTCCCGTTGGGCTGCAAGGACCCCGCCCTCCGTCACGTCCTCTCGTTCCGCCGGCAAGTGCAGCTTCAACTGCCGCCGCCGGCGCGTGACGGAGAGGCGCTTGAGGGGTCCTTTGTGGTCCCCTACCAGGGAGCCCGCTACCGGGTGCATTACTCAACGGGGGAGGCCCGGTGCTACCTCTGCCGGGCGATGGGGCACGTCCGGAGGGACTGCCCCTTGGCCCGTCACGGAGGAGCGTCCGGGACCCCCGAGCCCCGGCAAGGCGCCGGCCCTGTCACCGCCAGTGCCTCTGGCTGCCCGGCATCTGAAGCTGCCCCTCCTCCTTCTCAGTCCACCGCTGAGGTGCGGCGGAGTTAACGCCGGGCGTGGGAGAGGGCCCACCCCAGGGAGACTCCTCCCTCGTTCCTGTTGCCCCTCCGTTGCTTCCCCGACTCTCTGAGCCGTTGCCCTTGCCCCCAGACCCGACCCCTGTTAGCCAGCCCCCGGATGATGCCATGGAGGGCTGGTCCTTAGTACAGGGGAAGCGGGGCAAGCGGAAGGCTCAGGCCCCATTACGTCTTTCGGATTCGGAGACCCCCTGGAAGAGCAGGAAGGGGGTCTCTGATGACGAGCCTTCCGCCTTGCCCCCTGACGACGCCCGTTTTGTGGTGCCGGCTGGGGACGACGTGGCAGCACCGGACGGTGACGCTGCCCCTCCTCCGGGGTCCCTTCCCGAGGGAGCCCCCAAGGGAGCCCCTCTTACTCCCTTGCCATCCGAGGCCCCCGCGAGCGCTGAGGTGGGCGTCGCTTCGGGTGTTGGCGGGGAGGGCCCCGGGGTGGCGGACGGCGATCTCCCCTCCATCTATGAGGAGATCGAGGCCCTGGGTCTGACCCCAGTTACGCAAGGGGAGGACGACCCTTTGCAAACGGGCCTCGATCTGAGTAACCTCACTACAGTCCCCCTGTCCCCGGGTTCCCTACCCCTGACTGATGCTTCTGCTCCCGCCTCCGAGGGTCCCCTGGGATCTTCCATCAGCCCGGCTGCAGGTGGCACCTCACTGACGGCCGCCGAACCCATTGAGGCGACGGCCAGTGCCCCGCTACCCGGACCCGATTCCCAGGGGGTGTCCCTCTTGGGTGTGGGCCAACCGACCCCTGGCCCCACCCTTGTCCCCTCCATCTCCCGTGATGCCATTGCCGCCCCTGGGGATACTCCCCAGGGCGCGGCCTTAGTTGTTTTTCCCTGCCCTGACCCATCAGGGGCTGCTGTTCTCCTTCCGCCGCCCCCTGTTGAACTGGGGAGCGGGGCGGACCGCGTGACGTCGGCCCATCAGACGCCACGTCGAGGGTCTGCCCCCTGCCTGCCCGCCTCGGTGGGCCACAGGGCTGTGATGGGGGCCCCGCTGGGGGACAGTCATCGATCCGTTACCCCGCCCCCCCATGTGCTGCGGGAGGAGCTGCGGGAGTTCCTTGAGAACGTCCGTGGCTCCCGTAACAAAGTCCATCTTGCGCTCCAGCGATGGGGGGATTTCCACCTGATCCTCCGGGCCACAAAGGCCCTCATGGGGGAGGGTAAGGGGACCGGGAAGCAGGCCGCCGCGGCCTACCGGCGGGTCTGCTTCTTCCGTGACTCTCTGCACACCTACGGGTTTGGTCACGGATTGCTGCACGGCCCGACGGAGGCCGTGGGCGTGTCTGCCGGCGAGGATCCCCCCCAGCACTCCTCATGGCGCCGATCATCTTTGCCACTTTGAACGCCCGGGGCTGTAGGATGGGTCTCCGCAGGAGCCAGGTGCTCTCCTTCCTTCGGGACGGGGGGTACTCTGTGGTTTTCCTGCAGGAGACCCATACGGATCCGGCCGCTGAAGCTAGCTGGCGGCTGGAGTGGGGGGACAGGGTCTACTTTAGCCACCTCTCAGTTCGCTCGGCAGGAGTGGCGACCCTGTTCTCCCCCGACCTACGGCCCGAGGTGCTGGGGGTCGCCGAGGCTGTGCCGGGCCGCCTGCTGCACCTCCGGGTCCGCATGGAGGGGCTTGTGGTTAATCTCGTCAACGTCTACGCCCCGACATCGGGCCTGGAGAGACTGCGTTTTTATCAGCAGGCGTCCGCCTTCCTCGGCTCCCTGGATCCTCGTGAGTGCCTGGTCCTGGGCGGGGACTTTAACACCACCCTCGAGGAACGGGACCGCTCGGGGACCGAGCAGTGCCCGGCCGCCGCGGACGTCCTCCGGGAGATCGTCGAACGGCACTTCCTGGTGGACGTCTGGCGCGACCACCACCCGGACGACGTCTCGACGTTCACCTTCGTCCGGGTGGAGGCCCATCGGTCGCGCCACTCCCGGCTGGACCGCATTTACCTGTCACGTTTCCACCTTTCACGAGCCCACTCCTCCAGCATTTGGCCGGCCCCCTTTTCGGATCACCACCTTGCCACCGTGACGGCCTCTCTCTGCGCGGAGAGGCCGGGGCCGGCCTATTGGCATTTTAATAATAGTTTGCTGGAGGATGCGGGCTTCGTGGCGTCCTTCCGGGAGTTCTGGCTGGCCTGGCGAGGGCAGAGGCGCGCCTTTCCTTCGGCGCGGCGATGGTGGGACCTGGGGAAGGTGCGCGCCCGGCTCTTCTGCCGCGACTACACCCGGGGCGCCAGCCGACGGAGGGATGCGGCGATAGGGCAGTTGGAACGGGAGGTCTTGGAGCTGGAGAGGCGTCTGGCCGCCAGCCCCGAGGATCCATCCCTCTGCGGAGCGTGCCGGGAGAAGCAGGAGGAGCTCCGGGCCCTCGAGGATCATTGAGCCCGGGGTGCCTTTGTTCGATCCCGCATCCGCCTCCTTCGGGAGATGGATCGCGGCTCCCGCTTCTTCTACGCCCTGGAGAAAAGGAGGGGGGCCAAAAAGCACGTCACCTGCCTCCTGGCGGAGGACGGCACCCCCCTCACGGATCCGGCGGAGATATGCGGGAGGGCCAGGGCCTTCTACGCGGCTCTTTTCTCCCCAGATCCGACCGATCCTGACGCTTGCAGAGTGCTCTGGGACGGACTCCCGATGGTCAGTGCGGGCGACCGGGACCGGCTAGAGCTGCCTCTCACTCTGGTCGAGTTCTCAGAAGCCCTCCGTCGCATGCCCACCAATAAATCTCCGGGCATGGACGGGCTGACCGTGGAGTTCTACCGCGTGTTCTGGGACGTCCTCGGCCCAGACCTAGTCACCGTCTGGGCCGAGTCTTTGCGGGGCGGGGTCCTCCCTCTCTCGTGCAGGCGAGCCGTGCTCGCCTTATTGCCGAAGAGGGGGGACCTCCGCGATTTACGGAATTGGCGTCCCATCTCGCTCCTCAGCACGGACTACAAAATCGTTGCGAAGGCCATCTCGATGCGGCTAGGGTCCGTGCTGGCGGACGTGGTCCACCCAGACCAGACCTACACCGTCCCGGGCCGCACGATCTTTGGTAATCTGTATCTGGTCCGGGACCTTCTGGAATTAGGGTGTAGGGATGGTCTGTCGTTCGCCCTCTTGTCCCTGGATCAGGAGAAGGCGTTCGACAGGGTGGACCACGGGTATCTCCTGGGCACTCTGCAAGCGTTTGGCTTCGGACCCCAGTTTGTGGGTTTTCTCCGGGTGCTGTACGCTTCCGAGGAGTGTCTGGTCAGGCTCAACTGGACCCTGACCGAGCCGGTCAGCTTCGGGTGAGGAGTGCGGCAGGGGTGTCCCCTCTCGGGTCAGCTGTACGCTCTGGCGATCGAGCCCTTCCTCTGTCTCCTCCGTCGGAGGATGATGGGGTTGGTGCTCTGGGAGCCGGAGCTGCAGCTGGTCCTGTCGGCATACGCCGACGATATGCTCCTCGTGGTCCAGGACCCGGGCGACTTGGCGCGGGTGGAGGCTTGCCAGGCCATTTATTCGGCGGCCTCTTCCGCCCGGGTCAACTGGGTCAAGAGCTCTGGCCTGGTGGTAGGGGATGGGTGGCAGGCGAGCTCCCTCCCACCCGCGCTTCAGGCCATCCGGTGGAGCGCGGGTCCGCTGCTCTATCTCGGCGTTTACCTTTCTGCCACGCATCCGTCTCCGCCAGAGAACTGGCATGGTTTAGAGGGCGGGGTGAGGGCGCGGCTCCGGAAATGGACAGGACTACTCCGGTGCCTCTCTCTTCGAGGGAGGGCGCTGGTGCTGAATCAATTAGTCCTGTCCATGCTCTGGTACCGGCTCAACACCCTGGTCCCGGCCCCGGATTTCCTGGCCAACCTCCGGACGGCGGTTCTGGAGTTCTTCTGGCCAGGAACGCACTGGGTCTCTGCAGGGGTCCTCCACCTGCCCCTGGAGGAGGGGGGCAGGGCCTGAAGTGCCTGCGCACTCAGGTCCACGTCTTCCGCCTCCAGGCCCTGCAGAGGCTCCTGTATGGTGTGGGTAGTCCGGCGTGGAGCGTATTGGCGCACACCTTCCTCCGCCGCTTCCGAGGGCTCCGATACGACCGGCAGCTCTGTTATCTCCATCCGAGAGGTCTTCCGCGAGACCTCTCTGGGCTGCCGGTCTTCTACCAAGACCTCCTCCGGACCTGGAAGCTCTTTTCAACGACCAGGTCCGTGGCGGCCACCGTGGGGGTTGATCTCCTCACGGAGCCCCTGCTACATAACCCCCAGCTCCGTGTGCATGTGGCGGAGTCCCCCGCGGTGCGCCAGAGGTTGGTCTTGGCAGGGGTCACCAGGGTCGGAGACCTCCTGGACTACGACCGGGGAGACTGGCTGGATCCCCTGACGCTCGCTCAGCGCATGGGGCTCTCCAGCCCTTGTACCCCCCGGCGCGTACTTCAGGAGGTGAAGGCCGCTTTACTGCCCGCTGCTCAGGTTTACCTCGACCGGGTCCTGCGAGAGGGCACGCCCCGCCCACCTTCCACCCCGGGCCCTGTGGATCTTTTTATCGGGCCCCTGCCCCGTGGACCCAATCACCCCCCTCGCCCTTTCACTGCGAGCCGGCTGCCCGATCTGCAGCTGGTTCTGTTCCAGACCGCGCCAAGAAAACATCTGTACGCGCTCGTGCTCCACACGCTTCACTACCTCACCCTCGCGTCCCGCCCCGATACGAAATGGCGGGACCTCCTGCCACCTCTCGAGGGTGAGGAGCCCCGGTGGGCCAGCCTGTATTCTGCCCCAGTCCCGAGGCCCGCCGGGGATGTCAGTTGGCGGCTCCTTCACGGGGCTGTGAGCACGGGCATGTACTTGGCGCGGTTTACTCCTGTCCCCAACACCTGCCCCTTTTGCGGCGTGAAGGAGACCCTGGCACATGTTTATTTAGAGTGCGCCAGGTTGCAGCCCCTGTTCCGGCTCCTCTTGGTTCTCCTCTTGCGTTTTTGGTTGCACTTTTCCCCTCACCTGTTCATCTATGCACTCCCTATCCGTGGCCCCACGAAGTCGCGGGATCTCCTTGTCAACCTGGTCTCCTGGTCTCCTTGGCCATGGCCAAACTAGCCATCTACAAAACCAGGGAGAGGAGGTTGGCCGACGGGATTTCCTGTGACTGTGGGGCCTATTTCCGTTCCTCTGTCCGCTCACGCGTCCGGGCAGAGTTCCTCTGGGCGGCGTCCACTGGCTCCCTTGACGCCTTCGAGGAGCAGTGGGCGTTGTCCGGGGTTCTCTGCTCGGTGTCCCCATCAGGTTCCCTTCATTTGGCCCTCTGACCTCACTCCCAGTCCTGTTTTATCATTTGTTGTCCCCCGTAATTAGTTGGTGTCCCAGACCAGTGGATCCTCCCCTTAGGCTGGGGGGAGTCCTTTAGCGGTGGGCGGGCTTTGCCCGCCCACTTCCTGGATGCCAAATAGGACCAGACTCCTGTACGCTCCCTGCATGGGGCTCTCCAGACCTAGTACTCCCCAGCACATACTTCAGGAGGTGAAGGCCGCTTTGCCACCCACTGCTCGGGCCTACCTCGACCGGGTCCTGCAAGACGGCATGCCCCACCCACCCTCCACCCCTGGCCCTCTGGATCTTTTCATTGGGCCCCTGCCCCGTGGCCCCAACCAGCCCCCCCACCCTTTCACCGTGAGCCGGCTGCACGATTTGCAGCCAGTTTGGTTCCAGACCATGGCAAGGAAACATCTATACATGCTTATGCTCCACACCCTTCACTTCCTCACCCTCGCGTCCCGTCCCGACACAAAGTGGTGGGACCTCCTGCCACCTCTTGAGGGTGAGGAGCCCCGGTGGGCCAGCCTATACTCCACCCTGCTTCCAAGGCCCGCCGAGGATATCAGTTGGCAGCTCCTTCACAGGGCCATCACCACAGGCGTGTACTTGGCGTAGTTTACCCCCGTCTCGGACACCTGCCCCTTCTGCAGCGTGAGGGAGACCATGGCACACATTTACCTAGAGTATGCCAGGTTGCAGCCCCTATTCCAGCTCCTCTTAGATATCTTATTACATTTTTGGTTGCACTTTTCCCCTCACTTGTTCATCTATGCACGCCCCAGCTGTGGCCCCACAAAGTTGCAGGACCTTCTTGTCAACCTCCTCCTCCAAAATGGCCAGCTACAAAACCAGGGAGAGGAGGTTGGCTGATGGGATTTCCTGCGACTGTGGGGCCTATTTCCACTCCTCCACACCTCTGGGCGGTGTCCGCTGGCTCCCTTGATGCCTTCAAGAAGCAGTGGGCGCTGTCCGGGGTTCTCTGCTCGGTGTCCCCATCAGGTTCCCTTTTTTTAGCCCTGTGACCTCACTCCCATTCCTGTTATTTCATTAGTTGCCCCCCGGAATTATTTGATATCACGGACCCGTGGATACTCCCCTTAGGCTGGGGGGAGGTCCTTTAGCAGTGGGCGGGACCAGACTTAACAGGACCAGACTTCTGTACCCCATTGGTCTGGGTCTGTCACAATGGACATAGAAAAATTGTTTATAATGATACAGAAAACATAAGTGTTCAATAAATATTTCTGTTTGGTATTTGGAAAAAGCAAGATGGTGTCCTGGTATCACATGAGGATGCTGAAGTGCTTTCTAGTCCACTAGTAATGAAGGAAGAGATAAATCAACATCTACTAGGTGTAAACATTTTTATGTCAGTAGTTCAAGATAGCTTCCACTCAAGAGTCCTAAAAGAACTCTCTGAGGAGCTCTCTGGTCTGCTGATTTTCATTTTTAATAAATATTGGTATACCAGAGAAGTTCCAGAAGACTAGAAGCATGCTAATGTTGTGCCAATATTCAGAAAGGACAAGTAGAAAGACCTGAGTAACTGTAGGATGGTAAAATAATGAAAAAGCTGTTTGGGTGTTCAACTAATAAAGAATTAAAGGATAGGAATATAATTAATGCCAATCAATATGGCTTAATACCATACAATATTCTGATTAAAAAATTAGCACTATGAAATATCAAAGCAATGTCAAAAAGTAGTAATCAGTGCAAGTGGGTGTTTCCATCTGGGTTCTGCAAGGGTGGGTACTAGGCCTGATGCTAGCCAATATTTTCATCAACGATCTGGACATAAACACATTGCTAATAAAATCTGTGGGTGATGCAGGCTGTCAAAATGGTGAATAATGATGAAGACAGGGCAGCATGATCTTGGTAAGCTGGGCTCATTCAAACAAAATGCATTTTGAAACAGTGAAATGCAAAGTTATACATGTAGGATCAAGGAACTCAGACCATACCAACAGAATGGGGACTGTATACTGGAAAGCAGTGAATCTAAAAAGGATTCAGCTGGAAAGCAGTGAATCTAAAAAGGATTTAGGGGTCATAGTGGACAAGCAACCCAACATGAGTTCCCAGTGCAACACTGTAGCAAATGCAATCTTTAGATATACCATATGTACAGTGCTATCTTTAGATATATATAGAGCTACTGCAATGCTTAGATATATATACAGAGGAGCAGCATGAAAAAGCAGGGAGCTGATATTTACCTCTGTAAACAGCATGGGTGAGACTGACAATACCATTCTGAGTCCAGTTCTCATGTCAACACATTAAAAAGATGTTGAAAAATTGGAGAAGGGGCAGGAAAGAGCCTTAAAAATGATTCGAGGGCTGGAGAAAATGCCTTACAGTGCCTTAAAGAGTACAATCATTTTAGTTGATCAAAAATAAGATTGAGAAATTACTTGATTAATGTATAAGCAGCTTCATGGGGAGACTGGATACCAAAAATGTCTTTAAAAGGCATAACAAGAACCAATGGCTGGAAACTGAAGCCAGATAAATTCAAATGAGAAATTAGGCACAATTTTTTAACAGTGAAGGTGATTATCTATTGAAACAACCTACCAAAAGAAATGATGAAAATATGAAGAGAAGGAGAATTCAGATCAAGATTGGGTGCCTTTCTGGAAGTAATGTTTTCTTCAAACACAAGCTATTGGGTTCAATATAGGTGTAGCTGGGTGAAATTTAATGGCCTGTGAGATTCGGAAGGTCTGGCAAGATGATCAGATTGTTCTTTCTAGCCTTAAATAATCCTGAAACTATAGTTGAATAGAGTTTTCTTCATTAGAGAGAAATATTTTTTTAATTAAATGCAGAGAATTTGGGGAAGGTAAAGATAATTAAGTTTTGAAACTGTAGCGATCTATTTAAAAATGAGCAATCTGATGATTTTTTTCCTCATAAAAACTGCTTATCCACAGTTTTCAATATACTGTCTTTTCAAAATGAGGTAGTAACTTTATTCACTGGGTTATACAATCTTTTTAATTAAAACTAGGGGAATTTATTTTACAACAGAAAAATACAATATTTGAAATTTCAAGGAGGCAAGTTAATTACAATTCAATATTAGGGCTCATGTTCAAATAATTTCCTTAAAAGTTCTATCTGGATCTATGTGAACAAGTCTAATTGTATATTCTTCCAGTGCATTAAGTAACAATTCAATGAATATACTTTCATAAACTAGTCATTTCTCATTAGCCAGGAAAATTTATTTTTGTATGCATTGTATTGGACTGATTGGCTTTGCAAATAAGTAAGTAGGCAAATAAATAAGTAACCAAACAAAACAAAACAAAAAAACCCAAAACAATAAAAAAACCCATAAAATGACTGGAATTCAGGGGCTCATATTGCCAAATCACACCCCAAATGATTTAGACATTATTGGGAATTTCAGCTTGGAAAAGAGATAACTAAGGGAGGATATAATAGAGGTCTATAAAATCATGACTTGTGTGGAGAAAGTAAATAAGGAGAAAATAAATACTCCCTCTCATAACACAAGAAGTAGGGGGTCACCAAATGAAATTAATAGGCAGCATGTTTAAAACAAACAAAAGGAAGTATTTCTTCACACAACACACCGTCACCCTGTGGAACTCTTTGCCAGAGGATGTTGTGAAGGCCAAGACTATAACAGAGTTAAAAAAAAGAACTAGATAAATTCATGGAGGATAGGTCCACCAATGGCTATTAGCCAGGATGGACAGGGATGGTGTCTCTAGCCTCTGTTTGCTGGAAGCTAGAAATAGATGACAGGAGATGGATCACTTGATGATGACCTTTTCTGTTCATTCCCTCTGAAGCACCTGTCATTGGCCACTATATGAAGACAGGATACTGGGCTAGATGGACCATTGGTCTGACCCATTATGGCTGTTCTTATGTTCTTATGATTTGTAGTGGTAGAAACAATGGTACTGTATTCTAATAACTTGTCTCAAATTATCATGAGGACTTTTAATCACCTAAACAGACAATTTCTGTTAACTGTCTTTGAGTCAGCAGGTTACAATTATTTGGTTGTAGCAAAGAATCCTGTGGCACCTTATAGACTAACAGACGTTTTGGTTGTTCCTGAAGTAAAATAGACCCAGACATCAACTGATTGTAACAACATGTGCCTCTGTGATCACTGATAATATTATCTTTCAGTTTGATTTTGGTTGTAACTTGAGGTGTTTTTGACCTTTTAAAGCTCCAATTTGTTTGGGGCCTTAACCTCAGCAATCACCTCCTTTCTTTTGTGCAGTAGTGTTGCTCTAGTCTAGGAAACAGCCCCCCAGGTTTAAACAAGAGAGACAGATGGCAGAACATCTTTAGTGAAGGGTTCTTGTCTCCAGAATAATTTCCCCTGTTTGTCTGAGGGACCCTGAATTTGTTGAACATTAAGATATGTCTTTGTCAAGTGGAGGTATGCTGTGTTTGGTTGGGTGGCTCTCAAATCCTAGACTATATGCCTAGGACAAATCCCCCTTGTCCTTGACTAAAAACCAGCCTCCCTTCTCCCCATGGAAAAGCAGAAGTTGGCCCCAAGAATGGACTCTGCTCTCACCAATAAAGCAATACTTATCTGAATAGTGAGCTATCAGTATTAGGGGTGAGGCAATAATACAACATACCCAGTCCTCAGAGCCTAAATATACAAATTGATGCTCTCTAAACTGATTGAGCCCCAACATCCACTGCCCAGCCTGTTCTTCCCCATACATAGTACAAACCAATCCTTTGCTGTTGTCACTGTATGCTAGAGTGCAATTAGAACTCAGAGTCCTGAGTTCTGATTTCTGCTGCCTGGACTGTCCGTCTCCAACATTGCTGGGCTGGACTTCCCAGGTAGGTCTAGCTTATCCCTGGGTCAGACCACTCTGCCACATACTCTGTTTTCATTCTCTCCTCTAGTACAGTGGTTGCCAAACTGGGGTTCGTGAACCCCTGCGGGTTCAAGAAATGTTACAGGGGGTTCTCGGGGAAAAAATTCCTAATGGTGGACAGAGCTGTCCCTAGGGACCCCGGGCAGCACAGGGCCAGCAGCCCAGAGCCCCTGGACTTCCAAGAGCTAAGCAGATCAAAGCAAGCATATCTATCACACTGAGGAGATTTAAACTTAAGACTCCTTATAAGAAATGGAAAGGGAGGTGGATATTTTTTGCTGTTTTAAAAATTAAATAGGCAGCTAGTATTGTTTTTTAAATTATTATGAAGAACAAGTTTAAGCTTTCTTGTAACATGTGTCGTTTGCCTGGACTGCTCAAGACCTGAATGCTCATGTAGGAGGAATGAGTTAAGTTGGCTTCTTAAATACCTTCATGCTGTTTCACATTTGATACTCCTTGATGAAACATAGGAGCCTTGTCTTATAACAGGCTCATTCAAAGTGATACAAGCTACGAAAGTGAGATCTTGGAAGAGTGTTGCTGTTTTCATAATGTAATAAAAATACTGTAATGCTAAATAATAATTAATAATAGTGTGTAATAAGCATGCCATAAAAACATATTTTATATTTCCAAGATCACTGCTTTTATAATTTATACTCAGGTAAAGGAGAAAATCCCTGGAAATATTCATTTTTAGGAGGGAGTTCGCGAGACTTGACATTTTAGTGAAAGGGGTTCACAGGTTGTTGAAGTTTGGGAACCAGAGACTAGTACAAACCAAAACTACAGCAAGTCGCAGGAGCACTCTTGCCAGTTCCATGTCCATGTCTGCTGACTGGCCCAGAGCCAACCAGGTGGCCCACAGCCAATTCCCTGTCCTTTTCCTGGAGTGACATTCCTCCTCTCTAATGGGAATTAGGCAGTTTGTAGCCAATCTGCTGCTACTCTACCCTCACAATGAGAGGTGGGCCAGCATCAGGAAACTAGGAGATGGATGCCTACCTCACCTTTAACCAATCAGAGCTTTTCTGTGGAGGAAAGGCTCTACACAGCTGTCCAATTGCAAAGCCTGTCCACCTTCCTAAGCTTTTCCTGGGTGGGTAGAAGGTTTCCAGTTTAAAGGGTAGGGAGGATTCTAATTAAAATCGGTTTAATTTGAATCTCTGTATATTAAAAAAAAAGAATTTGTTCATGTACCTAAAGCATAAGATAGTTGTATTTTATAAAATGTGACTATGACTATGGTAAATAAACATTATCTGGCATTCTAGTCAAGAAACTATCAGTGATATACATCATTTTTGTCAAGTTCACTAATACAGCTATTTGATAATGAAGAAATAAGCTTGCCTCTCCTTGTTATTAGGCATGTATCCAGATTCTATTCACTGTGCGTTTTTATTGCTACTGTTGTAAATAGCTCCTCCCTTTTTCACCACAGATATGATAGGTATGGCCAATGAGAACTGAACTGGCTCAAATGCATGTTTCCCTTACTTGGCTTATTCAGACTCATTTACTGTGCAGGAAAATACTTAAGTTCAGGAGAAATGCTGAGAACTTCCATTCTTTTAAATTGTGAATATTTTTCCACTAAGCCAGCCCTGACTGGTGAATTTAAACAAATCCCCTTTAATTTGATAAATTGGACACTGTTTTCCCTAAATCAGAACTGTTTTCCCCAGTGTCTGTGTTAAGCAGTGTTGTCACTGCTTTATTTTTACTTGTGAGAGCCTCTTGTTTACTCATAATTACCTCATTAACAGTGTTTGAGAGACACCAATATCCAGTCATCTGTACCTCTTGCAGTAATCACCCAAGACATGATTAATTGCCTCTGTGTGCTTTTGTTTTTAAGGTCATTCATGTGGCATAGGCATCAGCAGATTCCCAGACCTAAGTTAGCAGGTCTTGATTTTTGGGGAGGAGGGTTAAGCTTTGGCTACTTTTACCATTGCAGCTGTTGTTGTTGGTTCTCTCTCTCTCTTCATTCCTACAAGCAGATTTTATTTTTTTGGTAAAAGAACTAAAGCCAATTGAAATCTTTAAAATGCTACAACTCAGTGATTCCCTCTGCAATGGTAGCATCCAATCAATATACTTCCCTCCTGTGGGCTACTGCATTTCCCTCACAGGCACTGGAGATGGTGCCATTTCCTTTACCTCACATGCATCACTTGTTGCTGACTCCACAGACCAAACAATCTCAAATGCTTTTGTAAAATCCTGCGTAGACTGTGAAACCAGCTGGCTCTGATTGTTGTTCTCATCAGTACCTCATACTATACCAGAAAATCTCTCAGAAATTCATTTAGTGAAATAAGATAACTACAATGTTTAGCCAAGTTTGGCCATGAACCTAGAAACAGCAGGCATATTCACTATTGATATAAGCAGGCACAACTCCATTAATTTAACTTGGATGAAATTATCCCTATTTGTGCCAGCAACGCATTTGACCTCATTTTCCCAATGTTCTGAATATAAACTACGTAACTTCATGTGCTCCACTATGGCTCTGGATTGTATTTGTACTTTGGTGATTTAATCAATTTATCAAAAGTTTTATTTCAAGTTTTTCAAAAGCCTCAAAATTAGTAAGTGGAAACTACCATACTTCACAGGATGGAATGCTTCTTTCCAACACATCCATTTTCCAAAACACTGTCACGGATGCTTTCTCGACAGGGTTAAGTATTTTTATTCTCACCATCAATTATGTTGTGCCCTACTTAAGAATAAATCTGCACTGGAAATAAAAAACAAATTTTCTTTCATATTATATACTAAATCTTACTTCTGGTTGAAAATGTGCTTTTCTTGACTTTATATTGCCTTTTTCAATGTCTGGCTACCATAATGAGTAAATATCTACCCTGAGATACACCTTATACAATTTGTAGTTTAAGATCCACGAACCTAGCTATTAAATGTCAGTGGAACAGCTTTAACAGGAGAGATTGAGGGAGTCCTTACATTACAGTATCCCAGAGATCAATGGTTAGAACACTTGCTGAGGCAGTTGGAGATCTCTTCAGATTTGCTCCAGCAGGCAGAGAAAGGAATTGAATCCAAGCCTTCCACATCCTGGGGGAGTGATCTAACCACTGGGCTAAAACTTACAAAAGCAAGTTCACCACCACCACTTCCTCTAGCTGGATTTTGAATGGGTCCTAGGCCCCATAGGCAAGAGAGACTTTTCCTTGGTTTGAGGATCATGTTGGGGCTTAGGCATCCAGATGTGTAGAGTGACACAACAGTGTGAATGCCCAGAGACAGAAACTTAGGCACACAGGGAACTTATACAGTGAAAAATTTGGTGCCAAGTGACTTTAGGTACCTACAGGGCTAGGTAACAGCAAAACAGGGGTTTTGTGGATTTCTTTTGTGCCGAAAACAGGGACTTATGTGCCCAGTCTGGAGTTTAGGCACCTACGTACCTTTGTGGATTTAGGCCTAAAATACTCAGAATTCTTTTGTCCATATCAATATCAAGGAGCTGAGAGCAGTGCAACTAGCATGCCAGATCTTTCAGGCTCGACTACAAGGGCAGTGCATAGCAGTTCTGATGGACAACACCACTGCCGTGTTTTATATCAACAGAGTCTCTCCTATGTCTGTCTACACAATTTGTAGTTACTATGTAACTTCCATAAGCAGTACAAATAATTTCTTTACCAATTTTGTCTCCTTGCCTTCTTACTGTTTGCTGCAATTAGTTCATTAATTTTTACTTGTGTTTTGTTAAACAGTTTGGCAATGTCATGAACATTATAAATGGTGTACTGTTTCTTCAGTAGCTGGCCCTTAACACCATGAATTACAGGTTCAGAAGTGGTTTCCGCTGCCTGTTGGTCAAAATAGTTAATGTTTTGTTTATATAATTTTTCATATTACCCGCATTCCAAGTTCAGATGATCTTGCAATATACCCAATAACTTCATCTAGATTTGAATCTCCTGTTTTGAAAGATACCAGACTGCGGAACAGGGGCGGCTCTATGTTTTTTGCCACCCCAAGCACGGTAGTCAGGCTGCCTTCGGTGGCGTTTCTGCAGGAGGTCCGCTGGTCCTGCGGATTCGGTGGCGGTTTTGCAGGTGATCTGCCAGTCCTGTGCCTTCGGTGTACCCGCCGCTGAATTGCCGCCTAATCCGCAGGACCGGCGGACCTCCCGCAGAAACGCAGCCAAAGGCTGCCTTGCTGCCACCCTCACAGCAACCGGCAGGGTGACCCCCACAGCTTGCTGCCCTAGGCACGCGCTTGGTGCACTGGTTCCTGGAGCCACCCCTACTGCAGAATAGTCTTTTGCCCAGCCCTTAAGTCTTGTGCACATTTCTGATAATATATTAATGAACAAAGTAGTATATAGCAATAATACAGTTGCTTTTACACAGTAACCAAATGCATCCATATTTCTGTAATAAAAATTTAAAACCACAGGCACATGAACTAACTTTGCCCAATGATATACCGTTTTAAACAACAGTTAGACCTGGTCCACCTAGTAGTTTCCAGCTGATTGAATTCTTAATTATCCATATGTGGTAAACTGAGGTTTAGTTGACCAGTCTGTTTTTTATAAAGCACTTATTTTTCTTTCTTGATGCCTGGGAGTTTCTTCATTGTATACTAGGGTGACCGGATGTCTCGATTTTATAGAGAGAGTCCTGATATTTGGGGCTTTTTCTTATATAGGCTTCTATTACCCCCCAACCTCTGTCCCGATTTTTCACACTTTCTATCTGGTCAGCCTACTGTGCACTAATATTTTCTGATGTCTTCAGTCTGTGGGATGCACCTTAAACTGCTTAAGTTGGTTAACATAATAAAGTTTTTGCTTGTTTGTTTTACATTTCTCTTCTTTTCAATAACCCAAATTTAATACACATATTAGCTTAGTTTGTTCACAATGTAATAAGGAACAAGTCTTTTATAACACAAGCTATGCTTTGTTCTGATTTTCCCCAATTCTTTAGTGCAAATATACCTGTTTTAGATGCTTTTACAGTTGTTGCATAGACATTCATTTTCACTTAAGAGGTGCATTACTAATTTTTTCATAATAAATGTAGTGCTTGACTGCTAAAATATATGCTCACTCTCTTTTGTGAGGTGTCCTGCTCTGCCCTGCTGAGTACTCCATTTTGGAAAAAAGTTAGGAACAGAATTTTTACCCAAGCTTTTTAGAGTTAATTTGCTTGTGAAACCAATTCAACTTTTGTTAATTAGTTGAAAGCACAAACTGTAACAATCACTACTTTCCTTTAACATAACATAAAAGAAAAAAGTATAAAAATCAAACCAAAATGAATTTTAAATGCAAGTTTAGACAAATACTTTGAGGGCATAAAATTTCATGACACATGGTTTTGTTTGGGAGACAAAGGTCAAAACCTGTTGAAATTGCTTTGTTTAACTTCAACATTTTGCAACATAACCAGATATAGCATATATTGTTATTTTTTTGAATTTTTTTCTATAACATTCTTATAACTATATTTAAAGGTTCAAACAAGTTCACAAAAACCCAAACAAGAAATTGACATTTTGTTAATATTACCTTTGCATTAATGTTGAGGTTTCCCCTTACATTTTTCCTTTGAAAAAAAAATATTGTGATTAATATAAGATAACCTTTTTTGTTTGCAATTGCATTATTTGTTTAGGCAAAAATATATGTACATATATTTATAACTGAGGCCTTTTTAAACTTTGCAAAAAAGTTAATTGGGATTATGATGGTTATACCTCAGCCACAGTACAAAAATAGTGTGGTACCATGCATATAAAAAAGTATAAAATTGACATTTGTTGCAACACAATGAAAACAAAAAAAAGTAGCTATGGGGGACACACACCATACACCACAGGGCAACATGCATGACATACAGGACAAACTTACAAATAAAGACAAATGGCACCAGAATTTTATTCATAACTATATAAGATAAGGCATTAAGAGCTCAAAATTATGAAGGCGATGCATTTTCAAATACAGACAGGTAAACAAAAGAGATTAACATTTAAATAAGCAGATTATTACCTTTTTATTTAAAACTTTTAATAAGAATTAATAAAAATTCAGATTAACTTATTTGCCCACTTCGTATTAATTCAATAACTTAAGGCATTTTCCATTACTTTCCATTGCTTTATTTTAAAAACTCTGCTACAGGGAAATAAGGAAAACCCATGTTTCAAATATTAGTCAGTGGTTAGGATTAGAAGCAGAGTCTGCATTTCTGTTGCTTGGCAACCATATCTTCAAGAAAGTTAGGATATTTCCAGTTGTTGCATTCCTGACCTGAAGGGTTAAAATAATTAATTTACTGGACTTATTTAGAGTAAAGAATTTACCTTGTTTTCTCTCTATTTGTTTGTTGCTACTTTGTCTTTTTCAGCGATGGAGGTTTCTGTAATATCTATAACTTTTAAAACAAAGAGAGAGCAGATGGGAGGGAAGGGGGGAAGAGCAACCTAGAGAGGGAAGGAGACTTGAGCCAAGAGAGAGATAACTTGACAGAGTTAATTAATCTTAAAGTACAGGCAGCAGCAGCAAGTTTAGCAAACTGAGAGAGGATATAAAGAAAAACTTAACTGGTACATAAAAATATTTGAGAAAGAAGGCTATATTATTAGCTCAGAACAAGGAGTGGGGCTCCGTGGGTTAAGGCAGTTGGGAAACTGTATCCCTAGTTTTTATCCTGGTTCTGAGAGGATAGTGGGGGTTACCTGCTCTTGCCAAACTTGAATTTGTTCCCCCAGTGTCTGTTGTTTTTCTCTGCATGTCAAATGGATTACAGGAGTGCCCATTCCTGCTGCAGTTAACTGTTTCTGGGCAACTCCATATGTCATTGCATCAATTCTAGGTGTTAACCCACTCACTCTCGATTTTTCACTTTGAAATTCTTTTTATACACTCCTCTGCAAAATGATATGATCCTACAACACTGTGCTGGTTCTGCTAGACCAGAAGTGATGGTCCACCCATGGGAATACCTTGGCAATACTGGCAGTCACTGTATCTGTTCCGTGGGACCAGAATGGCTTGTCATCACTCTCATGGTCAGCTATCTTCATCTTATCATGTCAGTAAGTTCTGCCTTGTTTCCATCCAGTGTCTTGCCAGTCACTTACTGCACCCCATAAACATTTGTCCCTCAATAAGAAGCATGAGCAGAATCACATAATTATTCACTTGCTCCATGTCTTCCACCCAGTTTGGCAGGAGGAAGATGTGAGCAGGAACTACCTTCAATAAACGTGGACAATACCAACACCACCCAGCAAAGTGGTTCCTAGAGCATCTCCTGTGATGCACAGAACTCTGAGATACCACTCCTGAAATGGTAGTGCTGAGAATGTGTAACAAATGCAGCAGTGCGGACATGAGCATTCATGTGTACACAGCACATGCGGACACTGTATGGGGAACATGCGTGAACATGTATATAGTCAATTAGCTGAATATGTGTGCAAGTGTAGACATAGCCTTAAAAGCACATTTCACTACATTGGTAAAATGTATTAACCTTCTGTCAAGTTACCACAGAAATGACACATACTTGAGTCTGACATTGAGGTGCTGAATGTCTCTTGTGGGAGATATTTATGCAGGGGAAGATAAGGGTGCTCAACACCTTATAGGATCAGACCCCTATTACCTTAATTTTCAGATGCTGTTAGTAGTGGTGGTGCAGAGAATGAATGTGTTTCCTTTTATCTCCAATGCACTGAGAAACCTGATAAGAGCATACAAACGCATTGTAGAAACTTATCACACCTCACTGATTGCACTCCCCCACCCCCATCTACATGCTGGGAGCCTGTAGTGAAATGAAGTGAAGCCTGGAGAACAATTTTATGGTTTTTTTTTAAACTGGTGGGAGAATGTGCTTGAGTAACTATTAAACCTACCCAAACTCTGTGCATTAATGATTAACTCATTGAAATGAACTTTTAGCACAGATGTATGTAGCTTCTTTAAAACTAAACAAAGTTTACATATGTAACCCTTCTGCCGGGCCGAAACGATAGCAGCAAGGGCCGGGTTCAATACATAGGGGTCTCTTCCCCACAACATAATGCAAAACCAGCTAGAGCCCCCACCCAGTGACCTGGGAAAATCTTACACTCACTCGAAGAGGCAATACTTCCCCTCTCGCAAGCACAGAGTCTTGGTGTAGCAGAAAAGGTTTAATTACATGACAAACAACAAGCATTAAACTGGGAAAATACCTCAGCTAGAGTTCATAGGTCAAACCGTGAGCAAAGACCCACTCCAGCAAATTGGGCCATGTCCTTCTCTCGGGTCCCTTGAGTCCAGCAACCCCCAAATCACCCACAGTCCCAAAAGTCCCACAATCCAAAAGTCTCTGTCCCGGGTCAGTGCAGCCCCAGAACTCAAGAGTCTCTCTGCAGAGGTCCCCCTCCCCAGCCTGGGTAGAAAAGGGGCACCTTACGTGGTTTCGGGGCCAACTGCCCTGCCTCTTCGTGGGGTTCTGCTTCCACTAGTCATCTCCGCAAACAGCTCAGCTCTGCTTGCTCTGTGGGCTGCTCCGCTCTGCCAGCTGCTCTGGTCCACCAGCTGTCCTGTGAGCCACTCCAGCCATCCTCACGAGCTGCTTGGCTCCACTCTGCTCTGCCAGCAGCTCTGCTCCACGGTATGGCTTCAGGCTCCCCCACTCATTAGCACAGTACTCAGTGCTCTCAGCTCAGCAAGTCCAGCTCTTCAGTGATTCCAGCTCTTAGTAGGGGAGCCCCAGTACCAGTGAATTCAGCTCAGTAACCTGCATTTAGATTCTTAAGGGAATCAAAAATTAACTCTGACATTCCACAGTGGAGAGAGGCACAGGTGGAACTGGTGCTTCTGGCTCACACAAAGAGCCTGCACCACCAAGTACAGATCTCTGTCCCCAGCCTCTCTCTTTTCAATGGGTTTTGGAATCCATGTCCCCCGTCTAGCAAGCGCTATCCAGCTGACAATGAAACCCCCCATCACAAGACAATTTTGTAGTTCCCCATTTACCCAATCAGGGTGACAACATTTCATTCCTCCTGCCCCAATAACAACGAAATTGGGGCTCCCACAGCTGCGAAAATAACCATCCCATGCTGCTTTGCAGTATGCTAAGTGGGGTGGGAGTGCCCATGCAAATAACTGAAATACCAATGCAACACTTTCCGCACTCCCCATAATTTACCACCAGATGTCAGGGTGGGGCTCATCCTGACTCTGCTTACACATATAAATAAATACTAGCAAATATATGGCCTATATAGAGGGGACGGGGATGGAAAAATCTCTCTTTGGTTTCTGTGCCTCTTTGTCCAATGAATCTGTAGGGCTAGTCCAGCAGCAGCTGGGCCGAGCTTACTTTGTAATGAGGCCCAACTGGATCAGAGCCAGATCAGAGTTCAACCTTCACAGTTGCCTGGCACACGTGGCCAAAGGACCAGGTATCTGAACACTGGAGCAGGACCTGGCAGAGCAGTTCATTCTGGGCTGGAGGAGACTGATGCCTCTTGATTACCACTGAGTCTAACTGGGCCTGTGACTGGGGTCTTATATGGGGTCTGTGGTGGGACTAAGAATTCTGGATCTCAATAAGCCAGACAATTATTTGAAACTATGGAGTTGACCAAACTCCTGAATACACTGATTTGGGTTGCTTATTTTCCTGTATGTAAATATATCCTAGGTTTTCATGTCTTTTGATTGTTTTTCCATTTCCCCAAATAAAAAGATACGTGTGGTTCCATATTCCCAAAGCTGAGTGCTTGTGGGTGGGGAAGAACCCTCTGCAAAAATAGTGAGGAAGGTTTTAATTTAATTTCTCAGAACCAGAAATAGGAATGCAGCTCTAGGTGGGTCATCGTTTTATTTATTTCAGAAAGTAGCCCCCAAGACAGATTGAACCTGGGCCTGGTTATTGCCATTGGCTCTTGGGTTACACTAAATGTCCATGGGAACTGGTTCGCTTGCTAATGTCCACCTAGACAAAAGAGAATGCTTAACTCATGCAATTCCTCTGATATAGTTGCTCTGGCCAGCTTTCACTACAGTATGTCTTTTGGGTTCGACCCTCTATCTTGAACCCCTTGAATGCTCTTGAATCTGCAATGATTATTCACAGCATACAATTCATTAACAGCTTTGTATATGGCAGTCACTACAGGCTTGGTTGCTGGAAATTGGAGATATCCACGAGTTTCTCAAAAGCCTGGGTCAAAATTATTACTCAGATCCTACATCTGGATCTCTAAGGCCTATAGGTGACTTGATTGATTTTTCTTTAAGGTGGAATGAAATATACCACTTTGTTCCTCCTGCTCTTTCTGCAGTGAGCTGATACTAAGCTAAAGCATTAAGATTTGCAAGGCTTGCACAGCAGGAGGCTCTGATTTGAGAGCAAACTTGTGCTCCACTAACTTTTTCCCTGTGTGGCATATGTCTGCAGTAGTAATACAGCCCTGAGGCAATTCTAGTATAAGATAAATGCAGAGGCTGGAGGTGCTGATAACATTGGACTTCAATCCAGAGAAATCTTGCAAATGCAAACTTCAGTCTCTCACCAGCTAATCAGTGGGGATTATTCTCAGTTTGTATTTCTCATGTTCAAGAGTGAGGAGTAGACATAGAAGGAATAAAAGTCACACCCTGAGTCATCTTTGGAATCAGTCAATGTTATTTTGAACCATTTGAATACTTCAGTGATTTTAAATAGCATTTGGTCAGTTTAAATTTGTTGTATATATATTATAATTTTTAATATGAATTCTATTTTAGATCAAAGGATCTCAAGACTATTTGATTTATGGCTACTTTAAGTTTTCCTGCTGTGAAGGGACACACCCTCACTCTGCCAGAGAGGAGACTAACTAGCTCTTCAGAGCCTGTTCAACACCAAAGAGGCACACCTGCAAGGCTTATTTTACCCGGAGGATGGGGGAGCTTAAAAGGGAAAACCTGCCCCAAGAAGAAGGCTGCCTTACCTCAGACAGCAGAGACAGGCCCACTGAAAGGAAGACAGCAGCAAGTCCTCACTACTCTCAAAGCTGCAAGACCCAGCCTCAGAGCAGTATCCCCCAGGATGAGGGGCTGATCCAGGAAGACTGCCTGAGATCCAGGTCACCCTTGCCTCTCTTTGTTTTCCTGTGGGTTCCCTCTGGGAAGGAAGGAACCCCACCCCTGTCCTGCGGTGTCTGGTAGGGGTGGCGCTGGGGGGATGATAGAGGGGAGGAAGATATACAGGAGTGGAAGCAGAGTTTAGAGGGAAGTTGAGAGAGCTCCTGCCCCCCATAGCTACCAAACATATTTTAACTAAACACATACAGAAATACAAAGACACAAATGCTATTTCTCTGAATAGGATTGTCAGTTGAACCTGACTTTATTTTATTTTTTGGTGGTGATTAGAGCTTGCTAAGAAATAATTTTCTTGTCCCAGGATAACATTCAAATGTTTGAAACAGGTCCTTGTCTGAATTGGTCTAAACCAGAGAGAGGCACCTACCCCTGGGGTTTTAGAAACTCAGCTGGGGTATGGAAGACTCACATTCATGTCCCTGCTCCAAATCAGGTAGGCTGGGCTATATAGTCTCTCTCTCTTGTTGCTGTTTCACTTTGTATAATTAAATATTGCTGGAGGCCATGAAAGACAGTGACTATACAGCCCCATGGTTAGGGCACTCAGGCCTATATAACCCCATGGTTAGAGTAGGGACTTGACTCTGGGTCTTACATAAACTGATGTTTGGTACACTCCCCTGTGATATGTTATTGTGGGGTGGGTCTTAGTGTCCCTTTGGGATTGACTAGGAATTTCATCCCAGACCACAGAAATCTTCCTGACTAACTGTAACAAGGCAGGGCTTATCCCTGGCTTGTTAAGGGCTCACTGCCACACCCACAATTGTCTTTATGCAATTTTATTATCCAAAGTTAAGTCAAAACAACAAAACCACAGTTCCTCAACTTGCCCTGGTCTACAGCTCCTAAGAATTCCCTATTTTAGATTCCTTCCACCTCCCCTCTGAGGGGACACTAGCAGTCCTGCTTTCCTGCCTCCTTTTCCAGGGGACTTGGCTTAGCTCAGTGCTTAATTTGTAGTGAAAGAGGTTCTGGAGCTCGAATAATTTTTATACTTTCATAACTGAGGCAACCAGCCCAGAGGTGCCAGGGTTATGAACTGCTAAGCCTAGAGGTTCCAGGGCTCAGCCCTGACATAAATTAAGCACTGCCTAGCTCCCTAAAGGCACCCCATTATCAGAGAGCAAACTGTGAAAGCACCATACCCATGCTCTCCACCCCTTTCCTGACAGGCTCTCAGCCTGACTCTACCTCACCAAGTCATTCTCTGGCTAAATCAAGGTGTCCTTTATTAAACCTCAACTGAAGGCAGCTGCCTAGTCACAGGTGCACTGTGTCTGCTCCCTCTTAAAGGGCCAGTGTCCACCCTGTGACACCAATGTTAATAGAAAGTGACCCTTTCATGTGAAAAGCTTTGGTTTTGACAAATCAGCATTTTCCATTTGAAAAAAAAAACACTTTGTAAAAATTTCAGACCACCTCTAATGGTGATACGGATGTGTGAATATCAATCAGTGGGGAAATCTTAGCACTATTTCACTAGCAAAGATGCTCTCCACCTTGGTAATGGAGCCTCCTAAATTAATTTCCTGAAAGACTTCAAAACTCATGTGGCTGAAGAACTCAGGTTGGTCTTGCCTAGCTTGTGATTTGTCCAAGTTGTCTCTAGACTTGCACACAATGCTGACCCACTGCCTCAATGTGTGTCTCTGTATGTTATGGCAAGGTGGAGTAAGCCTTTACCCTGAACCAACTATCCACTTTCCCTTATGGGTACATAACATGAGAACGGCCATACTGGGTCAGACCAAAGGCTCATCTAGCCCAGTATTCTGTCTTCTGACACTGGCCAATGCTAGGTGCCCCAGAAGGAATGAAAGAACATGTAATCATCAAGTGATCCATCCCCTGTTGCCCATTCCCAGCTTCTGGCAAACAGAGGCTAGGGACACCATCCCTGCTCATCCTGGCTAATAGCCATTGATGGACCTATCCTCCATTAATTGATCTAGTTCTTTTTTGAACCCTGTTATAGTCTTGACCTTCACAACATCCTCTGGCAAGGAGTTCCACAAGTTGACTATGTGTTGTGTGGAAAAAATACTTCCTTTTGTTTGTTTTAAACCTGCTGCCTATTAATTTAATTTGGTGACCCCTAGTTCCTGTGTTATGAGAAGGAGTAAATAACACTTCTTTATTTTCTCCACACCAGTCATGATTTTATAGGCCTCTATTATATCCTCCCCTTAGTCACCTCTTTTCCAAGCTGAAAAGTCCCAGTCTTATTAATCTTTCTTTATAAGGAAGCTATTCCATACCCCTAATCATTTTAGTTGCCTTTTTCTGAACCTTTTCCAATTCCAATATATCTTTTTTGAGCTGGAGTGACCACATGTGCATGCAGTATTCAAGATGTGGGTGTACCATGGATTTATATATAGGCAATATGATATTTTCTGTCTTATCTATCCCTTTCTTAATGATTCCTAACATTCAGTTTGTTTTTTTTGACTGCCACTGCACATTGAGTGGATGTTTTGAGAGAACTATCCACAATGACTCCAAGCTCTTTTTCTTGAGTGGTAACAGCTAATTTAGACCCTATCATTTTATATGTGTAGTATTTATAAGTAGTGAACAGAACATGTTGGTCTATCCGTGAAGATTCATAGATTAAGTGAGTCTACAGCACAAAGCAATTTAGCCATGGGATCAGTATATTTATATACTAGTTGGGTACTATAATCGCTTGTAATATACAACTGCTGGTATGGTATCCTTGAAGTACCCCCACATTCTGCATAGACCCTACAGCTTTCCTTGGATTACTGATGATGAACATTAGATAATGTACAAATGCAGGGGATTAGAGTGGTGGTGTATTTAATGTGTTCTGAAACCGATCAGCTACATCTAAACTAATTAATGAAATCCAGTCCAATGGCTGTGAGAGAGGTTAAGAGAACCTTTTCTGCTATAGCTTCTGTGAAGTTTTGATCCATAGAACTGCTTTGAATAGTGATCTGTCTAATCAACTCTGACTGCCTTCACACACAAGTTATGACGAATTCCCAATCTAGTGTGTGGAAAAGATCAATTATATCTGAAATCGTGTTCTCTCTAGGGTCCAATAAATCTGAGTCAGAGGAATGCATAGTAAACTCAAAATATCCCTGAATTTGGTGCTTTTGGGTAACCAGAGATTTACAAAGCACAAAGTGATGTCTAAGCTATTGTAGGTGCCCCTCATGGTTGCCGAAAATCAGAGCATGAAATCTGGACTTTTGGTTAACCAAGATAATTAATATCTCCTTCAAGGACGGCAGCTAACCAGCTAAAATGAAATGACAGGTTTCAGAGTGGTAGCCGTGTTAGTCTGCATCGGCTTTCATGGGCTAAAATGAAAAACTCCATGCATCTGATGAAGTGGGTTTTAGCCCATGAAAGCTTATGCCCAAATAAATTTGTTAGTCTCTAAGATGCCACAAGGACGCCTTGTTGTTTTTAATGAAATGACAAATGATCTCACTAGTTGCTGTCCTATTTCTATCCTCCCTTTCTTGGGTATGGTAATAGAGAATCTGGGGGCAAAATAACTCCAGCAGTACCTGATCTCTGCTAATATCCTTGACTGATCATGCTCAGGCTTCAGAAGACAAAATTTTACTAAAACCGTACTAGGGAATGAAGTTGTCTTAGCCACGGACAGAAGCAATGTACTTATGCAAAGTTTTTACATTACAGAGTAGTCAAGGAGAAGGGTGGCTCCTGTATACAGCACCTGGATTATTGTGTTCAATTCTGGGCACCACATTACTAGAAAGTTATCAACAAACTTGAGGAGGGAATTCAAATAAAGAGCAATAAAAATGATGAGGAAGCTAGAGGAATTGACATGAGAAAATATTACAAAGGGTTAAATTTTTATCACTTGTCTAAGCAATAGCTCTCCAGAGTGTAAGTTATTTGAGGCTGAGTCTATCACTTACTGTGTTTGTGCCTAAAATAATGGATCCCCAAACTAGCTAGCCTCTAGGTGCTATCACTATAGAAATGTCAAATATTATTAATAGCATGGGCATAATTTATTTCAAACAAGTACAGACTCTCATATCCTCTCCCTCTTTAGTATTTAGTGTGGTACATGGGGAATAACTAGAAGTAATAAGATACAATAAAGGAAAGGAAATTTCTGGCTGAATAACATAAATTACTTCCTAACAATGCAAAGCTTTCCATTGTGGAATAGTCTCCCAAAGTAAGTGGGGGAAGACCCATCATTTGGGATAATTAAAAGTGGATCAGAATAAAAAATGTGCTGCTAAGACATTCTTGCATTTGATGAGGAGATGGACTGGATGATTAATCATCTCTCACTTCTATGAACTAATAATTGAAGTGCTAGTCTAACTTAGCATACAATCAGTCTCTAACCACATTACAGACACATTCTTTTATTCCACTATTTCCATTTCTAAACTAAATCTTGTAGATTTTCCTCTTAAATTGTATTCTTATTCTTCCTACTTCCCAAGAAAGCCTTTAGAACCTATTGTGATAATGACCTGGACTCACTGTAGGCTAAAATTTTAAAAGCAGAGTAACGAATATGGGTGCCTCAATTTTTGGATCCCAACTTGTGACATCTTATAGGGACTCAGTTTTAAGAGGGTGGCTACTCAATGCTCTGAAATTCCTTTGACGTGCTTCAAATTGGGCATCCAAAATCACCACTCTCTTGAAAATCTGGGTTTGTAGAGTCTGCTCATGTAAGCTGTCTGTGTATAGAACTGCCCTTGAATTCAGTGGAAGTTACATGTACACAAAATTTCCAGATCTAGGCCCAAAATTTAGCCACTTATTTGTGTTGTATTTATTGCAGTATACCTGTCATATGGGAATAAATCTGTTCAGATGCTGAGCAGATAGGATAAAAATATGCCCTATAGCTTCACTACAGCCAATGTATTCTGCCTGTACCGGCATCAGACATAAAGC